>NC_092722.1:111036702-111636702 GCF_047496885.1 Scyliorhinus torazame | reverse complement strand
TCCAATATGCAACCTGCTGAATGTTCAGTGTGCCCCATCACTGTCCTCCAATGCACAACCTGCTGAATGTTCAGTGCGCCCCATCACTGTCTTCCAATATGCAACCTGCTGAATGTTCAGTGTGCCCCATCACTGTCCTCCAATGCACAACCTGCTGGAGGTTCAGTGTGCCCCATCACTGTCCTCCAATGCACAACCTGCTGGATGTTCAGTGTGCCACATCACTGTCTTCCAATATACAACTTGCTGTCTGTTCAGTGTGCCCCATCACTGTCCTCCAGTACACAACCTGCTGAATGTTCAGTGTGCCCAAATACTGTCCTCCAATACACAACCTGCCGAATGTTCAGAGCACCCCAAAACTGTCCTCCAATACACAACATACTGAATGTTCAGTGTGATCCAACACTGTCCTCCAGTACACAACAAACTGAATGTTCAGGGTCCCCAACACTGTCCCCCAATACGCAACCTGCTGAAAGTTCAGTGTGCCCAAACACTGTCCTCCAATACACAACCTGCTGAATGCTCACAGTTGTTTCCCAACACAGTCCTCCAGTACACAATCTGCTGAATGTTTAGTGTCCCCAAACTGTCCTCCAATACAGAACCTGCTGAATGTTCAGTGTCCCCAACATTGCCCTCCAATACACAACCCGCTGAATGCTCACAGTTGTTTCCCAACACAGTCCTCCAGTACACAATCTGCTGAATGTTTAGTGTCCCCAAACTGTCCTCCAATACAGAGCCTGCTGAATGTTCAGTGTCCCCAACCATGTCCTCCAATATACAACCTGCTGAATGTCCACGATTGTGTCCCAACGCTGTCTTCCAGTACACAACAAACTGAATGTTCAGAGTCCCCGACATTGTCCTCCAATGCACAACCTGCTGAATGTTCAGTGTCCCCAACAGTGTCCTCCAATATACAACCTGCTGGATGTTCACTGTGTGCCCCATCACTGTCCTCCAATACAGAACCTGCTGAATGTTCAGTGTGCCCCATCACTGTCTTCCAATATGCAACCTGCTGAATGTTCAGTGTGCCCCATCACTGTCTTCCAATATACAACCTGCTGGATGTTCAGTGTGCCCCATCACTGTCCTCCAATACAGAACCTGCTGAATGTTCAGTGTGCCCCATCACTGTCTTCCAATATGCAACCTGCTGAATGTTCAGTGTGCACCATCACTGTCCTCCAATGCACAACCTGCTGGATATTCAGTGTGCCCCATCACTGTCCTCCAATACAGAACCTGCTGAATGTTCAGTGTGCCCCATCACTGTCTTCCAATATGCAACCTGCTGAATGTTCAGTGTGCCCCATCACTGACTTCCAATATACAACCTGCTGGATGTTCAGTGTGCCCCATCACTGTCCCCCAATGCACAACCTGCTGAATGTTCAGTGCACACCAACACTGTCCACCAATACAGAACCTGCTAATGTTCACAGTGTGTTCCAGCACTGTCCTCCAGGACACAACCTGCTGAATGTTCAGTGCACCCCAACACTGTCCTCCAATACAGAACCGGCTGAATGTTCAGTATGCCCCCAACACGGTCCTCCAATACACAACCTGCTGAATGTTCAGTGTGCCCAACACTGTCCCCCAATACAGAAGCTGCTGAATGTTCAGTGTGCCCCATCACTGTCCTCCAATACAGAACCTGCTGAATGTTCAGTGTGCCCCATCACTGTCTTCCAATATGCAACCTGCTGAATGTTCAGTGTGCACCATCACTGTCCTCCAATGCACAACCTGCTGGATATTCAGTGTGCCCCATCACTGTCTTCCAATATGCAACCTGCTGAATGTTCAGTGTGCCCCATCACTGACTTCCAATATACAACCTGCTGGATGTTCAGTGTGCCCCATCACGGTCCCCCAATGCACAACCTGCTGAATGTTCAGTGCACACCAACACTGTCCACCAATCCAGAACCTGCTAATGTTCACTGTATGTTCCAGCACTGTCCTCCAGGACACAACCTGCTGAATGTTCAGTGCACCCCAACACTGTCCTCCAATACACAACCGGCTGAATGTTCAGTATGCCCCCAACACGGTCCTCCAATACACAACCTGCTGAATGTTCAGTGTGCCCAACACTGTCCCCCAATACAGAACCTGCTGAATGTTCAGTGTGCCCCATCACTGTCTTCCAATATACAACCTGCTGGATGTTCAATGTGCCCTATCACTGTCTTCCAATATACAACCTGCTGGATGTTCAGTGTGCACCATCACTGTCCTCCAGTACACAACCTGCTGAATGTTCAGTGTGCCCAAATACTGTCCTCCAATACACAACCTGCCGAATGTTCAGAGCACCCCAAAATTGTCCTCCAATACACAACATACTGAATGTTCAGTGTGATCCAACACTGTCCTCCAGTACACAACAAACTGAATGTTCAGGGTCCCCAACACTGTCCCCCAATACGCAACCTGCTGAACGTTCAGTGTGCCCAAACACTGTCCTCCAATACACAACCTGCTGAATGCCCACAGTTGTTTCCCAACACAGTCCTCCAGTACACAATCTGCTGAATGTTTAGTGTCCCCAAACTGTCCTCCAATACAGAACCTGCTGAATGTTCAGTGTCCCCAACATTGCCCTCCAATACACAACCTGCTGAATGCTCACAGTTGTGTCCCAACACTGTCCTCCAATACAGAGCATGCTGAATGTTCAGTGTCCCCAACAATGTCCTCCAAGATACAACCTGCTGAATGTTCACAGTTGTGTCCCAATGCTGTCTTCCAGTACACAACAAACTGAATGTTCAGAGTCCCCGACATTGTCCTCCAATGCACAACCTGCTGAATGTTCAGTGTCCCCATACTGTCCTCCAATACAGAACCTGCTGAATGTTCAGTGTCCCCAACATTGCCCTCCAATACACAACCCGCTGAATGCTCACAGTTGTGTCCCAACACTGTCCTCCAATACAGAACCTGCTGAATGTTCAGTGTCCCCAACACTGTCCACCAATACACAACCTGCTGAATGTTCACTGTGTGTCACAACAGTGTCCTCCAGCACACAACCTGCTCAATGTTCACAGTGTGCCCAAACACTGTCCTCCAATACACAACCTGCTGAATGTTCAGTGCATCCCACCACTGTCCTCCAATACACAACCTGCTGAATGTTCACCTTCCCCAACACTGCCGTCCAATACACAACCTGCTGAATGTTCAGTGTCCCCAACACTGTCCTCCAATACACAACCTGCTGAATGCTCACAGTTGTATCCCAACACTGTCCTCCAATACAGAACCTGCTGAATGTTCAGTGTCCACAACACTGTCCTCCCAAACACAACCTGCTGAATGTTCAGTGTGTCCAAACACTGTCCTCCAATACACACCCTGCTGAATGTTCAGTGCCCCCAACACTGTCCTCCAGTACGCAACCTGCTGAATGTGCAGCGTCCCCAACACTGTCCTCCAATACACAACCTGTTGAATGTTGTCTTCCCAACACTGTCCTCCAATACACAACCTGCTGAATGTTCAGCGTCCCAACACTGTCCTTCAATATACAACCTGCTGAATGTTCAGCGTCCCCAACACTGTCCTCCAATACACAACCTGCTGAATGTTCACTGTGTGCCCCAACACTGTTCTCCAATACACAACCTGCTAAATGTTGTCTCCCCAACACTGTCCTCCAATACACAACCGGCTCAATGTATACAGTGTGCCCAAACACTGTCCTCCAATACACAACCTGCTGGATGTGCAGTGTCCCCGACACTGTCCTCACATACACAACCTGCTGAATGTTGTCTCCTCAACACTGTCCTCCAATACACAACCTGCTGAATTTTCAGTGTCCTCAACATTGTCCTCCAGTACACAACCTGTTGAATATTCAGTGTCCCCACACTTTCCTACAATACACAACCTGCTGAATGTTCAGCGTCCCCAACACTGTCCACCAATACAGAACCTGCTGAATGTTCACAGTGTGTCACATGGCAGGGGCTGGTTTAGCACACTGGGCTAAATCGCTGGCTTTGAAAGCAGACCAAGGCAGGCCAGCAGCACGGTTCGATTCCCGTACCAGCCTCCCCGAACAGACGCCGGAATGTGGCGGCTAGGGGCTTTTCACAGTAACTTCATTTGAAGCCTACTTGTGACAATAAGCGATTTTCATTTCATTTTCAACAGTGTCCTCCAGTACACAACCTGCTCAATGTTCACAGTGTGCCCAAACACTGTCCTCCAATACACAACCTGCTGAACGTGCAGTGTCCCCGACACTGACCTCACATACACAACCTGCTGAATGTTGTCTCCTCAACACTGTCCTCCAATACACAACCTGCTCAATTTTCAGTGTCCCCAACACTGTCCTCCAGTACACAACCTGCTGAATATTCAGTGTGCCCCAACACTATCCTTCAATACACAACCTGCTGAATGTTCAGTGTCCACAACACTGTCCTCCCATACACAACCTGCTGAATATTGTCTCCTCAACACTGTCCCCCAATACAGAACCAGCTGAATGTTCACCGTGTCCCAACATTGTCCTCCAATACACAACCTCCTGAATGTGCAGTGTCCCCGACACTGACCTCACATACACAACCTGCTGAATGTTGTCTCCTCAACACTGTCCTCCAATACACAACCTGCTCAATTTTCAGTGTCCCCAACACTGTCCTCCAGTACACAACCTGCTGAATATTCAGTGTGCCCCAACACTATCCTTCAATACACAACCTGCTGAATGTTCAGTGTCCACAACACTGTCCTCCCATACACAACCTGCTGAATGTTCAGCGCCCCAACACTGTACTCCAATACACAACCTGCTGAATGTTCACAGTGTTCCCCCACATTGCTCTCTAATACACAACCTGCTGACTGTTGTCTCCCCAACACTGTCCTCCAATACACAACCTGCTCAATGGTCACAGTGTGTCCCAACACTGTCCTCCAATACACAACCTGCTGAATGTTCAGTGTGCCCCCACCTCTGTCCTCCAACACACAACCTGCCGAATGTTCAGAGCACCCCCAAAACTGTCCTCCAATACACAACCTGCTGAATGTTCAGCGTCCCCAACGCTGTCCTCCAATACACAACCTGCTGAATGTTCAGCGTCCCCAACGCTGTCCTCCAAAACACAACCTGTTGAATGTTCACATTGTGGCCCAAAACTGTCCTCCAATACACAACCTGCTGAATGTGCAGCATCCCCAATACAGTCCTCCAATACACAACCTGCTGAATGTTGTCTCCCCAACACTGTCCTCCAATACACAACCTGCTGAATGTTCAGTGTGCCCAACACTGTACTCCAATTAACAACCTGCTGAATGTTCAGTGTCCACAACACTGTCCTCCAATACACAACCTGCTGAATGTTCAGCGCCCCAACACAGTCCTCCAATACACAACCTGCTGAATGTTGTCTCCCCAACACTGTCCTCCAATACACAACATGCTCAATGTTCACAGTGTGCCCAAACACAGTCCTGCAATACACAACCTGCTGAATGTTTTCTCCCCAACACTGTCCTCCAATACACAACCTGCTGAATGTTCAGTGTCTCCAACACTGTCCTCCAATACAGAACCTGCTGAATGTTCAGTGTCCCCGACACTGTCCTCCAATACACAACATGCTGAATGTTCAGTGTCCCCAACACTGTCCTCCAATACAGAACCTGCTGAATGTTCAGTGTGCCCAACACTGTCCTCCAATACAGAACCTGCTGAATGTTCAGTGTCCCCAACACTGTCCTCCAATACAGAACCTGCTGAATGGTCAGTGTCCCCACACTGTCCTCCGGTATGCAACCTGCTGAATGTTCAGTGTCCCCACACTGTCCACCAGTATGCAACCTGCTGAATGTTCACAGTGATTCCCAACACTGTCCTGCAAAACACAGCCTGCTGAATGTTCAGTGTGCCCAACATTGTCCCGCAGTACACAACCCTCCTTGCATCGTTTTTGAACTTTGGAGCAAGGAGAAAGAGGGAATTTCCTCTCACTGCACATTACCGCGATCATTTGGAAATCCGCCCGCTGGCCACACTGAGCATGTTCGCGACGCTGAATTTCTCAAACTAGCCCCAACTGCACCCCCCCCCCCTCGTCTGGGAGCGCCACAGACCGAAAGAATTGGGAAAGGGACAGAAACAAAGTTAGACAGCGTGCAGGTACACCCCGGCACTAATTAAGGCCAACATCTGAAAAGACTCAATGGGCATTTGGCAGCGAGAAGGTGCCCCGGCGAGATGGGCAGATTCTGCCCGAAGAAGAGACCCTTACATGTTTGAGAAGCCATTTCCGTCTAGCGCAGGACGGGGACCCAGGAACTCCCTCCCGATCGCTCCCGCAGTCGATCAGCCGCTTTCCCAGCGTCGGGCGATCGAACCCCCCACTTCCCTTTTACACACACACGCTCCCCCCTCCCCCGCACCAGCAACATCAAACAAGACCCTCAACACAAAACAAAAACATGCAGCCACTGACAAGGCAGAGGAATGCGGCTCAGCGCTTGTTGAGGAAGAGTTGGGAGGTGTGGCTGGATCACAGAGCAGCATTTCCATCCCACTTTACAAAATCCCGCCCCCAGCCCAGACAGCAAGCTCAGGGGAGGGGAGGGAAGGGAAGGGAGGCAGAGAGGGCTGGGGGGGATTTTTCAAAGGCAGGAGCTCACATTGTGAGTATTCCCAAGCCCCAGCGCACATATTTGCTGTGTTAGTCAGTGCTGCCTGAACCCACCGCTTGGAAATAAAGAGGATGTAGCTATCACGTTCACAATTGATATTTCATTCAAACAATGAAGTCGGAGAGTCTCCTCAAGACCTCCACTCTCCTGCAATGGAGTCCCGCAGATATTGGCCAGCCAGATGCAATTCTAATTCGCAGCAGTTGTTGACCAACTGTAAACAGTACAAAAAAAAGTTAATGGAAACCCAGCTCCGACACAGCTGGCCAGCTGTGTTCCACTGGCATTGGAAGAAAACGCTGGGGGAAGTTGCACTGCAGGAATCTTAAACTGTGCCCAAACAGGGAGAACTGAACCGCCTTTATTTCGCACTTTCAAAATACCCTCCTCTTCAAATCCCACTATAGCTTCACCCCCACTCCGCGATCTCCTCCAGCCGTATGCCATCCCGGGGGCCAAATGTTGGTGAGTGTAATAGGCAATACTAGGTTGGCTGTTTTAACCTGCTATTGGAAAATGGGGAGAGATTTATAACATTTGGTCAGTCCATTACTGCCTGTTTTAATCAGCGGTTAAAAATACCCTCTCTATCCACATCGCTTTTAAAATAATTTGCCTTTTTACAGAAACAATGAAAATAGGAGGAGTAGGCCATTCGGCCCTGCTCCTCCATTGTGTGGAGTCTGCACATTCTCTCCGTATCTGCGTGGTTTCCTCCGGTGCTCCGGTTTCCAGTTTCAGTCCACAGATGTGCAGGTTAGGTGGATGGGCCATGCTAAATTGCCCCTTAGTGTCCCAAGATGTGCAGGTTCAGCAGGGTTATGAGGATAGGGTGTGGGATAGGGCCTAGGTAGGATGCTCTTTCGGAGGGTCAGTGCAGATTCAACGGGCCAAATGGCCTCCTTCTGCACTGTAGAGATTCTATGTTTATGGCTGATCATCCAACTCTGTAACCTGTTCCAATTTTCTCCCCCAAATCCTTTACTCTCCTCAGCCCCAAGAGCTCTATCTAACTCCTTCAGGAAAACGTGCAATATTTTGACCTCATCTGCTTGTTATGGTAGAGTTCCACAGGTTCACCACTCTCAGTGAAGAAGTTTCAAAGAACTTTTTATGCTGTATATCATGAAAAGCAATGGTCCTAGTACCGATCCCTGGAAAAGCACATGATATCCCTTCCTTCATTCTGGAAAACAATTCTTCACTATACTCTCGATTTACAGTCACTTAGTTAACTTTGCATCCATGACAACAATTTCCCTTTTATTCCATGGACTTCAACATTGCTCACAGATCTATATTATGTGGCACTTTATCAAACGCCTTTTGGATGTTCAAATTCACCTCATCAACTGCATTACCCCCATCGACCATCTCTGTTACTTCATCAAAAGCACAGCCTTTCTTTTACTCTTTCATGGGACATGAGCCTTGCTGGCCAGGCCAGCATTTGTTGCTCATCCATAATTGCCCTTGAGAAGTTGATGGTGATACATGTTCTTGAACTTCTGCAGTCCATGTGGTGTTGGTACACCCACAGTGCTGTTCAGGAGAGAGTTCCAGGGTTTTGATCTAGTGACAGTGAAAAGATGGTTCCAAGTCAGGATGGTGAGTGGCTTGGAGGGGAATTTGTAGGTGGCAGTGTTCCCATGCATCTGCTGCCTTTGTCCTCCCAAATGGTAGAGGTCATGGATTTGGAAAGTGTTGTCGATGGAGTCTTGGTGAGTTGCTGCAGTGAATCATGTAGATGGTACACAGTGCTACCACCGTCAGTGGTGGAGGAAGTGAATGTATATGTTGGTGGATGGGGGTGCCAAACAAATGGGCTGCCTTGTCCTGGGTGGTGTTGAGCTTGAGTTTTGTTCGAGCTGCACTCATCCAGGCAAATGGACTTTATTCCATTACACTCCTGATGATGGACAGGGTTTAGGAAGTCAGGAGGTTAAATACTTGCTGCAGAGTTTAGCCATGTGCAGCAGGAGTAGCCACAAAATCCCCCAAAGACAAGGATTTGAGATATAGAATTCCTCGAATAAAACAGCACTGAATCCTGGTATCACCACAAATTCCTGGTCCCAGTCGTCATTCCGCCCGAGTTCACCTTCCGCATGCCAAGAACCCTGGGCGAGATTCTCCACTCCCGCGCCGGTTGGGAGAATCGCCGGGGCCGCCAAAATTTCCCGGGACGCCGGTCCGACACCCTCCCGTGATTCTCCCAAGCGGCGGGAACGGCCCCGACGAGTTCCGCGGGCCGCAGGCTGGAGAATCGCCGGAGACACCCAAAATGGCGATTCTCCGGCACCCCCGCTATTCTCAGGCCCGGATGGGCCGAGCGGCCAGGTCAAAACGGCGGGTTCCCCCCGGCGGCATCCACGCCTGGTCGCTGCCGTCGGGAACAGCGCGGGAACACTGGGGGGGGGGGCGGCCTGCGGGGGTGGGAGGGGGGATCCTGCACCGGGGGTACCTCAAATGTGGCATGGCCCGCGATCGGTGCCCACCGCAAGATCCGTCCGCCATCTGCTTGCGGGGCAGACTCAGAGAGGACAGCAACCACGCATGCGCGGGTTGGCGCCGGACAAACCGCGCGTGCGCGGGTGACGCCAGTTATGCGGCGCCGGCCGCGTCATCTATCCGGCACTGCCTTTACGCGGCGACAAAGCCTGGCGCGTGTAGATGACGCGACCCCGATGCTAGCCCATTGTTGGGGCCTGAATCGATCGGGATCGGGGCCGTTTCGCGCCGTCGTGAACCTCGACGGCATTCACGACGGCGTGGGCACTTCGGCACGGGAGTGGAGAATCCCGCCCCTTGTACCCTGTATGTTCTGTGACAGGATTTAAAGGGGCCACCAACAAGGCAGACCTAACAAAACAAAAATTGGTCTTTGTCAAAGGGCTTCCAAAAGTATAGTAGATAAAAATGATAACCTGAGCGGGATTTACCGGATGTTCACGCCAGCCAGAAATTCCGGTCCCACCCAGGCACACGGGTTTCCTGATGATGTGGGGTGCTTTCACCGGGAAATCCTGCGAACAGCAGGACTGGTAGATCCTACTGGCGGGCTGCCTCCACTATGGAAAAACACGTGGCAGGCTTGTGGGAAAACCTGCCCCCTCTTTTTGTAACTTCAACTTGCAAAACATTGTGTGCTGATTACACAGGGAGTGAAATTTCTCTCTTTTCCTCCTTTAAAATAGGCTTGAATAAACAGTGAAGGATTTCACACAGAAAATGCCATTTCCTCATGTTCAACACTGCTCTGAATATTCCTACTCTTCCAAAAAAGATGAATGTACAATGAAAGGTGAATGAAAAAGCCAATTCTTGTTTGTTCATGTCATTCCAGACAAACACCGGCAATCTCCCACAGCTGTGCAGTCAAATTGAAATGTGTTTTACTTTGAGAGCGGAGCCTATATTAAAGAGTTCAATGAATAGACAGATTATAAAGTATTGCTACAGAGGTAACTTAAGTGAGCAGTGCTTCGGTTGTTTTGAGTTGCTGTTGGCAGATGTGTATCATTGTTAGTTCGAGTGTTCAGTCAACATTGAATATACATTTGAATAAAGAGCACAACTAATGGCCTCAAAAGACAACTGACTAACTGCAGGAAACAGAAAAACAACAAATTATTGCATATAATGCATTCTTGCATTCGGGCTTTCATGATCACTGGACGTGTCATAGCACTTTACGGCCAATGAAAATTGCTTTTGAAGTGTGGACCCTGTTGTAACTTACGAAACATGGCAGCCATTTTGTATAGGACAGCCTCCCGCAGACAGCAACTCGATAACAACCAGCTCATCTGTTTCTGTCATGTTGATTGAGGGATAAATATTGGCCAGGACACAAGGGATAACTCCCCTGGTCTTCTTCAAAATAATTTCCTGGGATTTTTATATTCACCCCAGGTGGGACCTCGGCATAATCAGAGAAAGAATTTGCATCCAACTTCCCCTGGATTGCACTGGAGTGTCAAACTTGATTTTTGTGCTCAAGCCCTGGGGCGGGACCTGAACTTGGGACTTTCTTTTTCAGAGGTGATGGTGCTGCCATCTGAGCCACGGCTGACAACTAAAGTCAACAGAGACTTAAAAGAAGGTAGGTCAACCTGTATCCGCAGCCAAGGTGAATGGATCAGCCTCCCAGGTCCAGCATGGTGCCAGAATCTGTGCAGCTGGAAGGTCAAGAAGTTGCAAATCTGTTCTACCACTTGATTCATCAACAACTGTCAGACAGTCTCCAGAGACAACAGCCATTGCGTCAACCATGACTCAATCATAGCACTTGTGCCTTTGAGTCAGAAGGTCATGGGTTCAAGTCCCACTCCGGAAAATTGAGCATGTAATTTTAGCTGACACTTGGGTGCGGTACTGGGGGGGGTGCTGCACTGTCTGGGGTGTTGTCTTTCAGATGAGACATTAAACTGGGGCCCTATTTGCCCTCTACGTGGGCATAGAAGATCCCATGTCACCATTCAGACAAGTGCACGGGAGGTCTGCCCGGTATCGTGGCCAATATTTACACAATATTTACAGACAACACCAGTAAAATCAATTATCTGGTCATATATCATTTGCTGCTGTGGGAACATGTGCACAAACGCGCTGCTGTGAGTTTCCTATATCACAACACTGATGATAGAAAAATTCCATCGGCTGAAAAGCTCTTTGGCATATCATCACGGAACAAATGGTGTAATATAATTGTATGTCTTTTAAAAAAAAGAAAATTACTGCTTTCTCCTCGCTGACTTTAATGCCACAATTAGGGACACCTCAGGAGTTTGATCTCTTTCTCTGCTCACCTTTTCAAGAGTTGAGTCATTTTCCACACCAGGCCATTATTGTAGGCCACACAAGGAAATCTGCATGGCTTGTAGGCGTGGAGCTTGTGCTATTGCTATTTATTCTTTCATGGGAAACTGGTGTCTCTGGCGAGAGTAGAATTTGTTGCCCATCCCTAATTGCCCTTGAACTGAGTCGCTGGCTGGGATTTCGGAGAACAGTGAGGAATTAATAACATGCCTGTGGGTCTGGAGTCACATGTTTGCCAGACCAGGTATGGATGGCAGCTTTCCTTCCCTAAAGTGCATCAGTGAACCAGATGGGTTTTTACAACAATCAGGGTTTTTTGGACCACCATGTTACTCTCTTGCCTTTGTTGCAGCAAAGGATGGCGATCCCCCTTTTTGGAGTTCCAGGGCATCCCCTGGAGTTTCCGAGAGTCTACTCCAGCCACCGTGACTGCTGTGTAACTGTCGATAGCAACAGGTGCAGAGCAGCATTTTGTTGCTTAAAAAGGTTTGTCAAGAGGTACTTCTCATTATCAAACAGATGGGCAAAGTATACCTGAACCAATTCCATGTTGACATTTGAAGCAAATCAGTCAGACCTCCGTACAATTTATTTCACTGTTCAACATGCAGGTCTACAACAAAGCTTGTGGACAACATTCAGGCTTGGGCTGAGAAGTAGCAAGTAAAATTCACATCCCACAAGTGCCAAAAAATTACCAACTTCAACAAGAGTGAATCTAATCATCTCCCCTTGACAGTCACGGAAGGGGAGGGGTGGCTACCACTGACCAGAAACTTAACTGGATCACAATATAAATATGGTGACCACGAGAGAAGGTGCCAAGCTGGGAATTCTGTGGCAACTCCAACTCCTGACTCCCCAAGTCCTGTCCCGCCGTTGTCAAGGAGTATCTTGGAATACTCTCCACTTGCTTGGACAACTGCAGCTCCAACAACCAATAAGCTCGACACCATCAAAGCAGCCCACTTGATTGACACCCCATCCATCACCTTAAATATTCACTCCCTCCACCACCGACGCACAGTGGCATCAGTGTGTACCACCTACAAGATGCATTGAAGCAACTCACCATGGCGTCTTTGACAGCACTTTCCAAACACACAAACTTTACCACCTAGAAGGCCAAGGGCATCAGAAACCTGGGAACACCACCATCTGCAAGTTCTCCTCCAAGCCATACACAATGCTGACTTGCAACTATATTAACGTTCTTGCACTGTTAGAATCATAGAAAAGTGACATCACAGAAGAAGGCCATTCGGCCCATCTTGTCCATGCCTGCCTGAGGACACCCAGGTGCCCTTTCTAATCCCGCCTTCCTGCACCCGGCCAATAGCCCTGTAGCTTTGAGCACTTAAGGTGCATATCCAGGTACTTCTAAAAAGAGTTTAGGGCTTCTGCCTCCACCACCAACTCGGGCAGCGATTCCAGACTCACACTAACCCTGCATAAAAACGGTCTTCCTCATGTCCCCTCTACAACTTCTGCCACTTATCTTGAGTCTATGTCCCCTGGTTCTAGAATTCCCCACCAAGGGAAGCAATTTTATCCTCTCCACCCTATCTATTCCCCTCATAATTTTGTACACCTCAATTAAGTCACTCCTCGGTCTTTTGTGTTTCAAGGAAAATAACCCCAACCTATTCAATCTCTCCTCGTAGCTACACTTTTCTAGCCCTGGCAACATTCTTGCAAACCTCCTCTGCACTCTCTCCAAAGCAATAATGTCCTTCCTGTAATGTAGCCACCAGAACTGCACACAATACTCCAGTTGTGGCCTCACTAGTGTTTTATATAATTCCAACATTATGTCCTTACTTTTATATTCTATACCTCTGCCAATCATTTAATGGAGAGCATTCCATATGCTTTCTTCACAACCTTGTCTACTTGAACTATTGTCTTTAGGGACCTGTGTACTTGTACGCCAAGATCTTTCACTTCAACTACCACCTTAGTATATTCCCATTTATTATGTGCTCCCGAGAAACTGTTTGACCTCCCTAAATGCATGACCTCGCACTTCTCGGTGTTAAATTCCATCTGCCACTTTATTGCCCACTCCACCAATCCATCTATATCATTTTGGAGATTATAGCTATCGTCTACACTGTCAACCACTCGGCCAATGTTTGTGTTGTCTGCAAATTTCCCCATGTCCGAATCTTTAATATATAACACAAACAGTAAGGGTCCCAGAATCCTGAACTCCCTCACTAACAGCGCTGTGGGTGTACCTACACCACATGCTCTGCGGCAGTGCAAGGTAGTGGCTCACCAGCAGCTTTGCAAGGGGAATAAGGGATTGGGAACAAATGCTGGCCTCGCCTGCAAAGTTCACATCCCACGAACAAATGAACAAAAAGAGAACCAATTATTGTGTTCAGGGCTTTAGAAGAAGCCAGCACTTTGAGGTATCTGTGTAGGTACAACCAACCTAGAGAAGATTGTGCACAAAGCAAATCATAGAGTGTGCATGAGTGACTATTGCAGCTTCAAGAAGCCACTGGCTGGTCATTTACCTCGCCTCAATCCCTTAGTTTCAGATTACATTATTCAGACCTTTCAGGACTCTATACAAGCTTGAAAAATAGAAAATAGGAGCAGGAAACTGCCATTCGACCCTTCAACCTGCTTTGTCAATTTATATGATCATTGCTGATCCTCTTCTATCTCAAACGCCATGCCCCAGCGCTCTCCCCATACCACTTGATGCCTTTGATGTCTAGAAAACTATTGATTTCCTTCTGAAATATATTCACTGGCTTGGCCTCCACAGCCTTCTGTGGCAGAGAATTCCACAGGTTCCCCACCCTCAGAGTGAAGAAATTTCTCCTCACCTCAGTCCTAAATGGCCTACCCCATAACCTGAGGCTGTAAAGTCTTGAAGAAGAGCCCCCAGCCAGGGGGAACATCATCCCTGCACCTAATCTGTCCAGCCTAGCAGACGTTTATGTTTCAATAAGTTTGCTGCTCACTCATCTGAACTCCAGTGAATACAGGCCCAATCAACTCAATCTCTCCTCATACGGCAATCTTGCCATCCCAGGTATCAGTCTGCTGAACTAGGTTACTCGGAATAAGGTTGCTTTCTAAGCACCATTGTCTTTTGGAGTCACTTGGTACAGGGCACAGCACCCAACAAGATCTGGCAGCTGTGAGGGTTTCATTCCCCACATCCATGCAGTCATGCACAGTCCCTTATTGGAACTGTGGTCCATCATGGAGAAGGCAGTGGACATTCTGCAGTTGAGCCCCGAGAAACACAGTATATCTCCTGAAAGATCACACTAGTACAACAGAGACCTGTGCTCCATCTCACATTTGGCCTCCTTGACCGCCTTTGATATCCTATGGAGATTCAGGGAGCAGTCTTATATGTTATCCAGAGGTCTCCCATGGACATCAAGAACAAGAACAAAGAACAAAGAAAAATACAGCACAGGAACAGGCCCTTCAGCCCTCCAAGCCTGCGCCGACCATGCTGCCCGTCTAAACTAAAAGCTTCTACACTTCCGGGGTCCGTGTCGCTCTTTTCCCATCCTATTCATGTATTTGTCTTAGTGTCGTCTGCAAACTTGGACACATTGCCCTTGGTCCCCAGTGGGGACAATGGGGCTAAAGGTAGACAAGACTCCTGGACCTGATGGGATGCACCCCAGAGTGCGAAAAGAGATGGCTAGGGAAATTGCAAATGCACTAGTGATAATTTACCAAAGTTCACGAGACTCTGGGGTGGTCCCAGCGGATTGGAAATGAGCAAACATGACACCACTGTTTAAAAAAAGGAGGTAGGCAGAAAGCGGGTAATTATAGGCCAGTGAGCTTAACTTCGGTAGTAGGGAAGATGCTGGAATCTATCATCAAGGAAGAAATAGCGAGGCATCTGGATGGAAATTGTCCCATTTGGCAGACGCAGCATGGGTTCATAAAGGGCAGGTCTTGTCCCCCGGGAAATGCCTTTAGATATATGCAGGTGAGGGCTTTTGTGAGGCGACAGGTGAGGGAATTCCCGTTGTTCCCGGCACAAGAAGTTCAAGATAGGGTGATCTCGGCTGTATGGGTCGGGGAGGGCAAGATGTCGGAAATACACCAGGAGTTGAAAGAAGAGGGGGAAGCGCTGGTAGAAGAGTTGAAGGGTAAATGGGAGGAGGAGCTGGGGGAGGAGATCAAGGAAGGTCTGTGGGCTGATGCCCTAGGTAAGGTTAATTCCTCCTCCTCGTGTGCCAGGCTCAGCCTGATACAATTTAAGGTGGTCCACAGAGCCCACTTGACGGGGGCGAGGTTGAGTAGGTTTTTTGGGGTGGAGGACAGATGTGGAAGGTGCTCAGGGAGCCCAGCGAACCATGTCCATATGTTTTGGTCATGCCCGGCACTGGAAGGGTTCTGGAGAGGAGTGGCGGGAGCAATATCTCAGGTGGTGAAAGTCCGGGTCAAGCCAAGCTGGGGGCTAGCAATATTTGGAGTAGTGGACGAACCGGGAGTGCAGGAGGCGAAAGAGGCTGGCATTCTGGCCTTTGCGTCCCTAGTAGCCCGGCGAAGGATCTTGCTAATGTGGAAGGAGGCGAAGCCCCCCAGCCTGGAGGCCTGGATAAATGATATGGCTGGGTTCATAAAGTTGGAGAGGATTAAGTTCGCCTTGAGAGGGTCTGCGCAGGGGTTTTACAGGCAGTGGCAACCGTTCCTAGACTATCTCGCGGAGCGTTAGAGGAAGGTCGGTCAGCAGCAGCAGCAACCTTGGGGGGGGGGGGGGGGGGAGAACGGGGACGTCCTGGGAGGGGGGGGGGGGAGGGGGGACTGCCTGGGAGGGTGGATGAGCAAGAGATAACATGAAGGGTTGGGGAAACTGGCACGTACGGGTGAGGGCCAGTGTACAAAGCTGTGTAAATATATCATTTTGCCATGTATATATCTTGCTCTGCGCGATTTCTCGTTTTATTTTGTTATCGGGGAGGGGGGGGGGGGGGGGGGGGAGTTATTATTTGTAAGGGAGAAAAATTGTGTTAAAAAACTTTAATAAATATATATATTTTTTAAAAAAGGGCAGGTCTTGCCTAACTAATTTCGTGGAATCTTTTGAGGGCATTAACAGTGCGGTAGATAACGGGGAGCCAATGGATGTGGTATATCTGGATTTCCAGAAAGCCTTTGACAAGGTGCCACACAAAAGGTTGCTGCATAAGATAAAGATGTATGGCATTAAGGGGAAAGTAGTAGCATGGATAGAGGATTGGTTAATTAATAGAAAGCACGGAGTGGGGATTAATGGGTGTTTCTCTGGTTGGCAATCAGTAGCTAGTGGAGTCCCTCAGGGATCAGTGTTGGGCCCACAACTGTTCACAATTTACATAGATGATTTGGAGTTGGGGACCAAGGGCAATGTGTCCAAGTTTGCAGATGACACTAAGATGAGTGGTAAAGCAAAAAGTGCAGAGGATACTGGAAGTCTGCAGAGGGATTTGGATAGGCTAAGTGAATGGGCTAGGGTCTGGCAGATGGAATACAATGTTGACAAATGTGAGGTTATCCATTTTGGTAGGAATGACAGCAAAAGGGATTATTATTTAAATGATAAAATATTAAAACATGCTGCTGTGCAGAGAGACCTGGGTGTGCTAGTGCATGAGTCGCAAAAAGTTGGTTTGCAGGTGCAACAGGTGATTAAGAAGGCAAATGGAATTTTGTCCTTCATTGCTAGAGGGATAGAGTTTAAGACTAGGGATGTTATGCTGCAATTGTATAAGGTGTTAGTGAGGCCACACCTGGAGTATTGTGTTCAGTTTTGGTCTCCTTACTTGAGAAAGGACGTACTGGCACTGGAGGATGTGCAGAGGAGATTCACTAGGTTAATCCCAGAGCTGAAGGGGTTGGATTACGAGGAGAGGTTGAGTAGACTGGGATTGTACTCGTTGGAAATTAGAAGGATGACGGGGGAATCTTAGAGAAACATATAAGATTATGAAGGGAATAGATAGGATAGATGCAGGCAGGTTGTTTTCACTGGCGGGTGAAAGCAGAAATAGGGTTCATAGCCTCAAAATAAGGGGAAGTAGATTTAGGACTGAGTTTAGGAGGAACTTCTTCACCCAAAGGGTTGTGAATCTATGGAATTCCTTGCCCAGTGAAGCAGTGGAGGCTCCTTCATTAAATGTTTTTAAGATAAAGATAGATAGTTTTTCGAAGAATAAAGGGATTAGGGGTTATGGTGTTCGGGCCGGAAAGTGGAGCTGAGTCCACAAAAGATCAGCCATGATCTCATTGAATGGTGGAGCAGGCTCGAGGGGCCAGATGGCCTACTCCTGCTCCTAGTTCTTATGTTCTTGTCGAAATGCCCATTAAATCAGTCGAGGGAGTGCCCAACAATGTGCACTGATGAGGTTGCTGTCTGTCAGGGAGGTGCTACATTCAGTCCCAGCCTTCAGTGACAGTACTCAGGCGATCCTTTGCTAGGATCACTTGGAGCCGAGGGGTTTCACAGGTGGCACTTGTTGAGAATGGCATGTGACAAGATGTGGTGAGGGCATTCCCAAGCCAACCAGCTGCTCCTGCATACACAATGATACTGTATATAGAAGGTATGCCTTCTATATACTGGGCAGCTCCTAAGTTGAATTTTGGAACTGCTTCCGTGCTACAACTTCAGCAATATGTGGCCAACTTTGCTCCATGCCTATTGATGTGCCTGAAAATAGATCAGTGGCAACAACAATGTGCATTTATATAACAATTTAATGCAGTCAAACACCAACATTCTAGCAGCTCATGGGATTTTGGTTGAAATGAAAAAGTGGAAGTTGAGAAAGTACGATCACCGGAAAAGGTGAAATAAGAACCTAGTGTTGGCAACAACAGAAGGTGAAACATCAGGAAAGAACAGACCAGGTCGGAGAAGGACTGGATGGGTGGATAACATCATAATTTAAACAGAGGGAGGAATGACAGTGAACAATTGCAGAGAACAATTGAGGGATACCTACACCCTCATGGACTATGGCTAGCTACAGATGATGAAGCTGACAATCAATCATCAAAACCGAGCCACAGTAGGTCACATTACACCAGGGAACTATTGATTGGTCAAAGTAGTAAGTTTCAACAGTGTCTTAAAGGAGAGATGGAGAGGCAAAGAGGTTTAGAGGCAATTCCAGAACTTCAGGCTCCGAAGAAATAACAGCCAATGGTGGGTGAAGGAAGTCAGGGATGTGCAACAGCCCAGAATTAGTGGAAAACAGGGTTCTTGGAGGGTCACTGGGCTGGAGAAGACAGCAATGGTCCTGAGGGTGGCATGGTGGCGCAGTGGTTAGCAGTGCTGCCTCACCGAGGGCCCGGGTTCAATCCCGGCCCCGGGTCACTGTCCATGTGGAGTTTGCACATTCTCCCTGTGTCTGCATGGGTCTCACTGCCACAACCCAAAGATGTGCAGGAGAGGTGGATTGGCCCTTCATTGGAAAAATAAAAATAAATTTAAAAGGGTCAAGGCTGCAGAGGATTTATGCCAATGCCACCCCTCCTTCATGGCTGCCTCTAATCACTTTCCTCAAGAATTGAAGCCATGACCTCTCACAACATTAGGAAGATTCAGAGATGTTCCTGGTTTAAACCATGACCTACTATTTTGAGGCCCTTCTGAAGTGTCACTCTTGGTCAATGGTCATCATGCCACTCTGTAAATTCCTTCTGCGAGTACACGCATATTCCAACCAATTGTACAATGTAATTTCCTAAGCCTATCTCTATTTGTAATACTTCACTTACAAGATTGTTAACATATACCCATTCTGTACATGCTACACTGTAAAAATCTGTACATGCGTTACCTGCATTTTCTTTTAAGTCATTCAACCTTTTTCTCCCCATTTCCACCTGGATCCTTCAAACCTGTGGACAGGTGCATGCCTCAGTGATTTACTTACCGTCTTCATTTGGAAGCCACCCCCTCCCATGAAGATTGCTCTGATGACACTCTATATCAGTGATGGGGAGAAATAACTGCACCTCGTCACCTGAACAAGATATCCAATGTTGTTACTGAGCCATTCTCCAGCACAATGGCACACTCCGCAGCTCGAGTAACGAGCTTTCTGACATCTAAAGTTTGCTAAGTGGCTCACTGCTAAAAGCACATTCTCAAAACAGATATCCCTGCAATTTAGTTGGAAGTTCAGGCATCTCAGTAAAAGCAGTTCGTCTATTTTAGGAGATAGTCAGGGGAGGAGGAGGTTAGTTAGGGGAGGAGGTGGTTATGTGGTACAGTGGTAGCTTCCCTATTTCTGGGCCAGGAGCTCCGAGTTCATGTCCCACTAAGGAAGGTGAGTTTATAATGTGGCCAGACAGGTTGACCATCAGCCCGTGAATCCTTTCAATTTGCCTGATGGTGGGCGTTAAGAGTGGGAGCCTTCCTGGTCAGCCTTCCTGCAAAAGGCAATGGCAAACCACTGCAGCACTTTGCCAATGAAATGGCAGTCCATGGTGCCAATGCCCTCATAAGACATGGTACCTGAAGGAGATGGGGTCGTGTATTGAAAATTTGCAATATTCTGAGCGCCCTGCCCTTCCAAAAGACCCATCAGATTCCTCACTGTTATTCTGGAACATATAGCCCGACAGCAGCCCGGCAGCAGCCCCCCCCAACCACCACCACCACCACCACCACTCCCTCCCCCACCCCCCCCCCCCCCCCCCCCCCCCCCCACCCCCCCCCCCCAAATTACTTTCCACCTTTGGTCTAGTTATTGAAATCCCACGGAGGACAATTTTTCCGCTCTGCATAATGCAGCCTTATTGTTCTCAGCATCTGAAGTCCCTCAAGTGATTCTAATTGCAAACCTCGGAATGGAAATTGGAACTCATTGTGCCTGTTCCACAGGCGTTAAACGGACACAATAAATGCAACGGTCAGCCGGGCTCTGCGTCCCAGTGGTGCCAGAAAGATGTGTGACTCTAAATTGGGTTACACCACTGTTCCAATGTTCCTGCCAATCAGTTTAAAAATGGTGTTAGGCTCCCTACATATACACACATGGAGGCCCCAATGCCTATTCAAGGTCCACTTGCAAGTAAAGAATTACAACGATTGAAGCAGTCGCTGGGCCAATTCTACTCCGAGGTTCTTCAGTTGCCCCTGTCCCATTGCTGCTTCCTTTTCCAGGACCACAGGGCTGCTAATCGCACAACATTCATCTCCTTAAAATGGGCCAGTGGAGCCAAGTCAGGCCTAACGAGGCCCAAATTCAGATTTGTTTTAGGCCTCACAGTCAGGCCAGAGAGGCATTCTGCTGGTGGCGCGTTCTTGCCACATTTTACCGCATTTTCTCCCAGTGATGACCTTTAGTCCTTAAGGAATAGTCAAGTTCCAGACTCTCCGGAGTTCAGCAAATTCTGAACAATGTAAAATAGTCACATTGAGGGAGTTATGCCACGTGGTTTCAGGTCAGCTTGCGCCTGTTGTTTAAATTCACTCTTCCGAACACACCAGCCTAGAAGCATTCCAAAAAGCAAAGCGAACACTGGTAGTTTCTCTAATGGGCTACTGGGAGAATAACGTATTTCAAAGGAATATCTGTAAATACAGTCTTTTCTGTTCACATCCTTGCACAAAAAAGCAGGGAGTTAATAGTCAACTGTAGCGATCCGCTTGAATACAGAAGGTTAGTTAATTGGAGTTTCAACTTTCCCATTATTAAAGTTCTCCCTCCACCACCGGCAAGCAGTCTGGCCAGTTTGCACTCAGTAAGACCCCAGCCCTCCACACATTCAGGTTAAGGATTGCATAGTTTCAAGCACAGCAAGCAGGGCCTGGGCAGCCAGAATGGAAGTGGTGGCAGTGCGTTAGTAATGGTTTCAAACAGGGAAACATTATGCTGTTAAATCATCACAGTAATAAAGAACAAATACCTTCGTCGGCATCTGACAAATAGTCAGCTTCACTGACACTTTCAGGAACGCTGGCTTTATGAACTGTGAGGTTTGAATAAAGATTGCCAAATATTACCAGATATTACCAAAACCATTTCAACCCTGTTTTATCTAACATAAGATTAAAGTGTGGAAATCACAGAGTGCAGCGTGTTCAACGAAGAAAGTATTAACTAGATTTAACATTGGGTGAATGATGCTCTACAGAACTCAGGTAGTTATCTTTAAGATTTACTGGAAACAGAAGGTTGTGAAGGGCTATCTTCGGTATCAAGGTCACCGACAAATTGGAAACTGTAGCAGAGACACACGCATAGAGAGAAAGCGCTCACACCAGGAAAAAGGGTAAGGGAGGTAACAACAGAGCAGGCAGAGAGACAGAGGAATGCAGTGAAAGAGGGAGAGAGTTAACGACGCAGAGAAAGAGACATGGACAGAGGAAAAGAGAGGGACAAAAGCACAGTGGAGGAGATAGGGACAGAGAGAAAGTGAGGGGCAAAGACTCAAAAAAGGACAAGGATACAGGACAACAGGGACATGGAGAAAGAGAAAGAGGAACAAGGATGGTTATTGACAGAGGTACATGGGTATGAAAAAGATTACTTGGGAATGGGAGACAGTAGTATATGGAGGATCAGGAGGGAAGGTGACGTCAAGAGATCTGCTGAGGTCAAGAAGCTGTAGAATATTTTCCTCACCCATTTTCTCCCCCTCCCCTGAAATCACTGCTTCCAATAGCATAGAGCCCCACAGTTTCTGGCACAACGTAACTGCTGGATGTGGTCACTTTGTGTGCGTGAGCTTGGTTAGCAAGCCTCGATGTGCTATTTGAATGTTGAACACATCACATCAAGAGTTCATGCATTCTTGCTCAACATCCATAGACATGCACTGGCCAGCAAGTGTTCACTGAATAAACATTGGGAGTGGGGCTGATGGCTAATTTTCCAGGTCAGGAGTGCTGAAGCCTTATTGTACTCGTACTAGATCCATTACTAGAGAGCCAGACAGCACCAGCCAGAGAATGGACTCAGATTCTCCTGACAAGGCCTTTGGTGAACAGTTTTCAACCTCAATGGTCATTGTTTGGAAATCCAAATGATAACATAGACTTAATGAAACGTGGTTGTATGGTCTGTTCTTGAAAGGTGAACATAAAGGAAGAAAACCTTCTCGAGAATGATAATTTTTTTCTTCAGTTATAACACGTCTTTAAAATGTTGTGCAGAGTAAATTACTAGGTATATGATGCCAATTGGGAAAATTAAAATGAGAAATTGGGGTGCACTCCACCCCACCCCCCCAAACAGTTTAATGTTATTTCCTTTACCTTCATCATCCGATACATCCAGAACCTCATTCATAGTTTCGGGAACGTTTAGTTTATGCTTTTCTGTCACGGACTGTGAAAAAAGAGAGTGTTTTAGAGGTAATCAGAAGTCACTTCAGATCAGAGTTGTTACTTACAATTCAACTGCACCATTTAAGGTGATGCCGATGGAATGTGCACAGGAGATAGGGGATATGGCGGAGGTATTAAATGTATACTTTGGCATCCGTCTTTACCAAGCAAGTAGATGCTATTCAGATCATGGTGTTGGAGGAAACCGTGTCCCTAGAACGGTTCAAAATTGATAAGGAGAAAGAGTTGAACAGACTGTCTGTACTGAAAGTTTACAAGGCACCGGGACCGGATGAGATGCATCCAAGGATTTTGAAGAAAGTGAGAGTGGAAATTGCAGGGACGCTGACCATGATCTTTCAGTATTCCCTAGATTCAGGGGAAGTGCCAGAGGACTGAATACTCTCAAACATTATGCCCCTGTTCAAAAGGATAAGCCCAGCAATTACATATCGGTCAGTTTAACTTCAGTGGTGGGAAACTTCTCAAAATCATCATTCGAGATAGAGTTAGTAGTGACATGGAAAATGAGGGTCAGTTAGGAACAGCCAGCATGGATTTCTTAAGGGAAAATTGTGTTTCTTGCTGGTATGTTTTGAAGAGGTAACAGAAAGGGTTGATGAGGGTAATTCTGTTGATGTGGTGTACATGGACTTTCAGAAGACATTCGATACAGTGCCATACAACAGACTTGTGAGAACAGTTAGAACTCATGGAACAAAAAGGAGAATAGCAACGTGGACACAAAATTGGCTGAATAATAGGAAGCAGAGAGTAATGGTCAATGGATATTTCTCAAGCTGGAGGAAGGTTTGTACTGGTGTTCCCAAGGGATGGTATTGGGTTCTTTGCTTTTCCTGATATATATTCATGATCTATATCTTGGTGTGCAGGGGACAATTTCAAAGTTTTGTGCATGACACAAAACTTGGAAGCATTGTAAATTCTGAAGAGGACAATGTAGAACTTCAAAATAACTGCTGGTCATCTGACAGACATGTTCAAAATCATGTGGGAGCTGGACAGAGTAGATAGGGAGAAACGCTTCCAACTCATAAAAGGATCAAACATTAAAGGGCACAGATTTAAGGTGATTTGCAAAAGAAGCAAATGTGATGTGAGAAAAAACATTTTCACACAAGTGTTTTGGGTCTGGAATGCACTGCTTGGAAGTGTGGTGAAGGCAGGTTCAATTGAGGATTTAAGAGGGCATTGGATGGTTAGTTGAATAGAAACAATGTGCAGGGTTACGGAGATAAGGAAGGGAAATGGCACTAAATCATGATGCTCATTTGAAGAGCCGGTGCAGCCACAATGGGCCAAATGGCCTCCTTCTGTGCCATAACAATTCTGTGATTCTGGGATAAACAAAATATACGGTCGATAGGATTAAGGTACCGACGGAGAGATAGGCCACACTGAAACAGAATTTACCATTGTGGTTGTCAAGGTTTCCTCGGTAACCACCTTCAACGTATCAACCACTGAGATATAACCGAGTCGCTTTGCAATGGCCAAAGCAGTGTTCCCGTTCTAAAAGCAAGAACAGATCATTACCTCACAACAGTGAAAAATGATAATTTCTATAAGATTACAATGGAAGCAATTAAAATCTTCACTTCGAGGAATCACAGTTCTGAAAAATAACACGTCTTTAAAAGTCAACTGATACAATTCACAGAATGGACTGAAGCCAAATCTAGAAAAGCACTTTTCTCCAGCTCCTAATGGTTTCTTTGTAATAAAAATACATGAAAAACATTGGGCGGGATTCTCTGAGCCCGGGGCCCGGCCGGAGAATCCCCACGACCGGCGCGAATCGGAGAATCGACGCCATTGGCGCCGGCGTGGTTGGTACGGCGCCGGTCGGGGGCCGCTCTACACGCTCCCCCCTCCCCCGCCGATTCTCGGCCCGGGATGGACTGAGCGGCTGTCGTAAAAAACCCGAATCCCGCCGGCACCGTTCACACCTGCTCTAAGCCAGCGGCACTCAGCGTTGAAGGCCCAGGGACGGCCTGTGAGGGGGGAGGGGGGCCTCCGATGTGGCCTGGCCCGCGATCGGGGCCCACCGATCGGCCTCTCTGACTGGGTCCTCCTTTCTTCCGCGCCAGCCCCTGTAGCCCTACGCCATGTTGTGTCAGGGCCGGCGCGTTGAAGGGAGCCGCTGTGCATGTGCGCGTTGGCGCCGGTGCCACTGCGCATGCGCGGACCCTGTGCCGTCCAGTTGATGCCAGGATCAGCAGCTGGAGCGGCGTGGTCCACTCCAGTGCCGTGCTGGCCCCATGTAGGGGCCAGAATTGCTGATCCTGAGGCCATGTTGACTCCATCGAGAAACGCAACGGCGTTTACGACGGCATCTACACTTAGCCTCAGGATCACACAATCCCGCCCTCTAACTTTTTTCTTCTACATATTCTATTCTTCCTTGGAAATGTATGGATGGAGCAGGCATCTGAGAGAGAATTTGAGAAAGAATGAGAGGAAGCATGAGAAAGGGAACACGAGAGCCTGTAAGAGTGTATAACAGAGTGTGAATGCGAGAGAGTCGAAAGGAAGAGTGCAGCGTGAGTGTGTGTGCAAGATTCAGTAGACAAGAGAGTAAGTGTGACAGCACAAATGAGACTGTGTGTGAGCATCAGCGTACAAGAGAGCACGAGGGAGAGGGAACATGTGAGATGCTGTGTGAGAGCGTGCTTGCAAGGCAACGCATGTGAGAGAGACAGTGTGTGCGAGAGAGAGAGAGAGAGAGAACCTTCCTTGCTGGCATAGCAATTGTCTCATTACTGATTTATTTTATCTCTAGCTCAGTTTCTTTAACATATATTTAACCACCAGCACAGCTACATACAAATATCCACATTCCTATCATAATCCTATTAAGAGACATTAGTGACGACAAGAGGGGGAGAGGTACATATCTAGCTAAATAAAAACATCAGGTGCCACATCACCGAGCAACTGGCGGGTGATAGGTGTGTGAATGTCACTGTTGTTGCTTTGTTTCTGCAAGTGAGTGTGCCGGATAGAGTGGATAGGAGGGACTTATTTCCACTAGAGAAAAGTCAAATGATTCAAACTAAATGATAGAATGATTAGAGGGACATGGGGAGTCATTTCTTTCACTCAGAAGGTGGTGGTGGTCTGGGACTCACTGCTCAAGGGGGTGGTAGTGGCGTGGTAGAGGCAGGAACATTCACTGCATTTGGATAAAAAACACACTTGGCTATGCACTTGAGGGACAGGTAACCTAGAGCGTTGGAAAGAGGGATGAGGCTCATTTTCAGCCAGTACAGCCATGATGGACCAAATGGCCTCCTTCTGTGCCATATTGTTTGCGTCTATCAGCGCTGATTACAAAACACAAGCCCATTTCCTGTTCTTTGCACTGGGGTACACGAATGAGTTTGCATATACCCACATGCACCATTTGAAGAGAATTAGCCTTAGATTTTAAAAATTGCACATCGGACCAACGGACAAATTAAAGGAGGCTATCGTTTCAGGGCGGTACATTACTAACGCTGAGCGCGGGATAGCGAGTTGGGTCTGTAGCGGAATGCATCTGTCTCTGATACTGCTTCCATTTAGGGAAGCTTTACAATTGCGTATTGGGGCATCAATGTTAAAAAACGCCATTTCATCTAAATACTGCCAACATTTATAAAATTCTGATAAGGACTTCCGGTGGCGGCCATGGAGGAGTAGGTCGCACATTCGATAGCTCCCGCCTGAAATGGACTTTCGGACCTTTTTTCCCGGATTTTTGTGGACTTTATGAAATAAATCGGTGGAGTGAGCAATAGTAAGGAGGATTTCCCCCCCGCCCCCGATGTATGGATAGCTGGACCAGAAGTGGCCGTTGAAACAAATTAGTCCCGATAGAGGGAAGCGAGGGGAGCTGGCAGTGCGGCGAAGCATGGCAGACGGCAAGGACCAGGGAGCGGCGGCTCACTGGCCGAAGGAGCAGCAGATGGAGTTTTTCAAGAGTTGCTTTGCTGAGCTAAAAAGGGATACGCTTGACTCGATGAAAGCATCGATCGACCAAATGGTCGTGACTCAGGCGGCCCAGGGGAAAGCGATTCAGGAGATCGAGGTAAAACTATCCAACCAAGAGGATGAGATAACTGTACTGGAGCACAAGGTGGAGGTGCTAGATGACCACCACAAAAAGATGCAGGAGAAGCTGGAGGAGCTGGAGAGCAGGACCAGGAGGCAAAACTTAAGAATCGTTGGCCTTCCTGAAGGCATTGAGGGACCAGATGCGGGAGCATATGTGTCGGGTATGCTGGGGTCGCTGATGGGAGCGGGGGCTTTCCCTCGACCCCTGGAGCTGGACGGAGCGCACAGAGCCCTCGCAAGGAAGCCCAAGGCGAATGACCCGCCGAGGGCCATGATGGTTAGTTTTCACCGTTTTTCAGATAAGGAGCGCGTCTTGCGGTGGGCCAAGAAGGAACGGAGCAGCAAGTGGGAGAACAGTGAGGTGTGCATCTATCAGGACCTGGGAGCGGAGCTGGCCAAGAGACGTGCTGGGTTCAACCGGGCAAAGGCGACCCTCTTTAAGAAGGGGGTGAAGTTTGTGGTGTTATACCCAGCGAGGCTGTGGGTAACGCATGAAGATCGACACTACTATTTTGAGTCGCCAGATGATGTTTAGACATTTATCAAAGAGAAGAAGTTGGACTCGAGTTAAAAGACACTTAAGCTTCGAAGATGGGATGTGGCGGTGGTTTGTAATTGTGTTCTGTTTTAAACAAGATTGTATTTAGTCTTGGGCGAGAGAATGGGCTGGAGGGATGGTTGGAGGGCGCTTTGTTTCGCAGGGAGTTGATATTGGGGGTGGGGGGGCCCTGAAGTTAGCATTATCCTTCGGGAGACTGCGTTTTGTTTTACGTGAGTATTTCTGTTCTGGTTTATGGTTATGTTAATGTCTTCTCGAGAGCTGTTGTTTACTTTCTGGGGAATGTGATTCTGTAAATAGGGTTTTTTCTATGTGGGGAGGGGGGTCCGAACAATAAGGTGGTAGTCTGATTGGCGTCAGGGGCGGGGGTTATCGGGGTCAGCATGAGTCAGCTGACTCTCAGAAGCGTAGTGGGGGGTGAGCTAGTGTTGAGTTGGTGTCTGACTTGTGAGATTTGGTTTCTGGTGTTATGGTGGTGGTGGTTGGGGGGGGGGGGCGGTAGCTGCTTTGCTGGCAAGGGAGGAATTATTTTCAGGGAATAAATGGGAGGTCGGGGGTGACTGCAGCTTAAGGGGGTGCTCGGGGAAGCGGAGGGCACGGGCTCGCGGATGGCTCAAAAAGGTGATGGCTAATCGACAGGGGGGGGGGGGGGAAGAGAGGGTAGCCCCCCGTCTAGGCTGATTACGTGGAACGTGAAAGGTCTGAATGGGCCAGTTAAGAGAGCACGCGTGTCCGCGCATTTAAAGGGACTAAAGGCAGATGTGGCAATGCTTCAGGAGACACATCTAAAGGTCACAGACCAGATGAGATTAAGGAAGGGTTGGGTTAGTCAGGTGTTCCACTCAGGGCTGGACTTGAAGGCCGGGGGGGTAGCAATTTTGATCAGTAAGCGAGTGGCATTTGAGGCTGGGCGAATTGTGGCTGATAAAGGGTGTAGGTATATAATGGTTAGTGGGAATCTGGAGGGTGTCCGAGTGGTGCTCATGAATGTCTACACCCCGAACTGGGACGGCGTGGATTTTATGAGGCGCGTGTTAGGCAAAATCCCGGGCCTTGAGTCACACAACTTGATCATGGTAGGGGGGGACTTCAATATGGTTATTGAACCTGAATTGGACCGCTCAAAGTCCAAGACAGGGAATTTGGCGGCAAAGGAATTGAAGAGCTTTATGGAGCAGATGGGGGGCGTAGACCCCTGGAGGTTCACACGGCTGAGGGTAAAGGAGTTTTCTTTTTTCTCCCATGTCCACAAAGTTTATTCCCGTTTTGACTTTTTTGTTCTGGGCAGGGCGTTGATCCCGAAGGTGGCGGGGACGGAATATTCGGCGATTACAGTCTCGGACCAGGCCCCGCACTGGGTGGATTTGAGGCTTAGGGAGGAGAGAGGGCAGCGTCCGCTGTTGAGACTGGATGTGGTGTTGTTAGCGGACGAGGTGGTTTGCGGGCGGGTAAATAAGAGTATCCAGAACTACCTGGAAACAAACGACACGGGAGAGGTATCGGCAGCGACTGTTTGGGAAGCCCTGAAGGCAGTTGTTAGAGGGGAACTAATATCGATCCGGTCTCATAGTGAAAAGAGAGAAAGGGCGGAGAGGGAGAGATTAGTGGAGGAGATACTTCGGGTGGATAGGAGTTATGCGGAGGCCCCGGTCGCGGGGCTCCGGAGGGAGCGGCGTAAGCTACAGATGGAGTTTGAATTGTTGACCACAGGGAAAGCGGTAGAACAGCTGAGAAAGGCTAAGGGGGCGGTCTATGAGTATGGGGAGAAAGCAAGCAGGATTCTGGCGCACCAGCTTAGGAAGAGAGAGGCAGCGAGGGAGATTGGTGGGGTAAACAATAAGGAGGGGAACTTGGTCTTGGACCCAGAGTCGGTGAATGAAGTTTTTAAGGAATTCGATAGCAAATTATATGAATCGGAAGCCCCGGCGGGAGCGGAAGGGATATGGCAATTTCTGGACCAATTGAGGTTCCCGAGGATGGAGGAGGACCTGGTAAAGGGGCTGGGGGCCCCGATCGAGACAGAAGAAATCATTAAGGGGCTAGAGGGCATGCAGTCGGGCAAGGCTCCGGGGCCAGATGGCTATCTGGTGGAACTTTTAAAGAAATTTTCAGAGACATTGAGCCCACTGCTGATGAGGACCTTTCATGAGGCTAGAGAGAAGGGTATCCTCCCCCCTACAATGTTGCAGGCCTCGATCTCACTCAATCTTAAACGGGAGAAGGACCCTGAACAGGGTGGGTCTTACAGGCCAATCGCGCTTCTAAATGTGGATGCCAAGCTATTGGCTAAGATCTTGGCCACAAGGATAGAGGATTGTGTCCCGGGGATGATGGGGAAGGACCAGACTGGATTTGTTACGGGCAGGCAACTTAATGCCAATGTGCAGAGGCTTTTAAATATTGTTATGATGCCCTCGGAAAGAGGGGAAGAAGAGGTTGTTGCAGCAATGGCTGCAGAGAAAGCTTTTGATTGGGTGAAGTGGAGTACCTGTGGGAGGTGCTGGGTAGGTTTGGGTTTGGTGAGGACTTTATTCGGTGGGTGCGATTGCTGTACCAGGCGCCTGTAGCAAGCGTGCGTACAAACTGGCTTAGGTCGGGGTATTTTAAATTGCACCGGGGGACGAGGCAAGGGTGCCCCCTCTCCCCGCTATTATTTGCTCTAGCCATTGAGCCGCTGGCCATGGCATTCAGAGCCTCAAGGAACTGGCAGGGGCTGGTCCGGGGGGGGGGGGGGGGGGGGCACCGGGTCTTGCTCTACGCGGATGATTTCCTCCTGTATATTTCGGACCCACTGGAGGGGATGGGGAAGGTCATGCGGATCTTGAGGGAATTTGGCAGTTTTTCGGGGTATAAACTGAACGTGGGGAAAAGCGAGTTGTTTGTGATCCAGGCTAAAGGGCAGGAGAAGAGACTGAATGAGCTGCCGCTGAGGAGGGTAGAGAAGAGCTTTCGCTACTTGGGAATACAGGTGGCTCGGAAGTGGGATTCGTTGCATAAGCTTAATTTGACCCGGCTGGTGGAACAAATGGAAGGGGACTTTAAAAGATGGGACATGCTCCCGCTGTCTTTGGCGGGGAGGGTACAGACCGTGAAAATGACGGTTCTCCCCAGATTTCTATTTGTATTTCAGTGCCTTCCCATCTTCATCCCCAAGGCCTTTTTCAAGTGGGTGAATAAGATCATCTCGGGATTTGTGTGGGCGAACGAGACCCCGAGTAAAGAGAGTGCTGCTGGAACGCAGTCAGGGGAGGGTGGGCTGGCGTTGCCGAACTTTTGCAACTTCTACTGGGTGCCCAATATAGCCATGATTAGGAAGTGGGTATTGGGGGAGGGGTCAGCATGGGAGCGGTTGGAGGCGGCGTCATGTAAAGGCACCAGTTTGGGAACGCTGGTAACTGCACCTCTGCCGTTCTCGCCGGCCCGTTACTCCACAAGCCCGGTGGTGGTGGCGGCTCTGAAGATCTGGGGGCAGTGGAGGAGACACAAGGTGGAGGGAGCGTCGGTCTGGACCCCGATATGTAATAACCACAGGTTCCTACCGAGTAGGATGGATGGCGGGTTCCAGAGCTGGCAGAGGGCAGGTATCAAAAGGATGGGTGGCCTGTTTATCGATGGGAGCTTTCCCAGACTGCCGGCGCTGGAGGACAAATTTAAACTGCCGCCAGGGAACGGCTTTAGATATTTGCAAGTGCGGGCCTTCCTGAGGAAACAGGTGATGGCCTTCCCGCTTCTGCTGCCATGGGGAATACAGGATAGAGTAGTTTCCGGTACCTGGGTGAGGGAGGGGAAGGTGTCGGACATCTACCAGGAACTGCTGGAAGCGGAGGAACCCCGGTGGAGGAACCTAAAGGTAAATGGGAGGAGGAGTTAGGAGGAGAGTTAGAGGCGGGTCTGTGGGCGGAAGCCCTAAGTAGGGTCAATTCCTCCTCATCATGTGCTAGGCTCAGTCTAATCCAGTTTAAGGTGGCCCTCCAGGCACACATGACGGCGTCGAGGATGAGCAAGTTTTTCGAGGGTAGAAGACAGATGTGCGAGGTGCGTGGGAAGCCCAGCAAACCAAGTCCATATTTTCTGGGCATGCCCGAAGCTTGGAGGGTTCTGGCAGGGGTTTGCCAAGGCAATGTCCAAGGTGCTAGGTATGTGGGTGGTGCCGAGTCCAGAGGTGGCGATCTTTGGAGTGTCAGAAGACCCGGGAGTTCAGGGGGGAAAGAGGCCGACGTTCTGGCCTTTGCCTCCCTGGTAGCCCGGAGATGGATCCTTTTCATGTGGAGGGACTCGAAACCGCCGAGTGTAGAGACTTGGGTCAATGACATGGCTGGGTTTCTCAGCCTCGAGAAAATAAAGTTTGCCTTAAGAGGATCAATGCTAGGGTTCTCCCAAAGGTGGCAGTCGTTCGTCGACTTTCTTGGAGAAATTTAAAATGTCGGCAGTAGCAGCTTTCCGAGTGGGGGGGGGGTTAGTGTTATTTCATGTGATTTGTGAAGATAGAGCCAATTGGGGAAATGTCTATTTTTTCACCATGTTAATGTTTACTGTTCTTTTTCTGTTATTGTTATAAAATTTTACAAATACGTTAATAAAAAGATATATTTTTTTAAATAAATAATATTCTGATAAAACAATGGCTCCTGCATGGAAGTCCTGTATGCTAATGCTTTCACATTGTGCCCACATTACTGATCATTCTATGGCGCACGATTGTCAACTATACATGAAGCATTTTCCTGTTTGACAGACTGACCATACCATAAGCATATTAGGCACATAGATATCATCCAGCAATATAGACCATACTCCAATTAGACAGGCGCTATGTTGCCACTCAGATGTATATCATTCCATTGTATCTGGTCAAGATCGGTAAATTCAACTTTCAATTCATGCCAAGTCTTTCTTTGTTCTTTTGGCAACGGCCAGGAGTGAACTGCTAAGGTGCATCACCACCACCACCAACTCTTAGATAAAATCAAATTGCTGCTGGAATATGAAACAAAAAGGGAAAATTCTGGAAAATCTCAGCAGGTCAGACAGCATCTGTGGAGCGAGAATGGAGCTAATGTTTCAAGTCTGGAAGCCTGCTCTGAGGAAGAGCCATCCAGACTCGAAAAACTAGCTCTGTTCTCCCTCCACTGATGCTGTGCAACCTGCTGAGATTTCCCAGCATTTTACGTTTTTGTTGCCACCAACTCGGAGGTCGTTTGACGAAACACCTGTTGGGCTGTTGAAGGGGGGGGGGGGAGAGAAATCAAATGTTGCCCCAACGACAGTTGTTATTTACCACAGTGACTTCATCTGGGGAGGCACCGTGCTGCAGGAGGATGTTTATGATGTGGGTGTGTCCTTGCTGGGCCGCCTGGTGGAGAGGGGTGTACCCGTTCTGTAGTAAGGGAGGAAAAGAGAAGCAGGGTGAGTTAGGCCGACACATCTTGGAATGGTGTCGAGTAAAATCAACTGTAAATGGTGTCAGCCGCAGTGAACCAACCTTTGTCTTGGCATTCACTTTAGAGTTATGCTGCAGCAGAAAGTTGACCATCTTCACATTTCCGTAGTGACATGCTACATGTAGTGGAATGTAACCCATCTGTAATCAGAAAGCATGCAGACATCATTTATCTTTTCTCTCTGGGAGACCTGACAGACAGAAATATGACTGGCAGTGCATCGCATTTACAGTGTTGGATCCTTTTTGGTTCGAATGGTCGAATGTTTCTGCCAAATCTCAAACGCCCGAGGGTATTTCTATGTTTGAAACCGTAGGAATATCGCACCCACCCCCACCGTGTCTGGGTTCACCTTAACTGAGGTAAAGTGATGAAGCTGCCCTCTCTGCCCAGCTGCCAGGTGGACGCAATCCCCAATGCAGAGCGAGGGCTGCACTGTTGGAGGCATTATTCATCAAATGAGATGTTAAACCAACACCTCGTCGGCCCTTTCAGGTGGGCTTTGCTATATTAGTAGATGCCCCGTGGTCATGAAAGGCACTACGTAAATTGAATTTACTTGTTATTTTTAAAATAGATCACAAAATAAATAGTGATTCCAGCTTAATGCTGCAGTTGCAGCTCTCAAAAGTGCAACTTGAAGTGAAGCAACTTCCACAGATTTCCCATTGTAACCAATAAAAAGAGCTGTAGAGGGGGGAGAGAGAGTTGGTTGGTGGGGGGGGGGGGGGCAAAGAGTCGGGGATGGGGCAGAGTTGCGGAGGGGGCAGAGTCGGGGAGTGGGGGATAGTTGGGGAGGGGATAGCTGCCATCAGGCCACCCAATGCTACATCGAAGAGACGGAAGAACAGGAATCCTGATACTTCGTGTGCACACCAGCCCTATTACGCCCACAATGGTAAAGCTGAACAACACTGAATGACGCAAATTAAAACAGGGACTTACTGTATAACACAAACAGCAGGAGAGTTTTATCCCTTAACTCGGCCAACATTCATCCCTCAACCAAAATCACTAGAAATTAACTAGTCAGTTATTTTCGCACTGTCTGTAGGGACTTATTTTGTCTAAATTAGCTGCTTCATTTCCTAGGGGCAGCACGGTAGCACAGTGGCTAGCACAGCGGCTTCGTAGCACCAGGGTCCCAGGTTCAAGTCCCCGCTGGGTCACTGTCTGTGCGGAGTCTGCACGTTCTCCCCTTGCCTGCGTGGGTTTCCTCCGGGTGCTCCGGTTTCCTCCCACAGTCCAAAGACTTGCAGATTAGGTGGATTGGCCATGCTAAATTGCCCTTAGTGTCCAAAAAGGTTAGGAGGGGTTATTGGGTTACGGGGATAGGGTGGAAATGAGGGCTTAAAGTTGGTTGGTGCAGACTCGATAGGCTGAATGGCCTCCTTCTGCACTGTATGTTCTATATCACAATAGTGACTGCATTCCCAAAGTACTTAATTGACTGCAAAGCATTTTGGAACATCTTGAAGGTGATGTAAGGCACTGTATAAATATCCTTCTTTCTTCAGAGTGTGCTAACCTTTTCCAACTTGAAATCGTGTAACTAGTAATAATAAACGCTTATTGTCACAAGTAGGCTTCACTGAAGTTACTGTGTAAAGCCCCTAATCGCCACATTCCGACGCCTGTTCGAGGAGGCCTCCTGGACTAATGAAAGCAGGGTGATAAGGAACCAAGTCAGAATTGTCATGGTTTGACATATTTCCACAGGACACTCAGAATACCCTTTACCTCAGTTTCAAACTCAATAGAAAAGCAAATAATAAGTATCTACAAGTTGGTACCTTGGTTTGTGGGTCAATAGCAGCTCCCTGATTAACCAGCACTTCTGCTACATTCACTCGATCCTCTTGAGCAGCCAAGTGAAGAGGTGTTAAGCCGCTCTGTGAATCCAAGTTAGATTCTGTCAATGGTGCAGTCATCAGGCTTTCTAACACAGTTACTGGTTACTATTACTGCAACTTGTTACACTGGCAGCAGTTGGAAGCAGTAAGCTGGAAAGAAGATGTGTGCAATACTGGTTGTGTTCCAGTTTAATCATGGCTCTGTGCCAATGAATATTTAATGGTGGGCCAGGATATCGGCTTTCAATTGCAATACAATCACAAGGTTGAGACAGAGATACAAATAACCCTGTGTGATTGAATACTTCAATGCCAGGGCGATGACCTCAATAGTCCATGGAAAAGAAAATCGAGCGGGGTGGAGGCAAGGGTAGAGGGCGGCGGCTACTGCTTCACCAAAGAACGATTTCCCCCTTTTAATAATCATAATGCTCTTTATTATTGTCACATGTAGGCTTACATTAACACTGCAATGAAATTACTGTGAAAAGCCCTTAGTCGCCACTCTCCGGCACCTGTTCAGGTACACCGAACAGTTCCTTTTCCTTTATTGACCCTCCATTATATATTTGTTGCTTCTCCCTGGAAGGGAGGGGGGGGGATGCGAGAGCAGAAGTAGAGTGAAAAGGAACAAAGATTGCATGACCACCAACCTTGTTCCCCAGGTTTACATCTGCGTTGCGAGTTAGCAGCAGAGATACCATGTCGACGTGCCCCTCCTGTGCGGCAAGGTGTACTGGTGTAATGCCTTGTTTGGTCACCGTGTTGGTGTCAGCACCATACTCCAGCAGCGTCGTTGCTATGTCCATTTGATTCTTCTTGGCAGCTATGTGTAGGGGAGTGTAGCCATTCTACAAAAGAATCAAAGAGAAGAAAAGAAACCATGCTAACCATTCCAATAGCTGAGCGTAACATTCGCGCTTCTCTCTCTATCAAAATTGGGTTTCAGCTTTTGACATATAAGCTCCAACTGTACCCGATGCACCTCTTATTTTATCTTTCAATACCTCCGGAAATCATTTCTTTAATTCACACTTTTGTTCAACTTGTTGCTGGAAGCAGTTTTGCAGCATCTGCATGGGGTCTAGGTGAGACCATGCCTGGAGTATGTGCACAGTTTTGGTCTCCTTATCTAAGAAAGGATATACTTAACTCAGAGGAAGTGTAGCGAAGGTTCACCAGATTGATTGCTGGGATGGCGGGATTGTCTTGTGAGACGAGGAGAGATTGGGCCGACTGGACCTGTATTTACTGGAATTTAGAAGAATGAAAGGGGATCCCATTGAAACATATAAAATTCAGTCAGGCTGGACAGAATGGTTGTAAGGATGTTATTTCCTCTGGCTGAGGGTCTGGAACAAGGGGTCACAGTCTCAGGATATGGGCTCAGCCATTTAAGACTGAGATGAAGAGAAACCTCTTCACCCAGAGGGTGGTGAACCTATGGAATTCTCTACCGCAGAGGCTGTGAAGGACAAATCATTGTATTTATTTAAGGAGAAAATAAGATTTCTAGACTCCAAAGGTGTCAAGAGCTATGGGGAGAGAGTGAGAGTATGGTTGAGATAAAGGATCAGCCATGGCCATTTGAATGGCAGGGGGGAGGGGGGTGCTGAGTTGCCTACTGCTTCTCCCACTTTCTATGTTAAGCCCCCCTTCCCCTCTTGGGTGGACAGGTACATCAGGTTATCTACTTGCGAGGGTTGCTTCGCAGTCTCCAGGAAATTCTACAAAAATCTGCAGGAGGCTCTGAGAGACAAATCAGAGAGGCAATTAAAAAAAAGATTGCCTTGTGAAATCTAACGCGATCGCGCGAGACGGTGAGATCTGAATCACTCCCATTGTGGGAGGGATGGCTGTTTTGCAAATCTGCATATTAGAGTGAGACAGCTAATCTCAGGAAACTGGACTAAGTGCGGTCTCGGTGGGGCGTTCCCAGCTGAGGCCCCGAATAGAACCAGAGTCCTGGTAGATAACCTAGTATTTCTCGGTGCTCCGGGAACACCCGGCTAAACCCGTTCATTAAGGGACTTGTTCCCATTTGGTTAGGTCACGCCCATGATATCAAGCACGACCAATCAGGGTTTCTGCTTTAGCGAATCAGACTTCAATTATAAAAGCAAATTAGTGTGAATGCTGGAATCTGAAACAAAAACAGGAAATGCTGGACAATCTCAGGAGGTCTGACAGCATCTGTGGAGAGAGAAGGAAGCTAACATTTAGAACCTGGATGACTCTTTGTCAAGCATTAATTAACCGCCCCGACAGAAGCATTTAAAAAAAATGGCAAACCCCAATGGGTCAGTAGCTCAAAATGATCACGGAATGTATTTTGTTTAAAATAGACCTGTCTTTTTAAAAAACTGGATAGAAACTGTGGTTGTGTTTGGTATGTTATTGTCTAATTCTGAATAATGACTGTAGACTTATAGTTAACACAAACATTTTATTCAAAGGGTTTGTTCTGCTTCCATAGCTCAACTAGATGTAAAACAGTCAGGAGGTATCACCGGTGAAACTAAGGTAAACTGCCTATGCTAAGCTATCCCTGTGTGCTGCTGCTCCCTAGCCCTGTGCTTCTGAAAGAGGCGGATCCTACCTTGGGCGGGACTCTTTATACCCGTCTCTGATGCTCCCTCTAGTGATGCTGTGGCTGTCACCTCTGTGCTGCAGTCCCTGGTGTATGTGCAGATGTATGTACAGATGTACAGATCACTACATTTGGGATGGTTAGCGAAGGAAACAGAAAATAATTTGAGACTTTTATCATTGCTAGTCAGAGCATGAAAACATTCCAAAAGAATATGTCTGTGAGTTCACTAGAAATAGCATTCAGAGGTCCGTCCCCCCCCGCCCCCGTTAGGCTCATTGTGACTGGAAGGAATCTTCCCCCATGGTGCTGTTTTTGATCTTGTGATATCTTTAAAAACAACACCATTCTTATTCAATAGCAGTCAAAGTGTTTTATAGCGAATATGTGACATTGGCAAATATCCTGTGGCATTGCTCATGGGTAGTCTGGAAAATGCTAGTAATCTTCAGCTACTGACCTTCCCTGTTCTTTAAGGCAAATTGTCCAAGTATCCCTCAAAGGATCCAAGGAACTGGACCTGATAGATGCTGTTTATTGGGATAGTAAATTTAGTGAATAGTTGTGGCTTTTGCTGTTAAAAGAGGGTTTTCCAACTGTACTAAAGAGCAGCAAATCTGTGGTGATATATCTGCTTAATAGCTGCAAGACTGGACATGCAGATGAAACGTACATTTTTCAATATATTAAATATAATCTAGATACAAACAAAAAGAGACATAGGAAGAGGAACATAGGAGACAGTGAGAGATGCAGAAACAGAGAGACAAAGAGATTGTGTGTGAGAGATAGAAATACAGATAGAGAGACACATAGCACACGCAGCCAAGAAGAGCAAATTTGGTTGAAAGCCAATTGGGGAGTTATTTATGTGGATTTATAAACAGTAATCAGACACAGAGTCTATATCATTGCAACGTGCTACAATTTCTTACTTGTGCAAAGTGGAGATTGCTTTAGCCAGAAGGCCAAGAAGCAGCCAGAGAGACTTTTAAATACAGCTCGTTGTTTCAGCAAGGTTCTAAACATACTCAGGGCATTGCGCAAGTTAACGCATTGTTTTAGGAAGAGGGCTGCACTGCCTGTCCTTAAAATGTTTTGTTTTGTCCTACATTTAGTATTCTTGCTTCCAGTATCCTACACCCTGACCATCCTCTAGGCTATGTCCTTATGATAAACAAATATTTTAAAATCTAACACACGAGTTTCTTTTTCGGAAGTGGGCAGAATTAGGAGGAGCTGGAGACCTCGCACACAGTACGCCAATTGGTGTACAAAATGATTTGTTTGCATTTTTGCACAATTTGTTGCAGTTTTTAGCTGGTGGTTTTGGCAATCAGAATCCCTGCAGCATTTGGGAATGAACAAATTGCAGTGATGTGATGGACAGGAGTCTGAGACTTCTGGGAGATCATCTGCAACAGTCAGAAAGTCATTTAGCATGGTGTCAAATTCCATTTTGTAATATGCAGCCCAGCCAAGCCAGGCATTGGGATGATTTCCCAGACCAAGACCCTGGCATCTCCCATCAAATGTATCTGCAACCACAATTTAATTGTGCGTTGTCGCAAACAGGCTAATGGCAAAGTGTCAATTATCACTGAACCTCTTGATTAGAACCTGGCTTCTCTACTGGGGTACTTAAAGAGAACGCAGCAATGAATGTTGATGAACCAGATGAGGGTCAAGTGGAAAGAGAACTTTTGTCACTCAACATAACATTTTCAACCATCCTAGTACAGCAGTCAACACAGCAAGGACAATGCTGAATGGGTTCTCAGTAGATTTTAAGTTCAAGGATGTCTTCGAGTGTTATGTCCAGTTTTGGTCACAAGGGAGATGTCTGAGCCCTGGACAAAATTCAGAGTCGAGAGGTGGAAATCGATCCTTAGAGTCAAGGACTGAGTTATGTGCATAGACGCGAAGGACTGAATTCCTCCAACCTTCAAAGGACAAGACAAATGCTACTTGGAAGGGGAATCTTTTGAAAGTTCAGAGCTGGGCCAGAGGACACTATATTCAAACTGGCGGATGGCAAATTTCTGACATGTCCTCTCCTCACAGATACCAATCAACATATGAAATCATTGAAGGCAAATTGGCTGCTGTGATGATGGGACAAATAGCCTTCCACATCTGTAGTTTATTGTGGCCCTCTTCTGATTCTGTTCACTTCTCTTCGGCTGCAACGTTTCGTGAAAATGAAAACAATACCGCTGACACCATCTTGGTTTTTCCAAATACAATTTTCGATTTAACTTGCATGAAATGTGCCCCCTCCTCTTCCCAAGTCTGATACTTTCAGAGTGGTGTAACTGAACATGGAATTACCGTGTCTACGTGCATTATTGTGGGAGGGGTTGAAGGATGCAGGCCTAGGGGTCTTGGAATTTTGCCGGTTGGAAGAGTTTTAACATGGAGAACCAGGTGAGAAATTACATTCTGGATAACGTTGGGAAACTGGTTCCAACCTGCCGGCTTCTGGATTTTTGAGAGGCTGGGCAGGGGTGGGCCATTGCAGCTCGTAGGAGGTGATTTCTTTGAATTTGTTAGTGGGGCAGGAAACCTCAGATTTAACTTGCTTTTCTGGTTGAACTATGGCTAGTTAGGTTTCCCAGGTAGAAGCAAACCTGGCAGCTGCAACAAGATGGAGCTGGCTCAGGAAGCACCGTTTGTGGGTCAGAGCAGTAGACGTGATTCCCCACCAACGTGTTTCCACCGTCAGGTGTCACCCTTCTCCAGGGCAGGGTTTGGACTCTTCACCCCACCCCACACTGCTTCTCCCAGTACCAGGGCAGAGGATTGAGTCCCCTATGGGATTGGGCCTAGCTGATCGTGTAGCCTGGTCTCCAGTTTCCTACGTAAAACTTTAACTTGGCTTGATAGGAAATTTGATACTGCCCCTCCAAACTCCTGTCTCTTTGTCTTATTTCACTGTTCTGTTTCTGCGCGCTCATTCCCATCTAGTTTTTTTTTGGGGGGGGGAGGGGTGTCATTAATAACAAGCAGTATACATACCATTTTCCTCACCCCAACTCCGCAGATTTGAAATGAGTGTGTGGAGGATGGAGTTTAACTGTGAATAAGTGCACTTTGGATACAAGAATGACAGTCCAGGGTATTTTCTAAATGATGAGAAGGTAGGAATTGATGACAGAACAAATTTAGGGGTCCCAGTACAGTTACAGTTAAAGGTAATTAGCTAAAGTCCACAAAAGATCTCAGATATCTCTCTCGATTAGAGAGAGAGAGAGAGAGAGAGAGAGAAACAGACAATAGATTAGATAGTTTGAGGGGCATTCACATCAAGTATGGGCAAGGCAAAGGGGCAGGCTACCACAGCCATTACGAGGTATGAACCCCTAGTGCTGATTCATTTTGCCCCAAACTCTACCATCCAGCCAACAGACCTAATGACCCACCCGTTAGTTTCCAAGTACAGAAATCACAAAAAAAACTAGTGACCTTGTACAAAATAATAATTTTGAGGCTTGGCCTTTATCTTCAAAGGGCTGAATTATGAAATTACGCTCTAATGTACAAAGCACGGGTTAGACTCCACCTGGGGTCCTGCCTGTAGTTCTGGGCACTGCATTTCAAGAAGGTATATCCTGGTCTCGGAGTGGGTGCAATGCAGATTCCGAGAATAGCAGCACAAAGCTAAAAGGGTTAAATTATGAGAACAGAGTTCATAGAATCATAGAATTTACAGTACAGAAGGAGGCCATTTGGCCCATCGAGTCTGCACCGGCCCTTGGAAAGAACACCCCACTCAAGCACACACCTCCTCCACCTCATCCCCTTAACCCAGTAACCCCAATTAACCTTTTTTTTGGACACTAAGGACAATTTAGCATGGCCAATCCACCTAACCCACACATCTTTGGACTGTGGGAAGAAACCGGAGCACCCGGAGGAAACCCACGCAGACACGGGGAGGATGTGCAGACTCCACACAGACTGTGACCCAAGCCAGGAATCGAACCAGGGACTCTGGAGCTGTGAAGCAATTGTGCGTACCACTATGCTACCGTGCTGCCCACATAGACTATGTCATAGACTAGGTATGGTAGCCCATTGACCACAGAGGATGAAAGCGGTGATCGAATTGAGGAGTTTAAGATGATTAAATAATTTGTTCGGTTAGATAGAGATAACAATTTCCTCTGTTGAAGGGCGATCAGAACAAGAAGCATAACTTTAAAATTAGATCTCAGCTGTTCAGTTGGTACCAAGACAGAGCAATGAGAGTTAGGAGATACATCAGCCAAGGTCATTGGGCCCTCTAATTGTTTTTGTAGCCTGACCGACTCCTTTCACTGTGTTGGTCCATCTGTTAATTTAAAGGGTTTGAATTGTGTGCGGCCTGCATGGAAACTTTGGGTTGCTGCACAGCCACAAGGCTCAGAGAGAACTTTGGACAATATCAAAATCAATGGTGAACAGAGTCAAGGAGTTGAATGGTCTTCGCCTGTTCCGATATCCCGAAGGATACAAAGGTCAGAGGGTTGAAATTGGCAACAAGACAGAGAGAAGCACATAGGCCAGGAATGAAACCCACACAATAAGGTACCAGGTTTAACTACAGTTTATTTGCATCCAACCAAGTTGCATCCAGCAGGTGTTTGTAACATTTAACTTAATGGCAAGGGAGTGACACATCCTCAGCTGCATGCAGAGGGATCTATTAAACTAACCGGGTTTTCCTTTCAATACTTTGCTTTGCTCTACATGCTTTTGCAAAGAGAAATGTACCATTGTCATATTCATAATCATCATGAATAAAGGTTAAATCAGCAGCACGTCTACCCGGTTGATAAAACCTTTTTGTCCACCAGAATTCCTTAATCGCCTCTAGAATCCACATGTTTCAACATCTCTACAAACACGGTCTGCTGTTTCTAAGTGCCAAATGTTGGAATGAAGGACGATGGTGAAAGTACACAACACAACATTCTCTGAGCAGGTTGGCATGGGTCTTGTTATCTGGCACGTTATCTTGGAATCCTGTCGTGCCAGCTTTAAGTCAACGGTACAATCTCGGACAATCTCTCCATCGTCAACATGCAGAAGGTTACCAACAAACAAGTTTTTAAAACACCCCCACAAAAATGTATCCATTTAATCTAACGCCCATGTCAAATCAGAACATACCACAACGTTACCACCAAACTATCAATCACTATAACTGATAGCGTTGGATAAATTCAGCACATTCCCAGTGAGTGGTCTATCTTCCGCGTATGTATAACTGGACTAAAAGCCATAGGCTTCCACTACGCAAACCCCAGAGTCATCATTCTCCGCACCCGTTGCTTGATGCCATGTCCTGGCTGTCTGTACACTGTACCTTTGCTGCTGCATGTGGGGAGGCTCCTTGGTCCAATAGCAGAAGGGCCACTTTCTGGTTATCATAGTGGGCTGCCACATGTAGTGGAGTCAGGCCGCTCTGAAAGCAAAAGGAGTGAGATAAACAAATCAAAATCAGGAATTTCTGAGAATAAAGACAATTCCACTTTCAAACTCGTTCCATTGTTGTTCAAACACAACACGTTTCCTTGCATCCACCACAAATGAAGGTCAATGCTTTCAGTCACAGGGGCTGTTGGATGTTCCCACTCTAAACCCCTCTGCCTCTTCACTTCTCTCTCTCCTCCTTTAAGACCCTCATTAAAGCCACTTTGGCTACGTTTTTGGTCACCTGCCCTAATATCCCCTAGATAGACTCAACATCAAACATGATCATTCTCTTGTGAATCACCTTGGGTTGTTTTGTGATGTGATAAACTGATATGTATCAGAGTAACACATTGGCTGGTGTAATGTCACGTGTTACGCAATGATGCCATCGCAACTTTTGGGGGCTTTTGTGGAGTTCACCATTGTACCCTGTTTGAGCAGCATCTTGTAAATAAACCCCCTGCACTGTGTTATACCAGCTCGACATGTGCCACCTTGGTTCTTTCTCTTTGCATCTACAACAAAGAACACAACAAAACTGCAAAATAAATCCAGGTTGCTCTTCTTCTGGAGATTAGGTCCATTACAAAGTTTTGATTGATTCATAATACTAATAATCTTTATTGTCACAAGTAGGCTTACATTAACACTGCAATGAAGTTACTGTGAAAAGCACCTAGTCACCACATTCCGGCACCTGATCGGGTACAAGGAGGGAGAATTTAGAATGTCCAATTCTCCTAACAAGCACGTGTTTTTGGACTTGTGGGATAAAACCGGAGCACCCGGAGGAAACCCATGCAGACACGGTGAGAAGGTGCTGACTCTGCACAGACAATGACTCAATCCGGGAATCGAACCTGGGACCCTGGCGCTGTGAAGCAACAGTGCTAACCACCGCATACAGTGGACAGACTGCATTACGCCTAAATATGCTTGGTTTATTTGGTGCGAAAGATAGAGTAGTGAATTTGGACAGTTTCAGTCCACTGTTTTCATTGTTAACCAGTGTAGGAGAAAGACAGAGGGCCGCATTGCTCCTGAAAAGCAGTGTGGTGCAGCCGGTAGATGCCAAGATTCCACTTCCGGGATCTACCCAGCTCGCCACATCTCGCGAGATCTAAAGCAATCTCACAAGACGTCGCAATCTGAATCCCACTCATTGTGGGCAGGATCACTTTTTGAGTGAGACAGCTAGTCTCACTCTAATATACGTTCCTGAGATCTAACCAAGATGTGAGATCTAATCCCCTCTCACCTTGGAGACCTCGAATGAGTGCCATTCAGTGCTGTCCCCACAAAAGGGGACCAGACAGAACGGCACTCGTGAGGGTCTCCCAGGGGATTGGAGGCCCCAAGGTACATGCCATCTGGGCAGGGTGGCATCCTGACACTGCTGGTGCCTACCATGCATCTTGGCACTGTCAGCCTGACACTGCTAGGATGTTAAGATGACACTTATCACGTGGTGGGGAATGGGCCGGGGTGGTCCCTATGTGGGTGTGGGGGACCCCCAAAACCCCCTTAGAGTGAGTTGCGACTTGGCAGGGAGGCGGTGGTCGGGAGTCGCATTGGGTATACCGATCTCTCCCTGCACTGAGGAGATTCGGTGAGCGGAGCTCCTCAGTGCAGGGAACAAGGCTAAGTGCAGCCTCAGCCCCCGATCAACCCAGATGGGCTTTAGATAAGTGGGGTGTTTCTCAATGCTCGAGTGCCGGGAAACCCCCGTCTAATTGCGCGCACTACGGGATTCTGTCGCCGTTGGGTAGATCTCGCCCAGAGAGAAGTAACTTTGGACAGTTTCCGTCCACTGTTTTCACTGTTAATCAGTTTGGGCGAAAGGCAGAGAGTAGTGTTATAACAAGATTCACGAGTCTCCCCGTGAGCCTCAAGGAATACGGGTTCCCCATTGAGGGGCGGGGACCCATCAGCAGAGTAATGGATTCTGCCATAAAAGCCGGTCCAAATGGGAGCCGAGCAGAGTAGTCCCGGCTGGGACCTGGTGGGTACTGTGTGTATAGTTTGCTTTGCAGTTTCTTTACGCCTCTTGTTTTGGACTCCTCTGTGGCCACTAAATTGGCAAATGAGGCAGTGGAGCTACAGTCAGCACTGCTAACTGTTGGAAACATGGTCATCTTCCATCATACTAATAGAATACGGTTTGCACTGTTTTCAAAATGCCGCTGTTTGGGAAATTTGATATGTTCGATGCAAGCGTGCTGAAAGGTTGGATGCAATACGCAGAACATATGCGCTACTTTCTGAGGGCTAACACTTGAGCGGTGATGAGCAACAGACAGTAATACTTTTGACTGCCTGTGGAGTCCCCATAATAAAGCATAATAAAAAGCCTAACGTACCCCGCAGCCCCGGACTCCAAGAATTTCAAGCAGCTGGTAACACTCGTAGCAAACCATCGTGACCCCAAACCGTCGGTCAATGTGCAACGGTACCATTTCAACACGGCTGAGAGGACCCCAGGAGAGCCTGTTACCGAGTTAAAACGTTTGCAAAAACTAGCTGAATTTTGTGATTATGGCCCTTTCTTTTCCGAGATGCTACGGAACCAATTGGTTTGTGGCGTGAACAATATGGCGACCAAACAAAAGTTACTGGCTGAACCATTATTAGACCTTGACAAGGCCGTAGAAATTTCTCTTTCAGGAACTCTGAGGAATAGAAGCGAACAGTGTGGGACATACCCACACCTGGCATAAGGCACCCCCCAGAATGGGAGCTTCAGACCCCTGCCGTGAACACTGCAGACGCCAGATCCATGGCTCTAGGACCAAGGTAGCTGGACAAGATACATCCCCCAAATCCCTATAGAGGGAGACCCCAAGTGATGCAGGGCATGCGGCTGAAGAATCCGCAGGAGCAAAAGCCTCGAGGCAGCCAACAAACCCGCTGCCCTACCTGAGGTAGGCGTCAACCCAGAGCCCGCACTTTTCATTTGGAATAGCCCGATGACGAATGCATGCAGCTGAACTGCATCACAGCACCCAAAGCTGCCCCCATTCAGATCACCGTTCAGGTAAACGGTTACCCTCTCGAAATGGACACGGAAGCCACAATCTCAGACACTGGAGCCGCAGTCTCGGTCATAGAACCACATTCTATAGCAGTGATCACGATGACCCCGGTGGTCTACAGGCAACAATCTGCAAGACTGCCGTTGACTGTAGTAAATGACACGGCCCGAGTTTATTATGCCATGATTGGCTGCAACGCCTTCACCTAGATTGGCAGCAGATTTTTCAGATGGGCACTGGAGGCCTCCACGGGGTGTGGGGTAAATGCTCCAAAGTTTTCCAAACCGGGCTGGGGAAAATCAAGGGAGGCATTTGCTAAAATACATGTCGACCCTGAAGCGCAGCTTAAACATTTTCAGGCCCGCCTGGTCCCCTATGCACTACTGGCGAAGATTGAGGCAGAGCTCAGCCGATTAGAGAATCCCGGGATTGATATATATCTTGGCTTTTACATCCTTGACAGTGATCACGGGATCATTCAGCCATTAGGATTCACCGGTAGTCACCATTCCTAAACTGGACAAAACGGTTCTACTTTGTGACTATAAATTGACAGTGAATAGGGCCTCCAATGGTATCCAATGTAGGGAATCGAAGATTTGCTTGTGAAATTGGCTGGAGATCATTCATTTACAAAGCTTGATATGAGCCACGCATATCTCCAATTGGAATTAGATCCTGAGTCCAGACAATACATGGCCACAAATACCCACAGGGGCCTTTATGAGTCTACTAGATTGCCCCTCGGAGTGTTGTCGGCTTGGGACATTTTTCAACGCGTCACAGAAAACATTCTGAGGGGGCTGCCACATGTGGTGGTTTATTTGGATGCCGTATTGGTAACGGGTACGATGGAGCGAAAACACTTGAGAAATTTGGATGAGGTGCTCCACCGCTTTTCAGAGATGGCCATCCATCTCAAAAGAGAGAAGCTCGTCTTCCACATCAAGGAGGTAATTTACCTGGAGTATGCAGTAGACCAGGATTGACTACACCCGGTAGAAGAGTAGGTGCGTGCAATGCAACAGGCCCCCACGCCAGAGAACACAATTGAGTTTAGCTCATTTCTAGGGCTCATGAATTATTATGAAAAATTCATTACTGGACTCACAATCATACTAGCCCCCTGCAAGTGCGATGGCTTGCCATACGGCACTGATGTCTGTTGTGACACCACATGGATGACGGTAGAGAGCGGCCAATTGCATTCGCCTCCAGAGCACTGACCGCGGCAGAGCGACACGGCACACAAATTGAAAAAGGACTAGTCATAGTTTTTGCAGTCAAACGTTCTACCAGTACATGCACGGACGTCGTTTTAGAATACTGACGGACCACAAACTGTTGCTGGGACTCTTCAAGGAGGACAAGGCAATCTTGTCTATCACATCAGCCCAGATCCAGACGCGGGCCCTCTTGTTGGCGGCGTACGAGTATACGTTTGAGCACCGACCAGGTTCACAGATCGTGAATGCAAATGCATGGAGTAGACTCCCACTCAAACATGACCCCCCAACTCCCCCCAGAGTCGACAAAGTTGTAGCCAGACTGAACCTCATGGATACGTGGCCAGTCACGGTGGCCCAAATACGTGAGTGGACACAAATATATCCTTTATCGTCCAAGGTCCGTCATATCGTGAAGTCAACTGCCCAACAAGTTAAGGGCCTTTTCGACCAAGATAGCAGAGTTTGGCGTCAAAGACGGTCTAGTTCTATGGGGAACTTGCATTTTGATCTCACACAAGGGTCAGGATTTATACTACAAGATCTGCACAACAGATACCCTGGTATATCAAAGATGAAAATGCTCGCGTAGCACCGGCAGAACGTTTCATGGGCCAAGACTCCAGACCCGCCTCATGTTCTCAGATATTGACAGGAAAGTATGCAGCAGTGAAGTGCAGCAGGGGGCGTTGCCCAGATAGGAGGATATGGACCAGACAGTTCGGACCAGGTGACACGGTCTACGTTCAACACATTCGGTGACAGCGCCAAGTGGGTCCAGGGATGGTAGTTCGACAGATAGGGCCAGTTTCATACCATGTTCGAGCGCAGGGCCGAGTAATGAAGAAGCACGTAGATATCCTCAGAAACAGGAGACCAGCTCGACACGAAACTCCTCCGGAGGAACCACCTTCTAATCAGTCAGCCCTGGCACCAGTGGATTCGAGGGCATTGCCCCCTGGGAGACCTGATACAGAGTGCAGGAGGTCGAGGACTCTGACTCCGATATGGAGACCCAGGCATCGGAGGTTTCTGACGGTGAACAGGCCAGAGAGCTGACAGCAGTAGTGGTCCCCCCATGGCGATCAACAAGGAAATGGCGTTCGCCGTAGAGATATACACCTCCTAATCCGGCCCCATCGGCGCAAGAAGCGCAACCGCGGGTGAAAAAGAGCAGGCACCTCCTGCTCCACCTTCCTTGGAAGGGTCTCTTCAGACTTTGTGAGGGGAGGGGGGGGGGGGGGGGGTGGAGGGAAAGGGTTAATGTAATCCCCACGGGACGGACCAATTAGCCCTGTAGAATACAAGCTTTCCCACTGAGGGGCGAGGGCCCATCAACAGAGTAATGGACTCTGCCATAAAAGCCGGTCCAAATGGGAGCTGGGCAGAGGTTAGGACCTGGAGTGCACTGTGTATATAGTTTGCTTCATAATAAAATAAGTTTCTTTACGTCTCTCGTTTTCGATTCCTCGGTTGCCACTAAAAGTACTAACTTTGGAAAGTATAAGTCAGCTGTTTTCACTATTAACCAGTGTTAACCTTGTGTTCAAATATGATCATGATGAATATGTACTCCGACCACATGCATCATTTGATTGCTTCATTATGCAGCTCCATTATGAAGGAATAATAGATGTCGTTGAAGGTTAGCTCAGGCCATATCATTTGAGTCTGAGATTCCTCAGGGCACGTACAAACTCGATGATGTACAAAGCATTTCAACATCAATGCAACCTTAGCTGAACAATTGGTACTAGCTGAATATTTGACTGGAAGGTAGCAATGGGAGGAAGGGGAGCATCTCAGCTGAACTTGTGGCTTCAACTAACTCAAGGGTACTGAGCTTAGTTGTAACAGCTCCACTATTATCCTGTTTGAGATTAATTGAACAAAACTTTGACCTTTTTGGTCGATGTGTTTAATATCAGATCAGGTAATGCATTATTCTGGTGCATCGCTGCAAAACTCATACATACATAAAAAGGAAGGCTTCTATTTATATAGCACCCTTCACAAAGAACGGACATCACAAATTGCTTCACAGGCAATGAGGACTTTAGAACATTTTTTCACAGTTATGCTCGGTTTCAAGTGTTTAACCTTTCAAGTGTTAGGCGAATGTGATAACCAGTACATTACAGAAACACGGTGCTGCAAATATTTTGAGGTGTTGCAATGTGGGTAACGAGTCAACCAATTAGTCCACAGCAAGCTTTTTTTAAAGAATTTCTTCTTTCATGGCTGCACAAGGTATAGTGGTTAGCACTGCTGCCTCACAGCGCCAGGGACCCGGGTTCAATTTCGGCCTTGGGTAACTGTCTGTGTGGAGTTTGCACATTTTCCCCGTATCCGCATGGGTTTTATCCCACAGTCCAAAGATGTGCAGGTTAGGTGGACTAGCCATGATAAAATTACCCCTTAATGTCCAGGGATGTGTAGGTTAGGTGGGGTTATGGTGTTACTGGTGGGTGAGTCGGTTAGGATGTTCTTTCAAAGAGTCGGTGCAGACTCGAATGGTCTCCTTCTGCACTGTAGGGATTCCATGGTTCTATGGGATGTGAGCATTTCTTGCCCATTCCCAATTGCCCTTGAAATGAGAGTCTTGCTGGACCATTCAGAGGGCAAACAAGAGTCAAGCAGATTGCTGTGGGTTTGAAGACACATGCCGTCAGATCGGGCAAGGATGGCAGATTTTCCTAAAGGACATTAGGGAACCAGATGGGCTTTTACAACAATCGATGATAGTTCCATGGTCACCATTACTGAGACTAGCTTTATATTCCAGATATATTAACTGAATTTCAAGTCCACCAGCTTCCATTGCGGCATTTGAACCTGTGTTCCCAGAACTTTATTTTAGGCCTCTGGTCAGTGACATTACCACTATGCCATCATCTCCACAAATAACAATGTAATAATGACCAAATGATCTGTTTTTTTGGTGCTATTTGTGGGATAACAATTTGCCAGGACACCAGGGAGATCTCGGAATAGTGCCATCGGATCTTTTACATCTAACGGAGAGAGTTTTGGTTTCATGCCTCATCCGAGAGTTGGCACCTCCGACAGAACAATGTGTTGTCAGAACTGCACTGGAGTGTCGGCCTAGATTTTGTACTGGAGTCTCTGCAGTGGGACCTGAGCCCAAGACCATCTGATTCAAGGTGATCATCGCGGCATGGCTTGACTTCGTAATAAGTACAGTTTAACGGAGAATGCCACTGACTATTACCTTTCCAGAAGCATTAGGTGATGCAGATTTCTGAAGCAAAAGGTTGGCCACCTCCATTTTCCCATATTTTGCAGCCACATGGAGCGGGGTGAATCCTTTCTGTAATGGGACAGCAGAGAGGTGTCAAATATATTCCCATTACATCAGGTTGCACGCCAGACGCTGATTATATTGAATGACAGAACAAACTCGAAGGGCCAATTCCTGCTCATATTATTTATACTCTTCAATCCACCCTGGTATAGTCAGCCCTCAGATGATTCAGCGTTTCACAATTCGTGCAACAAACGTTTAGGAAAGCAAACTCAGGAACAGGATGAGACAATTCAGCCCCTTGAACCTGCTACCACTATACAATTAGATCATGGTTATACTGTAAGAAGTCTTACAACACCAGTTTAAAGTCCGACAGGTTTGTTTTGAATCACTAGTTTTCGGAGCACTGCTCCTTCCTCAGGTGAGGAAGGAGCAGCGCTCCGAAAGCTAGTGTTTGAAACAAACTTGTTGGACTTTAACCTGGTGTTGTAAGCCTTCCTACTGTGCTCACCCCAGTCCAACGCCGGCATCTCCACATCATGGTTATACTGCACCTCAACCCCACTGAACATCCTAACTCCAAATCCTCTGGTACCTTTTTTTTTTTTTTAAAGTATCTTTATTCAGGACATTTTCCTTTTCAAAATATACACAACAATCATTCAAATTTGTACAATTTTCATAATAAACAACCCACCATCCCAATCTATGTGCCCCATTTTATATTTTGCACATTTGCTGATGACTAACAATTCAAATCCTTTGGTATCCTTAACTCATAAGAATCCATCAAGCTCCAATTTGGACATCTCTATTGATTCCAGCATAATAATAATCACTTATTGTCACAAGTAGGCTTCAATGAAGTTACTGTGAAAAGTCCCTAGTCGCCATATTCCTCCGGAGCCTTTTCGGGGATGAGAGTTACAGATTTCCACCAGAATTGAGGATATGGTAAACAGGGAAAATCTTTTGCAAGTAGATTTTGTATCTATTAAATCAACTGAACCCTTTATTTAAGTTATTGAGCGCGTAAAGATTAGTTTTAGTTTAGCCAAGGGGTTGAGATTCCACTTGTTTATGCCAATAAAACAGCAAGTTTAAGCAGAATTGGCTAAACCAGTGCAAACGATTGTGAAATTGTAAATAAATAGAGTCTCAGCCAAAATTTTTCTGTTGGTGTTTTCTGCTATCTTATAGACTGCATTGGTCCTCAACCTCCATAACTGGTCGAAACGGCGAGATTCCCTTGATTGGACTATTTGGGAAGGCCCCCTTATATTGTGCTCTTTTTCCGAAGGTGCATCAGCATTATTAGGCACGTTGTGAAAATATCAAAACATATTTAATTTACTAAGAGACTGACTATCGTACACTGATGAAGCTATTTAATGGTTCGGTATTTTTAAAGTGGCTTTAAGTCAAGTCACTCACAGGTGGAGTTTGGATCAAAATGTATCAAAAATATATATATTTTTTGACAAGAAACCCATTCTCAGCCGCATTGATAAAACTGTACCAGGTAACCAATCTTAAATGCATCAAGGAGTATACAAGGATTAAGAACAAAAAAAGAAAGTTGCACTCAATTGTCCTATTGATTCAGGGAAAACTTTATGTTTTCACTGAATCTTCGCAGGGACCCGAAGAGTACCCCAACCAGCACAATTCCTCATTGTGTTCAGAGTAGAAACTCCCCAAGTATTCATCCGCCATACCTTGGTGTTCACAGAAAGTGACGCCCCCTGTTCCAGTAGAACTGAGGCCACATCTTCATGACCTTCCCGGGCTGAAATGTGCAGTGGTGTGTAGCCCGAGGTGGTTGAGGCATCCGGAGAAGCCCCATGCTGCAGCAACTGCTGTACGATGTCGGCCTTTCCCAGGCGCGAAGCGATGTGCAATGGTGTCTGGTCATCCTGCATGTGGTAAAGAAAGTCAGAGAGGCAACTTAGAATCTGTCCAACTGCAAAGACATGACAACCAGTCAAAACAGAGGGTGGGTTAAGCCAAGCGTTGTACTATCTGAACAACGTGATGAAATAGTTATCTGTCAAAGTGTACGTCCCACAATGAAAATTCCATGACTGAGGAGTAATTTTACTTTGCACCAATGGACAGAAATGAGAGCAAGTTTCCCATCTTTATATACAGAGCAAAGGTTTCCCAAGTAGCTTGATCCACTCAGTCAGGGTTTTCTAACTCTGTGACTTCAGGGGCGGAATTCTCCGCAATCGGCGCGATGTCCGCCGACCGGCGCCAAAAACAGCGCGAATCAGTCCGGCATCGCGCCGCCCCAAAGGTGCGGAATCCTCCGCATCTTGAGCGGCCGAGCCCTAACCTTGAGGGGCTAGGCCCGCGCCGGACTGATTTCCGCCCCGCCAGCTGGCGGGAAAGGCCTTTGGTGCCCCGCCAGCTGGCGCGAAACTGACTTTGCCGGGCAGCGCATGCGCGGGAGCGTCAGCGGCCGCTCACGGCATCCCCGTGCATGCGCAGTGGAGGGGGCCCTCTTCTGCTTCCGCCATGGTGGAGACCATGGTGAAGGCGGAAGGAAAAGAATGCCCCCACGGCCCCGTGGGGGCACCCCCCGGGGCCAGATCGCCCCGCGCCCCCCCCAGGACCCCGGAGCCCGCCCGCGCTGCCTTGTCCTGCCGGTAAGAGGGGTGGTTTAATCCACGCCGGCGGGACAGGCATTCCAGCAGCGGGACTTCGGCCCATCCGGGCCAGAGAATCGCCGGGGGGGGGGGGGGGGGGCCCGCCAACCGGCGCGGCGCGATTCCCACCCCCGCCGAATATCCGGTGCCGGAGAATTCGGCAACCGGCGGGGACGGGATTCACGCCAGCCCCCGGCGATTCTCCGACCCAGCGGGATGAGGAGCTGTTCAGGTCTCAGCCCCCAGCGGGGGAAGAGGGGATGCGACGATTTTTGCTTAATCCCCGAGGGTGGAGGAGCAGGAGGTGGCTGGTTTGGGGGCGCCAATTGGGTTGGAGGAGCTGATTAAAGGACTGGGGAGCATGCAGGCGGGGAACGCCCCGGGACCAGATGGGTTCCCGGTTGAGTTCTACAGGAAGTACGTAGACCTGTTAGCCCCGTTGCTGGTGAGGACTTTCAATGAGGCAAGGGAGGGGGGGACCCTGCCCCCGACAATGTCTGAGGCGATGATCTCTTTGATCCTGAAGCAGGATAAGGACCCACTGCAATGTGGGTCGTATAGGCCGATTTCGCTCCTTAACGTGGATGCTAAGTTGCTAGCAAAAGTGCTGGCTACGAGGATTGAGGACTGTGTCCCGGGTGTGATTCACAAGGACAAGAAGGGATTTGTAAAGGGCAGGCAGCTAAACACCAATGTGCGGAGGCTCCTAAACGTGATAATGATGCCATCGGTGGAGGGAGAGGCGGAGATGGTGGCAGCTATGGACGCGGAGAAGGCCTTTGACCGAGTAGAGTGGGAGTATCTCTGGGAAGTGTTGCGGAGGTTTGGGTTTGGGGAGGGGTTTATCAGTTGGGTTAAGCTCCTATAGAGAGCCCCGGTGGCGAGTGTGGTTACGAATCGGTGGAGGTCGGAGTATTTTCGGCTGTATCGAGGGACAAGGCAGGGGTGCCCCCTGTCCCCCCTGTTGTTCGCATTAGCAATTGAACCTTTGGCCATGGCATTAAGGGAGTCCAGGAAATGGAGGGGTTGGTCCGAGGGGAAGAGGAGCATCGAGTGTCGCTGTATGGAGACGACCTGTTGTTGTATGTGGCGGATCCAGTGGAGAGGATGGTGCAGGTCATGCAGATCCTAAGGGAGTTTGGGGACTTCTCGGGCTATAAGCTCAATGTAGGGAAAAGTGAGCTCTTCATGATGCATCCAGGGGACCAGGGAAGAGGGATAGAGGACCTACCGTTGAGGAGGGCGGAAAGGAGCTTTCGGTACTTGGGGATGAAAATAGCTAGGAGTTGGGGAGCCCTGCATAAACTTAATTTGACGTGGCTGGTGGAGCAGATGGAGGAGGGCTTCAAACGATGGGACATGTTGCCACTCTCGCCAGCGGACAGAGTACAGTCGATTAAAATGATGGTCCTTCCGAGGTTTCTTTTTGTGTTCCAGTGCCTTCCAATTATGATCACCAAGGCCTTTTTTAAGAGGGTAGGTAGGAGCATCATGGGTTTTGTGTGGGCAAACAAGACCCCGAGGGTAAGGAGGGGGTTTCTGGAGCGTAGTAGAGATAGAGGAGGGCTGGCGTTTCTGAATCTGGGTGACTACTATTGGGCAGCCAACGTGGCAATGATCCGTAAGTGGGTGATGGAGGGAGAGGGGGCGGCATGGAAGAGGTTGGAGATGGCGTCCTGCAAAGGACGAGCCTGGGGGCGCTGGTGACGGCACCGCTGCCGCTCTCGCCGACAAGGTACACCACGAGTCCGGTGGTGGCGGCAACGCTAAAGATCTGGGGGCAGTGGAGACGACACAGGGGTGCGATGGGAGCCTCAGTGTGGTCCCCGATCAGAGATAACCATCGGTTTGTCCCAGGAAGAATGGACGGGGGGTTTCAGAGCTGGCATCGGGCAGGGATTAGAAGAATGGGGGACCTGTTTATAGATGGGAGGTTTGCGAGCCTAGGGGCGCTGGAGGAGAAGTTTGGGCTACCCCCGGGAAATGCTTTCAGGAACATGCAAGTGAGGGCGTTTGTGAGGCGGCAGGTGCGGGAATTCCCGTTGCTTCCGGCACAGGGGATTCAGGACAGGGTGATTTCGGGGGTATGGGTCGGAGAGGGCAAGGTGTCGGCGATATATCAGGAGATGAGAGAAGAGGAGGAGGCTTTGTTAGAGGTGCTGATGGGCAAATGGGAGGAGGAGTTGGGGGAGGAGATTGAAGAGGGTCTGTGGGCTGATGCCCTAAGTAGGGTTAATTCCTCTTCCTAGTGTGCCAGGCTTAGCCTGATACAGTTTAAGGTTATTCACTAGAGCGTATATGACAGGGGCGAGTCTGAGTAGGTTCTTTGGGGAGGAGGACAGATGCGGGAGGTGCTCTGGAAGCCCGGCGAATCACGCCCATATGTTCTGGTCGTGCCCGGCACTGGATGGGTTCTGGAGGGGTGTTGCGAGGACTATGTCTAAGGTGGTGAAAGTCCAGGTCAAGCAAGTTGGGGGCTAGCACTATTTGGAGTGGCGGACGAGCCGGGAGTGCAGGAGGCGAAAGAGGCCGGTATCCTGGCCTTTGCGTCCCTGGTAGCCCGGCGGAGGATCTTGCCATTGTGGAAAGACGCGAAGCCCCCCAGTGTGGAAGCCTGGATAAACGACATGGCTGGGTTCATCAAGCTGGAGAGGATAAAGTTTGCCTTGAGAGGGTCTGCGCAGGAGTTTTTCAGGTGGTGGCAACCGTTCCTAGACTATCTCGCGGAGCGTTAGATGGAGGTCGGTCAACAGCAGCAGCAACCCAGGAAGGGGTGTGGGGGGGGGGGGGGGGTGGAGAGGGGGGGTTTCTTTCGGGGGGAGGAGTATAAGGGTGGGCGGGGAAAGGGGTTTTTCCTAGGGGCACTTGAGAAAGGAAAAACATAAACATATGGGAAAGTCAATATGTGCGGGAGGAACCCATTATACGAGTTCTGTATTACGTTGGATTGATATGGTTATGTCTTGCTCTGTTACTTTTTTCTTTCTTTTTGTTACCGGGGGGGGGGTTTGAATGGTTGAAAATTTTTGTTGAAAAATTCTGAATAAACATATTTTAACAAAAAAGTAAGAGTGAGAAACAAATGCAACCATCTAAGAACATGTTATATTAAGTAAGGCTGCAGAAACTAGCTCTTGGTCAAACCTGATCTTATCTGGATGTAGACCTTATCTGGGCAGGCGGCATGGTGGCACAGTGGTTAGCACTGCTGCCTAACAGCTCCAGGGTCCAATGTTCAATTCCTGCCTCGGGTTACTGTCTGTGTGGAGTTTGCACTTTCTCCCCGTGTCTGCATGGGTTTCCTCCGGGTGCTCCGGTTTCCTCCCACAGTCCAAAGTGCAGGTTAGGTGGATTGGCCATGCTAAATTTCCCTTAGTGTCCAAAAGGTGGGGTTACTGGGTTTTGGGGATAGGGTGGAGATGTAGGCTTAAATGGAGTGCTCTTTCCAAGGGCCGGTGCAGACTCGATGAGCCAAATGGCCTCCTTCTGCACTGTAAATTCTATGAGACAATGTAACCATAGCAAGTTTGAAAAGTGTGCCCAAAACCAAATTGATGTCATTGGCAGATAAACTGCAAGTCATGTTATCTCCAGGATCTAAGAAGGCGGAGATAATTGTAAGTCTAGAAATACATGTAAATATACAAGAGGGATTAGCTGGACCAAAAATTTTGAGAAATGAGGATTTTGAATTAACAAAGCTCCAATACAAAGAGACGTAGAATTTAAGAATCATAGAATCATAGAATTTACAGTGCAGAAGGAGGCCATTCGGTCTATCGAGTCTGCACCGGCCCTTGGAGAGGGCGCCCCACTTAAGCCCACACTTTCAATTCATCCCCATAACCCAGTAACCCCACCTAACCTTTTTTGGACACTAAGGGCAATTTAGCATGGCCTAACGTGCACATCTTTGGACTGTGGGAGGAAACCGGAGCACCCGGAGGAAACACTCGTCAACACGGAGAGAACGTGCAGACTCCGCACAGACAGTGACCCAAGCCGGGAATCGAACCTGGGACCTTGGAACTGTGAAGCAACTGTGCTAACCACTGTGCTACCGTGCTGCCCACCCAAGAAGCTAGAGATGCAGGAAAAAGAAAGGAAGAGAGCGTTTCAATGGGAACGAAAAGAGAGAGAATTGAAAAGGCAAATGGAGAAAGCCGCAAAGGAGGAAAGAGAGAGTGAGAGAAGCTTCCAACTTTGTACACAGGCAGCAGCAACCGAAAGGTGGTTCTCAACGGGAAACTAGTGGGGAGATGTTCCGATGTGTACAAGCTCTACCGAAATACAATGAGAGAGATGCCGAAACATTTTTTTGTGCTTTGAGAAAATAGCCAAACAGATGAGATTGTCACAACATTGTTAGACCCCAACTCTTACAGACTAAACCTGTGGGTAGGGCGAGTGAAACCTATGCAACTTATCAGAGGAAATGTCTGGGGACTGTGAGACAATGAATAAAGCCATTTTGGGGACATATGAGCTAGCACCAGAGGCTTACAGACAAAAACTTAAGAGCTGTAAGAATACAGGCTGAATGGACTTATCTTGAATTCAAAAGGGTTAAGCAAAGTCATTTTTAAAGGTGGGTAAGGGCCTTGAAAATAGGCGAGACCTATGAAGCCACTGGAGAGATAATTCTGTTGCAGGATTTTAAAGATTCCTTACCTACCATGATTAGAACTCCTGTTGAGGAGTACAAAGTTAGAACAGCAGAACAAGCTGTGAAGCTTGCTGGCGACTGGTTCAAAGACCAAAGCCCTTCTTTAGACCCAATGTTAAATCGGAGTAAGTTAGAAATTGGGAAGGTGACAGGAAGGACTGGTCAGCCAGAGAAGGAGTGGTCCAAATCTCAAAGGAGGTTTCACTTCAAAATATAACAGAGTCTGTTGAAGGGGTGAGAGATATGAAAAAGGGCAGGGACTCGTGTTTCTCAGAGGCGCGCCGTTCACTGGCGGCAGGATTCTCTACTCCCACCACTTATCAATCCCATTGAAGCCACCCCAGGAAACATGTGGGCGGGGGTGCACTGCCAGCGGGAACAGAGAATCTCAATGGCCGGAAAATTCTAGCCCAGCTATTTTCATTGTAATAAACTTGTAATAAACTTAACACTGTGCGGGAAATTAAACGGTCAGCCACAGGCTGTTACTAATCTTAAAATTGGAAAATATGATATTGGAGGCTAGAGAACAGGAGAAGCACATGGGTTTTGTACACTGAGTAATGGAACAGACAACAGGAGAGAACATGTGTGCAGCACTTGCACAGGGGCAGAATGACCAGCAGATGATGGACAAGTTTAAAGATTTTCTGTGCCAGGGAGAACAGGATCAAAGGGGAAAATATATTAAAATGTTATGAAATACAGGTGCGATTTAATCCCGAACGTCGTTTTGTCCAGAAGGGGTATTAAAAGAAACGGTGCTGATCAGCAGCATTCTCGGAGAGAGGAAAGAAATCCCATTAGTAAAAATAAGCTTACAGACTTCCGGGTGCGGCAATGACCAGCTAAGTCGCACGTTGAAACGGACTTTTGGGCTCTTATTAGGAGCCCCAACGGCAATTTTTAACGGCCAAAATCATTGTGCGGTGAAATAGGAGGGAATCCCCCCGGATAAATATGGATAAAGGAGAGGATAGCGGCCGGGTTGCAGTGGATCCACTGGAGCAGCGGCAAAGAAGGGAAGCTCGAAGCAAGATGGCGTTGGAAGGTGGCTGTTTGGTATGGGGCCCGGAGCAACAAGAGTTCCTGCGGCGCTGTGTGGAAGAGCTGAAGAAGGAGGTGTTGGCCCCGATGCTACAGGCGATTGAAGGGCTAAAGGAGACGCAGAGGACCCAGGAGTTGGAGCTTCGGGTCGTGAAGGCAAAGGCTGCGGAGAATGAGGATGAAATACAGGGCCTGGTGGTAAGGACAGAGACGCACGAGGCACAGCACAAAAGGTGTGTGGAGAGGTTGGAAGCCCTGGAGAATAACTCGAGGAGGAAGAATTTAAGAGTCTTGGGTCTTCCCGAAGGCACAGAGGGGGCAGACGTCGGGGCATATGTGAGCACGATGCTTCACTCGCTAATGGGATCGGAGGCCCCGACGGGCCCTTTGGAGGTGGAGGGAGCTTATCGAGTTCTGGCGCGAAGACCAAAGGCAGGAGAAATACCTCGAGCCATAGTGGTGAGGTTTCACCACTACAATGACAGAGAGATGGTTCTAAGATGGGCGAAGAAAACTCGGAGCTGCAGGTGGGAGAACGCGGTGATCTGCGTGTACCAGGATTGGAGTGCGGAGGTGGCGAGAAGGAGGGCAAGTTTCAACCGGGCCAAGGCGGTGCTCCACAAAAATGTTAAATTTGGAATGTTGCAGCCGGCGAGACTGTGGGTCACACACCAAGGGAAGCACCACTGCTTTGAGACGGCAGAAGAGGCGTGGACATTCATTGTGGACGAGAAGCTGGAATAGTCTGGCGAGAGAAAAAGCTTCTGTAATAAAGTGGTGGGGTGATTATGTGGACGAGGAAGGGGAAGGGGGGGGGTTTCTTCAATTTTGTAACTTTTCTCTTTTCCCCTCGTGGGGGGGGGGGGGGGGTGTGGAGTAAGGGGAACTGTGGGCGCCGGTGGGAAGGAAAGGGGAAGGAGAAGGGAACTGCGCCATCAGGGGCGGGGCCGAGTGGGAAACGCGGGCTTTGCTCCCGTGCTATGGTAATTGTGGCGGGAACGGGGACGCAGGAAGGAGGGGGCCTCGCACAATGAGGGGCCGAGGACAAACGGGGGGAGCTGAGGTCAGCCAGAGTTTGCTGACTTCTGGGGGCAACATGGAGGGTGCAACTACGCTAGAAAGGGATCTAGCGGAGGGGGGGGGGGGGGTAGTTAACTGGGTTGCTGCTGCTAAGGGGAAGGGGGAGCTGTTATGGGGCGGGGTGGTCGGGACAGGAGAGCACCGTCGGTGGGATATACGGGTACGTGGGAACCGGGTGAGGAGCTGGGTTAGAAAAGGGGATGGCTAGTCGACATGGGGGGGGTGGGTAAAGAGCCCCCCCAACCCGGTTGATCACGTGGAACGTGAGGGGGCTGAATGGGCCGATTAAAAGGGCACGGGTACTCGCACACCTAAAGAAACTTAAGGCAGATGTGGTCATGTTGCAGGAGACGCACCTGAAACTGGCAGATCAGGTCAGACTACGTAAAGGATGGGTGGGGCAGGTGTTCCATTCGGGCTTAGATGCGAAGAATAGGGGGGTGGCTATTCTAGTGGGGAAACAGGTACTGTTTGAGGCAAAGACCATAGTGGCGGACAGTGGGGGTAGATACGTGATGGTGAGTGGCAGATTGCAAGGGGAGGTGGTGGTTCTGGTGAACGTATACCCCCCGAACTGGGATGATGTAAACTTCATGAAGCGTATGCTGGGGCGTATCCCGGACCTGGAGGCGGGAAAGCTGGTAATGGGGGGAGACTTCAATACGGTGCTTGATCCAGGGCTGGACCGGTCTAGGTCTAAGACCGGGAGGAGGCCGGCAGCGGCCAAGGTGCTTAAGGACTTCATGGAGCAGATGGGAGGAGTAGACCCCTGGAGATTTATTAGGCCTAGGAGTAAGGAGTTTTCATTTTTCTCCCATGTTCACAAGGTGTATTCACGGATATACTTTTTTGTCCTGGGAAGGGCACTGATTCCGAAGGTGACAGGGACGGAGTACATGGCCATAGCCATTTCGGACCACGCTCCACATTGGGTAGATCTGGAGGTAGGAGAGGAAAAGGAGCAGCACCCACTCTGGAGATTGGATATGGGGTTGTTGGCGGATGAGGGGGTATGTCGAAGGGTGAGGGGGTGTATCAAAAGGTACCTGGAGCTTAATGATAACGGCGAGGTCCAGGTGGGAGTGGTCTGGGAGGCGCTGAAGGCGGTGGTCAGAGGGGAACTGATATCCATAAGGGCCCATAAAGGGAAGCAAGAGAGCAAAGAAAGGGAGCGACTGTTGCGAGAACTTCTGAGGGTAGACAGGCAATATGCAGAGGCTCCGGAGGAGGGACTGTACAGGGAAAGACAAAGGCTACATATGGAATTTGACCTGCTGACCACGGGCAAGGCAGAAGCACAGTGGAGGAGGGCACAGGGAGTGCAGTACGAGTATGGAGAGAAGGCGAGCTGGTTACTGGCCCAACAACTGAGGAAGAGGGGAGCGGCGAGGGAGATAGGTGGGGTGAGGGATGAGGAAGGTGAGATGGAACGGGGAGCGGAGAGGGTGAACGGGGTGTTTAAGGCATTCTACGAGAGTCTGTATAAGGCTCAGCCCCCGGAAGGGAAGGAGGGAATGATGCATTTCCTAGATCGGCTGGAATTCCCGAAGGTGGAGGAGCAGGAGAGGGCGGGACTGGGAGCACGGACTGAGGTGGAGGAGGTGGTAAAGGGGATTGGGACCGGATGGGTTCCCGGTGGAATTTTATAGGAAATACATGGACCTACTGGCCCCACTTTTGACGAGAACCTTTAATGAGGCCAGGGAAAGGGGGAAGTTGCCCCCGACTATGTCGGAGGCGACGATATCGTTACTCTTAAAGAAGGAAAAAGACCCGCTGCAGTGCGGGTCTTACAGGCCTATTTACCTCCTGAATGTGGATGCTAAGCTCCTGGCCAAGGTGATGGCGACAAGGATAGAGGATTGTGTCCCGGGGGTGGTCCACGAGGATCAAACTGGGTTCGTTAAGGGGAGACAGCTGAACACGAATATACGGAGGCTGCTAGGGGTGATGATGATGCCCTCGCCGGAGGGGGAGGCGGAGATAGTGGTGGCGATGGACGCTGAGAAAGCATTTGACAGAGTGGAGTGGGACTACCTATGGGAAGTGTTGAAGAGATTTGGTTTTGGAGAGGGGTTTATTGGATGGGTACAGCTGCTATATAGGGCCCCGGTGGCAAGTGTGATCACGAACAGGCAGAGGTCCGACTACTTCCGTCTTTATAGAGAGACAAGACAGGGGTGTCCCCTGTCTCCGTTACTGTTTGCATTGGCAATTGAGCCGCTGGCCATAGCACTGAGGGGCTCTAGGAAGTGGAGGGGAGTACTCAGGGGAGGAGAAGAACACCGGGTATCATTGTATGCAGATGATCTATTGCTGTATGTTGCGGACCCAGTGGAGGGGATGCCTGAGATAATGTGGACACTCAGGGAGTTTGGGGAATTTTCAGGGTACAAATTGAATATGGGGAAGAGTGAGTTGTTTGTGGTGCATCCGGGGGAGCAGAGCAGGGGTATAGATGATTTACCGCTGAGGAGGGTAACAAGAGATTTCCGTTACTTAGGGATCCAGATAGCCAGGAACTGGGGAACCCTACATTAACTTAATTTAACACGATTGGTGGAACAGATGGAGAAGGATTTTAGGAGATGGGACATGGTGTCCCTGTCACTGGTGGGCAGGGTGCAGGTGGTCAAAATGGTAGTCCTCCCGAGATTTCCTTTTGTGTTCCAGTGCCTCCCGGTGATGGTTACGAGGGCTTTTTTCAAAAAAATTGAGAAGAGCGTTATGAGCTTTGTGTGGGCTGGGAAGACCCCGAGAGTGAGGAGGGTTTTTTTGCAGCGTAGCAGGGATAGGGGGGGACTGGCACTGCCGAGCTTAAGTGATTATTATTGGGCCGCCAATATCTCAATGGTGTGTAAGTGGATGGGAGAAGGGGAGGGAGCGGCGTGGAAGAGACTGGAAATGGCGTCCTGTAAAGGAACCAGCCTACAAGCATTGGCGACGGCGCCGTTGCCGTTCTCCCCGAAGAAATACACCACAAGTCCAGTGGTGGTGGCAATGCTGAAAATTTGGGGGCAGTGGAGACGGCATAAGGGAATGACGGGTGCCTCGGTGCGGTCCCCGATAAGGAATAATCATAGGTTTGTCCCGGGGAGAATAGATGGGGGATTTAGAACATGGCAGAGAGCAGGGATTGTGCAACTGAGGGATCTGTTCCTAGACGGGACGTTTGCGAGTCTGGGAGCGCTAACGGAAAAATACGGGTTGCCCCAGGGGAATACATTTCGGTATATGCAATTGAGGGCTTTTGTGAGGCAACAGGTGAGGGGATTTCCGCAGCTCCCGACGCAGGAGATTTAGAGTGATTTCGGGAACATGGGTGGGGGATGGTAGGGTGTCAGATATATACAGGGAAATGAGAGACGAGGGGGAGATCATGCTGGATGAGCTGAAGGGAAAATGGGAAGAAGAGCTGGGGGAAGAGATCGAAAAGGGGCTGTGGGCAGATGCCCTACACAGGGTAAACTCTTCGTCCTCGTGTGCCAGGCTTAGCCTGATACAATTCAAGGTCTTGCACAGGGCGCACATGACCGGAGCAAGGCTCAGTAAATTTTTCGGGGTAGAGGATAGGTGCGGGAGATGCGCGAGAAGCCCAGCGAACCACACCCACATGTTTTGGTCATGCTCGGCACTGCACGGGTTCTGGGTGGGGGTGGCAAATGTGCTTTCGAAGGTGGTGGGGGTCCGGGTCGAGCCAAGCTGGGGGTTGGCTATATTTGGGGTTGCAGAAGAGCCGGGAGTGCAGGAGGTGAGAGAGGCTGATGTTTTGGCCTTTGCGTCCCTAGTAGCCCGGCGAAGGATACTGCTTATGTGGAAGGAAGCCAAACCCCCGGGCGTGGAGACCTGGATAAACGACATGGTAGGGTTTATAAAACTGGAACGGATAAAGTTCGCACTAAGAGGTTTGGCTCAAGGGTTCACCAGGCGGTGGTGACCGTTCATTGACTATCTCGCAGAACGATAAAGGAACTGGGAAAGTAGCAGCAGCAACCCAGGGTGGGGGGGGGGGGGGGGCTCGGGTGGGTCCTCAGGGTTGTTTTTGTATGGATATTTTTACTTGGACATGTATATTGGCTTGTTTGACTTTATTATTTGGGAGAGTTAATATTCTGTTATGGCAGTTGCCATTTAGTTTATATATTATTTATTTATTTGTTAAAAACGGTCACTATTATTTATATTGTTTTATTGTTGTAAAAGGGAAACATTTTTGTACTGTTTTGTTTGGCCGAAAAAAAATTTGAATAAAATATATATTTTTAAAAAATAAGCTTACAGAGTAGCTTGAAGACACGGGAAACAGTGATAGATGCATTAGAAGCTTTGCCCATTACAGCCAGTCAATTAATTCTAGCAAATTATATCGCAGGATCCCAGATGGTAGTGATGCCTACCAGAAATGAACAGCCAACAGAGCATCCTACCCACAGAGAAATTACAGACCCCCCTGGAGTATTTCCGGATTGTGTGGTGATGCAAACGGAGGCTTATAAACTAAGACAAAAAAGGGAGGAGTTGCGAGCCCAGGGTGAGGCCTGTGAGGCCAGGGTGAGGCCTGATACAATTTTTAGTCAGCTGAATGACAATGAGACAGCCACAGTGAACGAGGCAAAGGTATTCAATTCAAAGAGGCTGATTGAATTATAACCAAGTGACTCAAAAATAACACATTTAAAGACAGCCCAGCAAAAGCCTGGGCTGATACAAAGGCCCCGACTCAGAGTTTTAAAACAGAGAGGGAGTGCTGGTGTTGTTAATTGTATCAGGTGCACCCCTGAAAGCTAGATTCAATGGGCTGTACATTGAAAGGAAAGTGTGAGGAAAACTATGAGGTGAACACCCCAGATAGACGCAAAAAAGGGGAAGTTTAGCACACTGGGCTAAATCGCTGGCTTTGAAAGCAGACCAGCAGCACGGTTCAATTCCCATACCAGCCTCCCTGAACAGGCGTCGGAATGTGGCGACTAGGGGCTTTTCACAGTAACTTCATTTGAAGCCTACTTGTGACAATAAGCGATTTTCATTTTCATTTCAATTGCATAGTGTGTCAAGTGAACATGTTATAAAAGTCTTGGGTTAGAGGAATTGAGAACAAGCAGGAGGGCTCATTAGCAACGAAGCAGGGGGAAGACGAGGGGTCACATTCTGACAGTGACTACCCTATAATTCATTTGGACACGAAGGAAGCACGGGAACTTTTAAGTCATCTCCCAGATAAGAGCCGGAGCAAAGTGACAGAGTTACTGCAGTCCTTTAAATATAGTGACGGGAATAAACTAGGTAGAACGGGGTTAGCAATGCATGCCATAGATGTGAGGGACGCGGTTCCAATCAAACAACAGCCATCTAGGTTAAATCGGCAGATGTGGTTATGTTGCATGAGACGCATTTGAAACTGATAGACCAGGTCAGACTGCGTAAAGGATGGGTGGGGCAGGTGTTTCATTCGGGGTTAGACGCAAAGAACAGGGGGGTGGCTATATTAGTGGGGAAACGGGTACTGTTTGAGGCAAAGACCATAGTGGCGGATAGCGGGGGTAGATACGTGATGGTGAGTGGCAGATTGCAAGGGGAGGCGGTGGTTTTAGTGAACGTATATGCCCCGAACTGGGATGATGCCAATTTTATGAGGCGAATGTTGGGACGTATCCCGGATCTAGAGGTGGGAAAGTTGGTAATGGGGGGAGCCTTTAATACGGTGCTGGACCCAGGGCTGGACAGATCGTGGTCCAGGACCGGGAGGAGGCCGGCTGCAGCTAGGGTGCTCAAGGACTTTATGGAGCAGATGGGAGGAGTAGACCCCTGGAGATTTAGCCGGCCTAGGAGTAAGGAGTTCTCATTTTTCTCCTATGTCCATAAAGTATATTCACGGATAGACTTTTTTGTATTGGGAAGGGCGCTGATCCCGAAGGTGACAGGGACGGAGTACACGGCAATAGCTATCTCGGACCACGCTCCACATTGGGTGGACCTAGAGATAGGGGAGGAAAAAGAACAGCACCCGCCCTGGAGAATGGACATGGGACTATTGGCAGATGAGGGGATATGTTTAAGGGTGAGGGGGTGTATTGAAAGGTACTTGGAGCTTAACGACAATGGGGAGGTTCAGGTGGGAGTGGTCTGGGAGGCGTTGAAGGCAGTGGTTAGAGGGGAGCTGATATCTATTAGGGCACATAAAGGAAAGCAGGAGGGTAGGGAAAGGGAGCGGTTGCTGAAAGAACTTTTGAGGGTGGACAGTATGCGGAGGCACCGGAGGAGGGACTGTACAGGGAAAGGCAAAGGCTACATGTAGAATTTGACTTGTTGACTACGGGTAACGCAGAGGCACAATGGAGGAAGGCACAAGGTTTACAGTATGAATATGGGGAGAAGGCGAGCCGGTTGTTGGCCCACCAACTGAGGAAGAGGGGAGCAGCGAGGGAGATAGGGGGGGTGAGAGACGAGGAGGGAGAGATGGAGCGGGGAGCGGAGAGAGTAATTGGGGTGTTCAAGGTATTCTACGAAAGATTATATAAAGCTCAGCCCCCGGTAGGGAAGGAGAGAATGATGTGCTTTCTGGATCAGCTGGAATTCCCTAAGGTGGAGGAGCAGAAGAGGGCGGGACTTGGAGCACAGATTGAGATGGAGGAGGTAGTGAAAGGGATTGGGAGCATGCAGGCGGGGAAGGCCCCGGGGCCAGACGGATTCCCGGTGGAATTTTATAGGAAGTATATGGACTTGCTGGCCCCACTTCTGACGAGAACCTTTAATGAGGCTAGGGAAATGGGGCAGTTGCCCTCGACTATGTCAGAGGCAAAGATATCGCTCTTCCGAAAGAAGGAAAAAGACCCGCTGCAATGCGGGTCCTCTCGGCCCATTCCTCTTTTAAATGTGGATGCTAAGAATCTGGCCAAGGTAATGGCGACGAGTATAGAGGACTGTGTCCCGGGGGTGGTACATGAGGACCAGACTGGGTTTGTGAAGGGGAGACAGCTGAACACGAACATACGGAGGTTGCTAGGGATAATGATGATGCCCCCGCCAGAGGGGGAAGCGGAGATAGTGGTGGCGATGGATGCCGAGAAAGCATTTGATAGGGTGGAGTGGGATTATCTGTGGGAGGTGCTGAGGAGATTTGGCTTCGGAGATGGATATATCGGATGGGTACAGCTGCTGTATAGGGCACCGATGGCAAGTGTGGTTACGAATGGACGGGGGTATGATTATTTCCGGCTTTACAGAGGGACGAGGCAGGGATGTCCCCTGTCTCCGTTATTGTTTGCACTGGCGATTGAGCCCCTGGCCATGGCACTGAGGGGTTCCAGGAAGTGGAGGGGAGTGTTTAGGGGAGGAGAAGAACACCGGGTATCTCTGTATGCGGATGATTTGTTGTTGTATGTGGCGGACCCGGTGGAGGGGATGCCAGAGATAATGCGGATACTTGGGGAGTTTTCGGGGTATAAATTGAACATGGGGAAAAGTGAGTTGTTTGTGGTGCATCCGGGGGAGCAGAGCAGGGAAATAGAGGATTTACCGCTGAGGAAGGTAACAAGAGACTTCCGATAGTTGGGGATTCAGATAGCCAAGAATTGGGGAACCTTGCACCGGCTTAATTTAATACGATTGGTGGAACAGATGGAGGAGGACTTCAAGAGATGGGACATGGTGTGCCTGTCACTGGCGGGTAGGGTGCAGGCGGTTAAAATGGTGGTTCTCCCGAGATTCCTCTTTGTGTTTCAGTGCCTCCCGGTGATGGTCACGAAGGCTTTTTTTTTTTTTTAAAGAGAATTGAGAAAAGCATTATGAGTTTTGTGTGGGCCGGGTTCTGTGAGGAGAGTGAGGAGGGGGTTCTTGCAGCGTAGTAGGGATAGGGGGGGGTTGGCACTACCGAGCCTAAATGATTATTATTGGTCTGCCAATATTTCAATGGTGTGTAAGTGGATGGGAGAAGGGGAGGGAGCGGCGTGGAAGAGATTGGAGAGGGCGTCCTGCAAGGGGACCAGTTTACAAGCAATGGTGACGGCACCGTTGCCGTTTTCACCGAAGAAATACACTACAAGCCCAGTGGTGGTGGCAACATTAAAAATTTGGGGGCAGTGGAGACGGCATGGGGGAAGGACGGGAGCCTCGGTGCGGTCCCCGATAAGAAAGAACCATAGGTTTGTTCCGGGGAGAATGGATGGGGGATTTGGAGCATGGCAAAGAGCTGGGGTAGTACAATTGAGAGATCTGTTCGTAGATGGGACGTTTGCGAGTCTGGGAGCGCTGACGGAAAAATATGGGTTGCCCCAAGGGAATGCATTTCGGCATATGCAACTGAGGGCTTTTGCGAGGCAACAGGTGAGGGAATTCCCGCAGCTCCCGACGCAGGAGGTGCAGGACAGAGTGATCTCAAAGACATGGGTGGGGGACGGTAAGGTATCAGACATATATAGGGAAATGAGGGACGAGGGGGAGATTATGGTAGATGAGCTGAAAGGGAAATGGGAAGAAGAGCTGGGGGAGGAGATTGAGGAGGGGCTGTGGGCTGATGCTCTACGTAGGGTAAACTCATCGTCCTCGTGTGCCAGGCTAAGCCTGATACAATTCAAGGTTCTACACAGGGCGCATATGACTGGAGCACGGCTCAGTAAATTTTTCGGGGTAGAGAATAGGTGTGGGAGATGCTCGAGAAGCTCAGCGGATCACACCCACATGTTCTGGTCATGTCCGGCATTACAGGGGTTCTGGGTGGGGGTGGCGAAGGTGCTTTCGAAGGTGGTGGGGGTCTGGATCGAGCCAAGCTGGGGGTTGGCTATATTCGGGGTTGCAGAAGAGCCGGGAGTGCAGGAGGCGAGAGAGGCTGATGTTTTGGCCTTTGCGTCCCTAGTAGCCCGGCGCAGGATATTGCTTATGTGGAAGGAAGCCAAACCCCCCGGGCGTGGAGACCTGGATAAATGACATGGCAGGGTTTATAAAGTTAGAACGGATCAAGTTCGTATTAAGGGGTTCGGCTCAAGGGTTCACCAGGCGGTGGCAACCATTCGTCAACTACCTCACAGAACGATAGAGGGAATGAAAAGAAAGAGAGACAACAGCAGCAACCCGGGGGGAGGGGGGGCGGGGAGGGGGGGGGAGAGGATCCGGGCGGGCTCTTAGGGATGTCATTGTATATCTATAGACATTTGCTATAGGTAATGTATATTGGACTGTTGGATTGTATTTTTGGAGAGTAACTATTTTGGACAAGGCAGTTGCCATTTAGTTTTGCTTTTGTTTCTGTTTATATATTATTTATTTACTTGTTTAAAACTGGCCACTGTTATTTATATTGCTTTATTGTTGTTTAAAAGAAAAACCATGTACTGTTATGTTTGGCCAAAAAATCTTGAATAAAATATATTTAAAAAAAAAAAATCTAGGTTAAATCCAGCTAAGTTACCGCAGGTAAAGAAAGCAATTGAGTATTCAGGACGGACCTTATTGAATTGGTTTCCAATGATTGGCGCTCCCCTCAAATAGGAACATTTCATGGTGCCCGAACTAGATGGAACCCAGAGACTGTGTGTAGCTACAGGCAGGGGAATGCCTTGGCCAAAGGGTCTTGTTTCATATTCCACGTTTGGAAGATGGCATCGAAAGCTTTGGACAGTCGCAAGTAATCACCCACAGACCCTTGCTAAAGTGCTCTGGGCAAGTACCTCTTACTGGGGAGATAAAGGTGATCCATTTTCTGTCGCAAAACACGCTAATGTTATTTGAGATGTTATCCCAACATAGAACACCAGTTCATGAAGGTGTATAGTTAGTTATATTTTGTTTTGGTGTGAGGAGACAAGTGAAGCCCCAGTGAGAATAAACAGCCCAGTCAGCAGGCAACAATTATTAAAAACTATTCATTGAAGTAAAGAAAAGACAAACAGGACTGCTCTAATTTCACAATTGTAGTTTCCAACCTGCCTCCTGGTTGATCGTTGGCTGCCTATCTCACCTCCTATCTCACCTCCGTTAAAAAGTGAATGTATGCAGATTGTCGGTCAGGATTCAGATTAGTAACACTATAACCTCTCAACCAATCCAAACCAACTGTTTTTGGGGGCTAAAATCCCTCCCGGATTGGCAAATTGCATCACTGACCTGGGTAATGGTGAAGCCAGTTCTTTTTTTTTTTAAAAAGAGTACCCAATTCTTTTTTTTCATTTAAGGGGCAATTTAGTATGGCCAATCCACCTAACCTGCACATTTTTGAGTTGTGGGGGTGAGACTCATGCAGACATGGAGAGAATGTGCAAACTCCACACGGACAGTGACCCAGGGCCGGCGAGATCGAACCTGGGTCCTCAGTGCCGTAGGCAGCAGTGCTAACCATGGCGCTACTGTACTGCCAGTGAAGCCACTTCTGACACTAAATTGTTGTCATCCACTGTCCTCCAATACTCCATTTTCCCAATTATGAACATCATCGTGAAGATTAGATACTTTCAGGCTATGATCAGTGGGCATTTGAAAAACCTTCTCCCCCCCTCCCCCCTCCCCCCTCTCGCTCTGCCAGTAGCGACCCTCTCACTAACCCAGTTAGTGGGGTCAAACAGTTTGGCGGACCTTGAGATGGGCGTGGTTCTGACGAATGCTGATGTAATCCCTCTCACTGGCCTTCTTCTGACATTTCCTACCGACATTTCCAAATATTATTTTTATCCACGCCTGCTCTTCGTCAGCAATAAGCAGTATACCAGTCCACTCAATGCCATTTCTGACCGGTGGACATTGCGTGGAACTTGCTTTTGACATTCCCTATTCTCATCATTTAAATTTAATATGTTATTTTAGCCAGTACATGTTTTAAAAGTGTGGATTATTCTTTTAAAAAGAGACAAACACTTGGATGTGTTCCTGTGGGGCTGGGCATTCCTGGCTCCACAATTCTGCCGCCTATTATCAAATAGGAACATTTCATTTCACCCAATAATTTCAGTGTAGCCCTTTTAATAGGAGACACTTGATATGTTCCAATAACATTGTGCTTACCAGCTTATCGAAATGACCAAATGCATGTTTCCTGCCATCTCTATCTCTGTGTATCACTCGAGAGTTATCAGCACATCCATCTTAAGATAGTCAATTTCCTTTCCATGGTTTTGTGTCATCAGCAGAATTACGAGCAGGGACTCCCTATTCTCTACCAACAGTGACCTATGAAAGGTGCCTGGTTACACCATCCCAATGATAAGCAGCCATCGTCTTTTGGTGCTGGGCCATTTCCAAGGTCAACTCAGCAGTTTCTCATTCTTTGTCACAGCCTTAACCTTCCCCACCAATCTCACATGAAAAGATTTGCCAAAAGCCTTTTAAAATATTTGAGTGAATCATCTTCTGGATTACCTTCTGTGTGTCACCTCACCAATAATAGTTATTTCCTGCGATGAATGTAGGAAATATTTAAATTGTTGCAATAATGTTATTAAAAGCCTGGGTTGATGTAAGATATATATATATTGCAGTAAAAGTTTTGAAAGTACTGGTTTAACCTACAGGCAGGTGGTGTGTCTGTACAAGGGCAATTAAGATGGTGTAAAAGTGAGATCATTATTCATTCCAACCATGTGTTTGTTCACAAAGAGAGGCCTCATGGAACTTTGTTATGACAGCTAGGGATTCCCTGGAGAGTAGATAATTTGAGACATTGGGCTTGATTCATGTAAAAAATGATTAAGTGGCACTTCAGGGAGTTTGACGGAGTGATTCGCGCCGGCGGTTTTGGACAGTAAATCCCATACTTTAAATGTTTTTATGCAGTGGAAAACTAAACTCAGCAGTAAGGTTGGCTCCTCATAGATCGGGGCGCCATTTTAATAGGATGCTCCGATCTCAAAGTGAGGTTGAGGGTTCCCCACAGCCCCCCACCCACAGACAATACGACCCCATGCAGACATGGGTAACACCCTCAACCCTCGTGGGGCAATCTCCCCCCATCACTAAAGGCTATTGTGAGCCCCCCCCCCACCTGGCATTAGGGTTACCCTGTCCCATGCCCATCCATCCTTGTGGGCATTAGGGAATCATCCCCCCCCCCAAGCATACCCCACTATGAGTTCGCTGAGGTGCCCCCACCTTTAGGGCTCCCACTTTCAGGACCTCAACCTTCATGATGCCTCTTAAACCCCCCCTTTCACCACCCCACTTTCATAGGCATGGTCCCCCTCAGGCCGCCAGTCCTCTGGCACCCAAGCAATTCCCTACCACCCTTGGCAAGCCAGTATGCCCGGGTGCCAGGATCCTGCCCTGTCCCCGACCACCCGTGGGCTCCAATGGTCTCCGACCCCGCCCCCCCCCGAGCATGGCCATAACACCAGGTTTCTGCTTGTGGGGACTAGAACTAATCGGCACCCAAGTGAGGCCTCACCGGTGCAACAATGACGCCTGGGAGCCAGAAGAATGCAGCCTCAAACGGGCCGCGCATATTTAGACGTGCCTAATGAATAATTTAAATATGATTATCTGGATTACATCCAGTGATGGTGCTATCCAGATCGCGTTGGGTGTAGTGAGTAGGGCGCCTTGCGATTGTCTCGGCACCCAGCACGGAGCTCGTTTTGGGCCTCTCTGGAATGTACACTTATCAACAGGATTGGCGTCGAGCGTAGCGCGGTGGGAAACGCGCACTTATTTGGTTAGATGTAGGTAAGCAGGTCATGGGATTTAAGTGGGATAAAGATGATCTAATTAATGAGAGGAGCCAGGTCTGTCTGTAGTTTTGCATTTTGATCCAGGTTTGATAGTCTGCTCGGAGCTTTAAAACTGAGCAACAGTTTTTGCCAGGTTGAGCAGGAGTCTGACACCGACAGAAGGATCTGCAGGTTGTTTCCTGAAAGGATCTCTCTCTCTCTTTCCAAGCAGCCTTTCCAAGAAATCTCTATACAAGTGTACTGCAAGTATCCCTGCGTTTGCTAAATTTATTTATAAGTGGCTTTTGACTGTAATGGACTTTGCTTATTTGGCGATAGTAGTAAAAGGGTTTTCTTTTATCTTAAGAATTGTTAATTGAAAAACTATTTTCTGTAAAGTTAATGTGTTTAATCCTGTGTAAAGAATCAAGTTTGTTTCAATATAAAAGATGCCTTTTGGTCAGTGGAATCACTCCGGGAGCAAAGCATCCTTTCCTCAGTTTTAAAAATGTAAACAAAGTGGGGTTCTCATCCGGTATCCGAACAAATGTTGGGGTCTGGTCCAGGATCATAATACCCCTCAAAGTTTTCATTTGTATGGTGTGTTCCATTGCTGACTGCTCCCAATGATAAAGTTTCTTCACATTGTCTCATATTATTTTCTGCCCCCACGATGGAATGAGATTAACCGGCCTATAATTGGCAGTGGTGTTTACTCCTTTTTTTTTAATGCTCGGATTACATTTGTTAACCTGTTGCTGTCAGAAGGCAGTAAAGTGTAATCACAATTCTTCGCTCATGAAATAGTCTATTTCAAGGACAGCTGTTTTCTCGGATCTGTTCATTTAGCCTCCACGTTCACTCAGAGCTGGTATAGCTAAAACGGCAATGCCCCTTCTGAATATGATTCAGGCCGCATTGGCACCAGGTGCCAAGAAGCATGGTGCAGTGTCATTTTTGGCACCTCAATAGCATAAACGGCAGAAAGTAATGTCATGGCCATACTTGGCATCGCACATTGCAGAGGCTACGCAAAACTTTCCTGGGTCTTTCCTTCCCTTCCCTGAAACATGCATGATTTCGCTTAATGATTTCCAAAAGGTCAGCTCATTTCTCAGCCTTGGTGATGTGGGACATTTCAATGCTCAGATTTATCTGTTTGTTTACCTTAGCTTTGGCCTCCACCTGAGCTCCGTTCTGAACCAGATGACGGACCACATCTGCTTGCCCCGCCCTGGCAGCCATGTGTAGCGCGGTTTCCCCTCTCTGAAACACAAAGTGCAGGGACATGGGTTGTAAATCAAAAACAAACTTAATGCCACTCATATAATTTAGGGTAAACGTCCATGAGGCCCACTCCCTAACTCAGACCCTTGATCAGCGGGATGGGATGAGGGTCAACGTTTAGAGTGCTCCTGATTGACCCCCCCTAATTCGCCAACTTGCACGCCCGATGGAGCAAGACCCGACTGCATTCCCCATTCCCGTCCCACAACTGCTTTGACAAAACGGACGGACAGACAGTACTCATGTTCTTTCTTGCTAAAGCTTTCCGCTTCTTCAAATCTTACCACAACCTTCCTGCATTTCTCATGGGTGTGCTCCAGGTTCAGTAATGCCTTCATTTAAAATAATTCTGGCCCTTCTCTTTAAACCCCTTCAACAGCCATGCCCTTGATCTTACTCTCTCTCAACTACCTCAGTCCAATTCCACACCAGTGTGCTCAGCTCCTAACTACTCTTGAAAGTCGGTGAATTGGGGGAAGCACCTTCACCACACAGACTGTTGTTGATCAGCAAGGGAGCTCTCAAGGCAACTAAGAACAGGCAATAATAAATGCCAGTCTCGCCAATAACACCCCCGACCTAACAATGAATTAAACAAGAATCCCAGCAATTCTTGCCTCAGATTCATCATATCGATTCAGTTCACTGGTGTTCTGTGTAGCTGAAAGTTCCTCTGGCTATTATTTTCAAACCCAATCGTTCTTCATTCTGAAGAATGTGATTTCTGTTGAGAGTGATCTGTCTTTTCCATCGCTTGTACAAACTAGCAGCAGTGTGGAAACATCTCCAATTCAGAGGATCGCTCACCGTGAGTGCCGTGTTGCCCTTGAACTGAGTGGCTTGCTCAGTCATTTCACAGGGCAGGCAAGAGTTAACCACATTGCTGTGGGTCTGGAGTCACATGTAGGCCAGACCAGGTCAGGTAAAGATGGCAGATTTCCCGCCCTAAAGGACGTTAGTGAATCAGATGGGCTTTTACAACAATCAATGATGGTTTCATGTTCATCAGCATTGAGACTAGCTTTTCAATTCCAGATTTATTCGTTTTATGTCAATTTAGAGGATCGCTCACTGTGAGGACAGAGGGGGATAACAATTAGTACACAGATGCCGAATTTGTGAGGTGATTTTTAGTGAATAACATTCAGTGAAGCAGGTTACTTGTAACAGGAACTACCCAGCAGTACTGGGCGGTGCCTGGATGGTGGGAAAGATGATTGTGAGTTAAAGATGAGGAACACGTTTCTGTTAATTAAAGCACTTAAGTTGGTTATTGTATTAGAGAACATGGAGTCCAGCGGTTAAACTGCGGAACCAGTTTTGACGCTTTCCATCTGCTTTCAAACTGGACAGCACTGGATTGTGTTCAGTGAAGACAAGTGGCTCATTGTGCTCACATTTCCCCCCAGTATCAAAGATGATGTGGAGATGCCGACGTTGGACTGGGGTAAGCACAGTACGAAGTCTTACAACACCAGGTTCAAGTCCAACAGGTTTGTTTTGACTCACTAGCTTTCGGAGCGCAGCTCCTTCCTCAGGTGAATGTGCTCTGAAAGCTAGTGATTCGAAACAAACCTGTTGGACCTTAACCTGGTGTTGTAAGACTTCTTACAGTATTAAAGAGTTTGCTGTTGTCATGAGAATGTCGCTTTAAGAAATGTTTGGCTGCTCATGTTACTGCAGTGATGTCAGAGTGTGGGTGGAGCTGAGCTTTGGCTCTGCTTTTTAGTTTCACTTTGAGAAAAGCTTGGGTGTGTCTGTGTTTTTTTGGTTTCATTTTCAGTGTTGGAGCTGAAGCCAGACAAAGCAGGTGTACTGCTGTTCACTCTGCCATGAAAAGACTATCTCTTGATCACTTGGTGAATTCAGAATTCTAAATGTTTTCAGTAGTGAATGTAAATCTGATGTGCTTCTGTTAAAAGGTGTTTCATTTGTCTTCTGGATGTTGTTTGGGAAGTTATTAAGGATTACTTAGTGTTGTATTCTTTGGGGTTTGTATTTGAATTAATGGTTCTTAAAGATGTTCACTGTATGTTTTAAAAAGGTTAACTTGAGTTCATAGAATAAACATTGTTTTGCTTTAAAAAATACTTTTCCATTTCTGCTGTACCACACCTGTAGAGTGGGCCGTGTGCTCCCCATACCACAATCTATTAAATGTTGTGGGTCAGGTGAACTCCATGATACACTTTGGGGTTCTCTAAACCCTGGCCCATAACAAATTGGTGCTCGTCCGGGATAAAAGTCTATTTATTGGATTGGCTGAGTAAACCTAAAGACAGTGAGGGTGAGCATATTGTGGTTGCTTTTCAGGTGCGGTATTTTAGTTTAAATGGGGAGTGTGTTGTGGACAATGGCGCTTTCAGAGGCTCTGAAGTTTTTGGGGGTGGAGATGGTCACACGCAGTGCCTTACGGACAGAGACTAAAAGTAGACTGTTAGATTTGACAAAAATATTGCAGTTAACATTACCTGACAAAACGCAAAAAGATGAGGTAATTATGGCGGTGGCTAAGCATTTAAAGTTGCCTGAGATACAGTTTGACTCAGTGGAAATGGCAAAAGTTCAGTTACAACGTAAACAAATGGAACATGAGAAAGAATTAAAGCAGCTTGAATATGAAAGAGACAGAGAGGAAAAAGAAAGAGAGAGAGAAGAAAGAAGAAAAGAAAGATTAGCCCTAGAAGAACAAAAAGAAAGAGAAAGGGAGACACAGATTAGGGAAAAAGACAGAGAGAGTTTGAGCTTCAGAAAATGGCCATGAAACATGACAGTCAGTTAAAATTGGCAGACGTAAAGGGAAACGTACAGTTGGATGATAGTGATGAGGATAGTGAGAAAGAGCGTCATAGTCGAAGGCTTGGTGGGGATATATTTAAATATGTCCAAGCATTGCCAAGGTTTGATGAGAAGGATGTGGAAGCCTTTTTCATTTCATTTGAGAAGGTAGCTAAACAAATGAAATGGCCACAGGACATGTGGGTATTACTGATTCAAACAAAGCTGATAGGTAGGGCTAGTGAAGTGTTTGCATCACTACCGGAGGAGTTATGGGGAGGTGCATATTAACTAGTGCCTGAAGCCTACAGACAAAGGTTTAGAAATTTAAGGAAAGAATTTGGTCAACCATACATGGAGTTTGAAAGGCTTAAACAGAGTAATTTTGATAGGTGGATAAGGGCTTTGAAAATAGTATGAAGCTTTCAGAGAAATTATACTTTTGGAGGAGTTTAAAAATTCAATTCCTGATGTAGTGAGAACTCATGTGGAAGAGCAGAGGGTTAAAGCTGTGAGGTTAGCAGCAGAAATGGCAGATGATAATGAATTAGTTCATAAATCAAAGATTGGTTTCCGACATCAGTTTCAGCCTGTGAGGGATAGAAACTGGGGACATGAGAAATACTCAAGTGGTAAAGGTAAAGGCGATCTGATGGGAGATAATAAGGAGAGTGTACCTCAGATTAAAAAAGAAATCCAGGACGGTGGAAATGAAATGAAAAATTTCAAATGTTTTCACTGTAATAAACTAGGCCATGTAAAGTCACAGTGTTGGTGGCTGATGAAAAGCACTAGGAAGGTTGATGTGGTAAAACAGGATAAGACAGTGGGGTTTGTTAAAGTGGTAAAGGAAAGCCCAAGTGAAGCGAAGGAGGTGCAAAAGATTGTACAGCCTGATCAAGAGGTGATTGATAAGAAGGTGCCAGATCTCTTTAAAGAATTTACTTGTGTGGGTAAAGTTTACTCATGTGTATCAGGAGGAGCAGGTAAAGAAGTCACAATTTTAAGAGATACGGGAGTTGGTCATTCTTTAATGGCAAGAGATGAGGAGTTATGTAGTTTGGGAAGAATGTTGCCAGAAAAGGTGGTAATATGTGGGATTCAGGGTGAGAGGAGTAGTGTTCAAGTATATAAGGTAAGGTTGGAAAGTCCAGTGAAGAGTGGTGAAGTGGTAGTAGGAGTAATAGAGAAACTATCTTGTCCAAGAATACAGTTCTTAAAGAATACAGTTTATCTTGGGTAATGATATAGCTGGATCGCAGGTGGGAGTGATGCTTACTGTGGTTGATAAGCCAGTGGAAAATCAGACAACTGAAGTGTTGAAGTACAAATATCCTGGGATTCTTCCGGATTGTGTAGTAACAAGGTCGCAAAGTCACAGGTTAAGACAAGAGGAGAAATCAGAGAGTGAAGATAAAGGTGAAGTGCAATTATCAGAAACGATTTTTGATCAGAAGGTGGAGGATGAGGCGGATATTTTTAGTTCAGGAAAATTTGCGGAGTTACAACAGAAAGATATAGAAATAAAATGGATGTATCAGAAAGCATATACGGAAGAGGAATCGGAGTGTATACCAGAGTGTTATTACCGTAAAAGTGATGTCTTGATGAGACAATGGAGACCTTTACATATGCAGCCGGATGAAAAGTGGGCAGATGTTCATCAAGTAGTATTGCCGGTAGGGTATAGAAAAGAGGTGTTGTGAATTGCACATGAGGTACCAGTGGGAGGTCATTTGGGAATAAGGAAAACTCAAGCTAAAATACAAAAACATTTTTATTGGCCTGGACTACATAAAGATGTAGTTAAATTTTGTCAATCATGTCACACATGTCAAGTGATAGGGAAACCTCAAGCGATGATAAAATCAGCGCCCTTAATACCCATTCCAGCATTTGAGGAACCATTTACAAGGGTCCTAATTGATTGTGTAGGACCGCTTGTGGGAATCAATATTTTTTGACTATAATGGATGTGTCTACTAGGTTTCTAGAGGCCATTCCAGTTCGTAATATTACAGCTAAAAAGATTGTGGCGGAGTTACGTAAATTCTTTCCTAGATATGGACTACCAACAGAAATACAATCGGATCAAGGATAAAATTTTACCTCAGGGTTATTCAAAGAAGTTATGGATAGCTTAGGAATAAAACAATTTAACTCAACTGCGTACCATCCGGAATCACAGGAAGCGTGAGAAAGGTGGCATCAGACATTAAAGACAATGTTGAGGGATAATTGTCACGATTATCCAGAGGATTGAGATAAAGGAATTCCATTTGTACTGTTTGCAATTAGGGATGCACCTAATGAGTAAACCAAATTCAGTCCTTTTGAACTAATTTTTGGTCATGAGGTAAGAGGGCCACTTAAATTGATTAAGGAGGACTTCCGGGTGCGGCGATGACCAGCTAAGTCGCACGTTTCGGCAGCTCCCGGTGGAAAGGACTTTTGGGCTCTTAATAGGAGCCCCAACGGCAATTTTAACGGCTAAAAACACCGTGCAATAAACCAGAAGGGAATCCCCTCTGGACACGGATGGAAAAAGGAGAGGAAAGTGGCCGGATTGCGGTGGATCCTCTAGAGCAGCGGCCAGGAAGGCAGGCACAAAGCAAGATGGCGTCGGAAGGAGGCAGTTTAATATGGGGCCCTGACCAACAAGAGTTCCTGCGGCATTGCGTGGAAGAACTTAAAAAGGAGATGAAGAAGGAGCTGTTGGCCCCGATATTACAGGCGATTGAAGGGCTAAAGGAGGAGCAAAAGACCCAGGAGCAGGAGCTTCGGGTCGTGAAGGCAAAGGCTGCTGAGAATGAGGACGACATACAGGGCCTGGTGGTGAAGACAGAGATGCACGAGGCACAACACAAAAGGTGTGTGGAAAGGCTGGAGGTGCTGGAGAATAATGCGAGGAGGAAGAATTTAAAGATTCTTGGTCTTCCCGAAGGTGCAGAAGGGGCGGACGTCGGGGCATATGTGAGCACGATGCTGCACTCGCTAATGGGATCGGAGGCCCCGACGGGCCCGTTGGAGGTGGAGGGAGCCTATCGAGTTATAGCGCGAAGACCGAGGGCTGGAGAAATTCCTCGAGCCATAGTGGTGAGATTTCACCGATATAAGGACAGAGAGATGGTCCTCAGATGGGCAAAGAAAACTCGGAGCAGTAGGTGGGAGAACGTGGTGATCCACGTATATCAAGATTGGAGTGCGGAGGTGGCGAGAAGGAGGGCAAGCTTTAATCGCCAAGGCGGTGCTGCACAAAAGGAAGGTTAAATTTGGAATGCTGCAGCCGGCAAGACTGTGGGTCACACATCAAGGGAAACACCACTACTTTGAAGCGGCAGAAGAGGCGTGGACATTTATTGTCGAGGAGAAACTGGAATAAGCGGGCTAGAAAAAGAACGTTTGGGACAAAGTGGTGGGGCGAATATGTGGGGTGAAGAGGGGGAAAAGGGGGAAGAGATGATTTCCCAAGTTGTCAATCCTGCGACCCTGTAACTTTTCTCTCTTCCCCATGTCGTGGGGGAGGGGGGGAGGGAGGATGAGGAGCTGGGGGCGCCGGCCATTGGGGGCGGGGCCAAATGGGAAGCGCGGGCTTTGTTCCCGCGCTATGGTAATCATGGCGGGAACAGGGAAGCAGGAAGGAGGGGGCCGCGCACAGTGGGAGCCGAGGTCACGGGGGGAAGCCGAGGTCGGCCAGAGTTTGCTGACTTCTGGGAGCAACATGGGGGGTGCAATTATGCTAGTGAGGGATCTAGTGGGGGGGGTGGGGGGTTAACTGGGTTGCTGCTGCTGGGGAGAAGGGGGAGCTGGTATGGGGTGGGGTGGTCGGGGCGGGAGGGCGCCGTTGGGGCGAGATACGGCTACGTGGGAACCGGGTGAGGAGCTGGATTGAAAAAGGAGATGGCTAGTCGACAAGGGGCGGGGGGGGGTAAAGAGCCCCCCAACCCGGCTGATCACGTGGAATGTGAGAGGGCTGAACGGGCCGATAAAGAGGGCACGGGTACTCGCACACCTAAAGAAACTTAAGGCAGATGTGGTTATGCTGCAGGAGACGCATCTGAAATTGATAGACCAGGTCAGATTACGCAAAGGATGGGTGGGGCAGGTGTTTCATTCGGAGCTAGACGCAAAAAACAGGGGGGTGGCTATACTAGTGGGGAAGCGGGTAATGTTTGAGGCAAAGACCATAGTGGCGGATAGTGGGGGCAGATACGTGATGGTGAGTGGCAAATTGCAAGGGGAGGCGGTGGTCTTAGTGAACGTATATGCCCCGAACTGGGTTGATGCCAACTTTATGAGGCGTATGTTAGGACGTATCCCGTACCTAGAGGTGGGGAAGTTGGTAATGGGTGGGGATTTTAATACGGTGCTGGACCCAGGGCTGGACAGATCGAGGTCCAGGACCGGAAGGAGGCCGGCTGCAGCTAGGGTGCTTAAGGACTTTATGGAGCAGGTGGGAGGAGTAGACCCCTGGAGATTTAGTAGACCTAGGAGTAAGGAGTTTTCGTTTTTCTCCTATGTCCACAAAGTTTATTCACGGATAGACTTTTTTGTTTTGGGAAGGGCACTGATCCCGAAGGTAACGGGGACGGAGTACACGACTATAGCTATTTCGGATCACGCTCCACATTGGGTGGACCTGGAGATAGGGGAGGAAAAAGAACAGCGTCCACCCTGGAGAATGGACATGGGATTATTGGCAGATGAGGGGGTGTGTTTAAGGGTGAGGGGGTGTATTGAAAGCTACTTGGAACTCAATGATAATGGGAAGGTTCAGGTGGGAGTGGTCTGGGAGGCGCTGAAGGCAGTGGTTAGAGGGGAGCTGATATCTATTAGGGCACATAAAGGAAAGCAGGAAGTTAGGCAAAGGGAGCGGTTGCTGAAAGAACTTCTGAGGGTGGACAGACAATATGCGGAGGCACTGGAGGAGGGACTGTACAGGGAAAGGCAAAGGCTACATGTAGAATTTGACTTGTTGACTACAGGCACTGCAGAGGCACAATGGAGGAAGGCACAGGGTGTACAGTACGAATATGGGGAGAAGGCGAGCAGGTTGCTGGCCCACCAACTGAGGAAGAGGGGAGCAGCGAGGGAGATAGGGGGGGTGAGAGATGAGGAGGGAGAGATGGAGCGGGGAGCGGAGAGAGTGAATGGAGTGTTCAAGGCATTTTATGAAAGATTATATGAAGCTCAGCCCCCGGATGGGAAGGAGAGAATTATGTGCTTTCTGGATCAGTTGGAATTTCCTAAGGCGGAGGAGCAGGAGAGGTCGGGACTGGGAGCACAGATTGAGACGGAGGAAGTAGTGAAAGGGATTGGGAGCATGCAGGCGGGGAAGGCCCCGGGACCAGACGGATTCCCAGTTGAATTCTATAGGAAATATATGGACTTGCTGGCCCCGCTACTGATGAGAACCTTTAATGAGGCGAGGGAAAGGGGGCAGCTGCCCCCGACTATGTCAGAGGCAACGATATCGCTCCTCCTAAAGAAGGAAAAAGACCCGCTGCAATGCGGGTCCTATAGGCCTATCTCCCTCCTGAATGTAGACGCTAAGATTCTGGCCAAGGTAATGGCAACGAGGATAGAGGATTGTGTCCCGGGGGTGGTCCATGAGGACCAAACTGGGTTTGTGAAGAGGAGACAGCTGAATACAAATATACGGAGGCTGCTAGGGGTAATGATGATGCCCCCACCAGAGGGGGAAGCGGAGATAGTGGTGGCGATGGATGCCGAGAAAGCATTTGATAGAGTGGAGTGGGATTATCTGTGGGAGGTGTTGAGGAGATTTGGCTTCGGGGACTGGTATATCAGGTGGGTACAGTTGCTGTATAGGGCCCCGATGGCGAGGGTGGTCACGAATGGACGGGGGTCTGACTATTTCCGGCTCCATAGAGGGACGAGGCAGGGATGTCATCTGTCCCCGTTATTGTTTGCACTGGCGATTGAGCCCCTGGCACTGAGGGGTTCCAGGAAGTGGAGGGGAGTACTTAGGGGGGGAGAAGAACACCGGGTATCTCTGTCTGCGGATGATTTGTTGTTATATGTGGCAGACCCAGCGGAGGGGATGCCAGGGATAATGCGGATACTTGGGGAGTTTGGTGATTTTTCAGGGTATAAACTGAACATGGGGAAAGGTGAGTTATTTATGGTGCATCCGGGGGAGCAGAGCAGAGAGATAGAGGATTTACCATTGAGGAAGGTAACAAGGGACTTCCGGTACCTGGGGATCCAGATAGCCAAGAATTGGGGTACATTACATAGGCTTAATTTAACACGGTTGGTGGAACAGATGGAGGAGGATTTCAAGAGATGGGACATGGTGTCCCTGTCATTGGCAGGTAGGGTGCAGGCGGTTAAAATGGTGGTTCTCCCGAGATTCCTTTTTGTGTTCCAGTGCCTCCCGGTGGTGATCACAAAGGCTTTTTTTCAAACGAATTGAGAAGAGCATTATGAGTTTTGTGTGGGCTGGGAAGACCCCGAGAGTGAGGCGGGGATTCTTGCAGCGTAGTAGGGACAGGAGGGGGCTGGCACTACCGAGCCTCAGCGAGTACTACTGGGCCGCCAATGTTTCAATGGTGTGTAAGTGGATGGGAGAAGGGGAGGGAGCGGCGTGGAAGAGATTGGAGAGGGCGTCCTGCAGGGGGACTAGCCTGCAAGCAATGGTGACGGCGCCGTTGCCGTTCTCACCAAAGAAATACACCACAAGCCCGGTGGTGGTGGCTACATTGAAAATTTGGGGGCAGTGGAGATGGCATAGGGGAGGGACGGGAGCTTCGGTGCGGTCCCCGATAAGAAACAATCATAGGTTCGTACCGGGGAGAATGGATGGGTGATTTGGAACATGGCAAAGAGCTGGGGTAGTACAACTAAGAGATCTATTTGTAGATGGGACGTTTGCGAGTCTGGGAGCGCTGACGGAGAAATATGGGTTGCCCCAAGGGAATGCATTTCGGTATATGCAATTGAGGGCTTTTGCGAGGCAACAGGTGAGGGAATTCCCGCAGCTCCCGACGCAGGAAGTGCAGGATAGAGTGATCTCAGAGACATGGGTGGGGGACGGTAAGGTGGCGGACATATACAGGGAGATGAGGGACGAGGGGGAGATCATGGTAGATGAGCTGAAAGGGAAATGGGAAGAAGAACTGGGGGAGGAGATTGAGGAGGGGCTGTGGGCTGATGCCCTACGTAGGGTAAACTCATCGTCCTCGTGTGCCAGGCTAAGCCTGATACAATTTAAGGTGCTACACAGGGCGCATATGACTGGAGCACGGCTTAGTAAATTTTTGGGGGTAGAGGATAGGTGTGCGAGATGCTCGAGAGGCCCAGCGAATCACACCCACATGTTCTGATCATGCCCGGCACTACAGGGGTTCTGGGTGGGGGTGGCAAGGGTGCTTTCGAAGGTGGTGGGGGTCCGGGTCGAACCAAGCTGGGGGTTGGCTATATTTGGGGTTGCAGAACAGCCGGGAGTGCAGGAGGCGAGTGAGGCTGACGTGTTGGCCTTTGCGTCCCTCGTAGCCCGGCGCAGGATATTGTTAATGTGGAAAGAAGCCAAACCCCCGTGGGTGGAGACCTGGATAAACGATATGGCAGGGTTCATAAGGTTGGAACGGATTAAGTTTGTGTTAAGGGGTTCGGCTCAGGGGTTCACCAGGCGGTGGCAACCGTTCGTCGACTACCTCACAGAAAGATAGAGGGAATGGAAAAGAAATAGACAACAGCAGCAACTCAGGGAGGAGGGGGGGGGGGGGAAAGGGCGGCGGGGAGGAATCGGATGGACTCTCAGGGATGTTATTGTATATGTATAGGTATTTGGTATATGTAATTGTATATTGGATTGTTGGATTGTATTTTTGGAGAGTATTTATTTTGGACAAGGCAGTTGCCATGTAGTTTTGTTTTTGTTTTTGTTTATATATTATTTATTTATTTGTTTAAAACTGGCCACGGTTATTTATATTACTTTATTGTTGTGTAAAAGAAACACTACGTATTGTTATGTTTGGCCAAAAAGCTTGAATAAAATATATATATATATTTTAAAAATTGATTAAGGAAAAATTGCTGAGTGAGAAATCAGAACTTACATTATTGGATTACGTGTCAAATTTTAGGGAACGATTAAATAGAGCAGGTGAATTGGCTAGACAACATTTAAAAGTTGCACAAAATATGATGAAACAGGGAGCGGACAAGAAATCCAAAGTTCGTAGTTTTGCCAGTGGGAATAAAGTTTTAGTGTTGTTACCAGTGGTTGGTGGATCTTATCAGATTGAAAGGAAATTAAGTGAGGTGCATTATGTGGTAAAAACACCAGATAGAAGGAAGACTCACGGAGTGTGTCATGTGAATATGCTTAAAAGATACTTTGAATGGGAAGGAGAGAAAAAGGGGGTTTTAATGATTCCAACTCAAAGTGATGAACCAAACCCAGATGACTGTGAATTTGACATACCTCAAATTAAATTGGAAAAAGAGGACATTCTTAAAAATTGGGATAAATTGTTGAGTTACCTTCCAGAGGAAAAACGGACTGACCTGAAAGAGTTATTGATATCACGGGGACAAGTTTGTGGAGATAAATTGGGAAGTACTAAAATGGTTATACATGATGTAGATGTGGGAAATGCTGTTCCAATCAAACAACATCCATACAGACTTAACCCTTTAAAATTGGCACAGGTTAACAAAGAGATTGAGAGTATGCCTATAAATGGCATAATTGAAGTGGGTTGCAGCCAATGGAGCTCACCCATAGTGATGGTACCTAAACCAGACGGTACCCAACGGTTGTGTGTGGACTATAGAAAGATTAATGCAGTTACAAGAACGGACTCTTATCCCATCCCATGTTTGAAGGATTGAATTGAGAAACTGGGGCAATCAGCTTTTATTTCCAAACTGGATTTACTTAAAGGTTACTGGCAGGTACCTTTATCCGAAAGGGCGAAGGAGATTTCAGCTTTTGTGACTCCAGATTGTATATACCAATTCAAAGTTATGCCATTTGGCATGAAAAACGCCCCAGCCACATTTCAACGGTTAACTAACAAAGTTGTTTCAGGATTACCCAATTGTGCGATATACATCGACGATGTGGTAATTTTTAGCCAGACATGGATAGAACATTTAAAACATCTGATGGAGTTATTCAATCGACTTCAGGGGGCAGATTTGGTGATAAACCTAGCCAAAAGTGAATTTGGAAAAGCCCAAGTCACTTTCCTTGGCCATACAATCGGACAGGGTCGAATGGTCACACGGGATGTGAAACCAACGGTTATTGAGGAGTTTTCAATACCCTCAAGACGAAGGGAAATAATGTGACTTCTTGGCATGAGTGGACTTGATCGAACATTTGTGCAAATGTTTTGTCGCGTGATTGCTCCACTGATGAACTTGCTGAAGAAACGTCGAAAATTTCAGTGGACAGCGGGGTTTGAACAGGCATTTGACTGCCTGAAAGCTGTGATAACCAATGCTCCTGTGTTGGAGAATTACAAGTGATCAGTTTGGACTAAAGAATCTGACTTTAAAGAGAAATGCCGAGGCATAGAGAAATGGATGGATCGTGCAGAGACCTTCTTGTTCAAAGAGACTGTCGATCGAGAAGGATTCCAGTTGGAGGAAGAAGAAAAAAAATGGACTATATTATTACACCTGTTTGCGTGTGTTGTTTTTTTAAACAAAAAAGTATATTTACGGTGTGCATTTCTTAAAGGATAGTGAAAAGGTGAAAAATGAAACCATCTTGAAGTTGATGGGGTTTTTTTTGTTCTGGGGGGAGGTGTCATGTGAATGTCGCTTTCAGAAATGTTTGGCTGCTCATGTCACTGCAGTGATGTCAGAGTGTGCGTGGAGCTGAGCTTTTCAGCTTCACTGAGAAAAGCTTGGGTGTGTCTGTGTTTTTTTGGTTTCGTTTTCAGTGTTGGAGCTGAAGCCAGACAAAGCAGGTGTACTGCTGTTCTCTCTGCCTTGAAAAGACTATCTCTGACTTCCGGTTGCGGCTATGCCTAGGTAGGTCGCACGTTCGGCAGCTCCCGCCGGGAATGGACTTTTGGGCTCTCCAGAGGGGCCCCAATGGCAATTGTTCGACGGCTTCCAGTGTGGTAAGGTGACAGCAGGGTCCCCCCGACATTATATGGATTGGACCAGGAGTGGAGCGGTGAAAAAAGTGATCTTGGGGCAGCGAAAAGTGCGAGGGAGGAAAAGCAAGATGGCGACGGGTGGAGACCAAGCAGCATGGGCGCAGTGGTTGCAGGAGCAGCAGGAGTTTCTTAAACGCTGCTTTGAGGAGCTGAAGACAGAAATGCTGGCGCCAATGAAGGCGGCGATTGAGAAGCTTGTGGAGACCCAGAAGGCCCAAGGGGCGGCGATCCGGGAGGTGCGGCAAAAAGCCTCGGAGAACGAGGATGAGATCTTGGGCCTGGCGGTGAAGGTGGAGGCGCATGAGGCGCTGCACAAGAGGTGGGCAGAAAAATTCAAGGACCTGGAGAATAGGTCGAGGAGGAAGAATCTTCGGATTCTGGGTGTCCCTGGAGGAGTAGAGGGGCCCGATGCCGGGGCATATATGAACACGATGCTCAATTCGCTGATGGGCGCGGGAGCTTTCCTGAGGCCCCTGGAGCTGGATGGGGCTCATCGGGTCCTGGCAAGGAGACCCAAAGCCAACGAGCCGCCAAGGGCTGTAGTGGTGAGGTTCCACCGCTTTATGGACAGAGTGTGTCCTGAGATGGGCCAAAAAAGAGCGGAGCAGCAGGTGGGAGAACACGGAGATCCGAATTTACCAGGACTGGAGTGCGGAGGTGGCTAAGAAGAGAGCTGGTTTCAATCGGGCTAAGGCAGTGCTCCATCGGAAGTGGGTGAAGTTTGGTATGCTGCAGCCATTGAGGGTTTGTCGTGGGGGGATGTTTACTGTGTTGATTACGTTTGGGGAATGTTCTTTTGGTTTGAGTGCTGGGTGGGGATGGGTGAATGGATTTGATGTGGGGGCTGTGGGAGAGTGTGGGCGTCGGTGTTGGAGGGGCAGGCCCCCACTGAGGAAGAGGGGAGTGGAGGCCCGGGGATGGGGAGTTGGGGTAAGGCCGCTAAAAGGAGCTGCGCCAGAGGGGGCGGGGCCGACTCAGGAAAGCGCGGGCTTTTTCCCGCGTTAGGGAAGGATGGGAGTGGGGCCGGGGGGGGGGGGGGGAAGGGCGGTGCTGGAGAGGAGCGCACACTGACTGCCAAGGGGAAGGGGGATTCTCACACTGGGGGGTCGATGGAATGGCGGGAGAGGCCGGGGTCAGCAGAAGTCAGCTGACTTACGGGAGTGTCATGGGGGGAGCAAAATGGCTAGATGTGAATCTAGCGGGGGAGGGGGGAACAGGGTTGCTGCTGCATTGGCCAAAGGGGAGCTGGAAGTAGGAGAGGTAGGCGGGGGTCCGCCACCTGGGGGACTGGAGGGTGCGGGAGGCGCGGGCACGTGGCTGGCCTAGAAAAGGAAATGGCTAGTCAGCAGGGGGGGGGGGGGGGGGGTGGCGAGTAGCCCCCTGATCCGGCTGATAACTTGGAATGTGAGGGGCCTGAACGGGCCGGTCAAGAGGGCCCGGGTGTTCGCGCACTTAAAGGCGCTGAAGGCAGACGTGGTTATGCTCCAGGAGATGCATCTGAAGGTGGCAGATCAGGTTAGGCTGAGAAAGGGATGGGTAGGGCAAGTCTTTCATTCAGGGCTGGATGCGAAGAACAGAGGGGTTGCAATACTGGTGGGGAAGCGGTGTCGTTCGAGGCAATGAATATTGTAGTGGATATTGGAGGTCGATATGTGATGGTGAGCGGTAGGTTGCAGGGGGTGCGGGTGGTACTGGTGAACGTATGTGCCCCGAATTGGGATGATGCCAGATTTATGAAACGCATGCTGGGTCGGATTCCGGACCTGGAGGTAGGAAGCTTGATAATGGGGGGGGGGACTTCAACACGGTGCTGGACCCAGCACTGGACCGCTCTTGGTCCAGGACGGGTAAGAGGCCGGCTGCGGCCAAGGTGCTCAGGGGGTTTATGGACCAGATGGGGGAAGTGGATCCATGGAGGTTTGTCAGGCTGCTGACCAGGGAATTTTCCTTCTTCTCCCACGTCCATAGAGCCTACTCCCAGATAGAATTTTTCATTTTGAGTAGGGCGCTAATCCCGAAAGTGGAGGGAACGGAATATTCGGCCATAGCCATCTCGGGCCACGCCCCGCATTGGGTGGAGCTGGAGTTGGGGGAGGAGAGGGACCAGTGCCCGCTGTGGCGCCTTGATGTGGGGCTGTTGCCGGGTGAGGAGGTGTGCGGGCGGGTGCGGGGGTGCATTGAAAGATATTTGGAGGCCAACGACAATGGGGAGGTGCAGGTGGGGGTCAGGGGAGAACTGGTCTCCATTGGGGCCCACAGGGAGAAGAGAGAGGGGAGGGAGAGGGAGAGGTTGGTGGGGGAGATTTTAAGGGTGGACAGGAGTTATGCAAAGGCCCCCGAGGAGGGGCTACTCAGGGAGCGAGGGAACCTCCAGACGGAGTTCGACCTGTTGACCACAGGGAAAGCAGAGGCACAGTGGTGGAAAGCGCGGGAGGCGACGTATAAGTATGGGGAGAAGGCGAGTCGGATGCTGGCACACCAGCTTCGTAAGAGGGAGGCAGCGAGGGAGATTGGTGGAGTTAAGGATAATGGGGGGAATACGGTGCAGAGTGCGGAGAGAATAAACAAGGTATTTAGGGACTTCTATGGGAATCTGTACAGGTCTGGGTCCCCAGCGGGGGAGGAGGGGGTGCGACGATTCTTAGATCAGCTGAGGTTCCCGAGGGTGGAGGAGGAGCAGGTGGTTGGTCTGGGGGCGCCAATTGGGCTGGAGGAGCTGGTTAAAGGATTGGGGAGCAAGCAGGCGGAAAAGGCCCCGGGGCCGGATGGGTTCCCAGTTAAATTCTACAGGAAATACGTGGACCTGCTGGGCCCGTTGCTAGTGAGGACTTTCGGTGAGGCGAGGGAGGGGGGGACCTTGCCCCCGACAATGTCTAGGGCGCTGATTTCTTTGGTCCTGAGGCGGGACAAGGATCCACTGCGATGTGGGTCGCGTGGATCAATCTCGCTCCTCAATGTTGACGCTAAGTTGCTGGCGAAGGTGCTGGCTACGAGAATTTAGGACTGTGTCCCGGGGGTGATTCATGAGGACCAGACGGGATTTGTGAAGGGTAGGCAGCTAAATACAAATGTGCAGAGGCTCCTCAATGTGATTATGATGCCCCGGTGGAGGGGGAAGCGGAGGTAGTGGCAGCTATGGATGCGGAGAAGACCTTTGACCGGGTGGAGTGGGAGTATCTTTGGGAAGTGTTGAGGAGGTTTGGGTTCGGGGAGGGGTTCATCAGCTGGGTCAGGCTGCTATATAGAGCCCCGGTGGCGAGTGTGGCTACGAATCGGCGGAGGTCGGAGTACTTTCGGCTGTACCGGGGGACGAGGCAGGGGTGCCCCCTGTCCCCCTTGTTGTTTGCACTGGCAATTGAGCCTCTGGCCATAGCACTAAGGGAGTCCAGGAAATGGAGGGGACTGGTCCGGGGGGGGGGGGGGGGGGGGGGGGGGGTGAAAGAGGAACACCGGGTGTCGCTGTATGCTGACGACCTGTTGCTGTATGTGGCAGATCCAGTGGAGGGGATGGCGGAGGTAATGCAGATCCTGAGGGAGTTTGGGGACTTTTCGGGGTATAAACCCAACGTGGGGAAGAGTGAGCTCTTTGTGGTGCATCCAGGGGACCAGGGAAGGGGGATAGACGAGCTACCGCTGAAGAGGGCGGAAAGGAGCTTTCGGTACCTAGGAATCCAAGTAGCTAGGAGTTGGGGGGCCCTGCACAAGCTCAATTTGACGCGGTTGGTGGAGCAGATGGAGGAGGATTTTAAAAGATGGGATATGCTGCCACTCTCACTCGCAGGTAGGGTGCAGTCGGTCAAAATGACGGTCCTCCCGAGGTTTCCCTTTATGTTCCAGTGTCTTCCCATTATGATCCCCAAGGCCTTTTTCAAACGGGCAAGTAGGAGCATCATGGGTTTTGTGTGGGCGAATAAGACCCCAAGGGTGAAGAGGGTGTTTCTGGAGCATAGCAGGGACAGGGGGGTGCTGGCGCTGCCAAATTTGTGCGGCTATTATTGGGCAGCCAATGTGGCGATGATCCGTAAGTGGATAATGGAGGGAGAGGGGGTGGTGTGGAAGCAGTTACAGATGGCGTCCTGTGTGGGCACGAGCCTGAGGGCGCTGGCGACGGCACCGCTGCCGCTCTCGCCTACAAGGTACACCACAAGTCCTGTGGTGGCAGCGACGTTGAAGATCTGGGGGCAGTGGAGGCGACACAGGGGCGAGGTGGGAGCCTCGGTTTGGTCCCCGATTTGGGAGAATCATCGGTTCGTCCCGGGAAGGATGGATGGGGGGTTTCGGAGCAGGGATTAGAAGAATGGGGGACCTGTTCATCGATGGGACGTTTGCGAGCCTAGGGGCGCTGGAGGAGAAGTTTGGGTTACCCCCGGGAAATGCTTTCAGGTACATGCATATGAGGGCGTTTGTGAGACGGCAGGTGAGGGAGTTCACGCTGCTCCCGGCACAGGGGATTCAGGACAGGGTGATTTCGGGTGTATGGGTTGGAGAAGGCAAAGTTTCGGCGATTTACCAGGAGCTGAAGGAAGAGGAAGAGGTCTCGGTGGAGGAGTTAACGGGCAAGTGGGAGGAGGAGCTTGGGGAGGAGATAGATGAGGGTCTGTGGGCTGATGCCCTGAGTAGGGTTAATTCTTCCTCCTCTTGCACCAGGCTCAGCCTAATACAGTTCAACGTTACTCACAGAGCGCATATGACAGGGGCGAGGTTGAGTAGGTTCTTTGGGGTGGAGGACAGGTGTGGGAGGTGCTCGGGAAGCCCGGCAAAATACGTCCATATGTTCTGGTCATGCCTGGCACTGGATGGGTTTTGGAGGGGTTTCGAGAGGACTATGTCCAAGGTGGTGAATGCCCGGGTCAAGCCGAGCTGGGGGTTGGCATTATTTGGGGTACCGGACGAGCCGAGAGTGCAGGAGGCGAAAGAGGCCGGTATTCTGGCCTTTGCGTCCCTGGTAGCCCGGCGAAGGATTTTGCTATTATGGAAAGATGCGAAGCCCCCAAGCGTGGAAGATTGGATCAATGACATGACAGGGTTCATCAAGCTGGAGAGGATAAAGTTTGCCTTGCGAGGGTCTGTGCAGGGGTTCCTCAGGCGGTGGCAACCGTTCCTAGACTATCTCGCGGGGCGTTAGGAGGCGGTCAGCAGCAGCCCAAGGGCGGGGGGGGGGGGGGGGGGGGAGTCTTTTGGGGGGCGCATTTGGGTGGGTGGGGGGGGGGCCTTCCCTATTGGTGCTTTTAAATGTCATATGGGGGGTTATTGTCTATGGGGGAAATCCAATGTATAATTTTTGTATAATTTTTGATTGTTGTGTTCTTGTTTCTTTCTTTTTGTTGGGGCGGGGTTGGGGGGGTCTGTTGAAAATCTGTTGAATAAATATTTTTTTTTTTAAAAGAAAAGACTATCTCTTGATCATTTGGTGAATTCAGAATTCTAAATATTTTCAGTAGTGAATGTAAATCGGATGTGCTTCTGTTAAAAGGTGTTTCTTTTGTCTTCTGGATGTTGTTTGGAAAGTTATTAAGGATTACTTAGTGATGTAGTCTTTGGGGGTTGTATTTGAATTAATAGTTGCTAAGATGTTCACTGTATGTTTTAAAAAGGTTAACTTGAGTACATAGAATAAACATTGTTTTGCTTTAAAAAATACTTTTCCATTTCTGCTGTACCACACCTGTAGAGTGGGCCGTGTGCTCCCCATACCACAATCTATTAAAAGTTGTGGGTCAGGTGACCCCCATGATACACTTTGTGGTTCTCTAAACTCTGGCCCATAACACTGTCCTCCTGTCAGTACTTGCACACACTGAGGAGATAAAAGTGTGATAGCAACACCTCTGGGGTGGGAGGTTGAGGCGGATGAGGGGGCTGGGACGGAGGCGGGGGTTACATATGACTTCAATTTTGAAGTTCACAATGCTGGCTTTTCTTGGATTGTAGTTATACCGCAGGCAGTGAGACAAGCTTCTCAAGATGCTCACATGTTTGCCCCAATGAATCAACCTGCTGATGGATTGCTGCTTCAAACAGCAGCTCCATGGCAGATTCCGATCGGATACCGGATGAGATTCTGGAGGGTTCAGCAATTCGTCACTTGAAAATAACGAACTAAGAAAGTGACATTCGATCAGGATGTAGAATAGTGACAGGTAATGAGCAATAACCTGGGTACCATCGCACGGATCCATTCTGAAGCGGTCTGCCAAGAGTCCCAAGTGATTGAACACCGGGATCCTCATCCTAGATCCTTTTTTTTTAAATGCTGCTGGCTGGCCAACACATTGCCCAGCCAGCAGCACTATTCATGTTGTTAAGAAAAACAAACTTGAATTTATATAACACCTTTCCTGACCTTAGGACATGCCAAAGCATTTGACAACCAATGAACTATTTCTGAACCGTTGTCACTGCTGTCATGTAGGAACCACTGCAACCAATTTGCGCTTAGCAAGCTCCCACAAGCAGCATCAAGGCACATGACCAGGTCATCTCCTTTAGGTGTTGGCAGCAGAATAAATGTCAGCCAAGACACCAGCGAGAGCATCGCCCTGCAACCCCTCTACGAATAGTATGATGAGATCTTCTTGCACAGTTCACCTGACAAGATAGACCAGGCCTCAGCTAACCATCTGACCCATCATTAGTCCAAGTGGTTGACTTGGTTTTAAGTTTGTTGTCCCACAACCTAATCAGACCGCCACAGGGTCGACTTGTCATGCTCGACAGTATTGTATGTCAGTAAAGAGTGCAGATATTAAGTTCCGGGATCGAAAATTCAGGAGCGTCACATTTATCATCGGTCCCCCATTCTCTGATCCTCAATTCTGTCAAGCAAGATTTGGAGGGGTTGAAAAAGGTCCCCTTCATGTTTTTCTGCAGGACGTTTTTGTTAATTTAGTTTCTTTGAATCTGTATTTCAGACAAAGCATAAACAGCAGAGCTCGACTTTGTGCCTTCCTAGTATTCCTGCTATGGCACCTCAGTAACATTCCAATCTTTGCAAATCCAACTATCCAATCTGACCTTAGCCAGCAGTTTATGTGGAGCAGAAGTATTGCACTGTAAATTAGGGAACTTCAAAGAGAAACCCTTCCTACATTCAAATACTCTATCTTCAAGATGCAATGGATAATAAAAACAATTCCCAAGAGTAATCTAATGGTTGCTTGGTAACACAGTTCAATGAGGCACTCTAAGAGGTCAAGTACTCTGGATACAGGGCAGGGACGTGGTGAGGGGGATTCACATCTTCATTTTCCCTACATCTTGCAGAAGAGATTTTCCTCAGTAGAAGGTTGTGTCTTGGTAAATAATTCTGATTTGCCCGATTGATTTTGTCCCCTTCATTCTGAGATCTACTTTTTCTGAATATTTAGCATCCCGGCAGTGTTTCGAGCATTGAAAGGGAAAGGGGTGCCACAGGCAGCAAAGAAGCTCCCTGCGTCGGTTACACAAATCAGCCCAGCTCCCCCTCGCTCTCTCACCCGATGAACAGTCTCGGAAAATTTATCACCTATTGTTCCCTCAGAAAACAACCCAGTCCTTTAATTTGGCCGAACGATCTTTAAATTAGAAAAGAAACGACTCGCTAATTTGAAACAGTTTAGAGTACTTAGTGTGATATATTAAGTACTGACGTATTTACAACTGATCATATGTTTGGCAGGTTTTCAGAATCTAGGAACTGCTAGATGGAAAAACGCCCGTTTAGCTCTCTTTCTATCATCCAGATTTGTTTTATTCTTTCACGGGATGTGGGTGTCTCTGGCTGGGCCAGCATTTGTTGCCCATCCCTCACTGCTCTTCAACTGAGTGGCTGGCTCGGTCATTTCAGAGGACAGTTAAGAGTCTACCACAGTTAAGTGGGCCTGGAGTCACACATAGGCCAAGCCAGGTAAAGGCAGCAGGACCTTATGCCCGTGTCTGGGTGGATTTCCTCCGGGTGCTCCGGTTTCCTCCCACAGTCTGAACTTACGCAGGTTAGGTGAATTGGCCATGCTAAATTGCCCCTTACTGTCTGATGCGCAATCAATTACACTCAAGACGAAGTGATTTCATAACTGAAGGCTTTAATCTACTAGAACCTGGTCCCCAGCAGCTTCGATACAGAGAGCGACGGCTGCTGGGATGGCACCATCTCATATACTCCGCCTTCAGGGCGGAGCTACGTAATACAGCCAATGGTAGACTCCTGGATCTAACCAATGGTCATCAGCCTCTCAGGTACCGCAATACCTGGTACTACCACATTCACCCCCTGTTAAAAAAGAGTCCGGCGGGGGTGGTGGCCAGCGGTAACAGTCGCATGGTATGACGAGGTATGGAGGTACCGTGCTGTCGAGGATATTTACAAAGTTCACAGTTAGAGTCACAGCGAAGCAATCAGTCCATTGGGTGGCCTGGTCGTCCTTCTGGAGCGTCTGGGCTTTGGTGGTGATTCTGGTGGGTGTCCTGGTGGTTGTGACTCCGGGAGCGTGGTTTTGTCCTCCCTGGCAGCTTTGTCACCCCTAGGCGGCGCTGTTGGGGCAAAAAGGTTGACACGGGGAGGGCGCGCCTGTAGGGGGCGTTGGTTGGGTGGGATGGCCTAGGCAGGAGCGGCGGGAGGACCGACCCCCCCCCAGTGAGGTGCTGTGGGGGTGATGGGGGTGGGGCCAATGGTTCGGGTGCGCATGGGGTTCCGGCGGGCGCCAGGTCCCGAAGGGAGACTGTATCTTGCCGGCCGTCAGGGAACGCCACATAGGCGTACTGGGGGCTAGCGTGCAGCAGGTGGACCTTCTCGACCAACGGGTCCGACTTGTGCGCCCGCACGTGCTTCCGAAGCAGGATGGGTCCGGGTGTCGCTAGCCAGGTTGGGAGCGAGGTCCCGGAGGAGAACTTCCTGGGGAAAACAAGGAGACGTTCATGAGGTGTCTGATTTGTGGTTGTACAGAGCAGCGACCAGATGGCGTGGAGGGCCATCGGGAGGACTTCTTGCCAGCGGGAGACTGGGAGATCCCTGGACCGTAGGGCCAGTAGAACAGTCTTCCAGACCGTTCCGTTCTCCCTCTCTACCTGCCCGTTTCCCTGGGGGTTGTAACTGATCGTCCTGCTCGAGGCGATGCCATTGCTGAGCAGGAATTGACGTAGTTCGTCGCTCATAAAGGAGGACCCCCTATCACTGTGTAGGTACGCGGGGAAACCGAACAGTGTAAAGATACCCTGGAGGGCCTTGATGACGGTGGTTGTGGTCATGTCTGGGCAGGGATGGCGAAAGGGAACCGGGAGTACTCGTCAATCATGTTCAGGAAATACGTGTTGCGGTCAGTGGAGGGGAGGGGGCCTTTGAAAGGACAAGGACTTTGGGACTGCCAAATCTGATGCGCAGATTTGGCAGTCCCTGGTGACTGACCTGACCTCCTCGATGGAGTAGGGCAGGTTGCGGGTCTTGACAATATGGAAAAAGCGAGTGACCCCCCGGGTGGCAGAGCTCCTCGTGGAGGGATCGGAGGCGGTCCACTTGTGCAGTGGCACAAGTGCCACGGGACAGGGCATCAGGAGGCTCGTTGAGCTTCCCCGGACGGTACAAGATCTCGTAGTTGAAGGTGGAGAGTTCTATCCTCCACCACAAGATCTTGTCGTTTTTAATCTTGCCCCGCTGTGCATTATCGAACATGAAGGCAACCGACCGTTGGTCCGTGAGGAGAGTGAATCTCCTGCCGGCCAGGTAATGCCTCCAATGTCTCACAGCTTCTACTATGGCTTGTGCCTCTTTTTCGACCGAGGAATGGCGAATTTCGGAAGCATGGAGGGTACGGGAGAAGAAAGCCACGGGCCTGCCCGTTTGGTTGAGGGTGGCCACCAGAGCTACGTCGGACGCATCGCTCTCGACCTGGAAGGGGAGGAACCCGTCGATGGCGCGCATCGTGGCCTTTGCAATGTCTACTTTGATGCGGCTGAAGGCCTGGCGGGCCTCCGTCGACAGGGGGAAGGTTGTGGACTGGATTAGGGGTCGGGCTTTGTCTGCGTAGTTGGGGACCCACTGTGCATAATAGCTGAAGAACCCGAGGCAGTGCTTCAGGGCCTTGGGGCAGTGAGGGAGGGGGAACTCCATGAGGGAGCGCATGCACTGAGGGTCGGGGCCTATGACTCCACTTCGCACCACATAGCTAGACGGTCGGTGCTAAACACGCATTTATCCTTATTGTATGTCAGATTAAGGATTTTCGCGGTCTGGAGAAATTTGCGGAGGTTGGTGTCGTGGTCCTGCTGGTCATGGCCGCAGATGGTGACGTTATCCAGATACGGGAACGTTGCGCGTAAGCCCCACCGGTCAACCATTCGGTCCATCTCTCTCTGGAAGACCGAGACCCCATTAGTGACACCAAAGGGAACCCTTAAAAATTGATAAGAGCCGCCCATCTGCTTTGAAGGCAGTGTACTTGCGGTCACTATTACGGAGGGGTAGCTGGTGGTAGGCGGACTTGAGATCCACCGTGGAGAAGACCTTGTATTGTGCAATCCTGTTTACCAGGTCGGCTATACGGGGGAGAGGGTATGCGTCCAGCTGCGTAAACCTGTTAATGGTCTGACTGTAGTCAATGACCATCCTATGTTTCTCCCCGGTCTTTACCACCACTACTTGAGCTCTCCAGGGACTGTTGCTCGCTTCGATGACCCCTTCCCCCAGCAGCCTTTGGACCTCGGACCTGATGAAGGTCCGGTCCTGGGCACTGTACTGCCTGATCCTGGTGGCGACGGGTTTGCAATCCGGGATGAGGTTCGCAAACAGGGAAGGCGGGTCGACCTTAAGGTTCGCGAGGCCGCAGACAGTAAGGGGAGGTATACGGCCGCCGAATTTAAAGGTCAGGCTTTGCAAATGGCATTGGAAGTCCAGCCCCAGGAGGGTAGCCGTGCAGAGGTGCGGCAGGACATACAGGTGGAAATTGTCGAATTTCCTGCCTTGGATAGTGAGGTTCGATAGGCAGAACCCCTTTATCTCCACCGAGTGTGACCCGGAGGCCAGGGAGATCCTTTGGTTTACAGGGTGGTTTACAAGTGAACAGCGCCTTACCGTGTCGGGGTGAACAAAGCTTTCCGTGCTCCCAGAGTCAATCAGGCAAGACGTCTCGTGGCCGTTGATGAAGACCGTCGTTGTAGCCATTGCGTGTGTCCGGGGTCGACTTTGGTCCAGTGTCACCGAGGCCAGGTGAAGCAATTGCGAGTTCTGATCGGGCAGTGTGTAGTCGGCCGTGCTGGGGGCCTGGGGCCCCATCCAAGATGGCGCCACCCATGGGTCGCACATGGTGTCCGGGGATGAACAAGATGGCGGAGGCGATGGACAAAATGGCGGCGGCCACCCATCCAGCGTGGTGTCCGGGGGGCAAGATAGCCGCACCCGTGGGTCGCACGTGGCGCTAGGATAGGGGGGTGGCGGCGAGCGCTGGGCGGTCGGGACCTGAAAGGGGGGTTGCCGCGTTGGGCCATAGTCGCTGGAGACCGCGGGCCTGGCAGACCCCCACAAAGTGGCCCTTCTTGCCGCACCCTTTGCAGGTGGCGGTGCGGGCCGGGCAGTGCGGGCGGAGACGATTTGCCTGCCCGCAGAAGAAACAGCGGGGCGCGTTAGCGGGCCGTCTCGTAGCGCAGTCCTGCGGGGTCAGGGGGAAGGTCTGTGGGGCTGCCGCTGCGGGGTGCCACGCAGCCCAGGGGGCCGCCGCGCAGTCGAGCACATAGGACTGCGCGTTTCTGAAGGCAACGTCCATGGACCCTGCCAGTGCCCGTGCCTCTCTAAGTCTGAGAGTGTCCCTTTCTAGGAGTCTTCGGTGGATATCTGGGAGCTCATACCTGCTATGAAAGCATCCCTGATTAAAAGTTCCGTGTGCTCGCTCCCCGAAACTTGCGGGCAGCCACAATTTCGGCCCAGCACCAGTAGCGCCCGGTAGAAATCTTCGAACGATTCTTCGGGGCTTTGCCGTCTAGTCACAAGCAGGTGACGAGCGTAGACCTGATTTACAGGGCGGATATAATGTCCTTCTAGCAGTTCAGTCGCGGCATCATAGTTCGCCACCGCCTCGATAAGGGGGTAGATCCCTGGGCTGACCCTTGAGCGCAGGAGATGCATTTTCTGTCCTTCTGTCGGGGTGCCTCCGGCTGTCTCGAGGTAGCCTTTAAAGCATGCCAGCCAGTGTTTAAAAATTGCAGCTGAGTTCTCCGCGTGGGGGCTGAGTTGAAGGCACTCCGGTTTGATTCGGAGATCCATCCTTCCAGCTTAAGTCTAGTAGATTAAATTGATGCGCAATCAATTACGCTCAAGACGAAGTGATTTCATAACTGACGGCTTTAATCTACTAGAACTTGTTCCCCAGCAGCTTCGGTACAGAAAGTGTAGGCTGCTGGGACGGCACCATCTCTTATACTCCGCCTTCAGGGCGGAGCTACGTAATACAGCCAATGGTAGACTCAAGGGTCTAACCAATGGTCATCAGCCTCTCAGGTACCGCAATACCTGGTACTACCACACTGTCCAAAGGTTAGGTGGGTTTACGGGGGGGATAAGGTGGCGGATTGGGCCTAAGCAGGGTTCTCTTTCGGAGGGTCGATGCAGACTCGATGGGCCAAATGGACTTATTCTGCAGTGTAGGGATTCTATGATGCCGCTCCCTAAAGATCATTAGTGAATCAGATGGGCTTTTCCAACAATCGATGATGGCTTCCTGTTCATCATTATTGAGACTAGCTTTATGTTCCAGATTTATTCGTTTATCAAATTCAAATTGCACTAGTTGCCATGGTGGGCATCGAGCCCCTGTCCCCTTGAGAATTAGCCTGGGCCATAATACTTAACGGAGTTGTTAACTAATCATCGCAATCAATCTTTATCAATCAGTCGACAACAGACCCGAACAAAACTGAAGGGGTTTGTACTTCAGCCCTGTTTATTGTGGTAGTTATTTTCTTATGGTTTTGTATAACATTTACCCAATTATCTCCAATCATAGTAGACCAAGCTTCTCCTTGTATTTATATATGCATTTAAATAAGCAGCTTTCTGCTAAAGTACTGTTCGCTTTCCATGGCTTTATAAAGAGACAAAGTGCTTCCTTACCACGTTTGTTGTGTTTGGTGACGCTCCACGTTGCATTAACTGTGTCACAATATTTGCATGTCCCATGAATGCAGCAACATGAATAGGTGTTAGGCCCGACTGCAAAGGATAATATGGTGGGTCACACAGAATACACTGCTCAATAAGATTTAACAGCACCTTTGCTAGACAGGTAGCACTAAACATGCATATCCACACAACACAGATACACAAACACAGATCAATACACGCAGACCAATACCTACACACACCCCAACACAGAGGCAAAACAGATACCAATACACACACACACAATCATACATACATCAATATACTTGCACAAGCAACCACTTGTGTGCTCTCCCACAAGGTCACATATATGCACGCATAAACACAATCGCAGACACATGCACATATTGATGCGCACAAAAAGGCACATTTGCGTAGGCACACAGACACACATGCATGTATATCCACACAAACAAGGATACATGCAAAAGCACATTGATAAACATGCATAGCAACACTCAGTGGTTGAAATACACACAAAAACGTGTGTACATGCAGATGCATATGTGTGCATACACAACTGCACAGATAGAAACACAAATACACAAAAATACAACAAAAATCACTCACACACACACAAACAATTTGCTGTTACCTCAGTAACTGCTTGAATTGACGCCCCATACTTCAACAACAGATCCATTACTTTAATCCTGTTTTTCTTGCATGCGATATGAAGTGGGGTGAAACCATTCTGTAACACAAGTTCAAGATTTATTCATGAATCAATACTTTTCAATTTTGCTCTTTGCTCAGAAGCCTTCCCCCCCCCCCCCCCTTCCTAATTCTGGTTTGGACTGGACCATTAGTGTAGCAAAGGAAATAGGAATACCAAGAGGGATGAAGAGAGTTACAGTGGTGCTAATGGCCTACATTCCACAGCATTACAACAGCAATGTGCACTTATATAACAAATTGAATACGGTGAGACCTCTAAAGGCACGGCACAAGAGAGAGTGATCAGACAGCAGTTATCACCAAGTCACAATAGGACAGACATTACCAAACGGTTGAACAAAGTTTAAAGGAGAAGCTTAAAGGAGGAGTGAGCGATGGGGATGTTTAGAGATAACAGTCTTGGTAGGGGAAGGCATGGCTCCAGTTATGGAACAAAGAAAATCGAGGATGCAAACGGAATTCAGAGAACTGGTTAAACATTCAAATTCACGGGCCATTTATGGCTTAAAAACCTGGGTGGTATTTCTGATCCTGCTGATACATACCTAAAAAAATTCCTTTCATCTCCAATCGTCTGATCCCAAGCACTCAATCTCTCCCACTAGCACACTTGCCCCTCTTGCACTGCGATAGTATTGATTCTTTTTCTATCCCTCAAGGTATCATTTACCTACTTGTTTCCCTTCCTGCTTGGCAGGCTGAACCCGCCCTCCTTTTATTTGTTTAGAAATCTGAGCATTGACATGGTGAACACAGAGACCTCATTGTTATGTACAGAGCTCCGTCCATTGAAGCATGCTTAAAAGAGGTCATCACTAAAGCTGTGTTAGTCTTTAAACTCCTTCATAAAATGTTTGTATTGGGAGGGTTCAACTCTGGAGCCATTCGGCCTTCAGTCTGTAAATCCAAAAACACATTTTGACATACATGATTTTAGTCAATGCAAGTTGTTGTTGTTTAATGATGGGAAATCCTTGCAGGGGGTCTGCTGCTCAGGACTGATGTTGTTGCAATTGGTCCGTTTATTGACTGGTTTCATGCTCTGTTCCTTTCCCTGCCCCCATTCTGAAGTAAGGCATAGAATAATGTTCGAATAATTACAAAATCCAGTCCCTTGGCTTGTGTTTCACTCGAGCAACTTCAGATGCTGGGGCTGCAAAAGGATTTTAAAATACTGGCCAGCTTCCCCTGCCCCCTTCATCCGCCTGCATCTGAATCATCTATATTCAAATTCTGGCTCTGCACTCAAATACCCTTCGACAAAAGACGGCAGGTTTGTAAAGATTCTTCAGCTAGTCGTTGGCAGCTTATTCCTGTTTCTCGCAGCCAGGGGATAGTGTAATGCAAGTTAATTCCCACTAGTTGTCCTCAGTGCACCCAACAAATGCATTTACCACACTGCAGCAAGAGAGACTGCAAAGTGGTTTCCATAGCAATGCTTTCTTCTGCCCGGAAGCAATATCCTGAAATGAACTTCAGCTTAACGTTCTATGGCAAACTGGAAACAAACGCAAGGTCCTCGGAGTATGGACATTTCCTGGGCGCCTCGCAAATCCTGAGAGCGTCTCGAAGGTTCTTCGCAGCCATTTAGTTACAACAACAACTATCACTGATATAGCACCTGTAGCGATGTAAAGCATCCCAAAACACCACCAAACTTGACACAGAGCTGCAGAAAGAGATATTAGGACTAATCAGACCAAGAAATTTGTGAAAGAGAACGTCCTAAAGATAAGAGATAGGTAGTGAGGCTGGGAGATGAGGAAGATAATTTCAGAACTTAGGGCCTAAGCAGCTGAAAGCACAGCTACCCAAGGTAGAATGACTGAATTCGGGGATGCTCAAGAGGCCCGAATTGGAGATGCGCAACTGTCTTGGAGGGTTGTGGGGTGGAGATGATTACAGAGATAGGGAGAGTTGTAGGGTGGAGGGGATTACAGAGATAGGGAGGGTTGTGGGATTGGAGGAGATTACAGAGATAGGGAGGGTTGGTTGTGGGCTGGAGGAGATTACAGAGATAGGGAGGCTTTTGGGCTGGAGGAGATTACAGAGATAGGGAGGCTTTTGGGCTGGAGGGGATTACAGAGATAGGGAGGGTTGTAGGGTGGAGGTGATTACAGAGATAGGGAGGCTTGTGGGACTGGAGGGTATTACAGAGTTAGGGAGGGTTGAAGGGTGGTGGAGATTACAGAGATAGGGTGGGTTGTGGGGTACGAGGCGATGACAGAGTTAGGGAGGGTTGTTGGTTGGAGGACATTACAGAAAAAGGGAAGGTTGTTGGTGGAGGAGATTACAGAGATAGGGAGGGTTGTTGGTGTAGGCGATTACCGAGATAAGGAGGGTTGTGGGGTGGAGGAGATTACAGAGATAGAGAGGGTTGTGGGCTGGAGGAGATTACAGAGATAAGGAGGGATGTGGGGTGGAGGAGATTACAGAGATAGAGAGGGTTTTTGGTGGAGGAGATTACAGAGATAGGGAGGGTTGTGGGGTGGAGGAGATTACAGAGATAGGGAGGGTTGTGGGCTGGAGGAGATTACAGAGATATGGAGGGATGTGGGATGGAGGAGATTACTGAGATAGGAAGGGTTATGGAGTGGAGGGGATTACAGAGATAAGGAGGGTTGTGGGACTGGAGGAGATTACAGAGATAGGGTGGGTTGTGGGCTGGAGGGGATTACAGAGATAAGGAGGGATGTGGGATGGAGGAGATTACAGAGATAGGAAGGGTTGTGGGACTGGAGGAGATTACAGAGATAGGGAGGGTTGTGGGTGGAGGGGATTACAGAGACAAGGAGGGTTGTGGGACTGGAGGAGATTACAGAGATAGAGAGGGTTGTGGGATGTAGGAGATTACAGAGATAGGAAGGGTTGTGGGTGGAGGGAATTACAGAGATAAGGAGGGTTCTGGGACTGGAGGAGATTACAGAGATAGGGAGGGTTCTGGGACTGGAGGAGATTATAGCGATAGGGAGGGTTGTAGGGTGGGAGGGAGGGTTGTAGGGTGGGAGGAGATTACAGAGATAGGGAGGGTTGTGGGGTGGAGGCGATTACAGAGATAGAGAGGGTTGTGGGTGGAGCAGATTACAGAGATAGGGAGGGTTGTGGATGGAGGGGATTACAGAGATAGGGAGGGTTGTAGGGTGGGAGGGAGGGTTGTAGGGTGGGAGGCGATTACAGAGATAGGGAGGGTTGTGGGCGGAGGTGATTACAGAGATAGGGAGGGTTGTGGGTGGAGCAGATTACAGAGATAGGGAGGGTTGTGGATGGAGGGGATTACAGAGATAGGGAGGGTTGTAGGGTGGGAGGGAGGGTTGTAGGGTGGGAGGAGATTACAGAGATAGGGAGGGTTGTGAGTGGAGGCGATTACAGAGATAGGGAGGGTTGTGGGTGGAGGAGATTACAGAGATAGGGAGGGTTGTGGGGTGGGAGGTGATTACAGAGGTAGGGAGGATTGTAGGGTGGGAAGGAGGGTTGTAGGGTGGGAGCAGATTACAGAGATAGGGAGGGTTGTGGGTGGAGGCGATTGCAGAGATAGGGAGGGTTGTGGGTGGAGGAGGTTACAGAGATAGGGAGGGTTCTGGGACTGGAGGAGATTATAGCGATAGGGAGGGTTGTAGGGTGGGAGGGAGGGTTGTAGGGTGGGAGGAGATTACAGAGATAGGGAGGGTTGTGGGGTGGAGGCGATTACAGAGATAGAGAGGGTTGTGGGTGGAGCAGATTACAGAGATAGGGAGGGTTGTGGATGGAGGGGATTACAGAGATAGGGAGGGTTGTAGGGTGGGAGGGAGGGTTGTAGGGTGGGAGGAGATTACAGAGATAGGGAGGGTTGTGGGCGGAGGTGATTACAGAGATAGGGAGGGTTGTGGGTGGAGGAGATTACAGAGATAGGGAGGGTTGTAGGGTGGAGGCGATTACAGAGATAGGGAGGGTTGTGAGTGGAGGCGATTACAGAGATAGGGAGGGTTGTGGGTGGAGGAGATTACAGAGATAGGGAGGGTTGTGGGGTGGGAGGTGATTACAGCGGTAGGGAGGATTGTAGGGTGGGAAGGAGGGTTGTAGGGTGGGAGCAGATTACAGAGATAGGGAGGGTTGTGGGTGGAGGCGATTACAGAGATAGGGAGGGTTGTGGGTGGAGGAGATTACAGAGATAGGGAGGGTTGTGGGGTGGGAGGTGATTACAGAGGTAGGGAGGATTGTGGGCTGAATGCGATTACAGAGATAGGGAGAGTTTTGGGGTGGAGGAGATTACAGAGATAGGGAGGGTTGTGGGTGGAGGAGATTACAGAGATAGGGAGCGTTCTGGAACTGGAGGAGATTACAGAGTTAGGGAGGGTTGTGGGCTGAAGACGATTACAGAGATAGGGAGCGTTCTGGGACTGGAGGAGATTACAGTGATAGGGAGGGTTGTGGGCTGAATGTGATTACAGAGATAGGGAGAGTTTTGGGGTGGAGGAGATTACAGAGATAGGGATGGTTGTGGGCTGAAGATGATTACAGAGATAGAGAGCGTTCTGGGACTGGAGGAGATTACAGTGATAGGGAGGGTTGTGGGCTGAAGGCAATTACAGAGATAGGGAGATTTCTGGGGTGGAGGAGATTACAGAGATAGGGAGAATTGTGGGGTGGGAGGAGATTACAGAGATAGGGAGGGTTGTGGGCTGAATGCGATTACAGAGATAAGGAGAGTTTTGGGGTGGAGGAGGTTACAGAGATAGGGAGGGATGTAGGACTGGAGGAGATTATAGAGATAGGGATGTTTGTGGGGTGGAGGAGATTACAGAGATAGGGATGGATGTGAGACTGGAGGAGTTTGCAGAGATAGGGAGGTTTGTGGGGCTGGAGGAGATTACAGGGATAGAAGGGTTGTGGGGTGGAGAGGATTATAGAGTGGCGTGAGGTGAGGCAATCGAGGTATTTGAAAAATAAGAATCAGAATTTTAGCACTGAGGCATTTATTAACCGGGGGCTAATAAAGGTTACTGTTCCGACAAAAAAACAATTTGTTTGCACCAAGGCTCCACAATTACCAATGATTTGAATAAACTAGTGGGAATCGGGTAGCTCAGCTGGCTAGATGGCTAGGGTTTGGTGAAGAAAGATGTAAATGACGTGGATTGAATCCCTATACCGGCTGTGGAACCTCATGGAGACTAACTCGTAGCCTTGCCCCATGCTCACAGAGTGATATTCTTCAGCTGTACGACCACTGATTAAGGGAGAAGAATTGGCCAGGGCATTTCCGCTGCTCTGTAAGTTCTACTATTCCATCATCGATACCCAGTGGAATACAGTTAGAGCCTCAGGTATTACGTACTGCTTGAAGGGTTGATGAAAAAAGATTTAATTTAACTTTCAAAAGGAAAATTTGATAAATATGTGAAAAGGAAAGAAAAAATGCTAGACTATTGAAAAAGAGCAGGGGGTAGTGGGACTGATTGGATAAGACTTTTAAACAGCCAGCACAGATAGAGTGGGTTGAATGGCCTCCTTTTGGGCTGAAGAAACCTCTCTGTACTAACAGATGGATCAGTTCTGGTGTCAGGTGTACTCAGGTACTCACCAGTGCTTTGGCGTTTGGGTTGGCTTTCTTTTCGAGGAGTACCTTGGCCACCTTGTAATGGCCGCAGTGAGCGGCAACATGCAGCGCTGTCAGGTAGTCGTTGGTCACATCATCGACTGGCACGTCATGGTGGAGCAGCAGCTTCACAGAATTCAGATGGTCTCCTTGCGTTGCCATGTGCAGAGGGGACAAGCCATTCTGGTGGAGTACAAACAGCCGGTGTAAAGGACACGGAGACACTCAGTCACTACAATACTTGGTTCATTAAATTGAATTCACATGCTATTCGGCCCTGTAAGTCTATGCCAGTATTTAAGTTCCACCCAAGCCTCCCTTCACCATTTTTCACCTGACCCTGCTTAAAAAACAAATCTTCCATTCTATTCTCCCTTGTAAATTTATCTGGCTTCCACTTAAACGTTTTTACGCGATTGGCCTCAATGACACTCTGCGAGTTCCACACCTCATCCCTCTATCAAAGACTCAGGGATCACATGCTCAAAGATCAAATCTCATTCGGAAGAATGTGCAATGTCTGCCTGTTCCTGAGAATTGAAAGTCGCTTACGACACGGAAAACGCAAATGATCCAATCATTCAAATCAAGCAATGAAAGTAATGCAGCACCAAAGAATGATCAGGCAATTTGAATCAAACATTGACCGTGAAAATTAAAACCTTTGCAAAGAAGTAAAAGGCAGTGACTAACTCCAGATGTGGATTAACAGTGAAGTCGACATGACATTTTCCCTGACACTGAAAGGAAATGTGATCCCTTGGCCCCCACACGAGTTTTACACCAGCACAAATATCAGTATGAAGGAGACACAAATCCTCACTTCTCAGACACCCAAGAGTCACAACGAGACAGAAACAATTAAAACCCAGAGCACGATGGAATCCAGGCAAAAATAATAACTTGCACCAAAGCAGGAGAAAGAGGTAATTCTCTCACTATCTTGTTTGACTCCTTCCTAACTCTGCCTGTTCCCTCTCTTGCCATCCTGGACATTTTGCCTTCTTGCTGGGAGTTGCTTTGACAGGGAACGTGTACCCACTATTATTTCACTCAGATTCACATATGAGGATCCACAGTGTGGGTGTTGGAGGGTATGGGGCGGGGGCACCCTCCCATGTTGTGTTCGAGCTGGGGGGTCGGGGATTTTTTTTCCGGGGTCTCGGAGATCGAGATGCCATTTAAAAATGTCATCCCAATCTCTCGCTACAACAGGGAGTTCCAGTGAGTGGAGCTCCCCATTATAAAAAACGGGGCTATATGCAGCCCTGGCCATTCACCGTTTAGCCTCCTTATTCAAAGCGAGTCGCGTTGAATTGCCATGTGTTTCTCAGCACTGATGCGGCTAAACACGCTCGTTCGGGGATTTTGTTTCTTTTTGGGAAGATCACGCCCTGGGGCACTCTGTGGTGGAGAATTCCACAGGTTCACTATCCTCTGGGTGAAGACATTTCTCGTCATCTCCGCCCTAAATGGCCTATCCCAAATTCTGAGACCGTGACCCCTCTTTTTAAAAAAAAAAACATTTTTTATATTTAGTCAGGTAAAACTAACCTCTCTCACGATGGTCCAAACCCAGCTTGACAATGGTCTAGATTTTTATTGAAATCAAACTCGAGTCCCCATAGAATTACCCTGGGTCTCTGGAGTCCTAATCCAGCGCCAATACCACCATACCACCACCGCAGGTACCCAATGGATCAAACGACTAGGTAACTAACTAGCATGTGGCAGCCAATCACTCAGCTTGTAAAGTATCATTAGGCATCTCCATTTCCAGTAATAGAGGGACATTCCCTCAAACACCACACGTGACTAAACGGCAAACTACAACTAAATATAAAAATTGGCATAAATCTAAAATTCTTGAACATATAAGTTAAATTGGAGTAAAGTGGCAGGAGGGGGTCAAAACAGCAACGCACCTCTTAAAATTAAATTCTTATTCTTTTATTTACAGGGTTTCTGCTTCGAATCTGTGGATTTTAAGGGGGATTACGTTATAGGATACGTATGATACTGTTTCTCAGGCTATTCCATGGAAGTTTCTTTCATGCTGCCAATAAGGAGGCTGCTGGGCTTCCCACGCTAACCTCAGTAAAACTGCATCGGTAATTGTCCGACAATTGAAAAATTTGCTTTTTGGCAATGGAAAGCTTCACAGTCAGAATAATATCGTAGATTCCTTCTGGTCTTCGATAACATTATATAACTACATCCAGTAGGGATGCTTTTCATTTGTTCTATTCCAGATGAGGTAACAACCTTCAGACTGCATAACAGGGATTACATAACTGTTTCAATATGTGACTTGACACTGATAAAGCCTGCCGATTTGGTTCAAATCCAGTGTCAAATGACATACTTTTGTTTTGGAAAGGATTGGGGCTCCTCGATCGAGCAACATTTCCACCACCTGCTCGTGCCCGCTCCTTGCTGCACAGTGGAGGGGGGTCAGCCCATCCTGCGGAAAGAAATTCAAGCATTATTTTCCAATTTTGTACCAGTACTAGGTGGTAAAGCCTGCTTTAAGGAGCACACCTAGATTAGAGCAAGGGCAGCACTTCACTGGCTGAAAAGAAAGCACTTTGAGATTTATTTGTTTTCTCCCTCAATATATTTCTTCTTTCTACCCTCCCTCCTTTTTATCCTTCTTCTCTACAGACACCGAGTATGGGACAATGACTGGGCACAGCACCAGCAATTCTCCAAGTATCCTGTTTTCCCAATGTAACGATTCCGTGGGAACACATGAGATTAAAAAATTAGGTCCGGCATTCGTGAATGTTGACAGTAGCATTGAAAGACATTTAGTCTACCCTACTCTGAATAAAGATCAAGTTTTGCTTTTCAAGGCAACATGGTGACACAGTGGTTAGCACTGATGCCTCATGGCGCTGAGGACCCAGGTTCGATCCTGGCCCTGGGTCACTATCCGTATGGAGTTTGCACATTCACCCCGTGTCTGCGTGGGTCTCACCCCCACAACGCAGAGATGTGCAGGTAGGTGGATCGGCCACCCTATACTGTCCGTAAACTGGAAATTAGTTTTTTAAAGTTTTGTTTTTCAAATGTCCTCGATGCCAAACTGCTTTGATTTTAGGGGATTCATTCTTGTTATGATGCTGGATATATAACCAAGGGAGAAAAACAATGTGAATTCATAAAGTGTGTTTTATAACCTCAGGACGTCCCTAAATGATCTCACAGACAAATCAATATTTTTTTAAAATATAAATTTGGAGTACCCAATTCATTTTTTCCAATTAAGGGGCAATTTAGCGTGGCCAATCCACCTACCCTGCACATCTTTGGGTTGTGGGGGCGAAACCCACGCAAACACGGGGAGAATGTGCAAACTCCACACGGACAGTGACCCAGAGACGGGATCGAACCTGGGACCTCGGTGCCGTGAGGCAGCAAGGCGAACCCACTGCGCCACCGTGCTGCCCATACAAATCAATACTTTTAACATGCAGTCACTGACAATCCACTGCCGTCACAGATCAGTGATCACTCACTGGGTCTAACCAGGGAATCCACTGCCGGCATAGATCACTCACTGGGTCTTACCAGGTAATCGACTGCCAGCATAGATCAGCGATCGCTCCCTGGGTCATCCAGGGAGTCACTGCCATCACAGATCAGTGATCACTCACTGGGTCTCACTGGGGAATCCACTGCCAACACAGATCAGTGATCACTCACTGGGTCTCACTGGGGAATCCACTATCAGCACAGATCAGTGATCACTCACTGGGCCGAACAGAGAATCCACTCTGGCATGGATCAGTGATCAACTGCAGACGTGAGGAAAACTTAGGTGGCAAAGGGGAAGCAATGAGTTTGAAACATATTCACAGCGTATTTGCCGCTGTCAAGCTTTTAAAATGCACATTCTTGTCTTTCTGTCAGGTTTGGTTTGTGGAAAGTGCCATTTGGAGTTGCAGCTTACCCTGGTCTTGGCTTCAATTTGGGATCCTCGGTTCAGTAGCAACTTAACCATATTGGCATTCCCTCTCTTCGAGGCTACATGCAGTGGAGTGATATCATTCTGAGGAGAGAAATGAACTATTTTAATCAGTGCAACATGTACATGCAACAGAGCCCCCATTCACTGCAGCAATGCCCTGCACACATCACTGGGCAAGTGCATTATTATTTGCAGGGTTCAATCTGCTCAGAATTCAGAAGCTTCTTCCAAATCTACAGAGCAGTCATTAGATATCACCAACCATGCATGCAGCAAAAAAAGCTTCAGTCACAATGCTGCTGACAATTCTTTGTTCAGTGCTCCAATTTCCTGGAGCAAACTGAATTTTCACACAGAAACATTAGTAATTACCAGACACTTAAAGTGGGCTTTCAACTCATTTATGCATCTGAGGACATTACAGCAAGCAAGCCCAGAGCACGTATCCACGTAATATTAACTAAAGTGTTCCAGTCATTCCCGTTTGTCGCAACCTTGACTGTCGGACAGATGGAGGCTCCGAGTGTAGGGCCTCATTTGTTGAGAATGTGCATTGGGAAACTGGAGGCAGGTGGGTCAACATGTTTTCTTCCAGTTATCTGTGAACCTGGTTTGCCAAGGACCGGGTGACCTCCCGAACACCCATGTCCGACTCCACCCCGCCAAACACTCTTTCCTTCCTCCAAGATCTTCATATTCTGCACTAGGCTGGATTGAATGCCTTGTTCTTGGAACCGAGGAACAGAAAGAGGCCGTTCTCTCCAAGCCTATTCAGCCACTCAATGAGAGCATGGCTGATCTGTATCTTTATTCCATTTACCTGTCTCGTTTCCATAACCCCTCATCAACAAAACCATATCCAGCTCAGTTTTCAAATTTGCAATTGACCCCCAGCCTCAATATGTATTTTATGGGGGGGAAGGGATTGGGTGGACAGAGAGTTTCAGATTTACATTGCCTTTTGTGTGAAGTAGCGCTTGTTGGCTTCACTCCTAAAAGGATCAGCTATAATTTTTTAAGTTATAATTGATTGTACTGGATTTCCCTAGTGGAAATACTTCAATTTTAAGTTCCCGATCAAATCCCTTAATCATCTTAAACACCCCAATTAGAGCACCGCTTTATCTTCCATATTCAAAGGTACAAAAGCCTCCTTTAGTGCAATCCACCCATTCTGCCCTCTCCTGACGGCATTTACTGCAGCGCACTAAAATCTTAAACCAATGATTATTTTCTATCCACAAAGTGGGCAGCACGGTAGCACAGTGGTTAGCACTGTTGCTTCACCACTCCAGGGTCCCAGGTTTGATTCCCGGCTTGGGTCACTGTGTGGAGCCGGCACGTTCTCCCCATGTCTGCGTGGGTTTCCTCCCGGTGCTCCGGTTCCCTCCCACAAGTCCTGAAAGACGTGCTGTTAGGTAATTTGAACATTCTGAATACTCCCTGTGTGTACCCAAACAGGTGCCAGAATGTGGCGACTAGGGGCTTTTCACAGGAACCTCATTGCAGTGTTAATGTAAGCCTACTTGTGACAATAAAGAGTATTATTATTATAAAATGTGAATACCCAGCAAGGTTGTCTGACTGCTGTAATCTTCACAAATGAACTTGATTTGCACCTACATTTCTACTGGTTTGTGATTGGGTGTCGGGTATCCAAGCTGATTTTTCCATTCCCTAGCTTAGGGGAGCGAAGGTCAGTTGTTCAATGTGCCTCACCTCCCTCACCCCTCCCTGCCTCCACTCGCCATCTTAAGCCTCAAAAACTTCTATTTAAAGTCATGCGGTCTTGCTCCGATTCTTATGAAACACTCAGAATTTGTTGAATATTAGGTAATAATCCACCCAGCAGGCTGTTCAGGAAGTTTCTATCAAAGCACACGACAGAAAGTGCCATTGGGTCGAGGGAGGCCCTGAAGGAAAACGTAAACCTGACAGTAGAATTGCTGAGGTCGCTGGCAGGAGCCTTCTGAGGCCCCTCAGGTAGGCCAATATAAAATGAACAGATGAGAAACAGATGAGAGATCTGCTCTCTTATCTCTAGAGTTGTTTCCTCCATAGTCCCCCTTGCCTTTGGCATACGCAGAGTCGGAAGCCAAAGGGGAGGGTGGCAGATTTACCCCCAGGCCTCTGCCTGTGTGGCTCAAGCTGACCACATGTTGTGTTGGTGCTTTGGGATGACTCTTGCTCCAATTCCTCAACACATGGGGCGGGCAGCTGGCCATCGTGCTGAGGTGCCACAGTTGTGCCGGGCAACACAGAGGCATAGGGATCAAACCTGTGGCCTGTGGCGTTGGGCGTTCTGACACACAGATGAGCCAACACAGTTGTATTTGGTACAACGCTGTTTTATTCAAACTTACTATCTACAGTTTTGTCTTGATACTCTGCACGTGGAGACTCCCTATCTGTGATTTTATTACAGGTCTTGTCGTTGTCCTTGTCCCCAGATCTACTGCCCACCAGGTGTCGTGTTTGTCCTTTTATACTGTCCCTGTCTTTGTCTGTGATTGGTTGTGGTGTTGTGTGTTCTGATTTGTCTGTTGGTGTGTCTATCATGATGTGTGTGTTTGAATATCATGACATCCCCCCTTTTTACAAAGATATGTGCCTACGTGGTTATAAATATAATCGTGTCGTGAGTGCATCTAAGAGTGTGTGTGTGTGTGTGTGTGTGTGTGTGTGTTGTGTACAGCATGTGCATATGACGTAACTATTTACATGGGGCGATGTCGGGTGCGTCATGCTAACGAGGTTGCACCATAACAAAACATGAATGCGAAAAAAACTTTTGAATAGTGGTCCGGTCAAACGATATCTGGAACGATAAACAACAACAGGTTATAATGCAGTAGTGTTTAACTTTTTAAGCGTATGAACAGTGTTATAAGTGCAGTCTAATGGGCTTGCGACGAGTTCGGGTTGACCGCCTCAAGGGTGGGTCAAGAACCACCGGCTGATGTGCAAGCGTGGCCATGGGTGGCGATGGAAGGGGCGTGATCTGCGGTAGCTCCACGAAGTCATCCTCGGAAGCCTGTTGAGGATCCGGCGTGTGTGGACAGTGTGGCTGCGAGCGTGGAAGTCGGGAAGGGCGCGCCGATTGCAGCGACGCACTGAACCATCCGGCATGCGTATCAGGAACGAGCGGGGAGCCACATGTCGGAGAACTTCGGCCGGTGCTGACCAGCCACCATGCGGTAGATGGGTGCGTACTTTGTCTCCGGAGGACAGGGGGGGAAGGTCCGTCGCCCATGTGTCGTACAGACTCTTCTGGCGATCACGCTGCATTTGCATCTTACGAAGAACCTATCATGGTCCGTTGTTGGTGCCAGGATGGATGGCACCGTCGTCCTGAGGGAGCGACCCATCAGGAGCTGTGCTGGCGAGAGACCCGTGGCTAGCGGGGCCGATCGATAGGCCAGCAAGGCGAGGTTAAAGTCCGATCCAGCAGCAGCCGCCTTGCACAGGAGCCGCTTGGCAATGTGGACACCCTTCTCTGCCTTCCCATTCGACTGTGGATGTAGAGGGCTGGACGTCACATGAGTGAAACCATATGCTGCGGCAAAGGACGACCATTCACGGCTGGCGAAACAGGGTCCATTGTCTGACATGACAGTCATTGGAATACCATGGCGAGCAAATGTTTCCTTGCAGGCCCCAATGACTGCGGACGACGTCAGATCATGTAGAGGTATGACTTCCGGGTAGTTGGAAAAGTAATCTATAATAATGGTGTAATCTCTGCCGAGCGGGTGAAATAGGTCAACACCCACCTTCGCCCAGGGGGACGTCACCATCTCGTGTGGTCGAAGCGTCTCCGGAGGTTGCGCCGGCTGAAACCTTTGACAGGTTGTGCAATTGAGCACCATGTTGGCTATGTCTTCATTAATACCTGGTCAATATACCGCCTCTCGGGCCCTCCATCTGCATTTCTCGACTCCCAAGTGGCCTTCGTGTAGTTGATTAAGAATCATCTGGCACATGCTGTGCGGAATGACAATCCTGTCTAACTTCATAAGGACCCCGTCAATGTTGGTAAGGTCATCTCGCACATTATAAAACTGCGGGCACTGCCCTTTGACCCACCCTTCCGCCATGTGGCGCATCACTCGCTGTAGAAGGGGGTCAGTCGCTGTCTCTGCGCGTATGCGGGCCAGACTTGGGTCGTCAGCCGGCAGATTTGCTGCTGTCAGAGTAACGTGTGCCTCAATTTGACGCACGAACCCCTCCGCATCTGGTGGTGTACTCACTGCTCGGGAGAGCGTGTCCGCCACGATGAGATCCTTCCCCGGAGTGTAGATCAGTTCGAAATCATACCTCCTGAGTTTAAGTAAGATGCGCTAGAGGCGAGGGGTCATGTCGTTCAGGTCCTTGTTTATGATGCTGACCAGGGGGCGGTGGTCAGTTTCGACTGTGAATCGTGGAAGACCATACACATAGTAATGGAACTTGTCCAATCCAGTTAACAAGCCCAGGCATTCTTTTTCTATTTGCGCGTAGCGCTGTTCCATAGGGGTCATGGCTCGTGAGGCATATGCAACCGGGGCCCATGACGACGTACTATCTTTCTGCAAGAGCACTGCTCCAATACCAGATTGGCTGGCATCCGTTGAGATTTTTGTGGGGCGAGCAATGTCAAAGAACGCCAACACTGGTGCCGTGACCAGTTTGTGCTTGAGCTCCTCCCATTCCAGCTGGTGCGATTGTTGCCATTGGAATTCTGTTGATTTCTTCACGAGATGGCGCATAGCCGTTGTATGAGAAGCAAGGTTGGGAATGAACTTCCCAAGGAAATTGACCATGCCCAAGAATCTTAGGACAGCCTTCTTGTCAGCCGGCCGCGGCATGGCTGTGATGGCGCTAATTTTGTCTGCATCAGGACGGACCCCTGATTGTGAGATGTGGTCCCCGAGGAACTTCAGCTCAGTCTGGCCAAAGGCACACTTGGCGCGGTTGAGACGCAGGCCATTTTGTCGTATGCGGGCGAAGACGCGTCGTAGACGATGCATGTGGTCCTGCGGAGTGGTGGACCAAATGATGATATCGTCCACATATACACGTACCCCTTCGATGCCTTCCATCATCTGCTCCATGATTCGGTTGAAAACCTCAGATGCCGAGATGATGCCAAATGGCATCCGGTTGTAGCAGAATCTGCCGAAAGGGGTGTTAAACGTGCATAGCCTTCGGCTGGCCGGGTCCAATTGGATCTGCCAAAATCCTTTGGACGCATCCAGTTTGGTAAATATTTTGGCTTGGGCCATCTCGCTGGTGATTTCCTCTCGTTACGGGATGGGATGTTGTTATTTAGATCTTTAGGATCTATGCATATGCGGAGCTCGCCAGAGGGCTTTTTTACACAGACCATGGAGCTGACCCATGGCGTGGGCTCCGTGACCCTGGATAGGACCCCTTGGTCCTGAAGAGCCTGCAGCTGCAACTTGAGGCAGTCTTTGAGTGGCGCAGGAACCCTGCGAGGTGCGTGAACAACCGTGATGGCATCCGGTTTGAGGCGAATCTTGTAAGTGTATGGCAATGTCCCCATGCCTTCAAATACCTCCTGGTTGTGAGCAAGGAGGGAATGGAGATTTGCGTGGAACTCAGCATCCGGGAAGTCGGATATCTCATCTGGAGAGACATAATGCGCTGTACCAGGTGAAGGACCTTACACGCCTGTGCGCCCAGTAACAAATCTTTTGATGAGCCAACAACTTCGAAGGGGAGTGTGGCCGTGTGCGTTTTGTGAGTTATCTGTAGCTGGCAAGAACCCATGGACGGGATGACGTTCCCGTTATAATCAACCATCTTGAGCCAGGATGGCGTGATGGGTGGTTTGACCTTCATGGCCTGGAATTCAGAATATGCAATCAGGTTAGCGGATGCGCCGGTGTCCAGACGGAAGGTGACGTGCGATCGGTTGACCGTTAGGGTGGCACTCCACTCATCGGCCGGATTGATGGTATTGACCCTGTTTACATCGATGACGGAAACCCGGAAGGCATCCTGGTCATCTGCATCATTTAGCTGGAAGTCTTGATGCGTGGGCTGGACGGTCCTGACGTGTCTGCGAGGTTGTCGGAGATGTGTAGGATCCATGGGTTGAGCCGCACGACAGTAGGCAGCATAGTGGCCCATCTTGCCACATCGGAGGCACTGTCGGTTTTTAGCAGGACATTGCCCTTTTAAGTGTACAGCTCCACAGTTGCCGCACGTCATGACGTCACGGCGTTTGTTGCGCCACTGCGCATGCGCAGTGCGATCTTGCATTGGGCGCGCCTGCGCGGTGCATCCCTCGATGTTGCCGTTGGTTTTGGCGCGCACAAGCGCGGGAGACCGCGAAAAGCGGCCGCTCTCGTCGGGGCCGCGGGTCGGGAGATAATCGATGGCCTGGATGCGTTCGGCGTCGTGGGCAGCCTGGCTTGCCGATTCGATGGCTGGGGACCCCCTCCGTGCCAATTCGGACGCCTGAAATCGGGCAAAACGGCTGGTTGCATTCTCGTGGAGGACACAGGCTTCCACTGCAGACGCTAAGGTGAGGCTTTTGATTTTAAGAAGCTGCTGGCGTAGGCCACTGGAGGCAACGCCAAAAACAATCTGGTCCCTGATCATGGACTCTGAGGTGTTGCCGTAACCGCAGGACTGCGCTAGAATTCGGAGGTGCGTCAAAAAGGGTTGAAAAAGCTCCTCCTTACCCCGCAGGCGTTGCTGAAAGAGATATCTTTCAAAACTTTCATTCACTTCAACATTAAAGTGCTGGTCTAGCTTGAGGATGACTGTGTCATACTTGGATTGGTTTTCACCTTCTTCTAACACCAGTGAGTCGAAGACATCGATGGCGTGCTGACCTGCGTAGGAGAGGAGCATTGCAATCTTTGTTTCATCCGAGGCACTCTGTTTCTCGTTGGCTCGGATGTACAGGTCGAATCGCTGCTTGAAGAGCTTCCAATTGGTACCAAGGTTCCCCGCGACTTGCAACGGCTGCGGTTTATTGGTGAGGTCCATGTCCAGAATGGCAGGTTTGTCGGCAGGTATCGATCCACTCCTGTACCATGTGGTGTTGGGCGTTCTGACACACAGATGAGCCAACACAGTTGTATTTGGTACAACGCTGTTTTATTCAAACTTACTATATACAGTTTTGTCTTGATACTCTGCACGTGGAGACTCCCTGTCTGTGATGTTAAAACAGGTCTTGTCCTTGTCCTTGTCCCCAGATCTACTGTCCACCAGGTGTCGTGTTTGTCCTTTTATACTGTCCCTGTCTTTGTCTGTGATTGGTTGTGGTGTTGTGTGTTCTGATTTGTCTGTGGTGTGTCTATCATGATGTGTATGTTTGAATATCATGACATGGCCCTCTCCCCTCCTGGCCAAGACAGCACTTAACATACTAGTGATTCAACCTCACAGCACTGCAATTGTACCATTCTCTCTACTTGCAGTTTTTCAATCTCTGCAAAGATATCCAGTAAATGCGAGTCAAAGCCTACCACTTCCAATCAATTTTCTGGGTTTTTTGTTTAGAAAAATTGGAAATTAAAACAGTCGGTATCAGTAAAAGTGGCCTTGGAGCTATCACGATTGTTAAAAGCCAGCTGGGTACTAACATTTTTTAGGCGGTGCTTGCCTGTCAGGCTGATATATGACTCCTGTCCGAAACCAGTGTGGTTGCCTATTAACTGCCCTGGGAAGTTCAACTAATTTGGTTGTAGTAAAACTGTAATTAATGGTTCAAGAAAGCAGTCAACCACCACCAGCTCAGGGGGAATGTATGGGCAATAAACACTGGCTTTGCATACAGCCTGCGAATGGGTAAAGATATGGGTTTACCGCCCCTTTTCCTTTAAACACCTACGGAAAGTATTCCCCTATCTGCCTAGCCCCACTGCCAACCACTACCTCTCAGTGGAAGAAGAGCATTAATAAACACAAGACATGTATGACACATTGTCGGCTATGAGGTCAGAATGGGGTTAAACACTCAGATACGGCAGTAATCCAAATCTTTAAATATGGGCGGCAAGGTGCACAGTGGTTATCACTGCTGCCTCCCAGCGCCAGGGGTCCGGGTTCGATTCCGACTGTGCGTCACTGTCTGTGTGGAGTTTCCACATTCTCCCCATGTCTGCGTGGGTTTCCTCCGGTGCTCCCGTTTCCTCCCACAAGTGGCAAAAGATGTGCAAGTTAGGTGGATTGTTCATGCTAAATTGCCCTTTTGTGTCCAAAGGTTAGGTATGGTTGTGGGGAAATGGGCCTAGGTAGGGTGCTCTTTCAGAGGATAAGTGCAGACTCTATTGGCTGATTGGTCTCCTTCTGCGCTGTAGAGATTCTATGATTTAGATTGTGGCCCTCGCCAGTCCGATGTGCAATTCACCTATTACTTCAAGTGACTCGTTCAACTGTACCCTTTCAATGGGGATACTGTGGTTTCAGGGCAGAGATATGATTGATTCAACCATCCCGGCCCTGGGTCACTGTCCGTGTGGAGTTTGCACATTCTCCCCATGTCTGCGTGGGTTTCACCCCCACAACCCAAAGATGTGCAGATTAGGTGGATTGGCCACGCTAAATTGCCCCTTAATTCTAAAAAAAATAATAATTGGGTACTCTAAAAAAAAATTTTTTTAATGATTGATTCAACCAATTTGTGAAAACTTTGCGTTTGAAGCAGATTCCCAGTGACGTTCACAGAGCAGGGCGAGCTCATCTCAAACAGATCCAGACATGAGGTGAGGGAAACCTCCAGTGGTGGAGAGTTGAGAGAACGTGGGTCCAAAGTCAGTCCAAGCACTCTACCCTGGCCACAAGGTGCCCCTGATTTCCACATACTGTATCCCACAGCAGCTGAATGAGGCACTCAGTTACTGCATGCTCGCTTCATCTTGTTATGCCACACTATTTGTCACGCTTTTGTTTCACCTTTGCCAGTTGTAAAATTTGCACTGTAAAATGCTTTGCGGACATTTTCCACTCAATATGTTCACTCGTCAGAGTAGGGGCAGGATCCGGCCTCCAGGTGGAGTGAATTCCTGAAAACCACCCTCTCAATTCTGTCGTCATTTTATGTTTGAAAGAAGTGACACTCATCAACTGACCGTGAGCGACACTACAGTATTTGTACCGGAACTTCAACAAATGGCATAATTTCACACAAGGTTCCTTTCAAAACACATGACACTAAATCTCAAGTTCAGACAAACACCACTTTCATGTTTGCATTGGGCAGATTTTCGACTCGAGACCTGCAAGGGGGAATATTAAGGAAGCACAGGGGGAAACGTAATAAAGTGTTCATCGGAAGAAGTCAAATCACAATTCAGGTTCTTACCCTGGCTGTGAAATCTCCAGCAGCACCTCGATTCAGTAACAGCGTTGCTACATTTATATTCCCATAGTGAGCAGCTATATGGAGAGGGGTAAAACCGCTCTGAAAGAAAGAAAAGATTTTGAGCTTTCAATTTTGCTTGCATTATGCACACCAGCCTCAAAGGCATTCCATTTCACCAAAGGCTTTTAAGCAGTTGCTGGTTAGTGGAGCCTGTGCACTGAGGCCCCGGAGACAGAACTGAGCAATGCCACATCCTCACTCCAGACTTTGGTTTGTTATTGCTACACGAGCGATCTGCGCTTATTTTCGATGTCAGCCGGTCAAGTGCGCTCAGAAACCCAAGGCGAAGGAGGTGTCTGCAGGGCTGCGATGCAGCCAGCACTCGAGTCCTAACCTGCAGTTGCCACACATCTGTGAGGATTCACCCTGTCCCCTTCCAACAGTGAAGATACACTACCCGGCAGATCTCCCAGCCTCACAGGAGGATTATGTGTGTTTAACCATCTCTGGAAACATCTGTGAAGGAGATGTTTGCACAAAGCAAAGGAGCTGGAAGTACAACCTTTATTTGGGACGGTGGTTTAACAAGTTTAACAAGACCTCCGCTGACTCTGACAGTATATTAATAGGAATATAAATTCACACCAAATGACCAATTACAGAAGGTTCCATCGGCAAACTAGGCTGCCAAACGCAAGTGCTAATTGTGTTCAATTCCACAGACTGGTACTCCACAGGTCCGGTGGTAATGACGGCTCTGAGGATCTGGGGGCAATGGAGGAGATATAAGAGAGTGGACGGAGCATCGATTTGGACCCCGATTTATAACAACCACAGGTTTGTACCAGGTAGGCGAGATGGCGGTTCCGGAGTTGACAGAGGGCAGGAGTTAGAAGGGTGGGGGATCTATTTATAGATGGGAGCTTTCCCAGCTTGAAAGCTTTAGAGGATAAATTTAAATTGCCAGCAGGGAATGGTTTTAGGTATTTGCAGGTGCGAGACTTCCTGAGAAAACAGGTGCCAACCTTGCTGCTGCTGCCGCCACGGGGGATACAGGATAGAGTAGTTTCCAGTACCTGGGTGGGAGAGGGGAAGGTATCGGATATTTACCAGGAGCTTTCAGAGCCGGAGGAAACCCCGGTGGAGGAGCTTAAGGGCTAGTGGGAGGATGAGCTAGGAGGATAGATAGATGCGGGGCTATGGGCGGATACCCTAAGCAGGGTTAATACCTCCTCATCATGCGCCAGGCTTAGCCTGATACAATTTAAGGTAGTCCACCGGGCACACATGACAGCGGCTAGGATGAGTAAGTTCTTCGGGGTTGAGGATAGGTGCGCGGGAAGACCAACAAATCATGTCCACATGTTTTGGGCATGCCCGAAGCTTAGACGGTTTTGGCAGGATTTTGCGGAGGCAATGTCCACGGCACTAAAAACACGGGAGGTGCCGAGTCCGGAGGTAGCGATCTTTGGAGTGTCGGAAGATCCGGGAGTTCAGGGGGCAAAAGAGGCCGACGTCTTGGCCTTTGCCTCCCTGGTAGCCCGGAGACGGATACTTTTAATGTGGAGGGACTCGAAGCCCCCGAGTGCAGAGACCTGGGTTAGTGACATGGCTGGGTTTCTCAGTCTCGAGAAAATAAAGTTTGCCTGAAGAGGGTCAATGTTAGGGTTCTCCCGGAGGAAGGCAGAATTTCATAAATGGGCTTAAAAAATAATAATTTATCACCCACCCCATCTCCAAATCTCGGCCAATGAACTGATTTGCAAGAGACCCTTTTCAGAGTTGCAACAGAACCTAGACGTCAACCAAAATTAAGAGGTGTGTGTAAGAGGCAGCTGAATTAATCACACCCAACGTCATGATTACCCCCAGTAACTCGAAAGTGTTATCTCCAAAACCCATCAGCAGTTAGCTGGCTTAAAATAGGTCACTTACAAACTTTCGACTGGAAATGCAGCTGGCTATGAGGCTTGGGCTCCATCTACCAGCAGTTCTTTACACTAACACTGGCTCATCCCTTACCATTACAAGCAAAGCACCTTCAACAACTTTGCATGGACTTTAACCCCCTTTATCAGCATGGTCACGTCCTGAGTTTCAAACCAGCTTGGTTACCTTACTGTACTGGGAGGGTAGACAAAATCTTGCATTAAATATATGCAAATTGAAATATTAAGGTAAAATCTGCAATATAAATCACCGTATCAAGCCCTTTGTAAGTTTGTAAATTAGAAAGTGGCTTTCGAATCAGTGGGATCGTACACCTTGAATTTTGTAATATGAATAAAAGCAATGAGTGTGATCCAGTTATTGGATCTTATAGTAGAAATCAAACCACACAGTTAAAATTCATCACTTGCCCGTGGGCCCAAGCATGCTTACAGGGTACATGCCATCCCATTTTGAGAGGTGAGTTTTTAGCACAAAGTGACCAGTAGTTCGCCATGGTGGAGGCTATTTCCCATTCAACAGAGTTATCTGCTGCAGCCATCAACAGCATACATAACTGGCAGCCACATTATTATCCAGTTCCACGGGATTCTGTGGCAGCCACCAGCATTAACAAAGCCTGCATTACTCTCAATTGTGGCTTGCTGTCTCCCCAGCCAGAAGTATGGGACAACGCACATCCCCTTTACGGGAGTGGTCAAGAGAACAGGGTGGAGATCTAAGTGACTTGTGCACGTAACCATGCTTGGCCAGAGGTTTCTGAATCGCCAAGTACTCGGACCGATAAAACGGACATTCCCTTTTTCCAGAAACCAGGCCAAATCCAGCACCAATTGTTCTTAGCAATCCGACACATTTGGGCGCAGTCCCATTTGGCAGGTAGCTCATCTCCATCTTTGTGCAGTGTTCAGACACGGCTCGTCATCTCGAGTTTGAGTGATTAAGAGCATGCAACTAATAATTCGGGCTCCGCACTACCGGAGTCCTGGAGTCACTAGGCGCATTTGCAAAAACGTTCAGCAAGTTTCATAGCCATGCTTACTGTGGGGCAGGGAGGAGGAGGGGGGTGTGGGGAGGGGGATGAAGATACTGTATTTTAAGAGATGTGTCTGCGTTTTCTTATTTTTTAAAAAGGCTCTCGAAGCCCTTCTTTGCTGACACTTGCAGGGTAAGTGTCATGCAGCAGCCTAAGAAGTCAACCTTGGATGCACGCTCGATCAGGGCTGTCTGCAGTTCTCAGTATATTTATCACATCGCAACCCAAGCAAGAGCCACCCCCAGTCAGCTCTTCCGAGCACAATCGGGTTTGCATTCTGATCAAAATAAACGAGAGGCGGGAGGTTAACCACCTTTGGCAACTCAGAAAAGGGCAACAGAAGGAGGAATGGGAGGCGAATATTCTGGGCCGAAAGCTCCCAGGTCCAACTGCAGAAAGCCCTGGGGTTCGATCTACTTCTCTGGTTTCGGACATGCTACGTTATTGGAAGCCATTAAACTCTCCAAACCAACAAAAAAAAGGAAGCATAGCCAGAAAATATTTCAACAAAAAGAGATGATGCAGCAGCAGCACGAAGGTTATGAGTGACGTGGCATATAACATATATATACCTCTGTGGTCCTATTCACCATCATCTACGATAGCACATTGGGCAGAGGAAAGAAGGGAAAGAAAAATGAAGGATTAGTTCACCAACGGATGATGCGAGTCCCTAAAACCCTGCGATGATGAACAGAAAACAAAGCAGTGATCCAAGCCAAATGGGAAGTAGAGACAGCAACAGAACGAAAGGAGAGGGGGAAAGTAAAGGACCCAATTTGGGGAGGGGCTGAAGGGAAAAAGATTCCTGGCACGCCAATTCCACATGAGCTGAAATGTATCCTCACAAATGAAAATGTCTGAACACAATTCTCGAAAAGGAAAGCAATCACGGACACCCCTGGAAAACAAAAAGAATTTGCAAAAGTTTTACTTTGGTTCAGCTCCAGATGGAGTTGCCAACTCTGGTTGGGCACATTCCTGGAGGTTCCATCACATGAGCTCCCCCCCTCCAGCCACCCACTAGCTCATTTGTCACCAATCATATCCATCCTGGCAGGACAATGGCTTCTCTAGCCAATTGGAAAATGTACAGACATTTTGTTACCTAAGTGGATGCTCGGAACAACAAAAATAAAATGGTTTTTAATACCCTGATAGTTTGCTTCCAGTGTCACTCGCACCGGTGTTCCGGAGATTGATCTTCAATTCCTGAAGACACCAGTTCAATTTTGCTGGATAGGCAACCCTAGTTAAAACGTACCAGACGGCCAAAAAATAAATGGAGAATAAAACAGCCTCACCAGTTTTGGTGTTTGCTTTGCTCCTCCACTTGACCAACACAATTGTGAGTGGGCCACAGATTAGAGGGAGAGAAAGAAACAGAGAGAGCCACAGTTTAGAGGGAGAGAGACACGCACAGGTTAGAGTGAGAGAGACACACACAGGTTAGAGTGAGAGAGAGACACACAGGTTAGAGTGAGAGAGCCACGGGTTAGAGAGAGAGAGAGAGAGAGAGCGCTGTGCGCCATGGGCTATGGGCCAAGTGCTGGCCAATGAGATTAGGTTGGCAGGTCAGGTTTCTTTCATGCGTCGGTGCAGACTTGATGGGCCGAAGGGCCTCTTCTGCACAGTATTATTCTCTGATTCTGGATTTGAGAGAGAGAGCCATGGGTTAGAAAGAGAGGGAGAGACAGGGAGAGAGAGGGGGAGAGAGAGAAAGAAACAGAGAGAGCCACAGGTTAGAGGAAGAGAGCGTGTGCCACAAGTAAATAAGATTAGGTAAGCAGGTCAGGTGTCTTTCATACGTCGGTGCAGACTCAGTGGGCCTCAATGGCCTCTTCTGCATTGTATTATTCTGTGATTCTGGGTTTGAGAGAGAGAGAAAGCGCTACAGGTTAGAGACAGAGAGGAGAGAGAGAGAGCAAGAGAGAGAGCGAGAGAGAGCACCACAGGTTAGAGAGAGTGCCACAGGTGAGAGCGCGAGAGAGAGAGCCACAGGTTAGAGACAGAGAGGAGAGAGAGAGCAAGAGAGAGAGAGAGCACCACAGGTTAGAGAGAGTGCCACAGGTGAGAGAGAGAGAGCGAGAGCCACAGGTTTGTGTGAGTGAAGGAGAGAGAGAGGGAGAGAGTGAGAGCCACAGATGAGAGAAAGAGTGAGAGCCATGGGGTAGAGAGTAAGAGGGAGCGACATGGGCTAGAGAGAGAGAGAGAATGAGAACCATAGGTTAAAGCGAGAGAGAGCCACAGGTTAGAGAGAGCGCCATGAATTTGAGAGAGCCAGCCATAGGTTTGGGAGAGAGAGCACCACATGTTTGAGAGAACCAGCCATGGGTTAGAGAGAGAGGAAGAGAGAGAGAGAGGGAGAGAGAGAGAAGCGAGAGAGAGGCGAGAGAGAGAGAGAGGCGATAGAGAAAGAGAGGCGAGAGAAAGAGGTGAGAGAGGTGAGAGAGAGAGGCGAGAGAAAGATAGGGAGGCGAGAGAGAGAGAGGCGAGAGAAAGGTGAGAGAGAAAGAGAGAGAGAGAGAGAGAGAGAGAGGTGAGAGAGAGAAAGGTGAGAGAGAGCAGCACGAGAAAGAGATATAGAGCATACCATAGGTTAGAGAGAGCCACGGGTTAGGGAGAGAGAGGGAACACGAACGTGCCACGAGTTAGTTAGAGGGAGAGAGAAAACCATAGGTTAAAGAGGGAGAGGCACACGGTAGAGATAGAGCCACAGGTTAGGGAGAGAGAATCAGAGATTAGAGAGAGAGCAACAGGTTAGAGAGAAGAACGAGCCACAGGTTAGAGAGAGTGAAAGAAAGAACCATAGGTTAGAGAAAGAGAGAGAGAGTGCCACCGGTTAGAGAGAGAAAGAGTGCACCATTAATTATAGAGACAGAGAGAGAAAGAGAGAGAGAGCCACAGATTAGACAGGGAGGGAGGGTGAGACAGACAGGTTAGAAAGAGAGAGAGCCATGGGTTTGAGAGAGCAAAAGCACCACAGGTTAGAGAGAGAGAGAGAGAACTATAGGTTAGAGAGTGACAGAGAGCCATGTTAGAGAGAGCAAGAGCACTACAGGTTAGAGAGAGAGAGAACCATAAGTTAGAGAGAGGGAGAGAGGCGTCTTGGCCAGGGGTGGGGGGGCTGCCATTCCGTAGGGCAGGGACTCACTTTAGATACCTGGGGGTGCAGGTTGTTCAGAATTGAGGGGAACTCGTAGGTACAACATTTCTAGTTTGGTGGGGAGGGTGAAAGCTGATCTGGCAAGGTGGGATGGTCTCCCTCTGTCACTGGCGAGTCGGGTACAGGCGGTTAAAATGAATGTGCTGCCGCGATTCCTGTTTATTTTTCAATACCTGCCGATTTTCCTGCCAAAGACATTTTTTAGAGAGATTGAAGGGATGATTACCTCGTTCATATGAGGAGGGAAGGTGGCCAGAATTTAAAAGGTGCTGCTACAGAGAGGAAGGCAGGCAGGGGGTTTGGGTCTTCCGAACCTGATGTATTATTACTGGGCGGCGAATGTGGAGAAGGTGCAGAGCTGGGTCAGAGGGGTTGACTCCCAATGGGTCAGAATGGAGGAGAGTTTGGGTAGGTGGTCGGGATTGAAGGCGCGAGCGACAGCGCCGCTCCCGACGGCCCGGGGAAATACTCAGGGAGTCCAGTAGTTATAGCTTCATTGAGAATTTGGAGGGAGTTTCGACAGCACTTCGGGTTGGGGGCAGGGTCAAGGGAAATGCCGATTCGGGGGAACCATAGGTTTGAGCCAGGAAAGTGGGATGGAGATTTTCGGAGATGGGAGGAGAAAGGAATTAGGACACTAAAAGATTTGTTTCTTGGGGGTCGTTTTGCGGGATTGAAGGAGCTAGAGGCGAAGTATGGGCTGGAGCAGGGGGAAATGTTTAGATACATGCAGGTTCGAGACTTTGCCAGAAAGAAGATAGAGCTTCCCGGTGGTGCCGGCCTCCATATTGCTGGAGGAGGTGCTGACGACAAGGGGACTGGAGAAGGGGGCAGTATCGGCGGTTTACGGGGCTATTTTGGAGGAGAAGGCGCCGCTAGAAGGGATCAAGGCAAAGTGGAAGAGTTTGGAGAGGGTATGGAGGAGGGGTTCTGGTGTGAGGTGCTCTGGAGAGTGAATGCCTCTACCCCGTGTGCGAGGTTGGGGCTGATACAGCTGAAGATGGCATATAGAGCGCACCTCACGAGGGCGAGGATGAGCCGGCTCTTTGAGGAGGTAGAAGATGTGTGTGAACGTTGCGGGGGGGGGGGGGGGGCGCAGACCACGTTCATATGTTTTGGTCGTGTCCAAAGCTGGAGGATTACTGGAAGGTGGTGTTTAGGGTAATCTCTAAAGTGGTGCACGTGAAATTGTATGCGAGCCCTCGGGAGGCCATATTCCGGGTGTCGGACTAGCCGGGGTTGGAAACAGGCGCGGAGGTAGATGTAGACTTCGCCACGTTGATCGCCCGAAGGCAGATCCTGTTAGGGTGGAGGTCAACCTCTCCACCCTGTGCCCTGGCGTGGCGGGAGGACCTGCTGGAATTCTTGATGCTTGGAAAGGTCAAATTTGAAATGAGGGGAAGGATGGAGGGGTTCTACAATTCATGGGCATTATTAATTATAGGGGCTGGTTTAGCACACTGGGCTAAATAGCTGGCTTTTATAGCAGACCAAGGCAGGCCAGCAGCACGGTTCAATTCCTGTACCAGCCTCCCCGAACAGGCGCCAGAATTTGGTGACTAGGGGCTTTTCACAGTAACTTCACTGAAACCTACTTGTGATAATAAGCGATTTTCATTTTCATTTCATTACGCACTTTCGAGAATTGGATCACATCGAACATTAGGGGGGGGGGGGGGGGGGGGGGCGCTGGGGTGGTTGCGGGGGGGGGGGGGGGACTGTTTGTGTTAATGGTGACTATGGGTGATTCCGGATTCCTTTTTGTCATTTGTTTATGCTAACATGCGGGCCAATGTCTGGGGTTTGGTGGGAGGATGGGATCGTTGTTATTGATATGGAAATTGACATTACATTCGTTACTGATTATTGTTTATTGCTGGGTGTAAATTTGGGAGAAAATGTGAAAATGGAGGAGAATCAAAATTTTTTTTTTAGAAAAAGATAGAGAGCCACAGGTTAGAGAGGGAGGGAGAGACAGAGAGGTTAGAAAGAGAGAGAGCCATGGGTTTGAGACAGAGAAAGCACCACAGGTTAGAGAGAGAGCCACAGGTTAGAGAAAGAGAGCCACAGGTTCGAGAGGTTGGGAGGGAGAGACAGAGTGGTTAGAAAGAGAGAGCCACGGGTTTGAGAGAGAGAAAGCACCATAGGTTAGAGAGAAAGAGAAGTATAGGTTAGAGAGTGACAGAGAGCCATAAGTTAGAGAGAGCAAGAGCACCACAGGTTAGAGAGAGGGAACCACAGGTTAGAGAGAGAGAGGGTGCCACAGGTTAAAGAGAGTTTAGAAAGGGGGAAGAGCACTGGTTAGAGAGAGAAAGCAACGCTTTGCAGCAAAGCACACACATGATGAGCAAGGCTTACCTTGGACTCCACATCAGCATTGTGGTCATTCTGTAGGAGCAGTGCAGCAGCTTTGGTGTCGTCCTTGCGGGCAGCAATGTGCAGCGCTGGCAGGCGGACCTTCCCCTTTGTGTCGTTCTCCAGCAGCAGGGAGACCACCTGGTCGTGGCCTTGCTGCAACGCCACTGCCAGCGGAGTAAAGCCATCCTGCAGGAGAGAAACAGAAAGGACAGAATTATGTCCCTGACACTGTTTGTGTGTTGGACTCTCGCTTACCAGGAAAGCAATGAGATTGTGGAATTTGAGGCTAAGATGAGTATGGCATGAAAAAAAGAATAGACAGTTATGCTAATACTATTTAGATGAAATAGGGAGAGAGGAGCTTGTGCGGAACGCAAACACTATATAGAGCTGCTGGATTGAATTACCCGTGTACAAATCTCACAGTAATTTATATAACTCACTATGTAGCAGCAATGGTTTAACTCAGCTTTGTAAGGATGTTAGAGGAGGGTCCCAGCATCTAGATGCTGGCCAGTCGCTGTCAGGACGGTCCCCCTTTCCCTTAACCTAGCAAGAGTACTCAATTCTGTTTTTTGCCTTTGAAGGCGACATAGCCATGCACCATGAAGCTTCCGATAACACGTGCCAATGTTTAAATCTACGTCCCCATTCATTGGCATTGCATCATTTGATAAATTGGGTTGCTCTTTCAAAGAGCGAGCAAAGGTACGATGGGCCAAATGGCAATCCTATGTGCTGTATGATCCTGTAATCATAACATTGCTTACAATAACAGATGTTAAGATATCTTGTGGGGTTTAACTCACCCGTTCTATAGCATAATAATTACCAGATAAGGAATGAATGAATGAAGGAGATGATTGTGGATCTTGGCACTGGAGCAGTGCTTGCAGACAGTTTATAAAACTAAAAATGTCCCATGTGATCCATCAGGGCAACACAACCGAGGAAATTCATTCTACGCCATGTATCCCATGATCCCGTGTATTTAAGTGACGCTGAAGAATGATGCGGCTATATTGATCAAGACAGAGAGGATGGAGATGCAAAGTTACCTCAGTCGCGATGCTCTGACTCGCACCATTGTCCAGAAGGAACTTTACAACTTCAAGATGATTCTCCTGTGCAGCCATGTATAAAGGAGTGAAGCCATTCTGCAAATTGAGGGGAGAAAAAAAAGTCACTTTTAGTCAGTCTGTAAAGCTTTTGGGTCAGTTTCTTAAGCTGCGTCCTTTCTCTGAAAAATGAATTTTGCCAAGAGTGACTGGTTTGCTCTCTCCACACTTTCAGGTTAAGATGCAGCATAATAATAATAATCGCTTATTGCCACAAGTAGCCTTCAATTAAGTTACTGTGAAAAGCCCCAAGTCGCCACATTCCGGCGCCTGTTCGGGGAGGCCGGTACGGGAATTGAACCCGCGCTGCTGGCATTGTTCTGCATTACACGCCAGCAGTTTAGCCCACTGTGCTAAACCAGCCCCATGTGACTTGATTGGGATTCCAACATTTGCAGTACTCCTGATTTTGAAATTTTTGGATTCGGTGTACGAAACAGTTGAACAATAATAACCTTTTATTGTCACAAGTAGGCTTACAGTAACACAGCAATGAAGTTGCTGTGAAAAGCTCCGAGTGGCCACATTCCGGCACCTGTTCAGGTGATGGTGCAGAGTGGGTGGGCCCTGATTACATTATTGGACCCAAATCTGCATTTTTAAATGAAAGCTCCACTTGCTTACTGCTGGTGTCCTGCTTGCCTGCTGAAAAGAGCAGGTTAAAATCTGGATCAATCAGGAAGGCAGCAGGATAAGAGGTGTTCAGTGGGAGCTTTACTTTGACCGTCCCATACTAAGCAGCTCCCAGACCGAGTTTCCAACAGGAGAGAAGTAGACTGGGAGCAAAGACCCCAGCACGGTAGCATAGTGGTTAGCACAATTGCTTCACAGCTCCAGGGTCCCAGGTTTGATTCCCCATTGGGTCACTGTCTGTGCGGAGTCTGCACGTTCTCCCCGTGTATGCGTGGGTTTCCTCCGGGTGCTCCGGTTTCCTCCCACAGTCCAAAGACGTGCAGGTTAGGTGGATTGGTCATGCTAAATTGCCCTTAGTGTCCAAAATTGCCCTTAGTGCTGGGTGGGGTTACTGGGTTATGGGGATAGGGTGGAGGTGTGGGCTTGGGTAGGGTGCTCTTTCCAAGAGCAGGTGCAGACTTGATGGACTGAATGGCCTTCTTCTGCACTGTAAATTCTATGATAATTCTATGAAAGACTTTATTGTGGGACAATTGAGGAACAGTGGAGGACTTCCAAAACATTTTTCACAGTGCACAGCAAAGTGTATACCCGTGAAAAGGAAGGACTGTAGGAAAAAGGTTAATCAGTCATGGATACCTAAGGAAATAAAGGAGGGTATCAAATTGAAAGAAAATGCATACAGAGTGGCAAAAATTAGTGGGAAACTAGAGGTTTGGGAAATCTTTAAAAGTTAACAGAAAGCCACAAAAAAAGCTATAAAGAAAACTAAGATAGATCATGAGAGTAAACTAGCTCAGAATATAAAAGCAGATAGCAAAGGTTTTACAAATATATTAAACGAAAAAGTGTGGCTAACGTCAACATTGGTCCTTTAGAAGATGAGAAGGGGGATTTAATAATGGAAAATGAGGAAATGGCCGAGGCATTGAACAGGTATTTTGTGTCGGTCTTCACAGTGGAAAACACAAATAGCATGCCAATAATTGATGGCAAGGATGCTATGGCGGATGAGGGCCCAGAAACGATCATCACTAAGGAGGTAGTGTTGGGCAAGCTAATGGGGTTAAAGGTAGACAAGTCTCCTGGCCCTGATGAGATGCATCCCAGGGTACTAAAAGAGATGGCGGGGGAAATAGCAAATGCGCTCGTGGTAATTTACCAAACTTCGCTGGACTCTGAGACGGTTCCGGCAGATTGGAAAACAGCAAATGTGACAGCAATGTTTAAAAAAGGAGGTAGACAAAAGGCGTGTAACTATAGACCAGTTAGCTTAACTTCTGTAGTGGGGAAAATGCTTGAATCTATCATCAAGGAAGAAATAGCGAGACATCTGGATAGAAAATATCCCACTGGGCAATCGCAGCATGGGTTCATTAAAGGCAGGTCATGTTTAAGTAATTTACTGGAATTCTTTGAGGACATTACGAGCGCGGAGGACAGCGGGATACCAGTGGATGTAGTGGATCTGGATTTCCAGAAGGCATTCAACAAGGTGCCACACAAAAGGCTGCTGTATAAGATAAAGGCACATGGCATTTCAGGTAATGTATTAGCATGGATAGAGGATTGGTTAACTAACAGAAAGCAAAGAGTGGGGATAAATGGGTGTTTTTCTGGTTGGCGATCAGTGGCTAGTGGTGTCCCTCAGGAATGAGTGTTGGGACTACAATTGTTTAAAATTTACATAGATGATCTGTAGTTGAGGACCAGGTGTAATGTGTCAAAGTTCACAGATAACACTAAGATAAGTGGTAGAGCAAAGTGTGCAACGGACACTGAAAATCTGCAGAGGGATATAGATAGTTTAAGTGAGTGGGCAAGGGTCTGGCAGATGGAATACAATGTTGGTAAATGGGAGATCATCCATTTTGGTTGGAATAAAAGCAAAGTGGGCCATTATTTAAATGGTAAAAAATTGCAGCATGCCGCTGTGCAGAGGGACCTGGGTGTCCTTGTGCATGAATCACAAACAGTTGGTTTGCAGGTGCAGTGGGTAATTAAGAAGGCAAATGGAATTTTATGCTTCATTGCGAGAGGGATGGAGTTTAAAAACAGGGAAGTTCTGTTGCAGCTGTATAGGGTGCTGGTGAGACCACACCTGGAGTACTGTGTACAGTTTTGGTCTCCTTACTTGAGAAAGGATGTACTGGGGTGCAGAAGAAATTCTTTGGGTTGATTACAGAGTTGAGAAGATTGGCTTATGAGGAGAAACTGAGGAGACTGGGACTGTACTCATTGGAGTTTAGAAGAATAAGGGGAGAATCTTCTAGAAACATATAAAATTATGAAGGGAATAGATAAGATAGAAGCAGGGAGGTTGTTTGCACTGGCAGGTGAAACTAGAACCAGGGAAATTTGGGACTGAGTTGAGGAGGAACTTCTTCACCCAAAGGGTTGTGAATCTGTGGAATTCCCTGCCCAGTGAAGCAGTTGAGGCTACTCATTGAATATTTCTAAGGCAAAGATAGATAGATTTTTGAATAGGAAAGGAATTAAAGGTTGTGGTGAGCGAGTGGGTAAGTGGAGCTGAGTCCACAAAAAGTTCAGCCATGATCTTATTGAATGGTGGATCAGGCTCAAAGGGCCAGATGGCCTTCTCCTGCTCATAGTTCTTACGTTCTTATTAAACGCGGGGTCAGAGCATTTGGCACCATCTGTGAAAGAAGCAGAAGTGACATCGCCAGTGTCTATTGAAATGCTTAAAACTAAGGAATTATCTTTTTTTTGGAAAATTTAGAGCACCCAATTCATTTTTTCCAATTACGGGGCAATTTAGTGTGGCCAATCCACCTAGCTTGCACATCATTGGGTTGTGGGGGCAAAACCCACGCAAACACGGGGAGAACGTGCAAACGCCACACGGACAGTGACCCAGAGCCGGGATCGAACCTGGGACATCGGCGCCGTGAGACTTCAGTGCTCCCACTGCGCCACCGTGCTGCCCTACTTAGGAATTATCTTGTCAGCACTGGTGAGCACCCTGAGCACAGTTGGCACGCTGTTTGCCCTGATCTGTACCTGGTGCCAATGTGCAGGAAAACCTGGGTGCACAGCCCTCTGATGTTCTTGTGCCGGCAACTGGCATCGCTGAGGGTTCTGCCAGTGCGGATACCATGGAGGATGTTATGGCACAAAGTGCCCTTCTGGAATAGAAGGGGGTGCAAATAATTAATAGAATCCACAGAATCCATACAGTGTGGGAGGAGGCCATTTGGCCGACCGAGTCTGTACTGACCCTCCAAAAGAGCACCCTACCTGGGGCCCACTTCCCCCTCCAACCTGCCCTATCCCGGTTACCTAACCTACACATCTTTGGACACTGGTATGGCCAATCCACCTAGCCTGTACGTCTTTGGACTTTTGGAGGAAACCGGAGCACCCGGAGGAAACCCATGCAGACACGGGAAAAGGTGCAAACTCCATAGAGCCACCCGAGGCCGAATTCAAACCAGGTCCCCTGGCGCTGTGAGGCAGAAGTGATAACCACTGTGCCACCATGCTGCCTCTTCTGCCTCGCACCAGTTTCTGGAGTGCAAGTGGGAACAGGACAGAGGGCCTTTCAATTCATTTGCCATCATATGCCTGGAGAATATTCCAAGCAGGAATTGTTTCCCAAAAACATTTGCGGGACAGCAGTATAGGAATTCTATTCAAATAACCAAACTTAACTAAATCAATTTATAATAATAACAATAATAATCTTTCTTGTCACAAGTAGGCTTACTTTAACACTGCAATGAAGTTACTGTGAAAAACCCCTAGTTGCCACATTCTGGCACCTGTTCGGGTACACAGAGGGAGAATTTAGAATGTCCAAATTATCTAACAGCACGTCTTTCGGGACTTGTGGGAGGAAACTGGAGCACCCGGAGGAAACGTACGCAGACACAGGGAGAACGTGCCGACTCCACACAGACAGTGACACAAGTCGGAATCGAACCTGGGACCGTGGCGCTGTGAAGAAACAGTGCTAACCACTGTGCTACCGTGCCGTTCACTCCCCCTTAATCTAGTAATTAAATCACTTTAAGAGATTTTCTCTTTAATAATGTCAGGACAAGTGATCTTATTATGCCAAAATGAATCATGGTTTTTTAAAACATATTTTGAATACCGTGTCACCTGTTCTTGTGCCCTACAGTGTGTGAAAGGCATTGTATTCGGGGCTAATCTTTAACCTTAAAATGACCTTTGCACGTGAGTTGGAAGAGTCAGCTGGTTCATTTTCTCTCATTTTAATGTAAATCCAAATTCCTTTTAATCGACAGTGAAACATCTGGCTGTGAATGTAACGGGTGCTTTCAATCAAATGCGTCTTTATCCTCATTTATAAGCAAAACCCATTTGCTTTGAAGCCATGTTGTGGAAGCTGAAGTTTCTTCTTGAGCATTCCAGGCACGCAGCAATGCAGTTAGTGAGACTCAGGCCAACCGAAGTGAAGATCAAGGGTTATCTACATCTCCAGTGCTTCTTTTCAAATTGAAGTTAATGCACAGATGCAGCGCAAGATGGATTAGATTTTCGAGACCACATTTTATGCAATGATCGGCCGCGAAGGTGGGAACAAAACATAAATAGAGCCAGCTACTGTTACTCCGTGAAGTAATTAGTTTAAACACTTGACATTTTTAACTTTCCAATCAATGTTTAATTACTGTTCCAATACTTCCCACATTCAGAGAAATGAAACTTCAGACTTTACACTAAGCTCAAGGCACACAGGAACAGGAAGAGGCCATTCAGCCCCTCAATCCGGCTCCATCATTCACTCAGATCGTTGCAGATCGATACCTTAACTGCATTTGTCTGTCTTAGTTCCCCAGCCTTTAACAGCCCTGCCGAACAATTGTCTATTGATCTCAGTGGGGCAGGAACTCCAGATTGTCTCGGGCCTTTATGTGAAGAAATGTTTTTTGACACCCCTGCAAGGCCTGGCTCTGGTTTTAACTGTTGTCCCCTTGTCTGGACTCACCCCAGTGGATGGAATTGGTTCTCTACCCACCTGATCAAATCCTTCAAATCAACATAAACACCTTAAACAGATCGCCGCAGTGATATGCATCACTGTATATACACAAGGGGTTAAGGTGAATACACTACAACTAAGTAACCACTAGAGGGAGCACCAGAGATGTATATATGCATAGACAATCAGGAAGTAGTCTCTCTTCACAGGAACGGCAGCTGGTGAGCAGGACACAGACAGGCAGCTCAGATGTAACATAGTATAAGCGCTGGAGAGAGAACAAAGTGCTGGAGAGAGAACAAACTCATAGAAATAACGCATCTTCTTCAACTGTAAGACTACGAGCTTTGTATAGACACAAGGAATAATACAGCCGCTTAAATTTAGAGACAAATAAATCCAAAATATGCAACATGTCTGGATAATTTAATCATTTCAGCATTTGTATCATTCCGGTGAATCTGCAATGCAGAATATAAGACCCAAACAATGGAAGAGTAGAGCACACCCACGGAGGATGGGCTGTACACACGCACTGGGGAATGGGCTGTACACACCCACTGGGGAGTGAGCTGTACACACGCACTGGGGAATGGGCTGTACACACCCACGGGGGAGCGGGCTGTACACACGCACTGGGGTGTGGGCTGTACACACCCACTGGGGAATGAGCTGTACACACGCACTGGGGAGTGGGCTGTACACACCCACTGGGGTGTGGGCTGTACACACCCACTGGGGAGTGGGCTGTACACAGCCACGGGGGAGTGGGCTGAACATACGCACTTCCAGTGGGCTGTACGCAGGCACTGCCAGTAGTCTGTACGCACCCACTAGGGAGTGGGCTGTACGCACCCACTGGGGAGTGGGCTGTACACACCCACTGGGGAGTGGGCTGTACTCACCCACTGGGGAGTGAGCTGTACTCACGCACTGGGGAGTGAGCTGTACTCACGCACTGGGGAGTGGGCTGTACTCACGCACTGGGGAGTGAGCTGTACACACGCACTGCCAGTGGGCTGTACACACGCACTGCCAGTGGGTTGTACACACTCATTGCCAGTGAGCTTTACACACGCACTGCCAGTGGGATTTACACACGCACTGCCGGCGGGCTGTACACACGCACTGCCAGTGTGCTGTGCACACACACAGCCATTTGGCTGTACACACTCACTGCCAGTGGGCTGTACACACTCATTGCCAGTGGGCTGTACACACACACTGCCAGTGGGCTGTGCACACACACAGCCATTTGGCTGTACACACTCACTGCCAGTGGGTTGTACACACTCACTGCCAGTGGGTTGTACACACTCACTGCCAGTGGGCTGTACACATTCACTGCCAGACGGCTGTACACACTCACTGCCAGTGGGCTGTACACACTCACTGCCAGTGGGCTGTACACACTCACTGCCAGTGGGTTGTACACACTCACTGCCAGTGGGCTGTACACACTCACTGCCAGTGGGCTGTACACACGCACTGCCAGTGGGCTGTACACACTCACTGCCAGTGGGCTGTACACACTCACTGCCAGTGGGCTGTACACACTCACTGCCAGTGGGCTGTACACACTCACTGCCAGTGGGCTGTACACACTCACTGCCAGTGGGCTGTACACACTCACTGCCAGTGGGCTGTACACACTCACTGCCAGTGGGCTGTACACACTCACTGCCAGTGGGCTGTACACACTCACTGCCAGTGGGCTGTACACACTCACTGCCAGTGGGCTGTACACACTCACTGCCAGTGGGCTGTACACACTCACTGCCAGTGGGCTGTACACACTCACTGCCAGTGGGCTGTACACACTCACTACCAGTGGGCTGTACACACTCATTGCCAATGGGCTGTACACACACACTGTCGGTGGGCAGTGCACACTCACTGCCAGTGGGCTGTACACACACACTGCCAGTGGGCTGTACACACTCACTGCGAGTGGGCTGTACACACTCGCTGCGAGTGGGCTGTACACACTCGCTGCGAGTGGGCTGTACACACTCGCTGCGAGTGGGCTGTACACACTCGCTGCGAGTGGGCCACCATTTTCTGAAGCTGTATTGGTTGAACCTATGAACTTAGCACCTCACATAATTGAGCTCAGTTTAATGACAGTTTAATGCAGAACAGGTGGGGTAGCCATGACATCCCCTCTAGGTCCAGTGCTCATTAGTTTCCATGAAAAATGTATTTTTAATAGAATGGGCTCCAACCTCCTACTCCATGCATACTCCTGATACCTAGGTGATATCTCTGAATCTGCAGCCACATGTAAGGGTATCTGCTCCAATTCACTTTTGAGATGGAGCAGTTTAACATGCTCCCTGTCCTTAATGAGCTAGTTGAGAGATCCGATAACGGTTTCTCCAATACTGTCCAATGCAAGCCTACCTTCACTGATCAATATACACATTGGGATCTGTGCAGACTCACGTACGATAAGATTGGCTCATCAGCAATGTTGTAAATAGGGCTTTGGTCATTTGCTCACTTTGCACATTTTATGCAGAAATACAGCACATTGAAGCTACCCTGCGGAACAGAGTCTTCCCTGGTCAGATTACTGGTTGCTGTGTATCACACAAACACGCAAATGGGCCAAAGGTCGCCACTTTTAGACCTGAAAAGTGCCAGCTGACTTTAAATTACCCTGGAAAGGCAAAGTAGTAAAAAAATTGACAACAGCTTAAATCATCTATTTCACGCTGAGACTCTGCCATGGCGATGCAAGTAGTAGTTACCACTGTGATGGATGCAGGACTTTCAGATATATTGATTCATATGTAATTGGTGCAGTAAGGGTTAAAAGCCTGGGTTAGTGTGTGCATGACTGTCGCAGTAGTGTTTTTACAGAATCCTGGTTTGAAACGGTTTGGGAGCCAGAGGTGCAATTAAGACATTGTAAAAGCATGGGCTAATGGAGTTTTGTTTGGATTAAGGGGGTTTCCTGCGGAGTTAATTAGATACATTGTGTTTCAGCTTGGTAAGACGATGCAGTTAATGGGAAAAGCTAAGGTTCTTGGCATTTTGCAGAAAATCAGTTTAGGTGAGTTTTAGATTGGGATGCGAGCAGAAGTCAAGTATCTGCTCTCACTGCAGTTCAGATAGATATGTCTGTAGACAGACTAGCAGTTTTTTTCCAAGCAGTTCAGAATTGTGTGGCTGGAAGGAGAGCTGAAACAAGCTGAGAAGCAGCTTCTGAAGAAACACAGCCGGTTTCTGGAGACTTCAGCTACAGATCCTACATTGTTCTGTTGTGTCACTGTATTGATTTGCATATGTAAGGGGTCATTGTAAGGTATTTTTCTTGTGTGATATTAAAGATATTTTAATACTATGTTAGTAATAAGGTTTGTTTTAATTGACCATATCCTTTTTTCGGCGTGAAATCACTCCTGGAGCAAGGTATCCTTTCACATGTTACAAAATTGAAGTAAAATATTGGGGTTCCAGTCCTGTATTCTAACCACTGTTGGGGTTTGGTCCGGGATTGTAATATCACGAACAGGATATTGCTGTCAGTCCAAACAGAAGTTCTGCCTTCCATACATTTGAGCAAAGTAGTCTATAAATTTCAGTGCCTGTGTGGTGCCAGGAACATAAGCCATATGTCTCAATGATTGGCTGATCAAATCAAATAAGTTTCTCTGGTTGTTTGTAATCAGCAGAGTACAGGCCATATTCAACCAGCCCATGCTTGCAAAATCCATATTAAAACATCTAGATATGATTCTGTGTGAATAACAACACTAACAACCAATTTAAGATAACCAGCTGGTTATGTGGCTCATTTACACTAGCTAGAAGTGAGATGAATTTCTACACAGGGACTCGCTATCTGCAAACAAAAGCAATATGTTCAAGCCTTGCATCTTTTCTGAATTACGCAGAAACATGGGGAGCCTATAATTCCCCGCTGCTTTCTCCATTCCAGTCAGAGTCAATGTCCAACCAATCAGCATCCTTTCCTAAGGAACATAAATTGTTGTGATTGTCTGAAATTTGGCATTCTTGTCTTTGTCCTGTTGAGTGCAAGACAACAAGTTTCAGCCACATTTCTTTCTTTTCAGCAATTATCAACTTTTTCTTCTTCCTCTCTACATACTTTAAAAAAAAAAAATTTTTATTAAATGTTTTCATAAAATATCAATAACAAAATGAAAAAGGAACCCAACAGGGTTAAGTGCAAACACAGTGCAGAAAAACAACCTTCCATACCTCCCTCCCCCTATACATAAATAATAAATTAACATTAACACCCCGACTTAATACAACAAGTATATACACCCCCTCAGACCCTCCAGTGTAAATAACAAAAAACAAAAAATAATAAAGTGACCCCCCCCCCCCCGAGTTTCTGCTGCTATTGACCAATGTCCACCGCTCTGCCAGAAAGTCTAAGAACGGTTGCCACCGCCTAAAGAACTCTTGTACCGACCCTCTCAAGGCGAATTTCACCCTCTCCAACTTAATAAACCGCGCCATATTGTTGATCCAGGATTCCACGCTTGGGGGCCTCGCATCCTTCCACTGAAGGAGAATCCTTCGCCGGGCTACCAGGGACGCAAATGCCAGAATTCCGGCCTCTTTCGCCTCCTGCACTCCCGGCTCCTCTGTCACCCCAAATATTGCGAGCCCCCAGCCCGGTTTGACCCTGGATCCTACCACCCTCGACACCGTCCTCGCGACGCTCTTCCAAAATTCCTCCAGCGCTGGGCATGCCCAGAACATATGGGTGTGATTTGCTGGGCTCCCTGAGCACCTAACACACCTGTCCTCACCCCCAAAAAACCGACTCATCCTTGTCCCGGTCATGTGTGCCCTGTGCAGCGCCTTAAACTGTATGAGGCTGAGCCTCGCGCACGATGAGGAAGAGTTCACCCTCCCCAGGGCATCTGCCAATGTCCCTTCCTCAATTTCCTCTCCCAACTCCTCCCACTTTTACTTCCACAACCGAGGCCTCCTCCTCCTCCTGCATCACCCCCCCCCCCGCCGAGAGCACCCTGTCCTGCACTGTGTGTGGCCGTAGCCACGGGAATTCTGCCACCTGCAGTCTGGCAAACGCCCTTAGCTGTAAGTACCTGAAGGTGTTCCCCGGGGGGGGAGCCCATACTTCTCCTCCAGCTCCCCCAGGCTCTGGAACTTCCCGTCCACAAACAGTTCCCCCAACTTTCGTATCCCTGCCCTGTGCCACCCCACAAACCCTCCATCTGTTCTTCCTGGGGTGAACCGGTGGTACCCCCGTAATGGGGTCCCCGCCGAGGGCCCCACTTCCTCCCTGTGCCGCCTCCATTGCCCCCACCACTGGGCTCATGGTATACCCCCTTGGAGGGAGCAGCAGCGGCGCCGTTGCCAGTGCCCCCAGACTCGTAGCCTCACAGGACGCCGTCTCCAGCTTCTTCCATGCAGCCCCCTCCCCCTCCATCACCCACTTGCGCACCACCGTCGCATTGGCGGCCCAGTAGTATCCACAGAGGTTGGGCAGCGCCAGTCCCCCCCTATCTCTACTCCGCTCCAGGAACACCCTTCTCACCCTCGGAGTCCCTCGCGCCCACACAAACCCTATTATACTCCTGTTAACCCGCCTGAAAAAAGCCTTCGGGGTAAACATGGGGAGGCGCTGGAACAAAAACCTTGGGAGCACCATCATTTTGATTGACTGCACCCTGCCGCCAAGGACAGCGGCAACGCGTCCCACCTCTTGAACTCCTCCTCCATTTGCTCCACCAGCCTTGTAAAATTAAGCCTATGCAGGGCCCCCCAGCTCCTGGCCACCTGGACCCCCAAATACCTGAAGCTCCTCTCCGCCCTTTTTAGTGGGAGCTCGCCAATCCCCCTCTCCTGGTCCCCTGGATTAACTACGAACAGCTCGCTCTTCCCCATGTTGAGTTTGTACCCCGAAAAGTCCCCGAATTCCCTAAGAATCCTCATTACCTCCAGCATTCCTCCCACCGGGTCCGCCACATACAGCAGCAGGTCATCCGCATAAAGTGACACCCTATGCTCCTCCCCACCCCGCACCAACCCCCTCCAGTTCCGCGACTCCCTCAGTGCCATAGCCAGGGGTTCAATTGCCAGTGCGAAGAGCAGGGGGGATAAGGGACACCCCTGTCTCGTCCCTCGGTGCCAGCGAAAGTATTCGGACCTCCTCCTGTTTGTGGCCACACTCGCCATCGGGACCTCATACAACAGCCTAACCCACCTGACAAACCCCTCCCCAAACCCGAACCTCTTCAGCAACTCCCACAGGTATCCCCACTCTACCCTATCGAAGGCTTTCTCAGCGTCCATTGCCACCACTATCTCCGCCTTTCCCTCCCTCGCCGGCATCATGATAACGTTCAAAAGCCTCCACACATTCGCGTTCAACTGTCTCCCCTTCACAAACCCCGTCTGGTCTTCGTGGATGATCTGCGGCACACAATCCTCAATCCTCATGGCTAAGACCTTCGCCAGCACCTTGGCATCTACATTTAGCAATGAAATCGGCCTGTAAGACCCACACTGCAGGGGATTCTTGTCCCGCTTTAGGATCAAGGAAATCAGTGCTCGGGACATCATCGGGGACAAAGCCTCCCTTGCCTCATTGAAGGTCCTAACTAACAGCGGGCCCAACAGGTCCACATATTTTTTTATAGAATTTGAGCGTTAAACCATCCGGCCCCGGTGCCTTCCCCGCCTGTATGCTTCCTATCCCTTTGATCAGCTCCTCCAGCCCAATCGGGGCCCCCAATCCCGCCACCAGTCCCTCTTCCACCTTTGGAAATCTCAATTGATCCAGGAAGCGGCCCATCCCTCCCTCCTCCCGTGGGGGCCGGACCGGTACAATTCCTCGTAGAAGTCCCTGAAGACCCCATTGACGCCAGCTCCACTCCGCACCACACTCCCTCCCCTGTCCTTAAATCCCCCGATCTCCCTAGCTGCGTCCCGCTTCCGAAGCTGATGCGCCAGCATCCGGCTTGCCTTTTCCCCATACTCGTAAATCGCCCCCTGGGCCTTCCTCCACTGCACCTCCGCCTTCCTGGTGGTCACCAGGTCGATTTTGGCCTGGAGGCTACGCCTCTTCCTCAACAATCCTTCCACGGGCTCCTCCGCATACCTCCTGTCTACCCTCAGCATCTCCCCCACCAGCCTCTCCCTCTCCGCCCCGCTCCCTCTGCTCCTTGTGGGCCCTAATGGAGATCAGCTCTCCCCTCACCACCGCCTTCAGTGCCTCCCATACCATCCCCACTCGGACCTCCCCGTGTCGTTGGTCTCCAGGTACCTCTCTATACTTCCGCGGACCCGCTCGCTCACCTCCTCGTCCGCCAACAGCCCCACCTCCAAGCGCCACAGCGGGCGCTGGTCCCTCTCCTCCCCCATCTCCAAGTCCACCCAATGCGGTGCGTGGTCCGAAATGGCTATTGCCGAATACTCCGTAACCTCTACTCTCGCTATCAGCGCCCGACTCAAGATGAAAAAGTCAATTCGGGAATAAGCCTTATGGACTTGTGAGAAGAATGAAAATTCCCTGGGCCCCGGCCTTGCAAATCTCCAAGGATCCACCCCTCCCATCTGGTCCATAAACCCCCTCAGCACTCTAGCCGCCGCCGGCTTCCTACCCGTCCTAGACCTGGAGCGATCCAGTGCCGGATCCAGCACCGTGTTAAAGTCTCCCCCCCATTATCAGGCCCCCCACTTCCAAGTCTGGGATCCGACCCAACATATGCCGCATAAAACCCGCATCGTCCCAGTTCGGGGCATACACATTGACCAGTACCACCCTCTCTCCCTGCAACTTACCACTTACCATTATGTACCTACCGCCATTATCTGCCACAATGCTCGACGCCTCAAACGACACCTTCTTTCCCACCAAGATCGCCACCCCTCGTTTTTGGCATCCAGCCCCGAGTGAAACACCTGACCTACCCACCCTTTCCTCAATCTTACCTGGTCTGCCACCTTCAGGTGTGTCTCCTGGAGCATAACCACATCCGCCTTGAGCCCCTTCAGGTGCGCGAACACGCGGGCCCGCTTAACCGGCCAATTCAGTCCCCTTACATTCCAGGTTATCAGCCGGATCAGGGGGCTACCCACCCCCCTCCCCCGTCGACTAGCCATGACCCCTCCTCGGCCAGCCACACGCCCGCACCCCACACCCGGCCCATTCCCCACAGCGCATACCCCCGTCTCGAGCCCCCCCCACTCGCTCCAGCTCCTCCTTGACCATAGCAGCAGCAACTCTATTTCCCCCCCCCCCCCCCCCCCCCCCGCCACCGGCTAGGACCCATCCTAGCTGATTTACTCCCCCCATTGCATTTCCACAAGTCAGCTGACTCCTGCTGATCCCGGCCACTCCCGCCTCTCCTTCGACTCCTCCTATGGTGTGGCACACCCTCCTCTCCCATCCCCATCCATAGGCTCTCCCCCACCCCCTTCCGTTCTCAGCGCGCGAAGCAACCCTCGCTTCCCCGCCCCGGCCCCGCCCCCCTCCAGTCTTCAGCGCGGGAAAAAGCCCGCGCTTTCCACCTACAAGGCCCCGCCACTTCTGACGCAGCTCCTTTTACAGGCCCGGTCCCCTCACCCCTGACTCGGGCCTCCCCCGCGGGGCCCCATCTCACCTCCAAGAGCCCCCACCCGACCAACCCAACCAAAACAGTGTCCAACCCGCCCCAACCACCCTCACCAACCTAAAAGAGAAAAAACACAAAGAAAAAGAAACCCGGAGCAATACAAAGGCCCCCCCGCCTCAAAACAAAAATAAACATAGCATATCAACCGCAGTCCCCAATCACCCGTCCCGACCCTCAATCTGTATCCAACTTCTCGGCCTGAACAAAGGCCCACGCCTCCTCCGGAGACTCAAAATAATGGTGCCGGTCCTTGTAGGTAACCCACAGTCGCGCCGGCTGCAACATGCCAAACTTCACCCCCTTCCTGTGCAGCACCGCCTTCGCTCGATTGTACCCGGCCCTCCTCTTCGCCACCTCCCCACTCCAGTCCTGATATATCCAAACCTCCGCGTTCTCCCACCTGCTGCTCCTCTCCTTCTTGACCCACCTGAGCACACACTCCCGATCGACGAACCGATGGAACCTCACCAGCACCGCCCGCGGAGGCTCGTTAGCCTTGGGCCTCCTCGTCAGCACTCTATGGGCCCCTTCCAGCTCCAGGGGCCCCTGGAAGGACCCCGCTCCCATCAGCGAGTTCAACATGGTGACCACATAGGCCCCCACGTCCGGCCCCTCCAGCCCCTCCGGGAGGCCCAGAATCCACAGATTCTTCCGCCTCGACCGATTCTCCATCTCCTTGAACCGCTCCTGCCATTTCTTGCGGAGCGCCTCGTGCGCCTCCACCTTTACCGCCAGGCCTAGGATCCCGTCCTCATTGTCAGAGATCTTTTGTCGAGCCTCGCGGATCGCCACTCCCTGGGCCGTCTGTGTCTCCAGCAGCTTATCAAAAGATGCCTTCATCGGCTCTAGCAGGTCCGTTTTAATCTCTCTGAAGCAGTGCTGGATACCCTCCTGCTGCTCTTCCGCCCACTGCATCCACGCTGCCTGGTCTCCGCCCGCCGCCATTTTGTCCTTCTTCCCTCGCACCTTCTTCAGGTCCACCAGTACCTTTTCTGTCGCCCCGCTCCTAGTTGAAGCCATATACTGACGGGGAGCTGTTGTAGACTCCTTCCCACACCGGGAAACGTCGAAAAAGTGCCGTTGGGGGCCCTGAAAAGAGCCCAAAAGTCAGTTTTTGCGGGAGCCGCTGAATGTGCGACTTAGCTCCGCATAGCCACAACCGGATGTTCATTTAATTATATATCGTTCAACCATATATACATTCAATTAACCTATCTGGCCTCTTCATTCTGCCTGATTATTTCCTTCCATTTCCATTTGTTCAACGTTACTCTCTCGCCATCTCGGAGTTTGCCAAACCTGAATTTTGATTTTGACTATCAACACCAATTAATGGTTGGGATTGTGCTAATTGATTTATTTCTCTCCATCCACCCTGATTCACTTTGCTCTGGATTCATTGAGATCAGCAAACGTGCAGTTTCATTCGGACTTTCACTGAGGAATTTGGATTACAGGAGGTTTATCGTGCTCTCCCTTTGTCAAATTTCTTCTTTCAAGCAAATAACCATCATTACAATGATCAAGTCTCTGTCCAATCTTCACGAGATGTGTGAATGTACCTAATCTGTTTACAGCACCTCCAATCACATGCTTCTTCTCATCTCGCTGGTTTTTCACCACGACCTTCAGCCGGCATTGAACTAAGTTTTATGAGTTATCTTCAGTTATTCTTTTACTTTCTGACTGACATCAGGCTGAAGCAAACTGAACCTTGTCCTAGGAACATGTTGAAATACAAACGTGAGGTCAGCAACGTGGAGTTGACGGCAGGGTTATTCTGTGAGAGAACAGAGAATTGTCGAGTCTGTGACGACAGGAAACTGCTGCCCAGCTGATCACTGAGCAAATATTTCTGTGACGACCTCTTCGCAATCTGTACACTTCTTTCTGCAGCACCATTCGGTGCTGGGTGATAGGGTGGGATTCGAGTGTGTTTGACTCCATTCTGACTCAAATATTTCAAACTATTCTGATGTAAACGGAAGACAATTATCTGGCATCAACAGCTCTGGAAACCCATAAACTACAAAAGAAGATCTGCGCAAACCACGCATGCGCAGTTCACAAAAAAGCGCACAGTAAAGGAAAATCGATTTGCACATGTGTAATCGATTCCTACGCTTTACATCACGAGTGTCATGACGTCGGACAACTCTGACCGTGCCCACTTAAAGGGGAAATGCCCGAAAATCACAAACAAGACTCTTAAAGGCACAAAACCAACAAATTTAACCTCAAAAGGCACAACAATGCCTGAACGTCTACCAGCAGTTGAACATAACTTTCGCATCACCCTAAACAAGCATTGTGCACCACCCAAGGTGAAGAACACAACGACAAATCCGAAACCAAAGAAGATGATTTGTTCATTGAACATGAAGAGCACAATAACGCATCCGGAACAAAAGAAGATGATTTGTTTATCGAAAAATACTACTCAGACATGGCTGAGTTATTCGGATATGATGATCATAAAAGCATCAGCGCCACATTTGAAAGGCTCAACACGACTCTACTGATGGTAGATGAATCCAATACCATGATGCAATGGCAGATCGTCGATACATTGTCAAACATCCAAGAAGAAAACGATGCCACACATCTAGTACTGAACGACTCCGTTGAGAGAGCACAGATCGACTCCACAGAGGACATTGTACGACTCCACACAGAGAACGATGAAAGACTCCACACAGAGAGCGACGCAAACCTCCACAGAGAGCTCATTGACAAAGTCCAAAATGGAAGCAACTAAAGACTCCGGAGCGAAGTCCATGCATGAACAAGACTATGAAGGCCTATCAGCCTTATCTGAGCAACCAGACTATGAAAGTCTACCAAGCTCACGTGAACAACAAAAAGACTATGAAAGTATACCCAGCTTATTTGAGCCACCAGAGGAAGACTATGAAAGTCTACCCAGTTCATTTAACCAACAATAAGACAGTGAATGTCTACCCACTGTGTGTGAGAATAGTGACGATGTGATTGCGATCAACATACAAGATGTGCAAGATCACAGCGAGACTGACAGATCTCAGCTCGTATGTACAGAAGCACTCAACAATCAAAATGAAACTGCTCTTGCGTCCGTGAGACCACGTCAATTAAAACCTCATCTACTCTAAACTACCCACAAGAAAATGAAATCTTGAAGATTTTGACTCCAGAAGAGCACCAAGAAACCAAAGATGATTCAAATGAACCTGAAATTACTCCAAAAGATGAGTGCCAAGAAATCAATGATGATTCAAGTAAAACCAGAAATGACTCCAGAAGAGGAGCACCAAGGAATCAAAGAGGAATCACATAAGAACATAAGAACTAGGAGCAGGAGTAGGCCAATTGGCCCCTCGAGCCTGCTCCACCATTCAATGAGATCATGGCTGATCTTTTGTGGACTCAGCTCCACTTTCCGGCCCGAACACCATAACCCTTAATCCCTTTATTCTTCAAAAAGAATATCACATCAACCACAAAGGAGTGATGTCACCAAGATCAATGCAACATCAGATCATTCTCACAATCCTCAAGAAGAAACGCTCAATGAAACATCAGATACCACAAAGGACACTGACACAAATAACTTTGAGAGTGACTCGAATTATCCACACGGAAAAGTCATTGAGTGTAACAAGAACAACAAAAACCACAAGAAGCACAACAGCAACAAGAAGCACAACAAGAACAACAACAAAAACTACAAGCACAGCAACAAAAACTACAAGAACATCAACAAAACGACAAGAAGCATAAAAAAGACAATAACAGCAACAACAAGCACGACAACAACAACAAGAACAACTAAAACCACAAAAACAGAAACAAGCATGACAAAAACAACAAGTACGACAACGAAAACAACAAAGACAGAAACGACAAAAACAACAATGAAACAACAACTTGTACGACATGGTACAACTCTGCACATGAAGGACAATGTAACGACACAGCTCAAAACAATGGCAAGAGTACATCCATACCATGGCATAACAATGAATCTCATAAATTCACATTTGCTCCACTACAATCAAGCAAACCAGCTTTCAAGGCAGATGACGTCCAGAATCAATACCGCAAACACAGAAAAAAGTCCAGGTCAGACAACAAAGATGACATACAGAATCGCTACGACAAGCATAGAAAAAAAAGTCTAAATCAGACAACAAAGTGATTCGACCATTCGAACACCTCATGATGACTTCTTGTTTACTTAAACACAAGAACACAGACAACATTCACAAAGAAATGACAACATTAACATCACCACTTCAACAACAGCAGAAGAAAACAATTCAACCGAACAAATTCATAAAGTTTGGACTCATAAATTTTTTTCATTAAGATTGGACTCAAATATTACTTGGCTTTGTATAGTCATCAATATCATCACAACTTGTACATATCATCATTTATCTACCGGTTTTGTACAATTTTCTTTAACAAAGTACATCACTGTATATACACAAGGGGTTAAGATAAATACACTACAACTAAGTAACCACTAGAGGGAGCACCAGAGATGTATATATACATAGACAAACAGGAAGTCGGCTCTCTTTACAAGAATGGCAGCTGGTGAGCAGGACACAGCTCAGATGTTCCATAGTATAAGCGCTGGAGAGAGAACGAACTCATAGAAATAAAGCATCTACTTCAACTGTAAGACTACGAGCTTTATTCAGACACAAGGAATAATACAAGGAGTAGGTAATTTAGCTCCTTGAGCCTGCTCCACCATTCAATATTATTGCTGATCTCATTTTGGTCTCATCCATCTTCCTGCCCATTCCCCATAACCCTCCATCCCGCCACTAATTAAAAACCTATCTACCTCCTCCTTAAATTTGTTTAGTGTTCCGGCTGCACTCTGCGGTAGAGTATTCCACAGATTCACAACCCTTTGAGTGAAGTAATTCCTCCTCATTTCGGTTTTAAATCTGCCAACCCTTAGCTTAAAACTATGGCCTTTTCTGTTGGTAGTGTGAAAGCTGGTCCACACAATCACCGATTGTCAGAGGTGCATGCCTGCCTGATCAGATCATAATGAAGGCCTGCTGCACTGGAACTCCCAAATTTTTAACAGGAAAATATTACAACATGCCCCTAAAGAATCAGAAGGGGAGATTCACCAATCCTGAGCTGTCAGTGGGAAATACACCAGAGGGCGACAAGTGTTAGAAGCACAGTAGCACAGTGGTTGGCACTGTTGCTTCGCAGCTCCAGGGCCCCAGGTTCAATTCCTGGCTTGGGTCACTGTCTGTGTGGAGTCTGCATGTTCTCACTGTGTCTGTGTGGGTTTCCTCCAGTTTCCTCACACAAGTCCCAAAAGACATGCCGTTAGGTAATTTGGACATTCTGAATTCTCCCTCTGTGTACCCGAACAGACGCCACAGTGTGGCGACTAGGGGCTTTTCACAGTAACTTCATTGCCGTGTTAATATAAGCCTACTTGTGACAATAAAGATTATTATTATTATTAGAAACACTGCTGGAACTTTAATATTGATTCTCTTGTGGCTCCACAGAGTCTGGGCCAGGGAATTTAGCCAAGGAGGCCCCCGTGGCTGTTAGAACAGAACCCAATTCCTTTGCTATTAAGGTTCCAATACTTGATATTAGAATGAATTAAAAAGGTACAAATCTTTTTCAGTACTTGTTTCACACCTGGTTGAACTGTAATTGTCGACTTTAGTACCAAACAATGGCTGAACTCAGGCTTCAAGGGAAAGTGTGTGGCTTTTATGGTTACGTTGAATTATGAGATTCAAACCTCATCCTCACTTTATTAATCAATGTTAAAATGCATCTGACCTGGTTTAAAACAGCCAGCAGATTTAATTCTTCACATTCAGCTTCAACCGTGTGCTTCTCAGTTTGTGGTGGGCCACATTCTAAATATTGCGATCTTACATTAGTGTGGGAAGCAACCTGAAGACTGATGAACTCGAGCTGGCTGAATCTCCTCTCACAAAATTTCAAAACTCACTCTCGACATTGTCAATGACCTTCCTTTGTAGATTCAGTAAGTCTTCCTGAGCGAAGGTGTGACAATTAAATTGGAGATTCACCTTTCTCCCCTCTTGACATTAAAAAAGTGTTCCTTCTCAATATAACAACTGCAGTTTGGTAAATTTAAAACATACCACCACGGTCACACATGGTGCAAACATGTATGGAGAAGCTCCACACTCCCAGCCAATCATTTTACATCCACAGTCTCAATATAACAGGTTTGGAAAACACAATTTCCCAGTACAGATTCCAGCATCCACCATTGACATTTTAACTTCAATAGACTGTGTGTATTTTATAAATATGAGAATTATATGCATTTACAGGTACATGTATACACATTATATATACTACACATTACGTTGACAGACAGCAGGTCGTAAAGGATAGACTTACCTGTGACTGGGCATTAATATTTGCTTCATTTGTTACTAGGACATGTACAACTTCGGTTTGTCCAGCTAACGACGCAATATGCAAGGCGGTATTTCCTTTCTGAAAGTAAAATAGTGAAGATATGAAGGGTTAACGGGGAGTAATCCAGTGTATTCACAGCAAGACAACAAACGGTGAGGCGGCTGTGTGTCAGTCCATGAGGTCAGGGCGCTTAAGTCCAAGGTTACGACTGACTAAATATCTGTGAGAAATCACTGGTGTACTTTCCGTAGACCACATATCAGAAACCCTCAAAGCTGCACTTCCTTCTATTAACACCAATGGTACTACATGGGTTAAGAATACAGATGTCACCATCCCTTCTAATGTTGGCAGGGTGACGATAGCAAACTTCTATCAATTAAAAGCATTTTCAAGCCATTGATGTGGGTCTGTTTCAGGCATGGTGCAGTGGTGTTGTTGCTGGACTCGTAATCCAGGGTAAAGCTCTGAGAATCCGGGTTCGAATCCCACCATAGCAGATGGTGAAATCTGAATTCAATAAAAATCTGGAACTAAAAGTCTAATGAAATCATTGTCGATTGACGTAAAAAGCCCATCTGGTTCATAATATACTTCAGGGAAGGGAATCTGCCATCCTTACTTGATCTAGCCTATATGTGACTCCAGATCCACAACAAAATGGTTGACTTAAATGCCCTCTGCCCTCTGAAACGGCCATTCAGTTCAAGGGCAACAATGCTGGCCCAGCCAGCGATACTCACATCTCCTGACTGAATCTTTGAAAAGGTTTGCATTCCAGAATGAGCAGGAGGGTAGAGGGGAGGAGAGTGCTAACCTAATGCTTTAGAGAAGTTGGGTTTCAAGCCACAAAAGAAACAATCATGGACGACTAAAGAGGTTAGGGACAGCACAAAACTAAACGAAAGGGCTTACAAAAATGCAAGAATTGGCACAGATCCTGACGAAAGGGATAGATACAAAGACCAGCAAAGGGTGACAAAGCTGCTCATATGAGCTACCAAAAGGGATTAGAAAGGAAATTTGAAAGGGACATCAAAATCAATAAGAAGAAAGTTTAGAGTTATATGAAGGGAAAGCGGGTGGTGAAGAGCAATGTAGGCCCACTAAAAGCTGAAAGTGAAGATATTGTCAGTAATAATGGGGAAATGGCAGACATGTTGAACCTCAGTATTTACAATTGAAAAGGAGGATAACTTGCCGGAAGTCCCCTCAAGAATTAACAGTCAATAGAGGACAAGAAGGGAACCAGAGAGTGACAAATCCCCAGGATCTGACTGTTTGCACCCAAGGGTGTTAAAAGATGTAGGGGAGCACACTGTAGATGCTCTAACTATAACCTTTCAGAGTTTCCTAGATGCAGGAGTTGTCCCTCTGGACTGGAAAATTGTTCATGTCACTCCATTTTTTAAGACGGCTGAAAGGGGGAAACCAGGAAATTACAGACTAGTTATCCTAACATCTGTGATGGGGAAATTGCTGGAGTTTATAAGGGATGGTTAACTGAACAATTTTGGTCAATCAGGGAAAGCCAGCATGGATTTGTGAAGGGAAGGTCATACCTGAATGATCTTACTGATTTTTTTGAAGAGGTGACTAAGGTAGTGGACAGGGAAATATCTATGGATGTCATTTATATGGACTTCCAGAAGACATATGATAAAGTCCCACACAAGAGACTGTTAACTAAGGTGGAAGCTCTCAGAGTTGAGGGCAAATTATTGATATTGTTAGGAAATTGATTGAATGGCAGCTGACAGAGAGTGGGGCTCATGGGTAAATACTCCTAATTGACAGGAGACTAATGGTGTACCACAGGGATCTATGTTGCGGCCTCAATTAGTCACATTATTCATGAATGACTTGGACTAGGGCACAGAAAGTCATAAATCCAAATTTGTGGATGATACAAAGCCAGGTGGCATTGTAGACAGCCTAGATGATAGCATAAAATTGCAAGGAGATATTGACAGACTAGGTGAATTGGCAAATTTGTGGCAAATGGAATTCAATGTAAGCAAGTGTAGATAGAGCGCAGTACTTTCTAAATGGAAAGAAGTTAGGTACAGTCCAAAGAGACTTGGGGGTTAGTCTATCAGTGTGACTGACTGTGAGGAACACAACATAGATCCACCAATAAGAGCAGAAAATAATCAACAAGGCTAATGGAATGCGAGCCTTTATATCAAGAGTATTGGAATATAAAGACGCGGGTTATGCTGCAGCTATACAAAACCCTGGTTAGACCCCACTTGGAGTCACTGTGAGCAGTTCTGGACACCGCACCTTAGGAAGGATATTTTGGCTTTGGAGTGAGTGCAACGTAGGTTTACAAAAATTATACCTTGAGTACGGGGGTTAAATTATGAGGAGAGATTACACAGATTAGGCCTGTTTTCCCTCTAATTTAGAGGGTTAAGGGTGACCTGATCAAAGTATTTAAGACATTAACAGGGAAAGACAGGCCTTTAAGACATTAACAGGGAAAGATAAACTAGGTCCACTGGTTGGAGATTCTAAAACTAGGGGGCATAGTCTAAAAATCAAGGCTAGACCGTTCAGGAGAGATGTTAGGAAGAACCTCTTCACTGAAAGAGTGGCAGGGTGGAACTCTCTCCCGCAAACAGCAGTTGAAGCTAGAACAGTTGTTAAATTTAAATCCGAGATAGATTGTTGTTAAGCAAAGATATTAAGGGACATGGACCAGAGGCAGGAATATGGAATCAGGCCACAGATCAGCCATAATCTCATTAAATGGTGGGATAGGCTCAAGTGGTAGAATGGCCTACTCCTGTTCCTTTTGTTCCTAAAGCAAATTAGATATGGTCTTTGCTCTTTTATCCTCTTATAATTCCTACATTCCTGTTAGCAAGCCAATACTTTTAGAAGCCAACTAGAATTGCAGGGTTAATACAGTTCAGTTAAAGGACAGGATTTGTTCAATCGCATGAAAGTCATGCACACACACATTGGAGGAAGTTTCAGGAGGTTAGGTTTAATGCTCCCAAAATAAACGCTGAGGGTTTACAAGAGGCCAGTTTTGGATGATTGAAACACAACATTCTTCCAATAAAAGTCATGGTTCAGGCACACTCAGTTGCTACATTATATTTTGTTTCTTTGCAAATGAGTTTATTTGAGGTCCGTGCCAACTCTTTGATGAATTTAAAAGCACAACCCTCAGTCTATCAGCATGCTTCACAAATAACTGGGCAGTAATGATGACTCATCGCTGTCAGAACGCAAATACGAAGAGGACGGCTGAGTCAGCCAAGTGGGCAGGTGGTCAGCCACCTGGAAAGGTCCTCGCAGCTGCGCCACAGCAGTCACTCGGTGACCAGATTTATTGAAGCACTGGGTTACACAGGAATAAGATACTCCAGAGCTGTGCACATTTTCAATGGCAGTCCTGTTGTCACAGAAGCATAGAATTTACAGTGCAGAAGGAGGCCATTCGGCCCATCGAGTCTGCAGTGTTCCTTGGAAAGAGCACCCTAATTAAGCCCATACCTCCACCCTATCCCCGTAACCCAGTAACCCCACCTAACCCCTTTTTGGACACTAAGGTGTCATGTGAGAGTACCTTTAAGAAAAGTGTGTTTATAAATGGGTATGTATATAATGTGTATGTTGCTTTAAGAAATGGGTGTTTACTACTGCAGTGATGTCAGAGAGCGGATGGAGCTGGGCTGTCAGCTTTTAACTTTTGTTTTAGGCTGTTTGCTGCAGGGTGTGATTTAGTTTCATTTTCAAAGCTGGATAGCTGCAGTCACAGCCAGAAGGGGTATTAGTCTCTCTCTCTATAATCTAAAAACTGTAAATTGATCCTTTGGTGATTTAAAACTAATAACTGCTCTCAGTAGTGACTTTAACCTGATGTGCTTCTGTTAAAAGTTCCTTTTTAAGTCTTATGGCTGTTAAAAGGACAGCTTAAGGACTACTTAGTGTTGTATTCTTTGGGGGTTGTTTCGAATTAATGGTTGCTAAAATGTTCACTGTATGTTTCAAAAAAATTAACTTGAGTTCATAGAATAAACACTGTTTTGCTTTTAAAAATACGTTTTCCATTTCAGCTGCATCACACCTGTAGAGTGGGCCGTGTGTTCCCCATACCACAATCTATTAAAAGTTGTGAGTCAGGTGAACTCCATGATACGCTTTGGGGTTCTCTAAACCCTGGCCCATAACAAAGGGGCAATTTATCATGGCCAATCCACCTAACCTGCACATCTTTGGACTGTGGGAGGAAACGAGCACCCAGAGGAAACCCACACAGGTACGGGGAGAAAGTGCAAACTCGACACAAACAGTCCCCTGAGGCTGGAATTGAACCCGGGACCCAGGAGTTGTGAGGCAGCAGTGCTAACCACTGTGCCACCGTGCTGCCCAACTCCATAACTCTTGTGTTGTGTTCACTTCATTTATCAATGAACAATAAATTTTCTAGAATAGAAGCTATGATGGATTTATATTAACTTACTGTTGGGACAGGTCCTTTCGATTCTCGTTCAACAAGTGTGAGCTCAACAAGAAGTGGATTACTAACTTCAGTACTATCAGATTGTACAGCAACATTGGGAACAGCAGTAGACCATTGGACCTCTTGAACCTGTTCTACCGTTCAGTCGCATCATGGTCAACCTAAATTGTAACTAGCTTTATCTGCCTTACATTCACATCACTTGATTCGATTACATAATAAAATCCAATGATCTCAGTCCAAAAGGCATCAGTCAATTCGAGCTTTTCAGTCTGATGTCGCTCGATTTTCATTAGGTAAAGATATCAAGAGTTGTGGAGTTAAGAAGAGGAAATGGAGTTCACATGAAGATTATCCATGATGTAATTGAATGCAGAATAGGCTTGAGGGGCTGAATGGCCTACTCGTTTTGCAATACGTAGTGATGCCACCGAACTGTAAAGTCTAGTTTTTTTAAAAAATGTAAAGTACTCAATTCATTTTTTTTTCCCAATTAAGGGTCAATTTAACTTTGCCAATCCACCTACGCTGCACATCTTTGGGTTGTTGGGGTGAGACCCACACAGACACGGGGAGAATGTGCAAACTCCACACGGACAGTGACCCGGGACCAGGATCGGACCTCAGTGCTGTGAGGCAGCAGTGCTAACCACTGTGCCACCGTGCCACCCATTCCTGTGAGGCAGCAGTGCTAACCACTGCGCCACCTTGCCTCCACTGTAAAATCTGTTCTATGTCGAGCTTGTATTAGTTAAGCAAGAACACAGTCTGACCTGCCTCAGATGTAATTTGATGGAAAGCCATTACTGCTGCCATTCTGATGGTCTACCCTTCATTGAGGTGCAGGTTAATTATGGTATGTCTGACTGGACAGCTCAGGTAGGCTTGCAGTTTTCCGGGACAATATTTACAGTGTCAAATACCCTGGGTACCTCGGAAAGGGAAATAGGAACATAGGAGCAGGAATGGGCCATTCAGCCCCTCGAGTCTGCTCTGTCATTCAACTCGATCATGGCTGATCTTCTGTCTCTATTTTCCTGCACTATGCACATCTCCCTTGATATCTTCAATAGCTAGGAATCTATTTATCTCTATCTTGAACATACTCAATAACTGAGCCTCTGCAGCTCTCTGGGTTAGGGAAGTCCAACGATATGCCACCACCTTAGTCCAAAGTGGTTTACCTTTTATTTTGAGACTGCGTCACCTGGTTCTAGACCCCCCCCCCCAGCCTATCAACCATGAAAGAATTTTGTATGTTTCAATGAGGTCTCCTTTCATTCTTCTAAACTATAGAGAACACAGGCCCAATCTCCACAATCTCTCCTCATAGAACAATGCACCATCCCAGGGATCAGTCTGGTGAACCTTTGCTGCAATCCCTCTAAAAACAAGAAAAAGGTTTCAGCGGGTGTTGAGATTGAAGTTTGGCTGTGGTGTTCCTCACAGCCAATCACAATGATGGACTAATCCCCGAAAGGAATGTAAAGCAGAGTGATGTGCTCCCGGTCCCTTGGTGCTTCTTCCACTGTCAGCCCTACAGAAGACGTACTGCTGATCAACTCAATCCCTGCTGCAGCTCACAGTCCCAGCAAGCATGTAGATTCACTTCAATGACAAGCAGGAATGTAGCTGTTTATTTTCCTCATACTTCTTCCAACACAAGGTCAAATGTCTTCACTTACCAAAATCACCTCCCCATTTTCAGAAGAAGCTAAAATGAATGACAAATCTCCTTTACGTTTTCCAATAAAACTTGCATTCAAGTAGCACCATTCACATGCTCCGGGTGTTCCAAAGCAATCTCCTGCCAATGAAGTACTTCTGAAGTGCAGTCAGCCAATTTGTGCTCAACAAACTCCCGCTAACGTGATCAGATAATCTGTTTTGGCAATTCTGACAGAACAATACATTTTGGCGAGACAGAACATCCCCTTGTTCTTTTCTGAATTAGAACATAGAACATTACAGCGCAGTACAGGTCCTTCGGCTCTCGATGTTGCGCCGACCTGTGAAACCACTCTAAAGCCCATCTACACTATTCCATTATTGTCCATATGTCTATCCAATGACCATTTGAATACCCTCAGTGTTGGCGAGTCCACTACTGTTGCAGGCAGGGCATTCCACGCCCTTACTACTCTGAGTAAAGAACCTACTACTGACATCTGTCTTATATCTATCTCCCCTCAATTTAAAGGTATGTCCCCTCGTGCTAGACATCACCATCCGAGGAAAAAGGCTCTCACTGTCCACCCTATCCAATCCTCTGATCATCTTCTATGCCTCAATTAAGTCACCTCTTAACCTTCTTCTCTCTAATGAAAACAGCCTCAAGTCCCCCAGCCTTTCCTCATAAGATCTTCCCTCATTACCAGGCAACATTCTGGTAAATCTCTAATTGAATCCATATAATCCCAACAGTGCAGAAGGAAGCCATTCAGCCCATCAAGTATGCACCGACCCACTGAAAAAACATCCTACCCAAGCCCACTCCCTGCCCTATCCCCGTAACCCCACCTAATCTTTGGACACCAAGGGGAAATTCAGCATGGCCAATCTACCTAACCTGCACACCTTTGGACACCAAGGGGATATTTAGCATGGCTAATCCACCTAACTTGCACATCTTAGGACTGTGGGAGGAAACCGGACCACCCGGAGGAAACCCATGCAGACACAAGGGAGAACGTGACCACTCCACAGTCACCCAAGGCCAGAATTGAACCCAGGTCCCTGGTGCTGTGAGGCAGCAGGGATAGCCACTGTGCCACAATGCCGTTTTGGCATCTTTTAGCACTACCTAAGCGGGCAGAGGTTAGGCTCTCAGTTTAACATCTCATTTGAAAGGTGGCTCAGCCAACCCTGCAGCACTCACTCAGTACTGCACTGGAGTGTCAACCTAGATGTTGTGTGAAAGTCCCTGAGTGGGATATTTTTAATATATTTGTAACATTTCTAAATCATAAGATTGAAAAATTTTCATCCTTAGAAACCAAATACAATCAAAGATTTGCTCTTTGAATAGTGAAACAAAACTGTAAATGAGCAGATAGAAATGACAGCTATTGTGTGAGAAAGAAATGTGAGGACACAGATGGAAAATCGAGTATTTAATTCGGTATAAACTTAAACTGATCCCAACATTTTGACCTCTGGCAGCTGATTGTATCGCTTCAAAATCCAAGAAACATAACTACATGTTTTGTGGTGGAGTGAAAAATGTGGCTTGGAACCCAACGGTGGCGCAGTGATTAGCACTGCTGCATCACAGCGCCAGGGACCCGGGTTCAATTCTGGCCTCGGGTGACTGTGTGCAGTTTGCACTTTCTCCCCGTGCCTGCATGGGTTTCCTCCGAGTACTCCGGTTTCCTCCCACAGTCCAAAGGTGTGCAGGTTAGATGGATTGACCACGCTAAATTAACTTGCCCCTTAGTGTCCAAAGGTTAGGTGGGGTAACTAGGTTACGGGTTAGGGTGGATATGTGGGCTTAAGTAGGAAGCTCTTTCAAGGGCTGGTATTGATTTGATGGGCCTAATGGTCTCCTTCTGCACTGTAAATTCTATGATTCTATGATTAGGTTAGCACTCTCGTCCTCCCTCACTCAAATTAACACATCACAGTATACCACGATGGCACGTTACTACCTGTGTAAGCTGAGTGTGCTGAGTGTGAGGAATGTTTGTCTGAAGACCCGCACAACCAGACATAGGAACAGCTTCTTCCCCACAGGTACTAGACTCCTCAACGACTCTCCCTCGGACTGATCTGTTCCCTGTAAGAACACCATTCTCGACACCCTATGCTGCTCTTGCTCATGTATTTGCTTTGTTTGGCCCTTGTTCCGCACTGTAACCAATCACTATCTGTCGATGCACTATTTGTCAATGTACTCTGTCGATTATTCTTTTTGTCTACTATGTGCGCACTGTGTACGTTCCCTTGGCCGCAGAAAAATACTTTTCACTGCACTTCGATACATGTGACAATAAATCAATCAATCAATTAATCAGCCATTATTCTAATAATTTAGGTCCCTCATACATTTCTCCAGCAATTTTCAATTACTTAGCCATAGGTCTGAGTGGCACCCATAAACCCACACCTTTCAGCAGCCTTGAGTCACTCACTCCCACTGTGGCAAACACCAAATTACTGCGGGAGTTAGATATGTCCTGTTTGAGAAGAACGTACTGGGTGATAGGACAACAACCCTGTCTAATACATAGAAACATACAGAGAAAGAGAAAATAAAAGCAGGAAGAGGCTATTCAGCCCTTCGAGCCTGCTCCGCCATTCATTATGATCATGGCTGATCATCAAGTTCAATACCCTGATCCCACCTTCCCCCATGTCCCTTGGTCCCTTTAGCCCCAAGAGCTATATCTAATTGCTTCTTGAAATTACACAACGTTTTGGCCTCAACTACTTTCTGTGGTAATGAATTCCACTGATTCATCACTCTCTGGATAAAGAAATATCTCCTCACCTCAGTCCTAAAAGGTTTACCGCTTAACCTCAAACTATGACCCCTAGTTCTGGACTTCCCCACCATCGGGAACATTCTTTCTGAATCTACCCTGTCTAGTCCTGTTAGAATTTTGTAAGTTTCTAAGAGATCCCCTCTCACTCTTCTAAACTCCAAAGAATATAATCTTAACCGACTTAGTCTCTCCTCATATGACTGTCCCGCCATCCCAGGAATCAGCCTGGTAAACCTTCGCTGCGCTCCCTCCATAACAAGATCATCTTTGCTCAGATAAGGACACCAAAACTGCACACAATATTCCAAGTATGGCCTTACCAACTCCCTATACAATGGCAGTAAAACATCACTATTCCTAAACACAAGATACAGAACTCTTGTCACTCTTTAGCTTCCCTTATCTTCCCCAAACGCATCACAGCCGTAATACCCTCCCTTGATCTCATCCCCACTAAACTGCTAACCACTCAAAGTAACCTCCGGTCCCCACCCACCACAATGTTAGCTGACACTGTAAATGGTCCCGCCCTCCTCCAGTACTAAACCCTCTACCCATTCACCATCATCCTCAACAAAAAAGTATCCGGAAACCTGGCGTTCCTTTCCTCTCCTGACTCCTTGGGAAAGTGGCCTCTCAAATCCTTGCCCATTTCTCTCACAATTCCATGCTAGGATCTCTCCAATCACGCTTCTGGCACACACTCACCGAATTTGCCGGAGCTTCGGATGGGTGCGGGGGCGGATATTTTTGCCTTCGCCTCATTGATGGCTTGGAGATGAGTCCCATTGAGTTGGAGGTTGGCAACGCCACCATCGCTAACCTCCAAGTCTTTGACAGGGGGAAGTATTAAAATAGCCAAGCTTGGAGGGGATATTTCCCCTTCTTCCCTTAAGCTCGGCACATCCAAATGAGTGGTTACAGCGCAGATGGAGCTAGTCCCACCCCACCTCGTACTAGATATCTCCTGCCAACAGGAACAGATTCTCCCTTTCTGCTCTGTCTCAACCCCTCATGATTTTGGACACCTCTATTAAATCTCCCTTCAACCTTCTCCTTGAGAACATCCTCAGCTTCTCCAATCTGTCCATATAACTGAAGTCCCTCGGCCCTGTAACCAATCTCTTATATCTTTTCCACACCCCCTCTAAAGCCTTCACATCCTTACTAAGATTTGGTGCCCGGAATTGGACTCAATACTCTAATTGAGGCTGAACTAGTATTTTATAAAGGCCCATTAAATCCTTGCTTATGCGCTCTATGCCCAAACTCACAGCAAGTTCAAACCATTCACTTTTGTCCACACTGACCTCCTCTGGCTCCTGGTTCCTCCAACACATGGAATTTAAAATAATTTTCCTTAAGTATAAAACACATTTCATTGGCACACTTCTCCCTCTAGTCACCCTCCCCCCTATGCCCTTTCACCTCTTTCCCCTTCCATCCCCCTCCAATTTTTTTTTTCCCTCCAACTCTGGTTTCTCATATGTTCTCTCCCACTTCATCCACCACTGGCAGCTGTGACACGAGCAGTCTAGGTTCTAAACCCTTGAACCCTACCCACTTCTCTCATCTTTATTTGCATTCCTTAAAAGCTACTGATTTAATCAAACTTTTTGGCACCCCTCCCATTATCTGCTTCATTGGCTCAAGGACCATTTTATTGGATTAAGCCTCTGTGAGATGTTTTACTATTTTTCAAGATTTTTTTGTTTTCGCTGTTCCTACACTGATGAACTGCTTCAGGTTTTCTTCATCTGCAAATTGAAAAGGAGAATGCTAGAAAGAGAGAAAAGAGTGAAGAGTGAGAGTGAAGAAGAGGGAAAAAGAAAGGAGAGAAGAATAATGAGTGAAGAGAAATGAAAATGAATAACAGGGAGAGGAAAATGACTAAAAGGTTAAAGATAGGTGGGCAGTACGGTGGTGCAGTGGTTAGCACTGCAGCCTCACGGCGCCGAGGTCCCAGGTTCAATCCTGGCTCTGGGTCACTGTCCATGTGGAGTTTGCACACTCTCCCAGTGTTTGCTTGCGTTTTGCCCCCACATCCCAAATATGTGCAGGGTAGGTGGATTGGCCACGCTAAATTGCCCCTTAATTGGAAAAAATGAATTGGGCATTCTAAATTCATATAAAAAACACAGTTAAAGTTAGGTAACGTGAGAGAATTTGAAGGAGATTCATGACGAGATCAAGAGAATGACGATTTGAAAACATAGGGCAAAGAAAGCGGCTTCCATTGTTGTGAACAATGATGTTTATTCTCAATCGATAAACCGGTGCACCTCCATGTATTTGTTGTGCGTGTGTAACAAGTAGCTTGTGTACCCCTTGGGCCTTACAGGCTGGCCACACAGGATAGGGATGGAGTGTGAGAAAACTGGAGTCAGTCACAGCCTCAGCCTCTCCCTGTATTGACTAAGCCCCCAGGTACTCCCCTGGTCATTTATGATGCAATGATTTTGCTTTCCCACTCAGCTCTGCACTTTCCGCATGTAATGGCAGCTATTTACATGCACTGACTTGCTTTGCAGTGTCCTTCTGCAGCAAGTCCTACTCCCACATGTTACTTACTCTGTTACCCTGGTCACACAGTATCTCTCCTGTCAGATCCTGACAATGATTACCTTTGAGAATCAAACTTCATTGAAAGCTGGCAGAATCTCTATGCTAGGGGAACAAACTGCCTTGCTGCAGCGATGGGCAAGATAGGTTAGTGAGTGGGCTGCATGAGTGGGCCACCATCACCTCGTGGGCCGCAAGATTGAAATCGGGTTTGTTCACTAACTATGACCATTGAATAAGGTTGAATACATTTAATACATGTCAAATATTTCAGAACAAGTTATAGAAAATACTTAATCATTTATATATTAATAGAACTGTCATCAACTTCAAGTGGTAAAAATGGATGAAATGTTTATGCTTGATTGGACAAGAGGGAGCGCACGGCTCTCACTGTCAATGTTGTGCACAATCAGCATGCACCTCACTTCACTTGCCCTTGCTTTACGTGCGAATCACTTCAGTGACACCGGTGGGAAAAAGGCTACCCGAAGGAAACCAGCGGAATGTCACAACCTGTGCATGGGCAACGGTCAACAAAATGTCTCATGGCCCCAGTCAGAACCCACAAGGGCCACATGTGACCCCCGGGCCGCACGTTGCCCCGCATTGCCTTAACGTAATGTTATATCTTGTAGCCAGGATGACCAATGCACACCACAACTAGTGGAGCACTTTTGAAGCACAGTTCCTGTTGTGTAGGTAACCATGACAACCAAGTACTGCAGCACGACTGGATGTGTGACAAAAGCCTGACAATATGGGAGGGTCGGAGAAGTAGAGCGAGGTACTGCCAGCATACATGTATGCAAATTCCTCTTCAAACACTGCAATACATATCCACCTGAGCCACTGGAATAAGCCGACGGGGCCTCAGTTGAACATCTCATCAAGGACAGCACCTCAGACAGTTCAGCACTTCTTCAGTACTGCTCTAAAGTGCGAATCTAGATTTTATGCTGAGGTGCGCTTGAACACACAACCTTCTGACTCAGCAATGAGTGCCAACACTGAACTAATTGAGCCAGATAGGCAAATTCTTTCCTCACTTTACCAAAATATATAGCCATTCCTACACTGTTGCTGGGTCAAATCCTGGAATGTTTTCCCTAACAGCACTGTGGGTGCACCTATACCACAGGGACTGCAGCGGTTAAAGGCAGCAGCTCACCACCAACTTCTCAAAGGCAACTAGGGATGGGCAATAAATGCTGGCGTAGACAGTGACACCCACATGCCGTAAATGAATTTTTAAAAAGTCCAATTGATGGGCACTGTAGCAACAGCTAAAGAGAACATCTCAACACACCATCACTCAAACTTTGTCTAAGATAGGCCTGTTCCAGAGAAACAACAATGACTTCTGTACTTCTCTCCCATTTCCTCGCTGTTTTCTTTGCTTCTAAACCTCAAGAGGTTGTCATTTTATCTCTCGTTTAACCCACTTGCCCCAAACCACATGCACCTTGTGAGTCTGCTCCCATAGTCTTCATGCCACGCATTATAAATAAGCAAGAGGGGAGGTTGATGACTTGATCCCAGGTCTCTACGTCTCACATGGCCATTGGGAAGCGCTCAGGAGAAGTCCAGCATGATGCCTTCCTAGCTTCCTGCCTAATGGCATGGCTAAGATTGTGATCATTGGTGCAAACTGGAGATCTATCCCTTCTTAGAAGGCAGACGGCGTTACTGACCAAGCATGAGGCCACATCCTTACCTTGGTTGCTGCGTCCACGTTAGCACCTAGCTGGATCAGTTCAGAAACAACCCCGATGTGGCCTTCCTTCGATGCAAGGTGGAGAGCATTCAGCCCATTCTGAAAAACAACAAATGGAACAGTATTATATCAAAAAGGACTCTGGATAATAGATTCATTTAGAGAAACACAAAAACAGGAGTGTCATCCAGCCACTCAACCCTGGTCTGCCATTCAATGAGATTATTGCTGATCTTAACTTTACCGGCCCACATTGAATCCATCATTCATAATAGCCTTCCCTAAAGAAACCTATAATCTCAGCTTTGAAATTATTAATTATCGCCAGCTTCTGTCGCTTTATAGGGTAGCGAGTTCCAGATTTCCAGGACCATTTGAGTGAAGAAGTGTTTCTGAACGGCCGAACTCTAATTTTACAGCACTTTTCATGCCCCCTGGACTTCGACATAGACTTTACAACCAATACAATACTTTTGAAATGTGGGCAGCACTGTGGCACAGTGGTTAGCACTGCTGCCTCACGGCATTGCATTCTCCCCGTGTCTGTGTGGGTCTCACCCCCACATCCAAAGATGTGCGGGGTAGATGGATTGGCCACGCTAAACTGCCCCTTAATTTAAAAAAAACTTTTGAAGTGTAATAAGGGGGAATGCCAGATTAGTATATAATTTGACATTTTCTAACTCCAATCTGTGTTGCAGGAGCAACTTTTAAATATCAGAGCCATGCCCCTGTGCCCATCTACAAAGGCGACACTGGCATCTCGTGCCACGGACTCACAGATGTAACCAAAACAACCATGATATGATTTAATGGCAGAGCAGGCCCCCCGGGCTGAATGGCCTATTCCTGTTCCTAAATCCTATGTTCCCACGTCTGGCCTATATGCGACTCCGAACTGCCTTCTGAAATGACCCAGCAAGCCACTCAATTGTCAAGAAAGCAATCCACCACCACCTCGTCAAGGGAAATCCCAGGTGGCCAATAAGTGCCAATCTTTTCATCAACGACACCAGCATGTGAATACATTTTTTTAATAAAAGCCCCAAAATGCATTGGCTCCAATGCCAAATCCTTCATGGTCCCAGCCCATTCGATTTCTGCTAATCCTCCAATCATACTTCACGTTCCTGTACCCACCTCATGGAAATGGGCCTTTTGAACAAACCCCATCCCTTCATGACCCCTTTATGTGCTTTTTAAAAAAAAGTGAGATTTGCCGTGCTCTCGAGAGATCTATTCTCATCATTTTCAACTCCTCTACATTTAAGAACTTCAAAATAGATCTTTTTGAACAGCTTTTGGTCACCCCTCTAATGTCTCCCTCCATAGCCTGGCATCCACTCTGTTTACATCTGCGAATTGTGTTGGGATGTATTCTATATTGAAGAAGCTTCCTATATTTCTCGCCGAGCCAGTCTCCCTACGAGTGTCAGAATGAAATACAAGGCTCTTATCTCGGAAGGAAGTGAGCTTCTTGTATAAATATGTTAAGTATTATATCATTCTTTTTATTCTTCTGTTGCTCAGAGTCCCAGAGGAAAAAGATCCACATCTGTAGTGGAAGCTTGACAGTGCCAGGTTTATATTCACTTCTGCTTTTTAAATAGCCACTTGTATCATGGATGGACCTGCTGTTTTGAATGTTATCTTGAATTTACATGAAACTGTATTCCCAGTTACGCACTTGCCTAACTGGTGCTTACATGTCAAGTCTGCAAGAATGGCATGTCACAACATAATTGTTCAACTGCGTTTTACCCAGTCTCATTGGAGGATTTTGCACTGAATTGAAAGGGTTTTGCAGTCACAGGCGAGGTACTTGGCAAACCACTTTGAGCGCTCTTCACTGATGTAGTCAGCACAGCAATATATCATTGCTGACGTGACTCTCCCCTGGTTCTTCTCAAAGTCCGAAATAGCCTCTACCACCCTCCTCCTTCCCTTGAGAGTTGCAGCATTGGTGCTCAGCAACCTGTGCAGCTCTACAACACATGAACATGTAACTAGATAAAACTCCTGATTGTAAGGCATATCTATAATGTTAATGGAACAGAGGAAAATCTGGTCACGCAGCCATTTGTGTGATACACCAGTGTTGCCATGTGATCCCGTAAGCTCTTGGCAGACAGTGCAACTGGTAAGATTATGCGAATGAGGCTTAATACTGGCGACACAGTAGCACAATGGTTAGCACTGTTGCTTCACAGCGCCAGGGTCCCAGGTTCGATTCCCACTTGGGTCATTGTCTGTGCGGAGTCTGCACGTTTTCCCTGTGTCTGCGTGGGTTTCCTCCGAGTGCTCTGGTTTCCTCCCACAAGTCCCGATCGACGTGCTGTTAGGGGAGTTGGACATTCTGAATTCTCCCTCCGTGTACCCAAACCGGCGCCGGAATGTGGCGACTAGGGGCTTTTCACAGTAACCTCATTGCAGTGTGAATGTAAGCCTACTTGTGGCAATAATAAAGATTATTATTATTCATACATTTTAATATAAATATATGTCAACATTCTAAGCAGGAAAGCCAACCTTTTCGGAATGAGGCTTGGTGTATATTAGCAGTTACGTGGGCGGTATTTAATCCAGCTCATTGTGGTGGGAAACACGTTGGCTGGACTCTCTAAATAATGAGAAGCTGCCGTCAGTCTGCTGGCAGTGGGAAACTTCTGCCATTCAGTTTGAAGCAGGAAAGGGCTGAGGTACGCAAATTGTCCGCTTGCAGCAGAATGTCAAATGACTCATTAACGAAACACTCAACATCAATTTTCCCTGAGCCCACCAGAACTTTGTGGTGGGTCAGAGATTAAATGGAAGCTGCACAACTCTCTTGTGCCTCCTGAAGGAAACCTTGTCGGGTTTGGCTGTGGCCTCATTGAGGGGGTCCCTTATTGAGAGACAATGAGTGCCCAATCATTGGAAGGGGGGGGGGGGGGGGGGGCGGGGGGGGGGGGGGGGGGGGGGAGTCGCCGAAAGCCACTCTCCAGCCCTTGCCTTCGACACCACGGCTGTCCCCCCCCCCCTCCCAGCAATGCCCCATACGTTCTCATTCACCTGTTTGTGGGGATCCAACGGTAAACTCACCATAGATCCTAGATGGACTATAGACTGCTTTCCCCTTCAAGAGGGAGAGCTGACTTCTGGAGGTGGTTTAACCCGAGGATCCCCACACCTCAGACAAGGGGCAAGGTTGCGAAGGCTGGGCCTACATGTATAACCTCAGCCAGTACAGGAATTGAACCCGCGTTGTTGGCCTTCGCTTTGCATCACAAACCAGTGTCCAACCAATTGAGTTAAACCAGCTAAGTTAAATAAAGAAAGCATTTTTGCCGAATGCGAATTCTGTAGTCGGAGGTGTAAAGGGACATTGATTGTAGTGTTTGGGAGTGCTCAGTTATCAAGCCCCATTCAGATACAGCCGCACCAAAGTTGGGCAATTGGTACCTATAAGACCACAAGATATAGGAGAAGAATTAGGCCATTCGGCCCATCGGTCTGCTCTGCCATTCAATAATGATTGAAATGTTTCTCATCCCCATTCTCCTGACTTCTCCCCATAACCCCTGATCCCCTTATTAATCAAGAACCTATCTATCTCTGGGCAGGATTCTCCGGCCGCGCCAGCCAAGTGACCGGAAATTCCCGCCCGATGTCAATAGACCTTTACGTGGTCCAGGTCCACCCCTGGCAATTTGTGGTGGGCTGGGCAGAAGAATACAGCCCTCTGTCGTGATAGGTTCAGTGTTGACAGGTTCATTAGCATTGGGGGGGGGGGCACTGTGATGTTCAGACACAGTTCCTGCAATAAAAATCTCGATGGCCTTTTCCCCACGTTCCAGTAAAAGGCCAGATATTGTTTCTGGCGACCCGCAAAAATGAAAGTATGCAACAGAAAATATCTCACACATGAGAAACTATCCTAAAATCTTTTTTTTTTTTTAAATTTTTTATGGAATATTCCAGCTCTAAAAAGATCACTCCAATTTACACTGTAGCACACATTCTTTAAGGAACAAATCCATGAGATACAACTCAGGTTGTAAACTGTGGGATAAATGCCAAGGCAGCAGTGTTGCTGAGACACAATGCAGAATACAATGAGGTAACAACAAACATTCCAGTGTCTTTGACATTTGGCTATGACTTGCACCTTAATCACTGTTCTGTCCCCTTTTCTACTCCTTCACCATTGGCAAGCGCATATTTTACTTTTAAAATATCTTTAATTTACTCTACAACATAGGTAGCATATAGAATCACTGAATTTCTAAGGTACTGAAGGAGGTCATTCGGCCCATGGAGTCTACACCAACCCTCTGAAAAACACCCCACCCTGGCCCACTCTCCCACTCTATCCCCATAACCCTGCAACTGCAATTAACCTTTAGACACTAAGGGGCAATTTTATCACGGCCAATTCACCTAACCTCCACATCTTTGGACTGTGGGAGGAAACCGGAGTACCCGGAGGAAACCCATGCCGACACAGGACAGTCACCCAAGGTCAAAATCGAACTCAGGTCCCTGGAGCTGTGAGGCAGCAGTGCTAACCACCCTGCCACTTAATTGTTCAGTGCATGTCATGATTTGAAATATCAAACTGGTTTAAAATGCTGCATCATTTGGTTGCCTTGTTCATTCACAAGAAGAGATTCAAACCCCATATGCACTAAATCATAACAAATAGGAGTAGGTCATTCAGCCATTTGAGCTTGCTCTGCAATTCAATAAGATCATGGCCGATCGGATTGTGGCCCTAACTCTACCTACCTGACTGTCCCCCATAACTCTTGAGTCCCTTGTCAACCAAAAATCTGTCTAACTGAGTCTTGAATACAGTCAATAGTCCAGCTGCTGACTGTGGAGGAGAATTCCAAAGACGGAGGCCCCTCTGAGAGGAAATTCCTCCTCAACCCTGCTTTAAATGGAAGACCTAGTATTGTTAAACTGTGCCGCCTAGTTCTAGATCCCCGCATGAGGGGAACCATCCTCCCAATATTTGTCTTGTCCAGCTGCCTCAGAATCTAATACGTTTCAATAAGATCAACTCTCATCCTTCCAAACACAAATGACTGCAGGCCCAACCAACAGGGCAGAGGCCATTTAGTCCAACTACTCTGCACCGACCCTCTGAAAGAGCTCCCTACCTAGGCCCACTGCCCCACCCTATCCCCGCAACGCCACCTAACCTGAGCAGCATTTTTATCCTGGTCAGCCCACTAACCTGCACATCTTTGGACTTTTCCTTATGGAATCTTTTTCCTTTGCGATCTTCCTTGCTAAGTCAATCCTTTTGTCACAAGAATTAACCTGTGATTATTCTCTGAGCTGCTTCCAATGCAAGTTTATCCTTCCTTAAATAAATGGTGACCAAAACTGTACATAGTATTCCAGCTAGAATCCCAACACCCTGTACAGCCGGAGAAAGACTTTCCTATATTTATACTCCATCCGCCTTGAAATAAAGACTGGCATTCCATTTGCTTTCCCAATTACTTGTAGTATCTGCAGGCTAACCTCTTGTGACACATGTACAAAGACTCTTCAATCCCTCTACCACAGAATTCTGCAGTCTCTCTCTATATAAACAATATTCTGTTTTTCAATTCCTCCCACCAAAGTGACAACCTCACATTTTCCCACATTGTACTCCATCCGCCCACTTTTTGTCCACTCTTTTGGCCTATCACTGTCCCTTTGCGGCCTCTTGCTATCCTCCTCACAACTTAATTTGTTTGACAATATTTGAGAAAGAAAATGGCCAGAATACAGTTTGGCCCTTCATCCAAGTCATGACTACAGATCACAAGTAATTAAGGCTCCAGCATGGATCCCCGTGACAGTCCACTGGTTATCTTTTGCCAATCTCAAAATGACCCAACTCTACTTTCTGTTAATTAGCTAATTCTCCACCAGCCCCACAACACCATGAGCTCTTATTTTGTGTAGTAGCCTTTTGCTTTTTGGAAATCCAAATACACGTGCCTCTGTGGGTTTCCTCCGGATGCTCCGGTTTCCTCCCACAGTCAAAAGATGTGCAAGTTAGGTGGATTGGCCATACTAAATTGCCCAGAGTGACAAAAAAAGATTAGGTGGGGTTACTGGGTTACGGGGAGGGTGGAGGTGTGGGCTTAGGTAGGGTGCTCTTTCCAAGGGCCGGTGCAGACTTTGGCGGGCCGAATGGTCTCCTTCTGCGCTGTAAGTTCTATGATTCTATGAATACATCAACTGGTTCCCCTTTATCCACCCTGCATATTACAACCTCAAAGAACTGTAAATAATTTTTTCAAACATGATTTCCCTTTCACCAAACCATGCTGACTCTGCCTCATTGGAGCTGCTCCCTCCTTAATTATGCATTTTCCCACTGAAAGATTTTAGACTACTAACTAGCCTTATGTTTCCTACGTTCTGCCTGCTTTATCTCAGGAATAGAGGAATTGCATTCATAGTTATCCAATCTTCCATGACCTCTCTTGAATCCAGGGAATTTTGGAAGATTATAACCAATGCATTCATTACCCTTCGTACTGTGCTCACCCCAGTCCAACGCCGGCATCTCCACATCATGGCTACCAACGACACCGCAAACTGCCGGCTCAAAGTGGAGAGGATCTCCAGGAAGATCGCGCATATAGACACTGACATTAAGTTTCTACAAAGATGCAAGAAAGCAGACAAGATCCCGAAAGGGCTACAGATCACAAACCCACTCAAGTCGACCTACAACACAGACTTCACTGAGAGACTCTGCCGTCGCACCTCTCTCACACTCCTCAACCACCTCGTACACCAGCTCTACAGCAGACGACGCAACCTGGAAACCAAGATAGAGGCCATATTCTCAACTTGCGCTCAGGATGCAGTAGACCAGCTGCGGAACACCGCCAAACAGATGAGACAACAATACTATGCCACCTATATGCATACCAAGAACAGAAAGCTTGAGAAACTTGGCATCACCACCGGCAGCAACCAAGCCACCCCCGGTGTCACAGTAAAAAACAATACAGGGAAATCTATTGTCAACTTGTCAGACTACACCCTTCAACCAGATGAAATCGAAGTCCTCAGCAGAGGGCTCAATTTCTGCACCACCACCAAAATGGACCCCATCAGTCTCGCGGCAGACACGGAGAAATTCATCAGGCGAATGGAATTCTTCCACAGACCCAAAGAGGCCAACAGCGAACCCAAGCAGACTACCAATGAACCGGAACAGCAGACCGAGAGATCTGCGGTGCGGCAACCGAAGAGGAAAGAGTCGAATTGGACCCCTCCGGATGGCCGCTGCCTTAGACTCGACATGTATGCTCAAGCCGTCAGGAGTCGCGTCAATGCCAGATTCATCAGTCGCATTCACAAGACAGCCCCGAACGTCACCCAAGCACAACGCAATGCCATCCGCGCTCTCAAGACCAACCACAGCATCGTCATCAAACCAGCAGACAAAGGGAGGGCCACTGTCGTACTGAACAGAACGGACTACTGCAAAGAAGTATACCGACAACTGAACAACCAAGAACATTACAGACAGTTACCCGCAGATAAGACCAAGGAACACATCCGCCAACTTAACAGACTGATCAAGACCTTGGATCCAGATCTTCAGAGCACCCTACGTGCTCTCATCCCACGTACTCCCCGCATTGGAGATCTCTACTGCCTCCCGAAAATACATAAGGCCAACACACCAGGCCGCCCTATCGTTTCAGGCAATGGGACCCTGTGTGAGAACCTCTCTGGCTACATCGAGGGCATCTTGAAACCCATCGTACAAGGTACACCCAGCTTCTGTCGCGACACGACGGACTTCCTACAGAAACTCAGCACCCATGGACCAGTTGAACCAGGAACATTCCTCGTCACAATGGACGTCTTGGCACTCTACACCAGCATCCCCCATGACGACGGCATTGCTGCAACAGCCTCAGTACTCAACACCGACAACTGCCAATCTCCAGACGCAATTCTGCAACTCATCCGCTTCATTCTGGATCACAACGTCTTCACCTTCGACAACAAGTTCTTCATCCAGACGCACGGAACAGCCATGGGGACCAAATTCGCACCCCAATACGCCAACATCTTCATGCACAAGTTTGAACAGGACCTACTCACCACACAGGACCTTCAACCGATGTTATACACCAGATACATCGATGACATTTTTTTCCTTTGGACCCACGGCGAAGAATCACTGAAACGACTACACGATGACATTAATAAGTTCCATCCAACCATCAGACTCACCATGGACTACTCTCCAAAATCAGTTGTATTCTTGGACACACTCGTCTCCATCAAGGACGGTCACCTTAGCACTTCGCTTTACCGCAAACCTACGGATAACCTTATGATGCTCCACTTCTCCAGCTTCCACCCTAAACACATTAAAGAAGCCATCCCCTATGGACAAGCGCTCCGTATACACAGGATCTGCTCAGACGAGGAGGAGCGTAACAGACATCTACAGACGTTGAAAGATGCCCTCGTACGAACGGGATATGGCACTCGACTCATCGATCGACAGTTCCAACGCGCCACAGCGAAAAACCGGACCGACCTCCCCAGAAGACAAACATGGGACACAACCAACAGAATACCATTCGTCGTCCAGTACTTCCCCGGAGCGGAGAAACTACGTCATCTTCTTCACAGCCTTCAACACGTCATTGATGACGATGAACATCTTGCCAAGGTCATTCCCACACGGTAGCCTTGTGGATAGCACAATTGCTTCACAGCTCCAGGGTCCCAGGTTCGATTCCGGCTTGGGTCACTGTCTGTGCGGAGTCTACACATCCTCCCCGTGTGTGCGTGGGTTTCCTCCGGGTGCTCCGGTTTCCTCCCACAGTCCAAAGATGTGCAGGTTAGGTGGATTGGCCATGATAAATTGCCCTTAGTGCCCAAAATTGCCCTTAGTGTTGGGTGGGGTTACTGGGTTATGGGGATTGGGTGGCGGTGTTGACCTTGGGTGGGGTGCTCTTTCCAAGAGCTGGTGCAGTCTCGATGGGCCGAATGGCCTCCTTCTGCACTGTAAATTCTATGAAACCCCCACTACTTGCCTTCAAACAACCGCGCAACCTCAAACGAACCATTGTTTGCAGCAAACTACCCAGTCTTCAGAACAGCGACCACGACACCACACAACCCTGTCATGGCAATCTCTGCAAGACGTGCCAGATCATCGACATGGATACCACTATTACACGTGAGAACACCACCCACCAGGTACGCGGTACATACTCGTGCGACTCGGCCAACGTTGTCTACATCATACGCTGCAGGAAAGGATGTCCCGAAGCGTGGTACATTGGCGAGACCATGCAGACGCTGCGACAACGAATGAACGGACATCGCGCAACAATCACCAGGCAGGAATGTTCCCTTCCAGTCGGGGAACACTTCAGCAGTCAAGGGCATTCAGCCTCTGATCTCCGGGTAAGCGTTCTCCAAGGCGGCCTTCAGGACCCGCGACAACGCAGAATCGCCGAGCAGAAACTTATAGCCAAGTTCCGCACACATGAGTGCGACCTCAACCGGGACCTGGGATTCATGTCGCATTACATTCATCCCCCACCATCTGGCCTGCGAAATCCTACCAACTGTCCTGGCTTGGTACAATTCACACCCCTTTAACCTGGGGTTACCCCATCTCTGGATCTGTAAAGATTTAATCACCTGCTAATGCTCGCATTCCAAGCATTGTTTGGCATCTTTGAATTTGTCTATATATGTGTTTCTGGAACAGACCTCTTCATTCACCTGAGGAAGGAGCAGCGCTCCGAAAGCTAGTGACATCGAAACAAACCTGTTGGACTTTAACCTGGTGTTGTAAGACTTCTTACTATTATTGGGAAGTTTTGTGTGTCTTCTACCATAGTGACAGATACAAAATACACGTTTAGAGTCTCTGCCATTTCGTGCTGCCCATTATTAGTTGCCAATCTCATACTCGAGAGAGGCTTGTCCAACAGTTTCGCTTGGGGTGGGGAGGGAGTCATATTTTCACTTTTTCCTCACTTCAGGAGTCGATGAGCAAATTTCAGAAAGGAAATGGGGCGATTGCGCTTCAGAGAGAGTGCAACGAGGCCATTAAATCACAGGAGAGACCAAAATCGAGAACCACGCCAAGCGCTGATTGGTTTTAAATCTAACCGGCCCGCCCCCATTGGCGAAATCAGGATTCTGAGGTAGCATGCCAAAAAACCAATAATCACCACATAGGGCCAATCTCCATACAATTAATGGGAGCGGAACCCGTGATCTAACTACCTCCCCAGCAAATGGTCACGCGGGTGCCGATTGGGACTCCGGTTTAAAAACGTGAAGCTGGCAGAAGGGCTGCTGCGGGGACCGGAGGAGGTGAGTAACCACCTTCGTTCCTCGGCAATGAGCCCAGGGGCACTCGGGCTGCTGTGACGGTGCTCAGAGGGGAGCTGGGGAGTCCCTGGCAGGCCGACCTCAGTCGAGAGGGCCCGCCATTGGTGGTGGTTGGGGTGCGAGGTTGTGGTTGTGGGGGGGGGGGGGGACGACACTGCGCCTGAGAACTGAAGAAAGCAACACCACAGGCACAGCGGCCAACATCCGAACACCAAGAAGCTGATCTCCAGCAAGGGGGCCATTTTGGCGACCAGAGGGTGAGCATGGGCACCACGGAGGAGGCCCGGTGTCGGTCCAGGTAACGTTACATGTGAATATCTGGGGTCCAGGCTGTGGGGTCTGGTGAGCAGGCGGGCCCGCTGTGGCCGGGGTGCGTGGGTAGGGTATGTCGAATGGCAGGGGATGTGGGTGGGGGGTAGCAATGGGGGAGTGGGGAGCAATGGGAAAATGGATTGTCCCAGGGTGGAAGACACCGCTGATTGTCAGTCTCACACCCTCTCCCAACCCCTTACAGATAGTACATGCAATGGCCGATATCTTGGACCCTGACAAAGTCCAGGCGGCCAGACATCTGAGGAGACATCGCATGAGCGTCGACACAGACTCGAGACAGTGGCCCATGTCCAGGGCCCTGCCCCATACCCGGAGGACCCGCCTCCCAGCAGGCCAGAGAGGGAACCAGAGGGGGACGCCGGCAACCGCCCAAGCTGTACAAGTGTCGCTGGTCTTTCGATCAGCATGTGCTGCAGGAGGCTCCGCCTCAACAAGGGGACAGTGCGGTACCTGTGGCATGTACTTGCGGACTTGGCAACACATGGAGTAGGAGGGTACCAGCTCACGGTGGCTATCAAGGTAACCCCAGCCATGATCGTTTACGCCTCAGGATCATTCCAGGGCTTGAACGGGGACTTCTGCAGCATCTCACAAGTTACAGCCTACAAGTGCATCAGTGAAGACATGGATGCCGTGTTTGCCAGGGCAGCGAACTATATAATCTTTGACAGAGCATAGAACATACAGTGCAGAAGGCATCGGGTCTGCACTGACCCAATTAAGCCCTCACTTCCACCCTTTCCCCCGTAACCCAATAATCCCTCCTAATCTTTTTGGTCACTAAGGGCAATTTAGCATGGCCAATCCACCTAACCTGCACGTCTTTGGACTGTGGGAGGAAACCCACGCAGACACGGGGAGAACATGCAGATTCCGCACAGACAGTGACCCAGCAGGGAATCAAACCTGGGACCCTGGTGCTGTGAAGCCACAGTGCTAACCACTTGTGCTACCGTGCTGCCCTGGACTAGGTCCAACAAAATGCCCGAGCAGCAGGATTCTCCACCATTGACAGGATGCCCATTCCTCATAGGGGATGCAGACTGTGCTGTCTGGCACTCCGCCACTAATTTGGGCCCTTTCCCGTCTGTTGTGGGCCAACTTCTCCTGGGGACACAGGGGGATCATCGCGGGCCACACGCATTGCTCATCGCAGGGGTATGGGGGGGGGGGGGAGGAGTATGAGGGAATGGAGAGGAATGGAGAGAATGGGGGGGGTATGAGGGATGGGGGTGGGGAGGCGTGGACAGCATTGCTGGAGATGGGTGGGCAGGGGCATGGAACGTTGCTGGGCAGGGGTGGAGCCAGGCACATTCCCGTTGGGGTTGGGGGTCTGGTGCCAACTCACCCATCCTCCTGGAACTGGCAAGCATGGTCCCGACAAATAGGCGGCGGGATCATAATTTGCGGTGTGAAGCCCGTGGGGCCTCGTTAAGTGGACCAATTAACGTTTTATAGCGGTGACAGCCTCGCTGGTCCTAGCGTCGGGAAGCTCGCGGCAGTTCCTGCTTGCTACCACTCTCAGAAACATTTTGGTTTCCACACACACTCTCTTTCTCCCCTCCACACACACACTCTCTCTCTCCCCTCCACACACACTCTCTCTCTCTCTCTCTCTCCCCTCCACACGCACTCTCTCTCTCTCTCCCCTCCACACACACTCTCTCTCTCTCACCCCCCCCACACACACACACTCTCACCCCCCCCCCCCCACACACACACACACTCTCACTCCCCTCCACACACTCTCTCATTCCCCTCCCCACCACATATCGTAAGTATCAGCATTGCAAGGGTTAATGTAGTGTTGAGAGTAGCCACTAGAAGGCGCTGCATATACAACGATAGAAGGCAGTGATGCTAGACCCGAGCGGAGGTGCGTATGCAGGAGATAGCTAGTGAAGGTCATAACAGCAGTTAATGTGAGAGGGTTAGATTATAGCTTATACCAGTAGTGGGATTAGTGTAGTTAGAAGTTATTGATCAATTCTGTGGAGGTGTGAGAGAGAGTGTTTGTGTGGAGGGAAGAGAGAATGTGTGTGGAGGGGAGAGAGAAAGCGAGTGTGTGGAGGGAAGAGAGAGAGTGTTTGTGTGGAGGGGGGTGAGAGAGAGTGTGCGCGGAGGGGAGAGAGAGAGTGTGTGTGGAGGGGAGAGAGAGAGTGTTTGTGTGGAGGGGTGTGAGAGGAGAGTGTGTGCGGAGGGGAGAGAGAGAGTGTGTGTGGAGGGGAGAGAGAGAGTGTTTGTGTGGAGGGGGGTGAGAGAGAGTGTGCGCGGAGGGGAGAGAGAGAGTGTGTGTGGAGGGGAGAGAGAGAGTGTTTGTGTGGAGGGGGGTGAGAGAGAGTGTGCGCGGAGGGGAGAGAGAGAGTGTGTGTGGAGGGGAGAGAGAGAGTGTTTGTGTGGAGGGGTGTGAGAGAGAGTGTGTGCGGAGGGGAGAGAGAGAGTGTGTATTAAGGACTAAGTGTCAAATCCCCGTTTTAGTAGTGTAAATAAAATCATAGCTGTGTTAAAGTAAAAGCTGCTCTGTGATCTTTGTGGAACACTACACCAATTATCCTGAAATAAGCAACAGAAAAAACACCCACAACACACATTCTGTCCTCACCAAACACACACACATGCTCTCTCTCTCTCCCTACCACACACACACACTCCACCCCCCACACACACACATACACAGACACACACTCTCTACCCCCCCCACACACACTCTCTACCCCAACACACACACACTCTCCACCCCCCCCCACACACACATACACAGACACACGCTCTCTACCTGCCCCCCCAACACACACACACTCACTCTCTACCCCCCCACACACTCACTCTCTACCACCCCCCCCCACACACACACACTCTCTACACCCCCCCCCACACACACACACAGACACACGCTCTCTACCTGCCCCCCCCAACACACACACACTCACTCTCTACCCCCCCACACACTCACTCTCTACCACCCCCCCCCCCCACACACACACACACTCTCTACACCCCCCCCCCCACACACACGTAGGCACACACACACACACACAGGCAGACACCAACAGGCAGACACACAAACACAGACACACACAGACACACACGCATGTGGTGATGTGCATCACTGTAAATGCATGTTGGCTAGCTAGACACTAGAGGGAGCACCAGAAACATCACACACACACACACTCAACCAATAGATCAGTTAGATAGGACATGACCAATGGACATTCACGATACACACAGAGGTGGCACCACCACAGGAGGGCATTATACCAACGCATATATAAAAGGACACCAGGCACATGATCTGCCGCTTTCCAGTGGAGACAGTCAGTGAGTAGAGACACAAGGTTAATTCAATATTATACCCACCACGTGGATTGCAGCAGCTGGTTAGTCAGTCTGGGTACCGATAGTAGGATTAGCAGTGGTGTCGAACCCGAGTAATAGAAGTGTAAATAGTTTAATAAAGGTGTTGAAGTTATCTCCACGTCTGAACCTTCCTTAGTCAAGTGCACTACAAGGAAGCCGCTTATGTTACACCTAGAACATAACATAACAAATCAATGCACACACACACACAGACAGACACACACACACAGACACACACACTCTCTCTCCCCACCACAGACCGACAGACACACACACTCTCTCTCTCTCTACCCCATCTACACACTGGACAGAATGTTCGCATATTTTTTCAGAGGGTCAGTCTGTGACTGAGAACCGGCATGTAGCTCCCCAGCTACACAACTGGGTTTTAATCCAGATTATGAGCCACACTGAGAAACATATTCAGTGGATGTTTCTTTACGGCATCACAGTTGTGGGTATGGGGCCTGATGGAGGCAGCAAGGTCTACTCAACAGAGATTGGAGAGCCCATGTTAAAAGCCCCCTCCCCGGATCAGCACAGAAAAAACCCATCAGGAACTAACACCCTCTCCTCACACCATCAGCACCGGGGCTCTCAACCCACCACCCCACCCCCTCCTCTCCTCCACTAACACCTGGGCTTTCACCTCCTGCGGCCCCCTGCTTGCCCCTCTCCCCCCTCCACATCATCAACATGAGGGCCCTCATACCTGCCCACGCACCCCCCCCCCCCCACCCACCCAACAAACATTTTGCAAACCCCAGCCCAATGGGGCTCCCCCAGGGAGATGAACCGGACCGTCCACTGGCAGTGCCAATCTGTGCCAGGGCTGTGCATGTCCTTATCTCTCTTGGGAGGGGGGTGGGGGTGGGGGGGGGGGGGGGGGGGTGGTAGTCACCACTGTTGTATTATATTGTATATATGGGTATTATGGTAAGGCCTCTGTACTACAGGTACGGGGGTAGATCCCTGCCTGCTGGCTCTGCCCAGGAGGCGGAGTATAAATGTGTGTGCTCACCGAGCTGCAGCTATTTTGTAAGCTGCTGAAGGAGGCAACACATCTCTGTGTAATAAAGCCTTGATTACATTCTACTCTCGTCTCGTCGTAATTGATAGTGCATCAATTTATTACACAGAGTGAACGGGCCGGTTAAGCGGGCCCAGGTGTTCGCGCACCTGAAGGGGCTGAAGGCGGATGTGGTCATGCTCCAGGAGACACACCTGAAGGGCAGACCAGGTAAGATTGAGGAAGGGGTGGATAGGTCAGGTGTTTCATTCGGGGCTGGATGCCAAAAATCGGGGGGGTGGCGATCTTGGTGGGAAAGAGGGTGTCGTTCGAGGCGTCGAGTATTGTGACAGACAATGGCGGCAGGTACGTAATGGTAAGCGGTAAGCTGCAAGGGGAAAGAGTGGTGCTGGTCAATGTGTACGCCCCGAACTGGGACGATGCGGGTTTTATGCGGCGCATGTTGGGTCGGATTCCGGACTTGGAAGTGGGGGGCCTGATAATTGGGGGGGGGGGGGGGGCGCTGAGCAGGGCGCTGATAGCGAGAGTAGAGGGTACCGAGTACTCGGTGATAGCCATTGCGTATCACGCCCCGCATTGGGTAGACCTAGAGCTGGGGGAGGAGAGGGACCAGCGCCCATTGTGGCGCTTGAAGGTGGGACTGTTCGCGGACGAGGAAGTGAGCAAGCGGATCCGAGGAAGCATAGAGAGATACCTGGAGGCCAACGATAACGGGGAGGTCAGAGTGGGGATGGTCTGGGAGGCGCTGAAGGCGGTAGTTAGGGGAGAGTTGATCTCCATTAGGGCCCACAAGGAGAGGAGAGAGCAGATGGAGAGGGAGAGGCTGGTGGGGGAGATGGTGAGGGTAGACAGGAGGTGCCAGGAGAGGGACTGTTGAGGGAGTGGCGTAGCCTCCAGGCCGAATTCGACCTGTTGGCGACCAGGAACGCGGAGGCGCAGTGGAGGAAAGCCCAGGGGGCGGTTTATGAATATGGGGAAAAGGCAAGCCGGATGCTGGCGCATCAGCTTTGGAAGCGGGACGCAGCTAGGGAGATCGGGGAGTTAAGGATAGGGGAGGGAGTGTGGTGCGGAGTGGGGTTGGCATCAATGGGGTCTTCAGGGACTTTTATGAGGAATTGTACCGGTCCGAGCCCCCACTGGAGGAGGGAGGGATGGGCCTCTTTCTGGACCAATTGAGGTTCCCAAAGGTGGAGGACGGACTGGTGGCAGGATTAGGGGCCCCGATTGGGCTGGAGGAGCTGGCCAAAGGGATAGGAAGCATGCAGGCGGGGAAGGAACCGGGGCCGGATGGTTTCCCGGTCGAATTCTACAAAAAATATGTGGACCTGTTGGGCCCGTTGCTGGTTCGGACCTTCAATGAGGCAAGGGAGGGGGGGGCTTTGCCCCCGACGATGTCCCGGGTACTGATCTCCTTGATCCTGAAGCGGGACAAGAATCCCCTGCAGTGTGGGTCTTACAGGCCGATTTTGTCGTTAAATGTGGATGACAAGGTGCTGGCGAAGGTCTTAGCCACGAGAATTGAGGATTGGGTGCCGCAGGTGATCCACGAAGACGAGGCAGGGTTCGTGAAGGGGAGGCAGTTGAACACGAATGTGCAGAGGCTCCTGAACGTTATTATGATGCCGACGAGGGAGGGGGGAGGCGAAGATAGTGGTGGCGATGGACGCTGAGAAGGCCTTCGATAGGGTAGAGTGGGGGTTACTTGTGGGAGGTGCTGAAGAGGTTCGGGTTTGGGGAGGGGTTCGTCAGGTGGGTTAGGCTGTTGTATGAGGTCCCGATGGCGAGTGTGGCCACGAACAAGAGGATGTCTGAGTGCTTTCGGTTGCATCGAGGGACAAAGCAGGGGTGTCCCCTGTCCCCCCTGCTCTTCGCACTGGCGATTGAACCCCTGGCTATTGCACTGAGGGAGTCGAGGAACTGGAGGGGGTTGGTGCTGGGTAGGGAGGAGCATAGGGTGTCGCTTCATGCGGACGACCTACTGCTGTATGTGGCGGACCCGGTGGGAGGAATGCCAGAGGTAATGAGGATCCTCAGGGAGTTCGGGGATTTCTCAGGGTACCAGCTCAACATGGGGAAGAGCGAGTTGGTCGTGGTTCACCCAGGGGACCAGGAGAGGGGGATTGGCGAGCTCCCACTAAAAAGGGCGGAGAGGAGCTTCAGGTATTTGGGGATCCAGGTGGCCAGGAGCTGGGGGGCCCTGCATAGACTTAATTTCACAAGGCTGGTGGAGCAAATGGAGGAGGAGTTCAAGAGGTGGGATGCGTTGCCGCTGTCCCTGGCGGGTAGGGTGCAATCAGTTAAGATGACGGTGCTCCCAAGGTTTTTGTTCCTGTTCCAGTGCCTCCCCATTCTTATCCCGAAGGCCTTCTTTAGGCGGGTCAACAGGAGCATAATGGGGTTTGTGTGGGCACAAGGGACTCCGAGGGTGAGAAGGGTGTTCCTGGAGCGGAGTAGGGATTAGGGGGTGGGGGGGCTGACGCTGCCCAACCTCTGTGGGTACTACTGGGGCGCCAATGCGGCAATGGTGCACAAGTGGGTGATGGAGGGGGAGGGGGCTGCATGGAAGAGGCTGGAGACGGCGTCTTGTGAGGGTACGAGTCTGGAGGCGCTGGCAACGGCGCCGCTGCCGCTCCCTCCAAGGAGGTATACCACGAGCCCGGTGGTGGCGGCTACCCTCAAAGTCTGGGGGCAATGGAGGTGGCACATTGGGGAAGTGGGGGCCTCGGTGTGGACACCGATACGGGGGAACCACCGGTTTGTCCCAGGGAGAATAGATGGAGGGTTTTCGGGGTGGCACAGGGCAGGGATAAGAAGGTTGGGGGACCTGTTTGTGGATGGGAAGTTCGCGAGCTTGGATGAGCTGGAGGAGAAGTACGGGCTCCCCCCGGGGAACACCTTTAGGTATCTACAGATAAGGGCATTTGCCAGATGGCAAGTGGTGGAATTCCCGCTGCTGCTGCCATGCACGGTACAGGACAGGGTGCTCTCGGGGGGGTGGGTTGGAGAGGGGAAGATCTCGGCAACGTACCAGGTGGTGCAGGAGGAGGAGGAGGCCTCGGTGGAGGAGCTGAAAGGTAAGTGGGAGGAGGAGTTGGGGGAGGAGATCGAGGCGGGGACATGGCCAGATGCCCTTGGGAGGGTGAACTCTTCCTCTTCGTGCGCAAGGCTTAGCCTCATACAGTTTAAGGTGCTGCACAGGGCACACATAACCGGGACATGGGTGAGCTGGTTTTTTGGGGGTGAGGACAGGTGTGTTAGGTGCTCAGGGAGCTCAGCAAACCACACCCATATGTTCTGGGTGTGCCCAGCACTGGAGGAGTTTTGGAAGGGCGTAGCAAGGACGGTGTCGAGGGTGGTAGGATCCAGAGTCAAACCGGGCTGGGGGCTCGCAATATTTGGGGTTGCAGGGGAGCCGGGAGTGCAGGAGGCAAAAGAGGCCGGTATTCTGGCATTTGCGTCCCTTGTAGCCCGGCGAAGGATTCTCCTTCAGTGGAAGGATGCGAGGCCCCCAAGCGTGGAATCCTGGATCAACGATATGGCAGGGTTTATTAAATTGGAGAGGGTGAAATTTGCCTTAAGGGTTGCACCTTAAGGGTGCAAGGGTTTTTCAGGTGGTGGCAACCGTTCTTGGACTTCCTGGCAGAACGGTAGACAATGGTCAGCAGCAGCAACCCGGGGGGCACAGATGCTCCAGATTCTGTACACGCGGCTGAGCTCCAACGTTTTTCCCTTCGTCCAGGATGCGCCTACCTACGCAGAGGCCATGGCGCTACTGAAGGAGAATTACGCTCAGCAGACTAACAAAATCTACGCCATGCACCTCCTATCCACGCGGCACCAACTTCCCGGTGGGTCTATGGAAGATTTCTGCGTACCCTGCTCGCCCTGGTAAGAGACTGTGACGACCAGGCCGTTTCGGCCACTGAACATTCAAACCTGCTAATGAGAGATGAGTTTGTCACGGGCATAGGATCTGACTACATCCACCAGCGCCTCTGAGAAGGGGCCGCACTTGACCTCGCGGTGACCAAGAAACTAGTGCTCTCGCTCACGGTCGCCTCACGCAACGTACAGGCTTATGCCCCTGACCGCACGGCCCACCCACCCCTGTGCAGCGGCCAGCGGCCACCCCATCGTGGACCCCATCAATGACCGCCCTGAGCCAACCCCACGCCTGTGCCGCCCGGCAGCCAACCAACCCCTGGGGGCCCAAGTGCTACTTCTGCGGACAGACAAAACACCCTCGGCAGCGCTGCCCGGCGTGGAGCGCGCTTTGCAAGGCCTGCGGCAAGGAGTGACATTTTGATGCAGTGTGCCAGGCCCGTTCAATCGCCGCTATTGTCCCGGCACCCCCCACGTGCGGCCAGTGGGCGCCGCCATCTTCCTCTCCTCAGACCACGTGCGGCCCGTGGGCATGGCCTCTTGCTCCACTCACAACATGTGCGGCCCGTGGGCGCTGCCACCTTGCTTGCCTCAGAACCAATGGGTACCGCCATCTTGCCTGCCCCAGGACATGTGCGGTCCAAGGGCACCGTCATCTTGTCTGCCTCAGGACACATGCGGCCCGTGGGCGCCGCCATCTTACCCGCCTCAGGACGCCTGCCCGTCGGGCACCTCATTGGGACGCTCATCGCCTGCAACCGCCGCCGACCAGCCGCGCCTCGCCTCGGTCACGATCAACCAGTCTCGACCGCACAACCTTGCGACCGCTTCGACAAAGGTGAAGATCGACAGGCACAAGATATCCTGCCTTCTGGACTCCGCGAGCACTGAGAGCTTCATCCACCCCGATACGGTAAGGCACTGCTCCCTCGCGGTACACCCCGCTAACCAAAGAATCTCCCTGGCCTCCGGATCCCACTCCATGGTGATCCGGGGGTACTGCATCGCCACCCTCACCGTCCAGGGCGTAGAGTTCAGCGGCTTCCGGCTCTACGTCCTCCCCAACCTTTGTGCTGCCTTGCTACTCGGCCTGGACTTCCAGTGCAACCTCCAGAGCCTAACCCTGAAATTTGGCGGGCCCCTACCACCCCTTACTGTGTGCGGCCTCGCGACCCTTAAGGTCGACCCGCCTTCTCTGTTTGCAAACCTCACCCCGGATTGCAAACCCGTCGCCATCAGGAGCAGACGATACAGCACCCAGGACAGGACCTTCATCAGGTCTGAGGTCCAGCGGCTGCTGCGGGAAGGTATCATTGAGGCCAGCAACAGCCCCTGGAGAGCCCAAGTGGTAGTTGTAAAGACTGGGGAGAAAAACAGGATGGTCGTTGACTACAGTCAGACCATCAATCGGTACACGCAGCTCGACGCGTAACCCCTCCCACGTATATCTGATATAGTCAATCAGATTGCACAGTACCGGGTGTTCTCGACAGTGGACCGGAAATCTGTCTACCACCAGCTCCCCATTCGCAAAGCGGACGACCCATACACTGCGTTTGAAGCAGACGGCCGCCTTTACCATTTCCTTAGGGTTCCCTTCGGCGTCACCAACGGTCTTCGGTCTTCCAACGAGAGATGGACCGAATAGTTGACCGGTACGGGCTGCGGGCCACTTTCCCGTACCTGGACAACATTACCATCTGCGGCCACGACCAGCAGGACCATGACGCTAACCTTTCCAAATTTCTCCACACCGCCACACTCCTCAACCTAACTTACAACAAGGAGAAGTGCGTGTTCAGCACAAACCGCTTAGCCATCCTCGGCTATGTGGTTCAGAACGGAGTTCTAGGGCCCGATCCCGATCGCATGCGCCCCCTCATGGAACTCCCCCTCCCTCACTGCCTCAAGGCCCTCAAACAATGCCTGGGGTTCTTTTCGTATTACGCCCAGTGGGCCCCAAACTATGCGGACAAGGCCCGCCCACTCATTCAATCCAACGCTTTCCCACTGACGGCCTCACCTCACCAGGCCTTCAACCGTATCAAGGCCGACATCTCCACGGCCGCGATGTACGCGGTCGATGAGACACTCCCCCTTCCAAGTCGAGAGCGATGCATCAGACGTCGCTCTGGCCGCTACCCTCAACCAGGCAGGCAGGCCCATGGCATTCTTTTCCCGCACCCTCCATGTCTCAGAAATTCGGCACTCCTCTGTCGAAAAGGAGGCCCAAGCGATCGTTAAAGCTGTGCGACATTGAAGGCATTACCTGGCCGGCAGGAGATTCACTCTCCTCACTGACCAACGGTCGGTTGCCTTCATGTTTCACAACACACAGCGGGGTAAGATCAAAAATGATAAGATCTTGAGGTGGAGGATCGAGCTCTCCATCTACAATTATGAGATTTTGTATCGCCCCGTAATGCACGATCAATGACCACTAAAGCGAGACTGTAGTCCAACTGAAAGCTTTAATAAGCTAGATGTTTCCCCCAGCAGCTCAGGTACAGAATGAAGGCTGCTGGGGCGGCACTGGTTCTTATACCCCGCCTATCAGGGCGGAGCTATCATACATTCTAACCAATAGAAAGCATACAGTTTCCACCAATGGTGCTTTAGCCTATCAGGTACCGTAATACCTATAATACCACACGCCGGTAAGCTCAACGAGCCCCTCAATGCCCTGTCCCGAGGTACATGTGCCAGCAGACAAGTGGACCGACTCGGGACCCTGCACGACGATCTCTGTCACCCGGGAGTCACCTGCTTTTACCACTTCATTAAGACCCACAATCTGCCCTGCTCCATCGAGGAAGTCAGGGCTATCACCGGAGATTGCCAGGTCTGCGCGGAGTGTAAACCGCACTTTTACCAGCCAGAGGGTGAAGGCCTCCTGCCCCTTTGAATACCTCAGTGTGAACTTCAAAGAGCCCCTCCCCTCCACCGACCCGCAACACGAACTTTCGTAATGTGGTCGACGAGTATTCCCGATTCCCGTTCGTTGTCCCATGCCCCGATATGACGCCTGCCACCGTCATCAAAGCCCTCAACACCATCTTCGCTCTGTTCGGTTACCCCGCCTACATCCACAGCAACCGGGGATCCTCATTTATGAGCGAGGATCTGCGCCAGTCCCTGCTCAACAGGGGCATTGCCTCGAGCAGGACGACCAGCTACAACCCCCGGGGAAACGGCAGGTGGAGCGGGAGAATGGGACGATCTGGAGGGCCGTCCAGCTGGCCCTACGGTCCAGAAATCTCCCGGCCTCCCGCTGGCAGGAGGAACTCCCCGACACACTTCACTCCATTCGGTCGCTCCTGTGCACCTCGACCAACGAAACCCCCCATGAACGTCTCTTTGCCTTCCCCAGGAAGTCCACCTCCGGGGTTTTGCTCCCAACGTGGCTGGCAGCTCCAGGACCCGTTCTCCGCAAGCACGTGTGGCTCCACAAGGCGGACCCGTTGGTTGAGAGAGTACAGCTACTCCATGCGAACCCGCAGTACGCCTACGTAGCATACCCCGACGGCCGCCAAGACACAGTCTCCCTCAGGGATCTGGCACCAGCTGGGTCCCCACACCCACTCTCCCACCCCGGCGTCACACTCCCTTCCCCTGGCGCACCCCACCGCAGCCCCCGCTCCAGGACAATCCGTCCTCCCCTTGCTCCCACCCGGGGATGAAGAGGATTTCGACACGCTTCCGGAGTCAGCGAAGACCAAGCCGACGCCTGAGTCTCCACCAGCACTGCGGCGCTCTCAACGACAGATCAAGGCACCCGATCGTCTCAATTTGTAATATTCTCTGTGATTTTTAAAAGCACCTTGTCTGTATATAGTTCTCCACCACACCCGCTGGACTCATTTTTAACAGGGGGTGAATGTGGTAGTCACCACTGTTGTATTATATTGTATATATGGGTATTAAGGTAGGTACTACAGGTATGGGGTAGATCCCTGCCTGCTGGCTCCGCCCAGGAGGTGGAGTATAAATGTGTGTGCTCTCCGAACAGCAGCCATTTCGTAAGCTGCTGTAGGAGGCTACACATTTCTGTGTAATAAAGCCTCGATTACATTCTAATCTCATCTCGTCGTAATTGATAGTGCATCGGGGGCTATTATTCCCTCTGCATCCCCGGGAGGATCTCCTCAACTGATTCATGTTTTTCCAAACCTGTTGTGAATCTCACACAGATGAGACATCATGTAGGCATCGCCCCCTTTCTCTCTTTTGCCCCCAGACAGACACACTCTTGCTCTACACACACACACACCTCTCTCCACCCCCCCCCCCCACACACACACACACACACACACACACACACACACACACACACACACACACACACAATTCTCTCTCCACCCCACCCCCCCCCCCCCCCCCACACACACACACACACTCTCACTTTGTCCCACACCCCCAAGCAGTGAGCTTCTTTATTCTCACCCCACCACACGATCGCCCACATTCTCTTCCGGCTCAGCAGGCAGCCTCCTCCCCAGCCCAGCCTGGCATTGCAGGCAGCCTCCTCCCCAGCCCATCCTGGCACAGCAGGCAGCCTCCTCCCCAGCCCATCCTGGCATTGCAGGCAGCCTCCTCCCCAGCCCATCCTGGCACAGCAGGCAGCCTCCTCCCCAGTCCAGCCTGGCATTGCAGGCAGCCTCCTACCCAGCCCAGCCTGGCACAGCAGGCAGCCTCCTTCCCAGCCCAGCCTGGCACAGCAGGCAGCCTCCATCCTAGCCCAGCCTGGCATTGCAGGCAGCCTCCTCCCCAGCCCATCCTGGCACAGTAGGCAGCCTCCTCCCCAGCCCAGCCTGGCACAGCAGGCAGCCTCCTCCCCAGCCCAGCCTGGCATTACAGGCAGCCTCCTCCCCAGCCCAGCCTGGCACAGTAGGCAGCCTCCTCCCCAGCCCAGCCTGGCACAGCAGGCAGCCTCCTCCCCAGCCCAGCCTGGCACAGCAGGCAGCCTCCTCCCCAGCCCAGCCTGGCACAGCAGGCAGCCTCCTCCCCAGCCCAGCCTGGCATTGCAGGCAGCCTTCCTCCCCAGACCAGCCTGGCACAGCAGGCAGCCTCCTCCCCAGCCCAGCCTGGCACAGCAGGCAGCCTCCGTCCTAGCCCAGCCTGGCATAGCAGGCAGCCTCCGTCCTAGCCCAGCCTGGCACAGCAGGCAGCCTCCGTCCTAGCCCAGCCTGGTACAGCGGTCAGCCTCCTCCCTGGCCCAGCAGAGCACAGTAACCACTGTCTCTCACAGATGCTCCTTTCCCACCACCCCTGGTCCCAGCCAATACTTTTAATTTGGAGCACACTCATTCGTGTCAGTGTTGCTCCTCCTCCAATCAGAGATTGCGGGAGAGGTGCAATTTCTTTCAGTATCTTCCACACCACTTACCAGCATTTTTGAATCTACCTCCAAGTGCCAAATTGGTGGGTTCATGAGCCACATCTGGCCCATGGGCCACGTGTGTTAGATAAGCCAGCTCTAAGGGATCAAGTAATTTTCTTTTTTTTTTTAAGAAAATGTTTTATTGAGGGATTTATAATTTTAACATTTTAAACAACAGAGAAATCCAACACACGCAAAAACCCCACAATAACATACCCCACTCTCCCCAGCCCTAAACTCTAACCAGCCATACATTAGATTCCCTGCCCTTATTCGTCACTTCCATGCCTCCCCCTTCCACCCCCCTACCCGCTGACGGTCAATTCTCCTTGAAGAAGTCTATGAATGGCTGCCACCTCCGAGCGAACCACTTTAATGAACCCCTTAATGCGAACTTAATTTTCTCTAGCCTAAGAAACCCTGCCATGTCACCGACCCAAACCCCCGACTTTGGAGGCTCCGAGTCCCTCCAGCCCAGCAAAATCCGTCTCTGTGCACCAGGGAGGCAAAGGCCAAAACGTCGGCCTCTCTCCCACCCTGGGCTCCTCGATCTTCTGACACTCCAGATATTGCCACTTCTGGACTCGGAATTACCCTCCCTTCCAGGACCTCTGACATGACACCTGAAAATCCCTGCCAAAATCCCCTCAGCCTCGGACACGCCTAAAACATGATTCGCAGGACCTTCCCCATTAGCGCTCACACCTGTCCACCACCTCCTCAAAAAAACCTACTCGTCCGGGCCGCATATGAGCCCTGTGGACAACCTTGAACTGGATCAGGCTAAGCCTGGCACACAACGAGGATGCATTGACTCTCCTCAGGGCCTTCTCCCATAGGATCAAGTCATTTTCACTACCCCTTTCCTTTTTATATACTTGTAGGAGCTTTTATTGCCTGTTTCAAACTTCTTGCCAGTTTTCTCATAATCCAATTTCTCCTTTTTTTAAAGTCATCCTTTGCTGGTTTTTAAGTTGGCTCAATGCTCTGCCGCTGGCTCAATGTTCTGCCCTGCCACTAATCTTTGTATATATTTTCTTTCAATTTGATACTATCCTTAACTTCCTTAGTTAGCATGCATAGTGTATCCTTCTCGTAGGGTCTTTCTTTTTCAATGGAGTATGTCTTTGTTCAGAGCTATGAAATGCCTCCTTAAATGTCTACCACTGCTTCTTTACTGCCTTACCTTTGAACCTAACGTCCCATTTACCTTTAGCCAACTCTGTCACCATACCCTTGTAATTGCCATTATTTAAGTTTAAGATACTAGATTCAGACCCACATTTCTCACCCTCTAACTGAATGTGCATTCTACCATGTTAAGATCACTCTTGCCTAGAAGGCCCTTTACTATGAGGTAATTAATTAATCCTGTCTCTTTACACATTACCTGATCTAAAATAGCCTGTTCCCTGGTTCATTCCATAATGTCTTGTTTTTAAGAAACTGTTCTGCATACTCTGCATGAATTCATCCTCCAATCTGCTTTTGCCAATTTGATTCAGCTAATCTACTTGAAGATTAAAATCTCCCAAAATTATTGCAGTACCTTTGTTACAACAAGCCCCCATTTGTTTTTGATTTATACTTCATCCTACAGTGCAGCCACTGTCAGGGGGCCTATAAACCACTCCCACCAATGACTGCTTGCCTTTCATATTTCTTAGCTCTACCCAAACTAATCTTATGTGTTAGTCCTCCGAACCAAGATTAATTTTCACTACTGTACGGGTCTCCTCCTTTATTGACAAACCTACCCCACCTCCTTTTCTCTTCTTCCAGTCCTCCCAAAATGTCAAATATCAGTAAATATATTTAGGTCAAAGCTGAATACCCTTAAATATTCAGGATCATTGATGGGGCCTCAGCTATTTACAATCTATATTTGTAACTTAGACAAAGCACCAAGGATGAGTGTAACTGAGTTTGTTGACAATACAAAGCCAGGTGGGAATGACAGCTGTGGAGGAGGACAAAGAGTTAGAGGTATAGACAGGTTAAGTGAGTGGGCAACACAATGGCAGATGGTGTGTCAAGTGGGAACTTTGGCAGTAAGAATAAAAAAGCAGAATATTTTTTTAAAGGTGTGAAACTTATAAAAGCTGATGTTCAGAGACACTTTGCTGCACTGAACACAAAATGTTAGCATGCAGGTACAGCAAGCACTTAGCAACGTAAGTGGCTTCTTGGCCTTTATTGCAAGAGGATTGGAGGACACAAATAAAGACATCTTTCTACAATTGCATGGAGATTTGGAGAAATCACAGCCAGAATACTGTCTCCACACACTTGCATCAGAGGGATTTAGAGCATTTTCCTAAAATGAGAGGCATATATTCTCTAGAGTTTTAAGAACCTGTAAGATTAGGATGGGGAATTTGGCTGGAGAATCTAGAACAGGGAGGGGGCAGTTTCAAGATAAGGGATCGATCATTTAGGACCGAGAGGAGAAATGTCTTCGTTCAAAGGGTTTGGGATTCTCTACCTCAGAGGGTTATAGGTGCATACAGATAAATACATTTAAGGCCGAGGGTGACAGAAATTTGGTCTCTCAGCGAACCAAGAGCTATAGAACATGGGCAGAAAAGTGGAGTTCAAGCCCAAGATCACACTGACTGCGGTGCAGGCTCGACAGGCCATCTGGTCTATCTACTCCTGCTCCTATTATGTTTTTATGTTCTTGAAGTCTAACTTGTCCAAAACTCTGCTCCCTACATCCTGGCACAGACCAAATCCAGCTTATCTATTATCTCATCCCCCTGAATCTTTGCAGTACACTGAGCTCAACATCCAGGTTCTCGTTTACAAATTTCTTCAATACCCACGGCCTAGCTTACCTCCACAGCCACTTCTAACAGTTTGCCCCAGTCTATCATCCTCCGCCTCCCTTGAACAGATGTTCCTTCATCGGTGTTGACACTACACTTTTAAATTCCTTTCCTCAACTTTTTTACCTTGCGACCTCTCTCCACCACCACCCTGCTCCCTGCCCCCACCTTTAAAATCCAACCTCAAAATCTATTGGGCTGTGTTTTTCGTCAATGAAAATTCTTCCATGACCCGTGCAGGAAGGAGAAGGGAATGAACGGAATGTAGGGAACGAGGGAGGGTAAGGGAGGGAAGAAGTCATTAGATTAGGAAGCTCGTGTTCATGGACCAGTTGAGTTAAATGGCCTGTTTATGTGTTGCAGATGTTAGGAAATTCTATGTTACACATCCATCCTTCCCTCCATTGTAAAGCTCGTTGAATTATTTTATTACATTAAAGGTGCTATCTAAATGCAGGATGTTGATGGTGCTATGTTTAATTCCAGATGCTCACTTTACAGTTAACGGCTTTTTACTGATACATTTATGCCTGGCGCATCAGCCAATCTGATTTACCAAAGCGCATATAAACCCATGGCTAATCTACACAGTTTACAAATAATAATAACAACAATAATAATAATAATAATAATAATAATAATAATAATAATAATAATAATAATAATAATAATAATAATAATAATAATAATCGCTATTGTCACAAGTAGGCGTCAATGAAGTTACTGTGAAAAGCCCCTAGTCGACAGTCCCTCTGATATACAAAAACCATTTCAAGGTAATTACAAGGAGGGTGCTGAGTCACGGGAGGAAAGATTAGTGGGGGGAAATGAGGGTGATCATCAACATGGTCAAGCAAATGGGTTTCAATCAGGACATTAAAGGAAGACAAGGAGATGGGGGGGTTTAGTAAAAGAAATTCAGAAAGTCAGGCAGAATCAATTGATGGAAGGAGTGCCTTCCGAAGGTAATAGGGGAGGATCAGACGGGGTTCATGAAAGGAAGGCAGCTGTTTTCGAACATTAGGAGGGTTTTAAACGTTGTTATGGCACCGTCGGAAAGAAAGGAAACAGAGGTAGTTGTGGCATTGGACGCCGAGAAGGCGTTTGATCGGGTAGAATGGGGTACCTGATGGCAGTGCTGGAGCGGTTTGAGATTGGACCAAGGTTTGTGAACTGGGTAAAGCTACTATATAAGGAACCGAAGGAGAGTGTCTGCACAAATAATATCAGTTCGAGATACTTTTCTCTCCACCGTGGGACGAGACAGGGATGTCCTATGTCCCCCCTGCTGTTTGCACTTGCGATTGAGCCATTGGCCATCACATTGAGAAGTTCGGGAGCATGGAGAGGAATAGTGCGGGGGGGGATAGAGCATAGGGTGTCCTTATATGCCGACGACTTGCTGCTGTATGTGTCGGAGCCGAGTGCGTCGATAGGAGGAATATTGGAGCTACTGCGGGTATTTGGGTCTTTCTCGGGGTACAAGTTGAACCTGGACAAGAGTGAGTACTTTGTGGTGTCTCGGCCTGGGGTGGGGGCAAGGGTGGGGGGGGGGGGCTGCCATTCCGTAGAGCAGGGACTCATTTTAGGTATCTGGGGGTGCAGGTTGCCCGGGAGTGGGGGAGGCTTCGCAGGTACAACATCACTAGTTTGGTGGGGAGAGTGAAAGCCGATCTGGCAAAGTGGGATGGCCTGCCTCTGTCACTGGCAGGTCGGGTACAGGCGGTTAAAATGAATATGTTGCCGCGATTCCTGTTTATTTTTCAATGCCTACCGATTTTCCTGCCAAAGTCTTTTTTCAGGGAGATTGAGGGAAGGATTACCTCATTCATATGGGGAGGGAAGGTGGCCAGAGTGAGAAAGGTGCTGCTACAGAGGGGAAGGCAGGCAGGGGGTTTTGGTCTCCCGAACTTGTTGTACTACTACTGGGCGGCGAATGTGGAGAAAGTGCGGAGCTGGATCAGAGGGGTGGATTCTCAGTGGGTCAGAATGGAGGAGAGTTTGTGCAGGGGGTCGGGGCTGAAGGCACTTGCAACAGCGCCGCTCCCAATAGCTCCAGGGAAATATTCAGGGAGTCCGGTAATAATAGCTTCATTGAAAATCTGGAGGCAGTTTCGCCAACACTTCGGGTTGGGGTTAGGGTCAAGGGAAATGCCGATTCGGGGGAACCACAGATTTGAGCCAGGGAGGTGGGATGGAAGTTTTCGGAAATGGGAAGAGAAGGGGATTAAGACGCTAAAAGATTTGTTTCTTCGGGGTCAGTTTGCAGGATTGAGGGAGCTGGAAGCGAAGAATGGGCTAGAGCAGGGAGAAGTGTTTAGGTACATGCAGGTTCGGGATTTTGCCAGGAAGGAGATACAGAGCTTCCCAGAGAAACCGGCCTCCACATTGCTGGAGGAGGTGTTGACGACAAGGGGACTGGAGAAGGGGGCAGTGTCAGCGGTGTAGGGAGCCATTTTGGAAGAGGATAAGGCACCACTGGAAGGGACCAAAGCAAAGTGGGAGGAAGAGCTGGGAGAGGTTATAGAGGAGGGGGTCTGGTGTGAGGTGCTCCGGAGAGTGAATGCCTCCACCTCATGTGTGAGGTTGGGGCTGATACAGCTGAAGGTGGTATATAGAGCGCACCTCACGAGGGCGAGGATGAGCCGATTTTTTGAAGGAGTAGAGGATGTGTGTGAGCGTTGCGGGGGGGGGGGCCGCGAATCACGTTCATATGTTTTGGTCCTGTCCAAAGCTAGGGGAGTACTGGAAGGAGGTGTTTCGGGTAATTTCCAAGATGGTGCGTGTGAAACTGGACCCGGGTCCCCAGGAGGCCATATTCGGGGTGTCGGACCAGCCAGGGTTGGAAACGGGTGCGGAGGCAGATATCATAGCCTTCGCCTCGTTGATCGCCCGAAGGCGGAACCTGCTGGGATGGAGAGCAGCCTCTCCACCCAGTGCCCTGGCGTGGCGGGGGGACCTGTTGGAATACTTGACCCTTGAGAAGGTTAAGTTCGAACTGAGGGGAAGGATGGAGGGGGTTCTAGAAGTCATGGGCACTATTTATTATGCACTTTCAAGAACTGGATAACATCGAACATTAGTTGGGGGGGTGGGTGGGGGTGGGGCTGTGTAGATTAAGGGTGACTATGGGTAATCCCTGATTCCTTTTTGTCATTTGTTTATGTAAACATGTGGGCTGAGGTTTGGGGGGTTGGTGGGCGGATGGGATCGTTGTTATTATGGGGATTGGCATATCTTGCTGATTATTGTTTATTGTTGTTGGTGTAAATGTGGGAGAAAATGTGAAAAAGGAGTATTTTTTTTTTAATTTTTTAAAGAATCAATTGATGGATGGATTTTTGACAGGCAACAATTCAGGGTTACAGGGTGAAGGTGAATTAAGAACAAAGAACAAAGAAAAGTACAGCACAGGAACAGGCCTTTCGGCCCTCTAAGCCTGTGCCGCCCATGCTGCCCGTCTAAACTAAAATCTTCCACACTCCCTGGGTCCGTATCCCTCTATTCCCATCCTATTCATGTATTTGTCAAGATGCCCCTTAAATGTCACTATCGTCCCTGCTTCCACCACCTCCTCCGGCAGCGAGTTCCAGGCACCCACTACCCTCGGTGTAAAAAACTTGCCTCGTACATCTCCTCTAAACCTTGTCCCTCGCACCTTAAACATATGCCCCCTAGTAATTGACCCCTCTACCCTGGGGAAAAGCCTCTGACTATCCACTCTGTCTATGCCCCTCATAATTTTGTAGACCTCTATCAGGTCGCCCCTCAACCTCCGTCGTTCCAGTGAGAACAAACCAAGTTTATTCAACCACTCCTCATAGCTAATGCCCTTCATACCAGGCAACATCCTGGTAAATCTCTTCCGCACCCTCTCTAAAGCCTCCACATCCTTCTGGTAGTATGGCGACAGAATTGAACACTATACTCCAAGTGTGGCCTAACTAAGGTTCTATACAGCTGCAACATGACTTGCCAATTCTTATCCTCAATGCCCCGGCCAATGAAGGCAAGCATGCCGTATGCCTTCTTGACTACCTTCTCCACCTGTGTTGCCCCTTTCAGTGACCCGTGAACCTGTACACCTAGATCTCTTTGACTGTCAATAATCTTGAGGGTTCTACCATTCACTGTATATTCCCTACATGCATTCGACCTTCCAAAATGCATTACCTCACATTTGTCCGGATTAAGCTCCATCTGCCATCTCTCCGCCCAAGTCTCCAAACGATCTAAATCCTGCTGTATCCTCTGACAGTCCTCATCGCTATCCGCACTTCCACCAACCTTTGTGTCGTCTGCAAACTTACTAATCAGACCAATTACATTTTCCTCCAAATCATTCGTATATACTACGAACAGCAAAGGTCCCAACACTGATCCCTGCGGAACACCACTAGTCACAGCCCTCCAATCAGAAAGCACCCTTCCATTGCTACTCTGCCTTCTATGACCTAGCCAGTTCTGTATCCATCTTGCCAGCTCACCCCTGATCCCATGTGACTTCACCTTTTGTACCAATCTGCCATGAGGGACCTTGTCAAAGGCCTTACTGAAGTCCATATAGACAACATCCACTGCCCTACCTGCATCAATCATCTTTGTGATCTCTTTGAAAAACTTTATCAAGTTAGTGAGACACGACCTCCCCTTCACAAAACTATGCTGCCTCTCGCTAATACGTCCATTTGCTTCCAAATGGGAGTAGATCCTGTCTCAAAGAATTCTCTCCAGTAATTTCCCTCCCACTGACTTAAGGCTCGCCGGCCTGTGGTTCCCTGGATTATCCTTGCTACCCTTCTTAAACAAAGGAACAACATTGGCTATTCTCCAGTCTTCCGGCACATCACCTGGAGTGGAATAGAATACAGGCAGCAGAACTTTGGAGGGGATAAAGTGTGGATACAATGGTGATTGAAGGTCAGTCATGGCAACATTGGAGTAATCAAATACTCGGGACAAGGGCATGAATAATATTCAAGTATAAAATGTAATTTGTATGTGTCTATTCTCCCAAAAGATAACAATAAATCTGGCACAATATGCACTGCAGCTTGCTCAAGCCGCTTCTGTGTGTACTTCCTACTTCAAACTCCACTTCCTGACCATATCTCACATCAAGGTTAAACATCCATCTGTATGACTCTTAGATTTGAAATTGTAGCATTGAGCGACATGACTGCCCACTGGAAGCACAATTACCTGTCACTATTGTCATGTGAGTGTACCTTTAAGAAAGGTTTTATTTGACCACATGGCTTTGTAGCACGGCTTCAGTGATGTAATTTGTGGGTGGAGCTGGGCTGCGGCTGTCAGGTAAGAGGGGGTTTAGTGTTTTGGGTTTCAGTTTGTTGGTTTGGACTGCAAAAGAAAAAAAGCAGTGTTTCCCTGTTTTCTCTGTTTTTATTTTAAAGATGTTGCTGTGAACTGAAAGCACAATGGGTGTGGCAAACTGCCTTGGTAACTTTAAAGATAGAGTTGCTTTCTGGAAGGAGTTTTGAATCTGCTGGTTGGAGGCTGGATCTCAGGGAAAGGACCAGTCCCATTCGAGTAATATTACAGTGTGCTGGGCCACGCCCTTGAAAGGGGTTTTGGTTTATTGATGCATTAAGAGTTATAAACATAGATTACTGTTGTGTGCTTTTTCAAGTTTGTAATTGAGAACAAACTCTTGATATATGTTAACTACATTCTTATAATAAACTTTGTTTTGACAAAAGCGCCTAGGAAGTTTGATGATTCAGACCAAAGTGAAGGCTCTTGTGCTCATGCTAGCCAAATTAAACATAAGACTTATAGGTCAGGTCAGCTTCATAATACACTTTGGAGTTTCTAAGCTCTGGCCCATAACACTATCCTGGCCCAAAGCTGCTATAACTCAAGAGCAGCTGGTTTATTTAAAAAACAGCCTTCCTCATATGGGCAGAATCCTTTGAGCGATTCAGAAGTAAAAAGGTCAAGTCCAAGCAGGAAGTGAAAAAGGGAATCGTTTTTAAAAATCATTGGGCACGATTCTCCACTCCCGTGCCGGTTGGGAGAATCGCCTGGGCCGCCAAAATTTCCCGCGACGCCGGTCCAACGCCCTCCCAAGCGGCGGGAACAGCCCCGTCGAGTTCCGCGGGCCGGAGAATTGCCCGAGACACCCAAACTGGCGATTCTCCGGCACCCCTGCTATTCTCAGGCCCGGATGGGCCGAGCAGCCAGCCCAAAACGGCGGGTTTCCCCCGGCGCCGTCCAAACCTGGTCGCTGCCATCGGGAACAGCGCGGGAACGCTGGGGGGGGGCGGCCTGCGGGGGATCCTGCACCAGGGGGTACCTCAAATGTGGGGTGGCCCGCGATCGGTGCCCCGCGATCAGTGCCCTCCAATCGTCGGGCCGTCCTCTCTGAAGGAGGACCTCCTTTCTTCCGCAGCCCCGCAAGATCCGTCTGCCATCTTCATTTGGGGCGGACTCGGGGAGGACGGCAACCACGCACGCGCGGGTGATGCCAGTTATGTGGCGCCGGCCGCGTCATGTATGCGGCGCCGCCTTTACGCGGCGACAAGCCCTGGCGTGTGTAAATGACGCGGCCCGGCTCCTAGCCCATTATCAGGCCCTGAATCGGTTGGGATAGGGGCTGTTTCGCGCCGTCGTGAACCTCGACGGCGTTCATGACAGCGTGGGCACTTCGGCGCGGGAGTGGAGAATCCCACCCATTATATTTCAGGATGTGAGTGTCACTGGCAAAACCAGCTTTCATTAACTTTCCCTAGTTGCCCTGAGCTTGATACAACTAAGTGGCTTGCTTGGTCATCTCAAAGTTAACCACTTTGGTGTGGGGCTGGAGTTACAGATCAGGCACATCAGGTAACAGCAGGTTCCCCGAAAGGATACCTGTGAGCCCCTTGGGTTTTTACAACAATACGTTTTACAGTTTATTTCTTGATTTTTAAACCAAAATTAAATCTTTAATGTAAAGGTGTGATCATTAGTCCAGGGCTCTTGATTTCTCCTCCTGTAACACAACCAGGCCACTACAGCACAGCTAATTTGTAATCAAAGAAAAGGAGCCTTTCCTTTGGAAAGTAGGAGGCCAAGTTGGAGGCAGAGGGATTTATTTCAGGCTGAGCTGCTTCCACAACCTCAATCCCCTGTAACCCAGATCCTACCTACTCTGGTTCAGAGCTTACCAACTCTCTCTTTCCGCTGACCTCATTACTGTCTCTTTAAACTCGCCCCCTCCCCTCTTCCGCTGGTACTCAATCTCTTGTCTCCTGAATTGTAGCACTAACATAAACCGCAGCATTCGCTCAAAGATCTTGGAATGCACCATCCCTTCACTAATCTCTGCCTATCTCTTTTACCACTCTCGAAACAGATTCCTCTATTTTGGTTCCTATGCCACCTTCAACATTGAGATAGCCCTGGGTCAAAGTTACCAATAACCACCTTGTACATCAACCTCTTTACCACATTTCATAGGTCTGACTAATTAATCTTTGTCCTTCACCCACAATCCACATTGTCGTGTTAATCACCCTGGGGTAACACGGACTGCAACTGGCTGCAGTTGTACTTGAAAGACTCCAAACTGTGATGTTGGTTCAATACGCTTTATTGAACTTGTTAAGCAGTGCACACAGTTCGCTATGGGTTTGACTCTCTACTAATCTAAGCGTGCTTACTATAACTAACTAGACCAGACTAGCTCTGAGCCACGTGTAGAAGGTGCTAACTGATATATACACCCCGACTGTCACTACAGTTGTCACCAGTGGAAAGAGGCAGAGTGCTGATGCCTCGTGTGTTTTATAGTGGGAAACCGCCTTCTAGTGTTCTGCCTGGTGATTTGTTGTGTTCTGTCCTGTGTGTTGATTGGCTGTACTGGGTGTCTGTCACTGCCTGTCTGTATCTCATTATGTGCATGAGTGCATATCATGACACACATTTGGAACATCACCAACCCCCACCCAGAACCCTTGCCAACCTCTTGCTTTATCGCAGATACTGTGTTATTTCTGAAATAGGTGAAATTGGCAAAATCAGAGTCATGAGAAGATTACTGCTAACTCATGACATTAAACCGTTCACATTCAGCACTGAATCGGAGGAAACTGGGAAGACGCCATAGTCCTGCATCTATATAGTCCCTTTCACAACCTCAAGACATCCCATCCCATTTCAAAGCCAACGCAGTACTTTTGAATTGTAGTGTCATGATTTGAAAAACATAGTATCAATTTACACACAACAAACTGCTACAAACAATAATGATCAGATGATCTGTTTTGAGACGTTGGCGAGTGGCAGAACATTGGGAAACCCGCCTTGCTGTCCTTCGAATAGTGTTACGGGATGTTTTACATACACAAGAGGACAAACAGGGCCTCAGTTTAACTTCTCAACTGAAAGACAGCATCTCCCGACTCTGCAGCTCATCATCAGTTCTGTACAGGTCGAGGTTTTGGGTTCAAATCTCAAGGGTGGGACTTGAACCCACAACCTTCTGACTCAGGGGAAGAGTGAACCACTGAGTTAGGCAGACACTGTTAGATTTGTACTTGGAGAACTGGGAACAGGTTTTAAATAATGACACCAGATAGAATTACCGGGTTAAGGCTATTCTTTCCTTGGTGCTCCCATGAAGCCTAAGAATATCACAGCAGAATGGCCATTAATAATCAAGTGTTGAGAGATCCGATCTGGGAACTGCATACCCTCGTCAGTTTAACATTCTGTGAGCTTCGTATTTTCTACATGTGGACGTGCCGTTCAGAAGTTGGTCCAACATGTGGCCATTTGACTTGTGGAGCGTATACAGAGCGGGATTCTCCCGAATCCCCGCAATGGCCCGACGCCGGAGTAAAAAGCGGCACAAACCTCTCCGGCGTCGGGCCGACCGGAAGTTGTGGAATCCTCCGCACTTCCGGGGTCTAGGCCGGCACCGGAGGGGTTGGTGCCGTGCCAACCGGCACCAAAGGGCCGGCGTGGTCCCGCACATGCGCAGACCGGCCTACGTGTTCTGGTGCATATGCAGGGGGGTGTCTTCTTCGCGCCGGCCATGGCGGAGCCCTACAGAGGCCGGCGCGGAAGGAAGGAGTGCCCTCACGGCACAGGCCCGCCGCAGTTCGGTGGGCCCCGATCGCGGGCCAGGCCACAGTGGGGGCCCCCCCGGGGGCGGATCCTCCCGCACCAGCCGGCCTACCGGCCAGGTCCCGCCATGTGGGACCCTGTCCATTTCACGCCGCTCGGCCCATCGGGACCCGGAGAATTGCCGGGGGACTCCACTGCCAACGGCCCCCGATCGGCGCGGCATGATCTCCGCCCCCGCCCAAAAACCAGCGCCGGAGAATACGGCAGCCAGCGTCGGAGTGGCGGGATTGACGCCCCCCCCAGGGATTCTCCGACCCGGCAGGGGGTTGGAGAATCCCGCCCCAGATTTCATGGTACTTCCCCAATTAACCAAAACAGTCACAAAGTTAAAACTGAAGTGGATGCACAAACCTGGTTACAGATGTTTATGTCGACTCCAGCTTTGATATAGTCAAGGGCCTTTTCCAAGTTGCCGGCTCGAGCAGCTCGTAAGTAGCTTGCGTTGGTGTCAGTCTAATAAGAAGGGGAGGGAAAAAAAGCGGAGTTTAATGGGGCAAAATCGACTTCAAGCCTATTGTTGAGGAAATTCTACTTCACGTGAACAATTTTTAACAGGTCAAATTCCCACTGAGTCTGCGTTCTCCCTCTGTTCTATCCCCTACGCATTCTGCAGGACTTTCAGAATCTAACTGGGGCCAAAGATAATATTATTGCAGTGAGTTCAGTTAGTTGCAGACATGGTGCAGTATCTTTGGGCATGAATTTTTATTGACATTTGTGACAGCTTGCATTGCAGATGGAGAACAGTGTCAAGCACAAAGAAAAAAACGTACAATTCCGGAAACACTCAGTAAGTCAGCCAGCAACTACACCGAATGGAAACCTGTACACACATACATACATAAGGATGAGATGTAAAATGATTGGACAGTGAGTTAGAAACGAAAATAGTGCAAGACAAATTAGACAGAAGATTAATGAGGGAAATATAGATAGACGAGACCCAGAAAATGTGTAAAGGGTTGAAGCAGGATTGCTAAATTGGAGAAGAGGAGCAGGAATGGGGGGCAGAACAGAGCAGTGGAGCAGGGAATTTTGTGGGCTGTCTTCACATTCTCACTTAAACTGAAAACCTCTGAGCATGTCTCCCCCAAGCCAGATATCAGACAGGTCAATCCATCAGCTTACCCTGAGAGCATGTTTCCCAAGTGAATACCAATTGCTCTTCACAAATATTCAAGTGATTTATTATTTCACAAGTTCAATTCCAATCGACATTGAGGCTCTTTGGTCAATACAGGAAGTGTAAAGAGAAGCATTTCAGGATGCCATAGGAAAGCAGCATACTATAGTGATCAATTCCACCTCTATTTCTGATTTCCGATTGTGATGCAGTAATTTTAGTTAGAGAAAACTTTCTATTGTTTTCTCTCCATAGGTACAAATCAGAAAGCATTGTCCAATATTATATATATTCCACTAAATACACTGATCTCATAATAATACCCCCTTGCATATTAGCGGATGTATTAATCAGCCCTATTAGTGAAGGGATAAACCAGGAAACTACAGGCTAGTCGATCTAAATGGTGGGGAAACTATTGAAAGCAATTTATTTTATTCATTCATAGGACATGGGCATCGCAGGTTCTGCCAGCATTTATTGCCCATCCATAATTGCCCTTGAGAGGGTAGTTGAGAGTCAACCCACATTGCTGTAGGTCTGGAGTCACATATAGGCCAGACCAGGGAAGGAATGCAGATTTCTTTCCCTCAAGGACATTAATGAGCCAGATGGTTTTTATGACAATCGACAATGGTTTCATGGCCATCATTGGACTTTTAATTCCAGATGTTTATTGAATTTAAATTTCATCATCTGCAGTGGCGGTATTTGAATCTAGGATCCCAGAGCAGTACTCTGGGTCTCTGGATTAATAGTCCAGTGACAATACTACTACGCCACCATCTCCCCAGGAGTGGATAAGATATGAGAGACAGAATTAATCTACATTTTGAGAGGTGGGATTAATCAAGAACAATCAGCATGCTTTTGTGAAGGGGAGGTCACGTCTGACCAACTTAACTGAATTATTCAAAGAAGTGGTCAGGTGTGTAGATGAGGGAATTGCATATGACAAATTCTACTTGGACTTCAGCAGATAAGGTCCCAGATAGGAGACTGATAGTGAAGGTAAGAGCCCATGGGATCCAAGGAAATTTGCAAATTGGATCCAGAATTGGCTGAGTGGCAGGAAGCAGAGGATAATGGTCGAGGTCCTGTGAAACCTGTGTCCAATAGCGGCCCGAAGGGATCACTGTTGGGCCCTTGGTTTATATAAATGATTTAGGCATGAATGTAGGAGGGTTGATCAGTAACTTTGCGGACGATATCAAAATTGGTGGGGTAGTACATTGTGAGGAAAATAGCCTTCATTTACAGGAGGATACAGACAGGCTCATCAGATGGGCTGATCAATGGCGAATGGAATTCAATCCGGATAATGTGAGGTGATTGACTTGGGCAGGGCAAAGAAGGCAAGGGACCCTGGAAATCACCGAGGATCAGAGAGATCTTGGTGTGCATGTACACCGGTCCCTTAAGGTAGCAGAGCAGGTGGATACAGTGGTTAAGAGGGCATATGGTATATTTGCCTTTATTAGCCGAGGCATAGAGTTTAAGAGCAGGGAGGTTATGCTGGAACTGTATAAAACGTTGGTTAGACAGGAATAAACTTTTCCCCTTGGTAGAGGGGTCAATGACCAGGGGGCATAGATTTAATGCAAGGGTCAGGAGGTTTAGGGCGGTTGTGAGGAAAAACCTTTTCATCCAGAGGGTGGTGGGAGTCTGGAACGAGCTGCCTGGAGGGGTGGTGGAGGCAGAGACCCTCATAACATTTAAGAAGTATTTAGATGTGCACATGTGATGCCGAGGCATACAAGTCTCTGGGCCAAATGCTGGAAAATGGGATGAGAATAATTAAGTGGTTGTTTTTGGCGGCACTGACGCGATGGGCCGAAGGGCCTATTTCTGCTGTCGGACTCTATGATTCTAAGGTATCCTGAACAGAACAGTGGGTATATCTACACCACAGGGGCTGCAGTTGTTCAAGGAGGCAGCTCACCACCACCATCTCAAGGGCAATTAGGGATGGGGAATAAATGCTGACCTTGCCAGCGACACCCACATCCCCTGAAAGAATACATTTGGAAAAGCTTTTACATTCACCTGCAAGGACACACAGGGGTTTGGTCTAATGTCTCATCCAAAAGACATAAAACAATGCAGAACTCCCTCAGTACTTCAGGAGGAGTGTCAGCTGCTCAAATCTCTGAAGTGGGACTTGAACCTCTGACCCAGAGATGGGAGTGCGAGTACTGAGTGCAGCTGACTGACATCTTGAAGCAGTGAGAAGCGCAGCATGCTACGAGTTTTAGCAATGGGTGTAATGTAGGAATACAGTTTAAGACCAGAGAAGACAAATTTCAATTGTAACATGAATTTTCACTGCTTGCTGCCGACACTAAGAGCAAAAAGCGGAAAATCTTTCCTTATTCACACTGGATCACTGGAGCCAAACTGAGATGACAATTGTGTAAACACCGGTGTGCATTTTGACATAGGTGGTAATGCTGCTCACCAAATAACTGAGACCAAGGAATTACTTACGCACAACCAGTGCTCTGTTGGAGCTAGCCTTTCATAGTTCAATGAATACAACAAATCACTTTGATTAAGCATGTCCATGTAACATGGCTGACACAGAACCTCAATAACTGGCCAGCAAGTGACTGAACTATTGCCTACACGCTATACTCATGTTCTATCGCGTGTATTTTGACTGAATATATTACACGTGTAAAGTGCAGTGCAAATGCTATACACACAATTGATGATTTACAAGCTACATAGGAAACATTTGCATTTACTTATAACACAATGATTTACATCACACCACAGCAGTGTCTCTGTACCTCTGCGACAGTACTGCACCATCATCACATGGGCTACTTCCCTCCATATTGTGTAATTGGTCCAATTTTACACATTGCACTGGAGAGTTGCAGGTTTCTGCTACACTTAGTGTGGAGAAGTGCTCATGAATCAACGGCCTAGCTCTAATTTTAAAATTATGCACCTCTTTTGTTCTGAACTATCCTACTAGAGGAAATAGTTCCTCTCCACCTACTATATCAAATCCTTCAGTCATCTTTAACATCTCAATTAGATTAGATCACCCTGTAATCTTCTACCCATAAGGGAATAACAAGCCTAGACCATGCAACGTGACCTCATAATTTAACCCTTTTAGCCCTAATATAGGCGTCACGGTAGCATAGTGGTTAGCACTGCTGCCTCACAGCACAAGGGACCCGGATTCAATTCTGGCCTTGGGTGATTGTGTGGAGTTTGCACATTCTCCCAGTGTCTGCATGGGTTTCCTCAGGGTTTTTGGGATGCAGGCATCGCAGGGTGGGCCAACATTTATTGCCCATCCCTAATTGCCCTCGAGGGGCAGTTAAGACTCAACCATGTTGCTGTGGATCTGGAGTTACATGTAGGCCAGACCAGGTAAGGATAGCAGATTTCCTTCCCTAAAAGGACATTAGTGAACAAGATGGGTTGTTGCGACAATCGACAGTGGTCATCTTTGGACTTTTTAATTTAAATTTCAACATCTGCTGTGGCAGGATTTGAATCTGGGTCCTCAAAGCATTACTCTGGGTCTCAGGTTTACTATTCCAGTGACAATATCACTACACCACTGCTTCCTCCCTCCAGTTTCCTCCTACAGTCCAAAGATGTGCAGGTTCGGTCGATTGGCCATGCTAAAAATTGCCCCTTAGTGCCCAAAGGTTAAGTGGAGTTGCGGGGATGGGGCAAGGAGTGGGACTGGGTGCTCTTTCAGAGATTCGGTGCAGACTCGGTGGGCCGAATGGCCCCCTTCTGCACTGCAGGAATTCTATGATATCATTTGCGTGCATCAAGACCAAAATATTCACCTTGGGATGGATTGCTGATAACTGAATGTAATACTCCAGGCGCAATCTCACCCGAGCTTTATACAACTGCAGTCAAACATCCACCCCTTTGCACTTCAGCCCCTTGAGATAAAGGTAAACATTGGGCAGCATTTACCCACCATCCTGCTGTGTTTTTCAGTGCCAGAGGTAGCCCGCCATCGGGACTCTGTTCCTGCCATTGTCAATGGGATTTCTCGTTGACTGCTCCCCTCATTACCGGGAAACCTGTGCACCGACCCAGAATTCCCGCCGGTAAATCCCGCCCATTATTTCCACTAACTTTTAATATTTACAGTTCATAGTCCAGCACTTCTCTCAGCTCTCCCACAGTCCTTGGCATTCCTCTGATTCGAAAGCATCTTAGATTACACAGCCAGGTTCAATGAAACCAATACAACTTATTCTGGTAAATCTCCCTCATGGTGCGATGATAATGTAAATTGGGGTGCTAATTACTTTTAAGCTAACTACATCTTAAGTACTGTAAACAGGTGGCCAACCTTGTACTTCTACAACATCATGTGGAGAAAAAGGATCATTGTTCCCTTATTTTTTGTTCTATTTCATTAAAATAAGCCGTCAAGGGAAGAAATTGAATGTATTGATGATTAGGTTATATTCGCCTGGATCATCACCACTGGAACCCTGGCTCTGGGCCATATTTAGTCTCTGCTCTCGAGAAGTGGATACCGTTGTTTTCTGGCCACATGGTAGCAAGTCAACCAGAATAATACTCAAGATGAAATCTGCTTATGTTCCAACAAATAATCATGAATTGTTGGAGGTTTTACAATACACAGCTAATGCCCATCTTAGCAGAGAGTACTTAAAGTCTCACTTATAACAAAATGCTAAATAAGACTTCCCTTTCTGAAGTTTTACATGAAGCTCTTGTCAAATGCTGCAGTCTATCTATTGACCCCACAGGAGACAATTGGATACACAATGAAAAAGACATGTTTGGATCGCTCTCGCATCTCATTTCTAAGTGATCACTATCCAAGATATAGCGGAGATAGGAAGTGTGAGCCCATTATAATTGTGTTATAAATGTTATTTCAGGAAGTTCTCCTTTTTTGATAAATGTCCCCAAGTCAGGTTTTCGGCTTGGTATCTCTGCAGAGCACCTGCATTTTGAACTTGCGATTCCAGATTTGTTTTTGAGTGCAGGCATCACAGGGTTAATTTTTACAAGCCAACACGGCTGGCGCAGTGTTTGCTGGATGAGAGAGGGTGGGTGCACAGCTCACTGAATTCAAATTGCAGCCTCTCCCCAATTGATTTTCTGGATCTGATTTTCATTTCCACTTGTTGCCCGCTCTGGAATTCTCTCCCTAAACCCCTCCACCACTCTTAACTCTCTCTCCTTCTTTAAAACTCTCCTTACTCCTTGATTTGTTGCTGCTTTACGATTATGGTGCTTGAGCCAATCAGCTGCACGGGTGACTCACAGTCGGTGAATTAACTGCAGCATTGGTGCAGTAACGGTGCTTTTCTGATCTTGTACCCGCGACATGTTGTTGGGGTAGAGTTGAGGCAACTTCAATCTGCATGGAACCGCAGACTAGGGGGATTCTGGAGGCTGGCATAGGGGAGTGCTTCATTTCCCCGGTGCCAACTTCCTTTGTGTGCAAAGAAATTCACCCAAAAACTAAAACGATTGCTCGTATTTTTCCACTTCCTTTTATGGAATGATGCCGACAGCCATGTTTCATTTTTTTCTGTAGTTATTTCAATCACCACAATGACTGTAATTATAAAGGTGAGCTCCTAGGTATGAGTCAACATGGCTTATGCAAGGCAAAATCTTTTCTGGCAATTATAAAGAATGTTGCTAATTATACCCCACAGAGTCTGATCTCAGCACTGAAAGGCAAACATTTATACTTCCACCCAAGCACCTCCATGTTAAGCCATGTTAATAGAAACACTTTAACAAGTTTGCATTTTGATGCCGTGGTTAATTTTCAGAAATGAAATCCAATTGATGAGAGAACGAGGAATACACACATGAATCACTTGAATTTGATCTGGATGCTGGCCTTTGAGGAGACTGCTGTGTGGAATGCATTACACAGTGGGTGATATTCTACGGTCACGCTGAGGTAGAAGCAGGGTCACAAAATGTGGTCAGCCCTTCAAAAGTATGTTGACTTCGACCGGACCACAAAATCCCACCGTGGAAAATTCCACCCAATGTGAGTTTTTTTAAACCAGAGAGAAAACATTGTGTGGTAAGAGTGACCCACTGACATCTCAAGGGTCGCATGCAGCTTTTCTGTTAGTAGCAACAGGAATTGACCATTCAGCCCCCTCGGGCCTGCCAACCCACACAACATGTCACGGTGATGAGCCGTTCCATTTTCTCATTGATATCCTTGATATCAGATATGCAGATTCGGTGGATTGTTCATTTTCAATGCGAGGGGATAGGATGGGGGAGGGGGCTTAAGCAGAATAGGTAGGGTGGCACGGTGGTTAACACTGCTGCCTCACAGTGTCAGGGACTCAGATTCAATTCCAACCTTGGGTGACTGTGTGGAGTTTGCACCTACTCCCCGTGTCTGCATGGGTTTCCTCCCACAGTCCAAACATGTACAGGTTAGATGGATTGGTCATGCTAAAATTTCCCCTTCGTGTCCAGGAATGCGCAGGTTAGGTTACGGGGATAGGGCAAGGGAGTGGACCAGTGTAGAGTGCTCTTTCAGAGGGTCGGGGCAGGCTCGATGGACTGCATAGCCTCTTTCTGCACTGGAGGGATTCTATGGAAACAAATGTCTATTCATATCAACTCCTGAAAGCCCCAATTGTCACCCAGCACATGTAGCCTTTTGATTATTCAAAATTCCTACTCGCCTGTGCGAGTGCTTACAGGGGAACAGTTCCTTTCAATCAACATTCTGGGGGTTATCATTGATCAGAAATTCAACAGGACTAGCCATATTAATACGGTGGCTAACAGAGCAGGTCAAAGGCTAGGAATCCTATGGCGAGTAACTCACCTCCTGATCCCACCCCTCCCCCTCCCAAAGCCTGTCCACCATGTGCAAGGCACAAGTCAGGAGTGTAATGGAATACTCTCCACTTGCCTGAATGAGTGCAGCTCCAACAACATTCAAGAAGCTCGACACCATCCAGGACAAAGCAGCCCGCTTGATTGGTCAACCTTCCACAAACATTCAAACCCTCCACCACCGACGAACAGTGGCAGCCGTGTGTACCATCTACAAGATGCACTGCAGTAATTCCTTAGACAGCATCTTCCAAACCCACGACCACTACCATCTAGAAGGGCAAGAGCAGCAGATATCTGGGAACCCCCAACTTGGAGGTTCTTCAAGTCACTCACCAGCATGACTTGGAAATATATTGCCGTTTCTTCTCTGTCACTGGGGCAACATCCTGGAACTCCCTAACAGCACTGGGTGCACCTACACCTCAAGGACAGCAGCTGTTCAAGAAGGCAACTCACCACCACCTTCTGAAGGGCAACGAGTGTTGGGCAATAAATGCTGGGCCTAACCAGTGCGCCCACATCTCGTAAATTAATTTAAAAAAATAAACTCCTGTAATGTGGCTTCTCCTGTCTAATTAGCCTCACTGGTGTTAGCAATGGTCTGCATGCTGACTCTTGCTGATTGGATGACCAAATTCAGGGGCATGGGAATGAAAGGGAAGGCACTGAGAGAGAGGAGCAGGAAATGTGCGAGTGGAGGGGGGCCTGAGCAGAGATCGGACCATGGGAGCACGAGTTATGAGGGAGCGCCCTTAATTAATTAATTATGTGGCTCAATTGGGCTCTAGGTGGGAGGCCCAGACACCTACTTGCTTGCTGCTCACAGGATGATATGATGGCACTACATCTCCCACTTTCTGATGTCATATTATGGACTCCCCATCCCTAACAGCCGGGTAGAATGCTGCCCACCCCTGGAGTATTTTGTTGGCATACCTGGTAGGAAATCCTGTGCCAATCAAGTATTCCAATGGCAGTGTTTACTTGACAATGTTGATTTTCCAGTCAACTCTGCGGTCTTGCATCAAAATCAGGATGCACAGTCCAATACAAGTTACAGATGAAATATGTCCAGGCCAGGGTAATACCGTTTTATAACATGCAATAGGTTGAGAGGGAGACACTCACACAAACTGAGGCAGGTTTGTGATTTAGATTTGTTTAGTCATAATCCCACAGATGGCAACTCCTCAGCCAGGCATTTGGACCAAATGTCTGAACTTGCGTTTCCTGTCGTTCCGAGCAGGGTTACCATTGCAACAACACAATCATCAACAGGGTAAAACTAACCTGTCCCATGAAGGCTCATGTTCCCTATTAGTGGTTGAACAATACAACACTCGGCGAATTCTGCTTCGCAATGATAGGGAGAGCTGGCATTGAAGGGTCAAAAAGTGACCTTGCTATGAATGCTCGGCTGCCAGAAGCCAGGAACTTACACAAGGAATGTAATTGCCTACTCCCCCCCCCCCCCTTCAGTAACAAAGAGGTTAAAGCTCATAAGTGTGCATCATGTGATTGAGTATTGAGATAATCGGTTTTACGATGGTGTCTATTATTCATTTCTAATTGACTAATCAGTAATACAGTCAACTACATCTGGATGGGTAATTATTCACATGTGGCCAGTAGCAAATGGATTGACTAACACATCCCAGGAAACGCCTGGCGAATGGAAATTAGAGCTGGCAGTATATGGAACAGTTCTTCTGAGCAGAGAAACTCTGCAGCCATCAATAGTGAAATTGTGTTCCTCAGGTGCCAGCAGGAATGCGGCCATCTCCCCCCCACCCCGTCCCCTTGCCCCCACAACCCCTCCCCGGGCCCCCGCCAAAAGAAAAGTGATTGATGAAATTTCAAGTCAGTTTCTGTAAAATGTACTTGTGTCTAAATGTTCTCAAAACATTAACTCTGTTTCTCTCTCCACAGATGCTGTCAGACCTGATGAGTTTTCCCAGCATTTTCTGATTTTTCTTCAGGTTTCCAGCAGCATTTTGCTTTTATTTTCTTTCGCTCGGTTGGCTGTGTAACCAGAGCATGGTGCAGAATGATGCCAAAAGCACGGATTCAATCCCCATACCGACTGTGCCAGTTTGTGGAGGCTGCCTCCTTGTCTAACCCCAAGCTTGAGGTGGAGTTGGGCCTCTTAAGCTAATGGAGATGCCTACAGTCCTACATAGGCTATGGCTAATTACTTCCGACTAATTACTCGGAATGCTCAATTTTAAAAGCTAATCCCTTCAAATTAAACTGCTGTCACAACTCATCTGAACAAATCGTAGATTACAGCAAGGATATCAGCTGCAATTTAGTATATGCAGGGAAACAAGGGATCTCTATCATAGACAATGTCTTTTTGGCTTTAATAGGCCAGACAGCCCTGCTGTATATTCCCTAGTTTACAGTATTTACATCTCAGCACTGTATAGGGTTACACAGAAAGAGGCCATTCAGCCCAACCAATCCATTCCAGTCATGCCTCCTCCCAATTCCCCTCATCAAAATCTATCATCACAGCCCTCTTCGCTTCTCCCTCATATATATTTTTTTTAATAAACATTTTATGGAGGTATTAATGGTTTTATAACAGTAACGGAAGAAACAGTGTACATACAATTATAAACGTAGTGCAAAAGCCGTCTTCCTCTCTCACAGGTCCTACCTTTCCTAACTCCCCACTCTACACTAAACTAGCCCCACAACGGTTAATTTTCCCTGAAGAAGTTGACGAACGGCTGCCACCTCCGGACGAACTCCAACATCTCCCTCATATATTTGACTAATCCACTTCATGTGGTAGTGAGTTCCACATCCTCACCACTCTTTGGGTAAAGAGGTGGTTGGTGGCCATGGACTTCCATTTGTTGGTCCATGGTCATGCTCAGTAAGGAACTGCAGTGGTTTGCGAGTTGCCTTCTGATGGTTCTACCCGACGAGGAGATCCTCCCACTCTTATTACCAGCCATAGGTAGAACGTTTTTCAGATCGATACTCAACCTGTTTGGCCACATTACGAACACACTTTCTGTGACCATCAAGTCCCAGAGTGAGACGCTGCCACTGTATCATAAGACACCTCCTATGCCAAAATGTTACTTCACATTTATCTGTGAACTACATATTTGTCCTTTCTGCAAGTTTGTTAATATTCTCCTGCAACTTTCTGCAGTCCTCCTCAATATTGGTCACTCCCCGACCCTATGGCACCATTTGGTGTCATCTTCCAATTTAGAAATTGTGCTTTTGATTCCACAATTGTCTTCAGTGTACTTTTTCTGCAGCCTCGGAGCACCATCCCCCTCAGCTCACTTATGCATGGTGACCAAGCGGGAAACACATGAAGCTGGCTTTCATCCCACAGTTCCAGACTTATGAGTACAACAGTACTGTCAACAGGAAGTGGACTGGAGCCAGTGGTGAACTGCAGGGATCGGCATCTCGGTCTCAATGCCAACCAGATGAGTCACGTGTGAGAAAACAAACGCCATTCGAGAATTTTAGACCAGCTCCAAGCCAACTGAGCCAGAAACTAAATGGAACCGAATCAATAGTCTTCACAAACTTAATGGGGAAAAGCGCAGACATTTGTTTTGTAACCATTGCATCATGGTTTACTTCAAAACAATTTACAACATTTGCCACAGTCTCCTTACTAAACAATAGGGGTTCAGCATTCAGAGAACTAGGGGTGCAGTGCTTTAGCCTTATCTCCAGCCACCATCCTTCTGTCAATGTGGTCCCTGGCTCAGAATGTGGAATCCCAGAATCACCCCTTCAGATTATATTGAGACATGCTGAGTACACTAACACTTTGGAACACCAAGGAAACTAGCATCAATCTAAGAGATGGTACTGGTCTCTGAAACAAATGTAAGGTTTGTACATCTGAAATCTTCAGTCTCGATTGTACAAAAAGATTTTTAAATAGGACTTGCATTTATCATGATCTCAGGTGGCCCAGTAACATTTTACATCTGTTCTGATCAAGGGATGTCTCAGTTAAGTCCACAATCAAATTGTTTTCTTCTTCTTTAGCTGTGGTTCTATTGGTAAGGCACACACTTCCCATCAATACACTGCATTAATACATTCCAATTCAGTAAACCATCTAAAGAAAGGTCCCAGAGGCGGACTTACACTTTGGGGGACCCTGCACTCTCCCTCTTCGCGGGGACCCCACATCAGATCCCGCCCCTAATGACATGGTGGCCTGCCCCTAATGACATTGAGTTCCGCCCCAATGATGTCTAGCCCCGCCCATAATGATATCCAGTCCCATCCCGAATGAGGTCAATGCCCTCCTGACCCTACCCACCCTCAGCTCACAGAATGCATGGCACAAAAACCCAAAATCTCACCCTCGCTGCCCAGTGCAGCCTTCTCACTCTGAGCTCTGCCTGGCTGGCTGGTTGGCCTCTGGCACTGGTCGAGTTGCCCTGCTTCCGCTGGCTGCGGCTCCCTGATTCCCCGAGACATGAGCCAGGGCTTGCCTGGCCTTCTTCGCACCTCCAGACTGCTGCTCTACTCACCACTTGGCTCTCACTCAGTTGGCCAGGCCTCAAGCCTTGATGGCCGTTTGTGCTCCTGGCTGCTGCTGCTCGCTATCTGGCCTGGCCTCTGCTCTCGCCTGCCCTCACCACCCAGTCTGGTAGCTGTCCAGTCCTCTAACTCTTAGCCCTGCCTGGATGGCCACTTACTCTGCTCAAGTCACCCCGCTCCCGTTTACCACTGCTCCCCGATTCCCCGAGACATGACGGCGGTGCTTGCCTGGCCTTCTTCGCACCTCCAGACTGCTGCTCTGTTCATCTCTCGGCTCTCGCTCGGGTGGCCAGGCCTCGATCCTCAATGACCCCATGTGCTCTTGGCCGGCTGCTGCTGGCTATCTAGTCTGGTGGCCTCTTGTTTTCTTTGGTTGCCCGCCCACCTACCCTTTGCCAAATCCTTTGCCAAAAACATGTAAGCCGATTCAGTATCTCTCAGGATGACGATATTTCTGGTCTCTCTCTTGGACAAAAATGGAGTGACTTCCTTTCAAGTAAATCACAGGTAAGTCACAAACCCCATGCAAGTCTCTGCATCTGTATCTATTCCAGAGGTAAAATATTAAATGCAATGGGTGTCTAACATTCTTCAATTTCTCGTGCAGTTTTCCCTGTGGAAATTCCTGTCACTTGCACATGGGCCAGCACCTGCTCATGTTTTATTTTGCTTTTGTATTTAAAACCACTTTGTTGGGAATGGGCAAGGGAACACAACATTTCTGAACATCATGAAGCATGATCAGTTTCTTGGAATAACTACAATGGATCGTTCCATTTATATTACAAAGAACAAAAACATAGCTGAAGGCTCCAAGCACAGAACACAGTTTCAGCATGTGATAATGTGGTATGATCAAACTCTGTTACGTTAAGAAACTAATTAAGCAGTTGCTGAACAATACAGGCTGCTTATAAAGTACTCCTGCAACATTAAAGATGAATAACTTGGGATGTAACAAATGATGGAAGCAAACCGTTGATGCAATATGAAAGCATAATTCATAATTTTTTTTACTGTTAATGTTGTTTCATTGTATTTCAGATACTGAAGCTGATTGAAAATGACAACAGAAGAGAAGTTGAACTGTGTGTTATGCCCAGTAGAACTAAAGTCCATCTCATTAACATTTTTCTTCATATATGAATTATGCTTTCCGATGTGATTGACAGTTTGCTTCCATCATGTGTACATCAGTTGGTCAAGGACTTTATAAATACCCAGTACTATCTTATTGTTGTTTTGTAACACTCTGTATCAGTAAAGGAGAGTTGTACAATGAAAATTATTGACAAGCTGCAGGAGTGACTACGATGTCACAACTCTGACATTTGCACTAAATTTAACAGAAAATGCTTGACAGGCAACTATACTTCACATTGGCAACCTCAAGCAGATGTGATGGCTTGACATCTCCTGTCTCATTATAATAATAATAATCTTTATTGTCACATTATTGCTTATATTAACACTGCAATTAAGTTACTGTGAAAATCCCCTAGTCGCCACATTCTGGCGCCTGTTCGGGTACACAGAAGGAGAATTCAGATGTCCAATTCACCTAACAATCACGTTTTTCGGGACTTGTGGGAGGAAACTGGAGCACCCAGAGGAAATCCATTGGGGACACGGGGAGAGTGTGCAGACTCTGCACAGACAGTGACCCAAGCGAGGAATCGAACCTGGGACCCTGGCGCATTCATGTCACACAAGTGCCAGGCAATAGCCATCTCAAAAAGAGAACCTCACCACCTCCACTTGGCATTCAATGACAGCAGACTGGAACATCTCAAGGTGGTGGTTTCACCATCATAGTTGGCTGCAGCTCTGCTTCCGTCCTGCTGCCAGTGTTTCTCTCTGGTTCCATACACAAACACTGCCCGGAAGAACGGAGCGGTAAACAAGATGGCGGCGGTCGCTGCCGCTTCCCACCAATTAGCAAGGTATCAAGACAATCACCTGAGGTATTCAACTGTTGGAGATGAACCATGAACCTTAAACACTTGGACAATGGGGCCTTGGCTAAGTGAGCTTCCCAGATATGATCGAAACCAGTTACGCTTGGTATACACTAGCAATTACCTTATTTGGATCCCCTGACGGCTGGAGATGAAAGGTCACCTCAAAAGTCAATATTTTGTATGGCTTAAGCACATGTTTTCTGTGCCGAATTGAGGACAAGCAGCTGGGACGCTGAGAGAGAGAAGACCAGAGCGAAGTCCCTCTTGCCCCGCCTCTCTCTCTCTATCCAAGCCACCTTGCAAGTTTTGAACCCTGTTTGCTGAACGTGACCATTCAGGGGATGTTTTAACAGAATTCAGTCCAGCACTACCATCTCCAGAAGAATAACCGAATCAGCTATCTACATCTTTAAACCAAATGCGTCGGCGACATATAGAACATAGAACATACAGTGCAGAAGGAGGCCATTCGGCCCATCGAATCTGCACCGACCCACTTATGCCCTCACTTCCATCCTATCCCCGTAACCCAATAACCCCTCCTCATCGTTTTGGCCACGAAGGGCAATTTATCATGGCCAATCCACCTAACCTGCACGTCTTTGGACTGTGGGAGAAAACCGGAGCACCCGGAGGAAACCCACGCAGGCACGGGGAGAACGTGCAGACTCCGCACAGACAGTGACCCAGTGGGGAATCGAACCTGGGACCCTGGCGCTGTGAAGCCACAGTGCTATCCACTTGTGTTACCGTGCTGCCCTATAAGACACTGATGGAAAGTCACAAGAACACGGAACTCAGCCTGAAGCCAGCTGAGACACCAAACTACAGTCAGCATATTCTTTTCAGGTTATATGGACTTTAACTTGACCAAACTATCCTTCCCACTCTGTAATATCTACTGACTGTGTGCCAAAGTCGGAGCGTGCTTTATTATTTTAATTAGATCGGTTTAAGTAAAACATGTCTGATTGGATCTTTCATAATCACAGCGTGCAAACAGTTAAGTGGTTACTAAATTGTTAAGTGTGTACCCTTTTCAAACAACAAAACCTACACAGACAAACGAGGAAAGGGAAAAGAGGGGAGCCACTCGACCCTTCCTCACAAGATTGTAACAATGTGTATATTTTCCCGTACCAGCCTCCCCGAACAGGCGCCGGAATGTGGCGACTAGGGGCTTTTCACAATAACTTCATTTGAAGCCTACTTGTGACAATAAGCAATTTTCATTCATTTAATTTAATTTACTGACCATCTTCCTACACTCAGTAATTCGGAAAGTAAAATACTCAAAATTAACAACACTCGCACACACTTTTTGTCATACCTTTTTATCAATAAATGTACAAGTTTATGTGCCTACCCTATGTGACTATGGGTCACTGTCTGTGTGGAGTTCACACTTGCTTCCTGTGTCTGTTTGGGTTTCCTCCGATGCTCCGGTTTCCCCCACAGTCCAAAGATGTGAAGGTTAGGTGGATTGGCCATTCTAAATTGCCCCTTAGCGTCCAGTAATATACAGATGAGGTTAGGTGGATAGGGCGAGGCAGTGGGCCAGGTAAGTTGCTCTTTCAGAGGGTCAGTACAAACACGATGGGCTGAATGGCCTCCTTCTGCACTGTAGGAGTTCTATGATTCTTCTATGAGTACTATGATTGTAGGTCAATGATGGTGTTTATTACTTATCTCTTATTAGCTAATCTGTTGAAGATTTCCTGTGTAGCATTTCCTATCTTACGCCGTGATTGCCCTTCAACAAAGCAACTCATTGGCTGTAAAGTGCTTTGGGATGTCCTGAGGTTGTGAAGGGCACTCTATAGAAATGAGCGTTTTTCTTCCTCAGAATTTAACCATATCATTTTATAACTAATCCCAATATTACAATTGCATTTCTGGTCTCTTTCAACTCTGAGGAGTTGTGGTGCATCTTAAATCTTCCCAACTCAGGTAGCTTTACACAGTTGCACTGATCTCCAATAACAAGCTTACAAAGTGGATGAGGGAGGTGCTCTCATTCACAGTATTCGTGCTGTTTACCTTAATTTAGTTTCTGGCATATAGGCCGATCATGGTTAGGTAAATAACCCTGTAAACTCTAGTACAGAAACTAAACCGAGCCAAGCCCCTTTCAGTCAATAGCTTTGATCACTTACTTGCTCCAATAAGTTTGTTTCCTCCTGCACTGCCATCTTCTCCTGCTGAAGATGAAACCTGCTGATCCGATTAATGAGTACTTGGCTTAAGAAGCTCACTATGGCATTACATCAGGTCTAAAAATAGCAGCCAGGGAGGTGGAGTTTAAAATATTCCTGGTTTCACTGTGGCATAGACAGGATAATAGATTCAATCCCTGCAAACGCAAAAAAAGGTTGAGCCTTCACTGCCCTCACAGTACTTACATATCACCTTCGCAAGAGTCCGAGTGAGTTAACCATATTTATAGAGACTCATCACACAGTCTACATGTAAAATGGGGCTGGGTGTACCAGAATAGCAGCAACAGCTGCTTCACAACCTGCTTTTTGCACCAGCTTATCAGTGCCTGTTTGCTACAATGCAGAGCACTTCTGGCCCAAGTCAACAGCCCTCATTAAAAACAAATCATCCATGGTTATGAAATGCTGCCCTAAGACAACTTTCAGCCGTTTGAGGGTTTGGATATTCTGGCCATATCAATTCATTACTGTACAATGGAATATGGAGTACTATATGAGGAGCAGAAACAACAAAACAACTCTGTTTTATTCTTTCACAGAATTTGGGCATCGCTGGCTAGTCCAGCATTTATTGTCCATTCCTAATTGTCCTCGAGAAGGTGGTGGTGAGCCATCCTCCTGAACCGATGGGTGCTGTGAGGAAGGGATTTGGATCCAGTGACAGTGAAGAAACAGAGATGTATTTCCAAGTCAAGATGGTGAGTGACTTGGAGGGGAACTTCCAGGTCCTGGCGTTACTAGATATCTGCTGGCTTGGTTCGTCACATGATAGTAGTCGTGGGTTTGGAACGTGCTGTCAAAGTGTTGATAAGTTGCTGCAGTTCATCTTGTAGATGTGTTGGTGGTGGAGAGAGTAAATGTTTCAGGTGGTGGATAGGGAGCCGATGAAGCAGGTTGCTTCGACCTGAATGTTGTTGAGCTTTTTGAGCTGCACATGTCCAGGCAAGTGGAAAGTAGTGCCTTGTAGATAGTGGACAGGCTTTGGGGAATCACAAGGTGATTTACTCGCTACAGGATTCCTGGTCTCTGACCTGCTCTTGTAGCCACAGTATGTATATAGCTAGTCCAGTTCAGTTTCTGGTGAATGGTCACACCAGAATGTTGCTGGGGGGATTCAGTGATGGTAATGCCATTCAATGTCATGGGAGACGATTAGATTCACTCTTGTTGGAGATGGTCATTGCCTGGCATTTGTGTGGTGCAAATGTGTCTTGCGATTTGAGAGCCCAAGTTTGGCTATCGTCCAAGTCTCATCACTTTCTGAAGAGTTGTGAATGGCACTGAACACTGCAAAAATCATCAGCAAACATCCCCACTTCTGACCTTCTGATGGAGGGAAGGTAATTGATGAAGCAGCTGAAGGTGATTGAGACTGGGACATTACGGTGAGGATCTCCTGTAGTGATGTCCTACGACAATGGTGACTAACCTCCAAAACCCACAAACATCTTCCTTTGTGCCAGATATGACGCCAACCAGCGGAGAGTTTTCCCAGTTTACTGTGACTTTAGCTTTTCTAGGGTTCCTTGGTGCCACACTCGGTCAGATATTGCCTTGACATCAAGGGCTGTCACCTTTGCCTCACCTCTGGAGTTCAACTCTTTTGTCACGCGGGGCCTTGAGTTTACAGATTGTGGTTAAGTACAATTTAGGGGACATGGTGGCATAGTGGTATTGTCATTGGACGGGTAATCCAGAGACCCAGAGTAATGTTCTGGGAACTCAGGTTTGAATCCCACTATGGCAGATAGCAAAACATCTGGAATTAAAAGTCTAATGATTACCATGAAACCATTGTTGATGGTCATAAAAAACATCTGATTCACTAATGTCCTTTAGGGAAGAAATCTGCCGTCCTTACCGGTCTGTCTTACATGCGACTCCAGACCCACAGCAATGTGGTTGACACTTAAGGCGAATTAGGAATGGGCAATAAATGATGGCCCACCAGCAATGCCCTCATCCCATGAAAGAAAAGATTTTTAAAATTCTGATGCTGCTATTGGCCCACACTATCTCATGGATGCCTAGTTTTGAGATGCCAGAACATTTCTAAATCTATTCCGCGCGGGATTCTTCGACCACACCCACCCGGTGACCGGACATTCCCGCCCAAGGTCAATGGATCAATGGTCCCCGCCCCATTCGTCGCGATTTTGTGGCGGGCATGGCCGAAGAATCCAGTCCTCCATTTACCATGGTGGTGGTGTCATACTCTATGGTGCAGGACCTCCTCAATATGAAGACAGAACTTTACCTTCCCAAGGACTATATGGTGCTTTCTCCTACCAATACTGTGTTGGACAGATGTATCTGCAACAAATGGATTGGTGAGGATGAGGTCAATTTAAGTTTATCCAGGCAGCACAGTGGCGCAGTGGTTAGCATTGCTGCCTCACGGCGCCGAGGTCCCAGGTTCGATCCCAGCTCTGGATCACTGTCCGTGTGGAGTTTGCACATTCTCCCAGTGTTTGCGTGGGTTTCACCCCCACAACCCAAAAATTGCATGGTAGGTGGATTGGCCACGCTAAATTGCCCCTTAACTAATTGTGTACTCTAAATTTTTTTTTAAAAATTAAGTTGGTTCCTTCACCACCTGCCACAAGCCCAATCTAACATTATGTCCTTCAGAATTTGGTCAGTTTGGTCAATACTGGTACATGGGCCACCTTTAGTGATGGACATGGAGGAGGGCCCACCACTTAGACTACATTCTGTGCCCTTGCAGTCATCAGTGCTTCCTCCAAGTGGCGTTCAACATGGACTAACACTAATTCATCAGCTGAGGGGGCAGCGGAGGTAGGTGGTGTTCATCAGGAGCTTTCCTTAGGCATCGTTGACCTGAGACGTCATGGGGTCCAAAGTCAATACTGAGGACTCCCCAGGAAACTCGTCCCCAAATGCATACCGCTGTGTTGCCACCTCTATTAGGTCTGTCCTACCAGAAGCATTTTGCCTGCATGGAATTGTATGTGAAACACTTACTCTAGAGGTTCTATACAAATGCACGTTGTTCTTGTTATACTGTGGCTTGAGCAGAGTCTTGGTGAAACACTCACTTACAACTACTGGGGGGTGAGTGCAGTTGAGGAAATTGAACATACCTCGCTGGATACCAATGTGAAGAGTGCAAACCAGTAAGATAGCAACCTTACTTAAATGAACAGAAATAGAACACAACTGCAGCTAATGAGAAAGAACAGAGGAATGCCTTATCTGGAAGTTTTGCAACATTAGAGTGTGGCTCCAGCTTCATCTTAAACTAATAGATAATAAGTGAAAAAGCTGAAGCACCAACTTGCATTGACTGCTCTCTCACATGATAATGTAGCTTACCTCGTCAGTAAAATTACATATATTGTCGTGTTTTAAAAAGAAACATCCAACTCCCCAGTGTCTTCCACATTCCTAAAGATGCTCCGTGATTATGACAACATGATTAGCTTGGGATAGATTGGATTCTAATGGTTGCTGTGTCTCAGCTCAGCCAAGTGGTGGCATTCTTGCTGACAAATCAGAAAGTTGTGGGTTCAAGCCCCATTCTGGGCTGACACTCCCGCTGCAGTGCTGCATGGGTGCTGCACTGTTGGCGGTGACGTCTTTCAGATGGACAAAAAAAAAATCAAAATGCTGTCAACCTGTTCAAGTGGTTCAAATGGATATTTATTATGAAGATTTGGAAAGAGAAAGATTAATTCACCATTGTCAGTATAGTTTTATGAATATATAATAATCTTTAGTGTCACAATTAGGCTTACATTAACACTGCAATGACGTTAGTGTGAAAAGCCCCGAGTCGCTACATTCCGGCGCCTGTTTGGGTACACTGAGGGAGAATTCAGAATGCCCAAATGACCTAACAGCATGTCTTTCTGGACTTGTGGGAGGAAACCGGAGCACCCGGAGGAAACCCACACAGACACAGGGAGAACGTGCAGACTCCACACAGACAGTGAACCAAGCCGGGAATCGAACCTGGGACCCTGGAGCTGTGAAGCAACAGTGCTCCCCACTGTGCTACCATGTTGCCATTTATATAAATGATCTGAAAGCAGGGACAGAGTGTAACAGCAAAATTTGCGGATGATACTAAAATAGGCGGGAAAGCAGGCAGTGAAGAGGAAATAAAGATTTTACAGACGGATATAGAGAGGCATGGGGAATGGGCCGAAATTTGGCAGATGGAGTTTAATGTAGATATGTGTGAGATTATCCATTTTGGCTGAAAAAATAGAAAGGCAAATCATTATCTAAATGGAAAGCAGATTCAAAATGCATCTGTGCAGAGGGATCTGGGTGTCTTTGTTCATGAATCGCAGAAAGTTGGTATGCAGGTACAGCACATAATTAAAAAGGCAAATGGAATGCTAGCGTTTATTGCAAAAAGACTGGAGTAGAAAGTAGAGAAGTGGTGTTGCAATTGTATAGGGTGTTGTTGATACTACATCTGGAGTATTGTGTCCCGTTTTGAGGAAGGATGTGGTGGCATTGGAGGCAGTTCAGAGGAGGTTCAACAGATTGATTCCGGGGATGAAAGGATTGACATAAGAGGAGAGATTAGACAGTTTGGGCTTATATTCGCTGGAGTTTAGAAGGACGAGAGGGGATCTGATCGAGGTATATAAAAATGGATTGGTAAAGTAAACGCAGACCAAATGCTCACCCTTGCAGGGCAATCTAGAACGACAGGTTATAGATATAGGTTGGGATGTGGTAGATTTAGAACTGAGATTAGGAGGAACTACTTTTCGCAGAGGATGGTGAATTTGTGGAACTCGCTGCTCCATAATCCGGTGGAGTCTGAGTCATTAAAAGGTTTCAAGAAGGAGGTAGATATATTTCTGATTTTAAAAATGGGTTAAAGGGATATGGGAAACAGGCAGGGTGGTGGATTTGAGACCAGGAAAACATCAGCGATGATCTGATTGAATAGCGAAGCAGGCTCAAAGGGCTGAATTGGCCACTTCTGCTCCTGATTACTATGTTAGAACATAGAGCAGAAGGAGGCCATTCGGCCCATCGAGTCTGCACCGACACACCCAAGCCCTCACTTCCACCCTCTCCCCGCAACCCAATAACCCCTCCTAACCTTTTTGGTCACTAAGGGCAATTTATCATGGCCAATCCACTTAACCTGGCCATAATGTCCAAAATTGCCCTTAGTGTTGGGTGGGGTTACTGGGTTATGGGGATAGGGTGGAGGTGTTGACCTTGGGTAGGGTGCTCTTTCCAAGAGCCGGTGCAGACTCGATGGGCCGAATGGCCTCCTTCTGCACTGTAAATTCTATGATAACCTGCACGTCTTTGGACTGTGGGAGGAAACCGGAGCACCCGGAGGAAACCCACGCAGACACGGGGAGAACGTGCAGACTCTGCACAGACAGTGACCCAGCGGGGAATCGAACCTGGGACCCTGGCGCTGTGAAGCCACAGTGCTGTCCACTTGTGCTACCCTTAAAATGTCATGTTCCTATGACATAAAAGATCCCCATGGCACAATTTAAAGGGGAGTTCTCCCAGTATCCAGGACAACAACATTTATCAAAAAAACGCTTCATCAACAAAATAAAATGATCAGGAGATTTGGCCGATTGCCGTTTGTGGCATTCTGCTGTGTCACATTAATCTACAATGCAACCATACATCTAAAGCAATTGACTGGCTCTGAAGCATTTTGGGATTCCCTTGGAACGGGAAACACATGAGAAAGATAAATTGTATTTTTTCCTCCTCAGACAGAAGTATCTGATGAAAGTGAGCTATTATATCATAGAATCTTAGAATCCCCACAGTGCAGAAGGAGGCCATGGGGCCCATCGAGTCTGCACCGACCCTCCGAAAGAGGACCCTACCTAGGCCCAGACCTCCACCCTATTCCCGTAACCCCATATAACCTTTTCTTTTTGGACTCTAAGGGGCAATTTAGCATGACCAATCTACGCACATCTTTGGACTGTGGTAGAAAATCCAGAGGAAACCCACGCAAACACGGGGGGAACATACAAATTTCTCAAAGGTAGTCACCCAAGACCGGAATTGAACCCGGGTCCCTACGCTGTGAGACAGCAGTGCTAACCACTGTGCCAGTATGAGGGGTCTGCTACAGAGCAGACAAAATTCACAGAGCTGAATAACTCTGAGCCATCGGAAGTACTGGGATTGGAAGTACTGGGATTCCAGCTTGTATGTCATTAAATATTTGGATCACATGGGTCAGGATTCTTTCTGAGGACATGGGTGCACAAAACAAGGTTAATTAAAACAAGAGTCCCACTCTAACGTGTGTATCAAACAAATATAATGTTATAAAGGTTTCAACAGCCACAACACAACCACTGAATTACATCCAGAGCAATTGCAGAAGTTTCACAGAGTGTTAGTTTCGACGGAGACCCTGCAGTAAAACCTACAATAAAGTTCAATAGAGAGGCCGGAATCAATAGTGTGTGATGATCCATGTGGAGATCAACAAACTAATTTACCAAAAGGCCCCCAAGAGAAAAAGGCGACAGACATGAATTCACCTGTTATAACTTTGAAGAACCAAACCAAATCAACATAAATTAAAAATGAATTAACAGAGTAAATGGAATACTCTTTCCGTCAGGGTTGGTATTGGAAAGAACAAGCTTTGAGAGCTGAGTTTGTGCACCCAACAAAACATTCAACACCCAGTCCTGCGGGAAGCAGCTCACACGTAATTCACTCCCAGTCCCACAAACACATTTTTTCACAAATGTCACAAGGGATTCCTGGTGATTATCACACATGGTTACTTTTTTGGACCTTGCATATCGTGCACCGTCAGTTAACTTCTGTTCCTTAGCAGAGTGCAAAGGCCATCCCTGAACGCCATTAGATGCTGCTCTGAAGAATTGCTCAACATTATCGTTGGAAGCTTAATAACATTATCTTTGTTTGATACACACAATACAGTGGGACTCTTGTTAAAATAGTAGAAAAGCAGAATGTGTTTCAACCCCATGACCTGTGAACCCCAATGCACTGTGTATCCTTGAAGTGCCATCAACTCCATCATGCCATATCCCTCAGCATGCCAAGTGAACCAAAGTGCCAGGTGAATCAAAGTGCCATGTACCCCAGATATCTGCTATTGGTTGTAGCATCGGTCGATATCGACTAGGATTCACTGGCAAACAGGCCATTGCATACTTACCAAGTTAAAATATATCACATACGATTAACCAGCTGGCACTTAGCATGCAGTTTGTGTGTTGGGCACCGGGACTGATAGTTCAGCTATACGGTAAAAAAATCAGGCGCCCAGTTTAAACATACAAGGTGCAAGGGAAACTGCAGGTTGATCAGCATCTGAAAGGACACAAAACTTTATCCTTTTTTTCAGTTGATGCCTAACCTAGTGTACAAATATCCCGGGTGGAATTTTCTCTTTCCTCACAATGTGCCAACTCAGATGGGAAAAGCAGTGTGTAGCCCTGCTGGCTTTTATAATCTTACTTTTTGACACATTATCAGTAAGGAAATCCTGGAGGCAGGTCCCACAATGTCATGCTAGCAGGGCGGGCTCATTCAGCAACCTCCTCGGCCCCTGACAGATGGTGTTCCAATCTGAAAACAATTTTTAAAAAACCCAAATACATTGCGGAACCCGTCCCCCGCCCTGCCGCACCACCACCACATAGATTCAGGAACTCTCCCTCCCTCAGGCTCAGAAACCCACCCCTCCATTCAGCCCCAACCTCCCCAACAGAAGCCCCTCTGGCGGTGAGAGAAGTACCCAGGCACTGCCAAGGGACAGTGCCTGGGTACTGCCCAGCCATGACCCTCTTCGGACTGCACTTACCTTTCTGCCCTCGATGGGGGGCCATTCGCCAGGTTTCAGTTTGTCAAGACCTGTTGTAAACCCCACAGACATGATGTCACACCGGTGGAGATGGGAATATGTACGTAGCGGGAAAACACAGCGCGGAAGCCTACTAATGGTATTTAGATGTATGGTGATGGGGTTCCTGACCTTCCATGGACAATCGAGAGAGGGGAAGTCCAGTCAGCCTAAGTGTCGTTTTGGGACTCCTCCTTGTGTCTGCGCCCATTCCTGCCCTCCAAAAATGGGGGCGAAAAATCCTCCCCCAGTTTCTCTTTTACTGCTACCCAAAACATAAAGGGGGCTTGATTTTCCCACTTAGGCAATGGATAGGCACTGTAAGAGGTGTCTTCTTTCAGATGAGATATAAAACTGAGGCACTGTCTGCCTGTTTAAGTAACCAGCAAAAAGATCCCACAATACTAGTCAAAGTGCACTGCATTGATCCAGGCCAAGCTTTACACGAATTTGGCAAGCTACTCTCCGTCCAGTCCTTCCTGGCAGGGCTGGATCTCACAAGGTTTGATGTTAGCCACAAAGAGGAAATAAGGTCCCACGCTTTAAGTTCGTAAAAAATAGTGCAGGGGTTATTAAGAAATGTTGGGCACAATCCAATGGTCACACTGCACCGGAAAAGCAGCTCGCTGTGGTGCAGAGTGGCCGATAAAAGCAGGGAGACCCTACCCCCTGGATCTACCTAGTTCGCAACGCCTCGCGAGATCCAATGCAATCTCGCGAGATGTTGCGATGTAAATCCCACCCATTGTGGACAGGATCACTTTTTGGCAAATTAACATATTAGAGCGAGACAGCTAGCCTTACTTTAATGTGCAGATTCACGAGATACCTGAGGCTCCTGGATTCATCCCCTTCACCACAAACGGGGACCAGATGGAACGGCACTTGTGGCGGACACCCAGGGGATCGGAGGATCCCCAGCTGCATGCCCTTTGGCAATGTGGTGCCCTGGTACTGCTAGTGCCACCTGGGCATGGTGGCAGTGCCACCTGGGTGCAAGCCTGCACTGCCAGCTGGCATGGGCACTGCCATGGTGCCAGGTAGGCACTGCCAAGCTGGCATTTTGTGCACATGCGCGATTGGGCTGGGGGTGCCCTGCATGAGTGCTGGGAAATGGTGCGACGGGAGGCTGGCGATCCTCCCATAGCGTGTTCGGGCTGGAGTGGAAGTCAGGCATTGCTTCAGGGGCCTCAGAGATCGGGACGCCATCTCAGCTATATTGGGAGCTCCGGCGAGCAGAGTTCCCCACTGTACAAAAGGGGGCTCTGTGTGGCCTCGGCCGTGCGTTAACTGCTCAGGCTCCTCATAAAACGCCAGTCGCGCTGAATAGCCATGTGTTTCTCTTTGACTCCAAGTTAATGAGCTGGAGACTGAGCTTCGAACACTGCGATGCATCAAGGGAGGGGAACATTACCTGGATGCTTTGTTTCAGAAGGCAGTCGCACCACTTGGGTTAGGGTCATCTGACTTGGTCCATGGTCAGGGACTGGAGGGTGTGACTGCAAGTGAGGCAGGTAGAGATGGAGCTGGGAAAGCTTCAGCTCTCGTGGCTAGCCAGCTGGTTTGAGGTTCATGCAGCATGTTTGGACAAGAGCAGTGGCTGTAAGTTGGATGAGCAAACTGACCGTGGTAGAGAACATAGAACATACAGTGAAGGAGGCCATTCGGCCCATCGAGTCTGCACCGACCCACTTAAGCCCTCACTTCCACCCTATCCCCGTAACCCACTAACCCCTCCTAACCTTTTTTTTGGTCACTAAGGGCAATTTATCATGGCAAATCCACCTACCCTCACGTCTTTGGACAGTGGGAGGAAACCGGAGCACCCAGAGGAAACCCACGCAGACACGGGGAGAACGTGCAGACTCCGCACAGACAGTGACTCAGCGGGGAATCGAACCTGGGACCCTGGCGCTGTGAAGCTACAGTGGTGCTACCGCGCTGCCCAGAGGAAGCCATTCAAGTGGAGTGGGGTAATAGCAATGCAGTATAGTCGGCAGACAGACACAGTTCTCCGCAGCCGAGAGCACAGGTCCAGAAGGCTGTGTTGTCTGCCCGGTGCCAGAGTTCAGGGATATTTGCTCAGGTCTGGACAGGATCCTGGAGTGGGAAGGGGTCTACATGGGTACCAGCGAAAGAAAAGGAATGAGAAAAGAGGTTCTGCTGAGGGATTATAAGCACCTAGGAAATAAATTAATAAACCGAACCTCAAAGAATAATAATCTCTGGAGCCACGAGAAAATTGGCGCAGAGTAAATAAGATTAGAGAGATGAATGCACGGCTCAAAGATTAACGTGGGAGATATGGGTTTCGATTCATGACGCAGTTGCACCAGTACTGGGGAAAGTGGGAGCTGTACCAGTGGGGGGGGGTCTTCATCTGAACTGGGTTGGGACCAATGTTCTGGTGAGGGGTACAAGCAGAGCAGCAGAGAGGTCTGATGGGTGGACAGGAGTTGATGTGCGGGCAGCAGAAAAATTAAGACATTTTGGGGGGCTGGGTTCAGAATCAAGCCAACAAAGTAGTTTGCTCTGGGTACAGTCAACATTTTGAAAGCAATGACGACTAAATTATACTTTGAGCTTTCAAGCCAAATTAATTGGGTACCAGAATCAGTCCTTCTCACTGATAAACAACAGTGGAGGGGAGGGACGCTCGCCTGCTATTGGATGTACCTTTGTGAGATCTCGGGCTTTCGGTAAGTTTCAGTGACAGTGCAAACATCTCAATCGTCAATTGTCTGACAAGAGGTTAGCATTCAGCTTGAAATGTTGTAGATGTGGAAATGTAAAATGATAATGCCCTCTGTCGTGATGTTGTAAAATCACAGCTTGGGTGTAAAGTTCGGAAAGTTGATTCTGCAAAGCCCGAAGCGACTTTGCATTAAAAATAAGTAATATACTCGTGCAGACTGGCACTGGCGCTGTTGAAGTTAAACATGGAAGGTGATGATGTGGTTTGCTGTTGAGTAAATGAGTCAGGGGGTGTATATCAGGAAATCACAAGAGGGATTATCACAGGTTGCATGCCTGCGATTCCCCGCTGATGCATTACCTGGAAGCTTGAGAATGGGAGGGGGGAAATCGATATAGTTGTTCAAATCGGAGGCCAATTCCTATCAAATGACCAGCACTACATACTCAATCTAAGCGGGGAACTACAATCGCTTAGCGGCACCTTTAAATGTAGCCCCCTGAACTGGATGGCGGTTCCCAATAGTCCAGGGCTGGGACGTTTGTTTTGTGTGCCATAGTAGAGGCTTTATTTGCAGTCTAAAATAAATCAGTTTGGCCTTTCACTCTGCGCACCTGGAATTATTACAATTTTGATTCCTGTAAATTGCAGCTAACTTTCAGTAATGCGCTAGGTTCTTACTGAAACCCCTCAGCACCCGGTGTGCTGATTGGATGGTGCAGAGTGAGTTGGGAGGTTGTGGTGAATGTATTATGCCAATAATCCACCATTGTATTTGTATCTGTGCTGTTGCCCTTGTATTTGTATCTGTGCCATGCTGTTGCCCTTGTGGGCTCCTCCTATGGGCCATTGTATGGCATTATCCATAGGGGAACATGTTGGGGCCTGTATGGGCTCCGCCCATGGCTCCTCCCCTTGAAGGGAGGTATAAAGAGCAGTCGACCTGTAGGCGGTTCTCAGTATTGGATCAGTCGCAGGCAGGCACTGTTCTAAGTTGATTAAAGCCACGGTTTACTTCTACTCTTGTGTCAAGTGAATTGATGGTCGCATCAGGGGTTAAAGCAGCAATGTAAAATCTCCCAATGTTAAAAGAGAGAATAAAACACTGACACTGCACAGCAACATGGAAAGTGTGAGACAAATAATTCACTGAATTGCAGCACATCAACAAGATCTGGCTGCATTTCCTCAACAGTACATCAGAAGTAAATGGAACATTGTTATGCAATCTGTTAACAGCTTGTGCAGACAGGAGTACAGGGCCCTGCTGGTCTTAATATTGGATTTACACTGCAGGCTGTAGCAAGCTGCAGGATGTAACCCAATGGGACCCAAAATGGCTGCCAGTCAGCCACCTGATTTCTCTTGGAGGCATGTGAGCTGTCTGCCTGTGAAAGGACGAACTTGCATTCAAATAGCACCTGGCTCGACCTCTGGACATTCAAGAGCAACTTACAGTCAACGAATCACTTTAGATGTGTACTTAGTAAGGGCAGGAACCAATCGGCACACAGCAAAGTTTGACAACAAGCAAAAAAAAAAAAGGACCTGCTCACCCATTTTTAGGTGCTGGTTGAGGGATAACTGGGAGAACGTCTCGGCTGTGCGAACTGTCACATCCGCTCGAAAAGCACGCCATTTAATATTGGTTTAAGGTATCATGCGAAAAACAGCAGCTCAGGCAGTGCAGCATTTGCTCAGTGCTGCCCTGGAATATCAGCCTGTGAGTCCAGGTCTGTGGAGTGGGCTCATGACCTTGTGATTGAGAGAGGAGAGCTCTACAGGAGCCATGGCTGACTGGGCGAAGGATTCAATTGGAGCTTTGTAGGGCTGTGCTGACAGTGAGGACCCTCAGCTCTTTACCTGCAACTGTAGCTCAGCACTCAGTATGACACAAGATTATTTTCAGCAAGGGAACCGGAAAAGAAAATTAGTTGCAATGAAAGATTTGCTATTATTAGGAGGTCTGAATTTTTTTTTTAAATATCCATGGGATGTGCGCCTCACTGGCTAGGCCAGCATTTATTCTCCATCCCTAATTACCCTGGAGAAGGTGATGGTGAGCTGCCATCTTGAACTTCAGCAGTCTATGTATAGACACACCCACTGTGCTGTTAGGGGGAAATTCCAGGATTTGACCAGCGACAATGAAGGAACGACCGATATATTTCCAAGTCACGATGATGAGAGGCTTGAAGGAGGATTGAGATGGTGAAGGTCTCATGCATCTGCTGTCCTTGTGCCTAGTGGTCGTGTGTTTGGAAGGTGCTGTCTAAGGACCCTTGGTGAGTTCTTGCAGCGTGTCTTGTAGGTGGTATAGACTGTGCTACTGTGTGTCTGTGGTGGAGGGAATACATCAGTGCAAACAAGAAAAATATCAGTAAAGTAAGATGGGATAACTTTGGTAAATGATCACAAAAGACAGTGATCAGTACAATGGAGTTGAGTTGTACACCTCAAACATAAAGAGTATAATGTGGTGCTTTTTAGTTCAAAGAACATACTTTATCCACAACATTTGTAAAAGTTCATTACAAAGTGCAATACAGTTCAGCTTCTTTCGCTCAGCCCCCAGAGAGCACAGAATCCTACATCACAAGAGCTGATTGGAGTAAATCTCGGCACAAACCTTTACATCATTTATTATAAAAAATAAAATTCTGAAAATACTCAGCAGGTCAGGGTGCATCTGTGGAGAGAAACCGAATAAACCTTTCACGTCAAGATGACCTTTCAGCAGAACGCTCAGCCTGCCCATCGAGCTGCTGAGTATTTCCAACCTCCTGTGGTTTTTATTTCAGATTTTCAGCACCCACGGTACTTTGCTTTGGTATCACTGCATCTTCATTCAGACATGCTTTGCAAAGGCACATTCCAGGTGGGGACTCATCACAGCCACTTGAAGGACCACATGTGGACAAGGGGAGACTCTGGGTATATGTGACAGTGGACAGAATGGTCACGTGATGACTCGGCTACAAAAGTGGTCATGATTCGGGAGCATGAGCGGAGTACAAGCGTGAAGTAGCTGCTAAGCTAATGAATAAGCTGCTCTCCGTTACACATCCTTGGTTGCCAATGTTTCAGGAATCCAACACATCTACGTGAAGGATGTGAGGTGGAGGGCCCTTCTCACCGCCTGCCAAGTTACACCTTGTAGCTTGTTCTGATGAGGTATTCTGCAAAATGACTTGGATAGTCTGCTCAGGAAACCATCCAACAGGACAGGGATCAAAGGATATCGAGGGAAGGCAAGATCGGGCTTCTGTGTTGGATGATCAGTCATGATCATAATGAATGACAGAGCATGCTCAAAGGGCCGAACGGCCTCCACCTGCTCCTATTTTCTATGTTTTTATGATCCAACATCTCCTTTTCCTGCAGGACCATCAAGACATTACTTGTGGACCACTGCCTGATGGACGTCTGGTCATGCTTCAGAATATGGCCATCAATATTGGCAATATTGTGTCTGCAAAGAGGATAATTCCTCTGAATAATAAATCGCCCTCATCCAGTTGGCAATTATATCCAAACAGAAGATAAAGTCGATATAGGTTTGGAATCTATTATATTGCCAGATTCAAATATGTACACACATTTTCTCTCTCTCACTCACACACAGTAGGGAGTAACAATTACTATGCATATGTAAATACTGTGCCTTCAGCTTCCGGTGCTCAAAAGAATCAATGAATAACTTTGAACATATGTTACAAATTGGTATTAGTATTCCCAAGTGACCGCCGTATTACACTGATATAAGCTTCAAGTGTGGTTGCAATCTGGCTCTTACAACCAGAAATGTGCTGATTGCTCTGAAGGAGGATGGTACGGGGTGGGAGGTGTGAGAGAGAGAGGGTGGGGGGGGGCATGCACTATAGTAATGGGATCTGGGAAGTGGCAGGCACCCTGTGAAACTCGTGAAGCACATCACAATGATTATCCTTTGTCATTCTGGGAGTCACAAGTGTTTTAGTCAGATATTCCCTGGGGCAGATGTGATGGACCCACTGTGTTAACTGTCGCTGGGATAGATTCCTCTCTAACTTGCAGAGAGGCTGAAGGAAAGCCGGCATGGTTGGTTCCTGCGAAACAGACTCAAAATTTTAAATAGACTTCCTTCTGCCTGTGGTGATTCAGGGTTAGAAAGAAGAGAGATTTGCATTTATAAGGTGCTATTGAGATGGCCCAAAATTCTTCTCGATTTTTACCTCGTTTTTGAAATGAGATGTCCCCAGCAGGGGTATGTGGATGGAGAACTGGAGATCCAACAGAAAGCCAAAGTGAGCAGCCGTAAGTCTGTCTTTTACAGGTGGTATGGTTCAAGGGGATTGAGAATTGTAGCATATCACCACATTGACCATCTTGGAATACCTGGCTGGCTGGCTTTGGGAAGGTGGAAAAGTGACACAGTAATTGGAGGTGTCAGGTCAGGCGGGTCACACCATGTGTGAACTGTTGATTCTCCATTTATTTAAAATCTTCCATGAGATTTGGGCATCACTGGCATTTGTTGGCCAAGCCTAATTGCCCATGAACTGAATGGCTTGCTGGGCCATTTCAGGGTTCTGGAATTAGGTGCTCGGCCAAGACCAATTGCAGATTTGCTTCCCTAAAGGATATCAGTGAACCGGATGGGTTATTACAACAATCGAAATTAGTCACGATTACCGAGACTAACTTTATTTTGCAGATTTTATTAACTCAATTCAAATTCCACCAGCTGCTGTGGTGGGATTTGAACCAGTGTCCCCAGACATTAACTCAGTGACATTACATTGGGCAGCACAGTGGCACAGAAGCACTGCTGCTTCACAGCTCCAGGGACCCGGGCTCAAGTCTGGCCTCGGGTGTCTGTGTGAAGTTTGCACTTTCTCCCCGTGTCTGCGTGGGTTCCTCCGGGTGCTCAGAGTTGCCTCCCACAGTCCAAAGATGTGCAGGTTAGGTGGATTGGCCATGATAAATTGCCCCTCAGTGTTCAAAAGGTTAGGTGAGGTTAATGGGATAGAGTGGATGCATGGGCATAAGTCGGGTGCTCTTTCCAAGGGCCGGTGCAGACTCGATGGGCCGAATGGCCTCCTTCTGCACTGTAAATTCTATGATTACCACGGTGTCACTACCTTCCCTTCTCCAGCACTGAAAGCCAAACTATAGGATAGTCAACATCAAGGAGGAGGCCATTTGGCCCATCATGTCTGTACTAGCCCTCTGCCAGAGAAATTCAGCTCGTCCCTGGTCCTTTGCCCATCATCCAGCAATCTTTTTCGCTTCAGGTGCTCACCCAATTCCCTTTGGAAAGCCACGATTGAATCTACTTCCACCATTTGTCCTCATTTCCCTTTCTGAACACCCTAGGGCGGCACGGTAGCACAGTGGTTAGCACTGTTGCTTCACACGCCAGGGTCCCAGGTTCAATTCCCAGCTTGGGCACGGTCTATGCGGAGTCTGCACGTTCTTTCCGTATCTACGCGGGTTTAACCCGGATGCTCCGGTTTCCTCCCCCAAGTCCCAAAAGACATGCTGTGGGGTAATTTGGACATTCTGAATTCTCCCTCTGTGTACCCAAACAGGCGCCGGAGTGTGGCGACTAGGGGATTTTCGCAGTAACTTCATTACAGTGTTAATGTAATCCTACTTGCGACAATAAAGATTATTGTGCTGCACCCCCTCCAAGACCAATAGTTCTGAAAGTGTGGTGATCAGGACCATATCTAGTACTGCAGATGGACTCTGACTAAAGCTGTGTAGAATTGAAGCATAACTGCAACTCTTTTTCTTCACTCCAGCCCTCTTGAGATAAAGACATAATCATTCCTTAGTCCGAAAGTGATAAATATCGAGGGTAGGCGGAACGTGGGGGTGAGGCCGCAATCAGATCTTATTGAATGGTGGAATAGGCTCGAGGGGCCGAATGGCCTCCACCTCCTTCTAATTCATACGTTCGTATACATTTATACGGTGCATTTCGCACTGATTAAACCCCAGAGCCCTTAAGGCATTATACGTGTTTGTTTCCAATTTCTACCATCATCCTGCCAGCTCCTCGCCTGGTAGCATCTGGCCATTATTGTTTAACACGGGCATTTGCACATTTGGAAGTTTTTGCATCAATAAAGGCGACTTGCTGTAGCCAGATCCACTGTCTCCTCGAAGCACTTGCACTGACTGTGTGCTGCGGGCAGCTGGAGATGGAGGGCTGACACGAACACACGTGGCAGACGCACAGCACTGCAGTGATATTACATCACAAATGTTGCTGCTCCTCTTAACTAGCTTCACTGTCACCCAGATCTTAATAGAGCTTTACATATTAAAATATCACAGTCAATCATCGTGTAATTAAATCCTTCAAATCTGCACTGCATTATTATTTCATAGGGGTTGATAGAGGTGGAGGGAAATGAAGAGAGATAGAGACAGAGAGATTGAAAAGTTGATATTTTCTCTACACCCTAGCTATGAATGGAACTACATTCTGTAGTCTCTCCTTCCTTCCCTATGTACAGTGTGCATTGTCTGCATAGCATGCAAGAAACAATACTTTTCACTGTATACCAATACATGTGGAGCTGGTCCACAAAAGATCAGCCATGATCTCATTGAATGGTGGAGCAGGCTCGAGGGGCCAGATGGCCTACTCCTGTTCCTAGTTCTTATGTTCTTATGTGACAATAATAAATCAAATCAAAGAGATAGAGAGAGAACGTGAGAGAGACACAGGCAAAAACAGAGTGAGAGAAACACACACACATATGGAGAGAGAGATATTACCCTCCAGTTGAAAACTGTCAAATCACCTTTGGTGTTTACTGCAGTGTCGTGTGTTAATGTAGCACTGCCCCTGTCAGTATTGCTGTTACACCTCACTTCCACAATACATTCAGTCCTGAACTGGGGCAGAAACTGATTCCCTGACAAGTAATCACTCGATGATGACATGCCCAGAACTGGCAGCAGGGGTCTCAGCAGCGCAAGTTAAACGGAATCACTTCAAAACTCAGCTGCAGTCAGCTTCGACTGAACACTATAACCTCCCAGCAGCAGCGCGCTGGCTTTTAGTGATGTTCTCGCTTATATGACTGAGCGCAGCAAGTCCTGACTCCAGTCAATCCAGCCTGATTTTCCTCTCATTTCTTCCCTAACTCCCAGACTGCGCCTCCCAGATGAGCCACCAGGATAACGGTTTATGGGGGCAAGCATCAGGAAGTGATGCGGCGTACCCTTTGATGCTCGTTGCTGCAAAGATGTGGAATTATTTATCCATCGGTATTTTACACTGCAGCAGTGCAGAAGCTTCACCTTACATAAAATGTGCCACGCTAAAAATGTATGTAAACTTAACAATGCGCAATGTCTCAAAGTAAGGAAATGGAAAGAAACAGCAAGGGAAACCGGTTTCATCCCTGGCCTTTCATCCTTCCATGGTCCTTCATACAATATGGATGGAGTTGTTCCCGATAAGAATGCCAGTTATCAGTCGTCATGCTGCAGAAAGCTTCTGCACATAGGTTTTGGGTAGAGAAACTGGACAGTTATTTCCTGCGCAGTAACAGTAGGAACAGGAGTATATATTTCAACACTACCCACACCCCGGGTGTGTTCCACCATGCAGTTCAAGACTGCGTTTGCACATTGACTAAATTTCTCGGTCATTCCTCTACATTCCTCAATAATCTTTCGTCCACCCCTGCGACCACGCCCCCCGCCGCCCAGTTCTGACAGCTTTTGGAAAACAGACAATTCCAGGTTATGTGACAATAATAAATCACATTAAGTATTGCTTCCTGATGTTTAGGTCATTTCCCCCTCATTCTCGAGTTACACACCAGCCGAAATAGTTTCTTTCCACCTGCCCCATCAAACCCTCTCAACATTTCAAACACGAAAAGTTGAGTGAAGAGCAGCAATGGGATTTATTTCCAGTGCATTGCAGAGGTTTTGGGGGCAGTGGGGCTAGCGGTGCCCACTGCCAATGAAGTACGAACAGTGTAGGAATCAAGGTGCCAGCTGTGGCCAAGGGGCAGCTGCTCAGCATCTCGTGCCCCCGAGTGACGAAGGCTGGGAGAGTTTGGGCCTCACTCCAGAGACTCGAACACGATATTCCATCCAGACTGGTACCTCAAGAGTGCCAACTTCCATTAGAATGAGGCTCCGTCTGCCTTCTCCGCCGGGCATAAAACATCCCATGTCACAGAACAGTTCTCCCAGTGTTTTGCCCAAAATTCATGTCTCAACCAGGACCAAAAACAAATGAACTTGGGCTGAATTTTCCAGCCCTTCACGCTGGACAGATCTTCCGGACCCATCGATGGTGACTCCCCCACGGCGTGTTTCCCAGTGCACCTGCGGGTGAACATCACAAAATGCCATTAACATCGGCGGCAGATGGGAAGCTGCCTCCGTCATCGGAAAACACGGCAGAGGAGGGAATCCCGCACGAAGTTGCTTATTTGATTGTTGCTTGTACACAATTTGGCTGCTACGACCCTGAGCTCCACAACAGTGACTACACTTCAAAAATTCCTCATTGGCTGTGAAGTGTTTTGGAACACCCTGAGGGTTGTGAAAGACACTGTATAAATGCAAGTTCTTTCTTTAGCAGTGACAACTGAGAGGAGTGCTAAATTAACCTGGGTATTCATTCACGCAGATGCGATCAGCTCAGTAGGAATTGCTGTGGTTAGATTTAACAATGGTTCTTAACCATTTGCTTCCTGCAATCCAACAGACCAGGGGCGGGATTCTCCGAAATGGAGGCAGAGTGTTCGCGCCGTCGTGAACGCTGTCGAGGACCACGACGGAGTGAAACGGCCCCTATCCCGACCGATTCAGGGCCCGGTAATGGGCTAGGAGCGGCGCCGTGTCATTTACGCGCACCAGGCCTTGGCGCCGTGTAAAGGCGGCGCCGCATACATGACACGGCCGGCGCCGCATAACTGGCGTCACCCGCGCATGCGTGGTTGCCGTCCTCTCCGAGTCCGCCCCGCAAGAAGATGTCTGACGGATCTTGCGCGGCTGCGGAAGAAAGGAGGTCCTCCTTCAGAGAGGCCGGCCCGACGATCGGTGGGCACCGATCACGGGCCAGATCCCATTTGAGGCCCCCCCCCCCCGGTGCAGGATCCCCCCCACCCGCCCCCAGCGTTCCCACGCTGTTCCCGCTGGCAGCGACCAGGTGTGGACGCCGCTGGGGGGGACCCGCCGTTTTGGGCAGGCCGCTCGGCCCATCCGGGCCGGAGAATCGCGGGGGTACCGGTGAATCGCCATTTTGGCTGTCTCGGGCGATTCACTGTACCGCGCCGCGCAAAACGCAATTGTGCCGGTCTGGCCGCTTCCATGAATCGCGGGAGGGCGTTGGACCGGCGTCACGGGAAACTTTGGCGACCCAGGCGATTCTCCCAACAGGCGCGGGAGCGGAGAATCGCGCCCCAGGTTTCCACAGACCAACCAACACTAACAAGCTGGGAATTGAATGTTAACAGGAGCCTTATCAAAGTTTTCTGACCCTTCGATGGCCTGAAACATTGACAAACCCCAGGTACTCAGGATCCTCCCAATTTTCCCACTTTACCAGAATTAAATTGAATCTCAACAGCCCCAGTGATTACTGCTGGGAGCTGGCAGAATTAAAAGAACCTGCAGTTATGTACCTCTCTCAAACTTCAGAACTTCCTAATGCTCTTTGATCCAGCTGAAGCACTTTGGAAGAGATTCCACTGTTGCAATGCAGAAAATAAGCCACCAAGTTTAGGACATTGAGCAACCTCTCTCGTAAACGAGCAGCTGCGAAGCAAGAGGATTTAATAAATTATCAAAGAGGCCAAAAAATGTTGGGAGGAATTTACCAGCTGTTCATGCCAGCGGGATATTCTAGTCCCACCGGCGGCACACGGGATTTCCCGGCGCGAGGATGCAGTCAACGTTGTGGTGATATGCCTATGTAGTTTTGAATATAGTTATTTTTCAATGTACATAGTTATCGATGCAACCTCCAACCAGATGGTGGTGATAGAGATCTACCATGTGACTCGAGACACCCGCCAGTTTCATAGATTATCATCGGATTTACAGTGCAGAAGGAGGCCATTCGGCCCATCGAGTCTGCACCGGCTCTTGGAAAGAGCACCCTACCCAAGGTCAACACCTCCACCCTATCCCCATAACTCAGTAACCCCACCCAACACTAAGGGCAATTTTGGACACTAAGGGCAATTTATCATGGCCAATCCACCTAACCTGCACATCTTTGGACTGTGGGAGAAAACCGGAGCACCCGGAGGAAACCCACGCACACAAAGGGTGGATGTGCAATAAGTCGTACAAGAGGATAGTCACACTTAGAGTAGCTCCAGGAGAATTCAGTAATTCATTTATTAGCCATCGTCTGTATTATAGTTCGTTAGTTACCTTTCCACGTGCTTGGTAATAAATCATCTTTCTAGTTAAATGTTCTGTGTACCTTATTAACACGGCCATAACACAAAACACATTGCGGGACCAGAAAATCCCACTGGTGGTCGCCTCGGCGGGTTGGTCGGAAAATGCCGCCCATTATCTTCAAAATAATCAGTGATTCTCATTTTAAAATCAACATTTTTTTCCCCAATTAACGGGCAATTTAGGGTGGCCAATCCACCTACCCTGTACATATTTCGGTTGTGGGGGTGAGATCACGCAGACATGGGGAGAATGTGAAAACTCCACATGGATAGTGGCCCAGGGCTGGGATCGAACCTGGGTCCTCAGCACCATGAGGCACCAGTGCTAATCACTGTGCCACCGAGCTGCCCCTAAATCAACTTTGTCAATTTGTTTCTTCCGGAGTTGACTGATAGGGATGGTTTTATCATTGAGACTCTGTATGCATTCGCGCCAGCTTAACCAAAGTCAAGAGTGCCAAGGGTAGGGACCGCTGGTTTTTGGATCTGACTGCTCAGTCCATCATAGTACATAGACATAGTAAATAGAACATACAGTGCAGAAGGAGGCCATTCGGCCCATCGACCCACTTAAGCCCTCACTTCTACCCTATCCCCGTAACCCAATAACCCTGTCCTAACCTTTTACTAAGGGCACTTTTATCATGGCCAATCCACCTAACCTACACGTCTTTGGACTGTGGGAGAAAACCGGAGCACCCGGAGGAAACCCATGCAGACATGGGGAGAACGTGCAGACTCCGCACAGCCAGTGACCCAGAAGGGAATCGAACCTGGGACCGTGGCGCTGTGAAGTCACAGTGCTACCGTGCTGCCCATCTTCGATTACCTGCTACTGGAAATTAACAAGAGAGTGCCCTGTCCCTTCCCAGTGCTCACCAGTTCCGACACAAGCTAAATTCTCCAGCTGAAGCACTAAGTATCGGAAATTTCAAAGTCCCCAGGGGAAAAAAGACATGCCCCATTTGGTTCCCCCTCAATTGTGAGGCAGTGGGGATGTCATTGCTGGGGAGCTATTGTACCACCTTTTAGTTTTCCAATGGATGGATTCTCAACATTGCCTCAATATAGTGACAAATAGTGACATGAATATCAGCTGTTGAAGAAAACTGGGGACACAGCAATATTGGGAACACAGGGCAACCAACCTGACCCCTGCCAAGGGTGTACAGGTTACTACCTTAACAGCTTAAGCCAGTTCAGGGGTCCAGTGTAAAAAAAGAAATAATTTATTCAGCAAAAATCTATTTGTGGAAGCTGGAAGCCAAGTCTAAACCATTATGTTTCTCAGGACACTTTCTCAAGTAGTTGCTAATGGAGATTGGCTGCACCAGCGTCACTGGGAGTGGGGCAGGTTTGAGCTGGTGTTTGGAGGTCTTACCTGCTTTTCACACACCCCATTCCTGGGCCACGGAAGCCTTCTCTTTGCTGGTATCCCCATGTTTCTCTTCCCCATTATTATCACAAGAGCACAAGAATTAGGAGCAGGAGGAGGCCACTAGGCCCTTCGAGCCTGCTCTGTCATTTGATAAGGTCATGGCTGATCCTCTGCCCCCATCACCCTCTACTTCCTTCACAATCAAAGGTCTGTCCAACACGGCATTGAATAATAAATTCAATGACCCAGCCTCCACTGCTCTCTTGGGAAGAGTATTCCACAGATTCCTCGTTGACCATTTGAGAGAAAAATATTCTTATCATCTCCATCTTAAATGGGAGACACCTCATTTCAAAATTGTGTCCTCTAGTTCTAGACTCCCCCACAAGGGAAAACATCTGTCAAGTCCTCTCAGGATCTTCTATCGTTCTCCCAGTGTCTGTGGGTTTTCTCCGGGTTCTCTGGTTTCCTCCCACAGTCCAAAGATGCGCAGGTTAGTTGGGGCTATGGGGATAGGGTGGGGCTGTGAGCCTAGGAAAGGTGCTCTTTCAGAGGGCTGGTACAGATCCAAAGGGCCAAATGGCCTCTTTTTGCACTGTTGGGATTCTATGGATTTCAATCAGATCATTTCTCATAAACTGCAATATGTATAAGCTCAACCTGCACAACTTTTCTTCGTCAGATAATCCCTTCACCCCGGGAATCTGTTGCACCCATTTACACCTCCTTGGGACCCATCATTTGTTTCTTTCCTTTGTCTATTAACCCAGTCCTGGTTTTGCTTTGTCAGTAAACCACTCCTATCCTCTACAGTATCACAGACCTTTCCTTTTCATAACAGTAAAATGGTGCAGATGGTGGAAATACTGAGCAGGTCAGCCAGCAACTGTGCCAAGAGAAGCCAGGTTAACGTTTCAATTTGATGTCCTCGAGAACATTGATGAAAGGTGATCCATCTGAAAGGTTAACTCAGCTTCCCTCCCCCTTCCATTCTTTCCCTTTCCCCTGCTCTGTACTTAATAATTTGAGAGAAAAATTATTTTTTGGAGGCGTTGCTCATCGCTAACTTCTCCCAGTTCTGATGAAGGATCATAGACCTGAACTGTTAACTTGTTCTCTCTCCCCAAATAGATGCTGCCTTATCCATCGAGTGTAATCCAGTGTTTTTTGTATTTAGATAGCAGCTTTCACGAGCTCAACATGCCTCAAAGTGCTTTGCAGTCAACAAATTGATTTTGAAGTGTGATAACCGTGGTAGAAACATGACAACCACTTTATGCACAGGAAGATTCCATAAACAGTGAGAAGATAAAAGACAAGCCAGTCAGGTTTTTTTTAAGCAATTCTGGTTGTGAGATAAATGTTCCACCAGGAAACCAGGGAGAGCACCCTGTACGTCTTCGAAATGGTGCCATTAGGCCAATCACGTTCACCTGAGAGGCTGGGCAGGGTCACAGGTTTGTGACTTAAAAGACAGTGTGACACTCCAAATGCATGCCTTTTTGGATTATGTGCTCAGGTCCCTGGAGTGGGACTCAAACCCACAATCGTCTGACTCAAGATCAGTGAGGTATCACTGAACCACAGCTGCATCTGAACTTCTTACTCCTGTATTAATTATTGGATCCTGCACCATTTGGGCTGAGTGAGACTACATTACAGTCCAGCCTCCAGCCATTGCATGAAACCATTTCCCCTGTGGCAGCATTATTGTGTAGCAATGGCTATCTCGAGTCTTTGAACATCTGATACTCATGTGGCTGGTTGCCACTATTTTATAGTCAACATTGAGAATCCATCCAGATTCTTATACAGGGGACTTTGCACGGGTTTGCCAGAAAGGAACAATAAATGCAGCAGAAATATGGCAGAGAATTTTTTAAACAGTCTCGAAAATGTCAACTGCCCCCCCCCCCCCCCCCCGACACCCCCAGCATCAAAAGCACTTTCAGAGGATTCAGATTCCCACTAGCCTGTATTAGAAACTGATTCCTAATTTCACTATTTTGAATTAGTATTGGGGGTTCTCCCACTTTCCTGGCCAACAATTATCTCCTAACAAATATTGTTTTGAAAAAAATCTCACCGGCTTGATTTTTATCTTGTTGCTGTTTGTGGAATCGTGCTGTGCACAAAGTGGCTGTCGTGTTTCTACCATGGCTACTACGCCTCAAAATCGTTTCATAGGCTGCAAAGCATTTTGGGGCATGCTAAACTCATGAAAGTTGCTGTCTAAATGCAGAAAACACTGGATTACACGCAATGGAGGTAGAATATATATGGTGAGAGAGAAAAAGTTGACATTTCAGGTCTATGATCCTTTACCAGACCTGGCAGAAGTTAGCGATGAGCAACGTTCAAGTGCGGAGCCAGGGAAAAGGGAAAGAACAAAAGGGAGAAAGGAAGCAGAGATAACCTTTCAAATCGACCACCTTTCATCAATGTTCTCAAGGTCATCAAACTGAAACATTAACCCCTCTCGGCAATGTTCTCTCGGCACAGTTGCTGGCTGATTTGCTGGGTAATTCCCTTGTGTATGATGGTGTCTCCCTGTTCTACCATCCAGCCAAGGGGAAACCTGTAGCCATCTCTGTTGAATCCCTCAATTAGCTCGACCACTCAAGCTTGCAAAGGTAAATGATTGCAAACCAGGTTTATGCAAGGTGGGACAGAGGACAGTGCGAACAGAAATGACAGGAATCCCGATGTACTGTATTGTCCCATCATGTCTATTTCCCAATGCATGGACAGAAATGGGAAGCAACCAATATTTAATGCAGGGAAATGTGAAGTGATGATACATTTCAGGATAAAAATTATAGGGGAGCAATATAAACGAAATGGAGCAAAATTTTAAAAAAGAGAGAAACTTGGAGATTACATACAGAATCCATTGAAGATGGCAGGACAACTTGGCATGGCTGTTGAAAAAAGCCAACTGGATGTTGGTATACAAATAGAGGCATGAAGTTAAAAAAAGCAAAGGACTTAAACTAAACATTTCTAAGTTGTGTGGAATATTGTGCCCATTTCTGGGAATAACACATTCGGATGGGTGTCACGGCCTCAAAAGCGGTTGTACAGGCGATTTATCAAAAAGCGATGAAGGATGAGGAACTTCTGTTCTGTGGGGGCGGGGGCGAGGGTGGAGATGTCGATGGGGTACTGACCTGTTCTGGGGGTAATATCGCATGAGGAAGGAATGATCTGAACTTACTATCTCCAGATTTTGCTCGGTCATGTTTAATAGTTACATAATCTAGCGACAGTTGTACACTGGCAACCCAAAATGCTACCTCCTCACCACCCTCCTCCAATCATCCACCAAATCAAAACTGTCAGACTGATTGTCTGACATCCAGCAGTGGATAAGCAGGGATTTCCTCAAATTAAATATTGGGAAGACTGAAGCCATTGGCTTTGGGCCCACCATAAGCCACCAGCTCCATCCTCTCACTCGTCATTGCTTGAGGCAAACACGGCTTGTTTTTAAACTGGAGGCCATTATCTGACCCCAAGATTAGCCGTTTACCACATATCCATGCCTCACTAACACCTATTTTCATCTTTGCAACATCGTCCGACTCCACCGCTGCCTCTACTCATTTGTTTCTGAAACAGTCATTCATCCCTTTGTTACCTTGACACTCGACTCTTCCAGTGAACTCCTGGCCACCTCCCACATTTTATCCCCTGTAATTTTCAGGTCGTCCAAAACTCTGTTGCCTGTGTTCTGAGTTCCCTATCCACCTTTTGGTCATTGACCTACATTGAATCTCTGTTAAGCAACCTCTCTATTTTAAAATTTGCATGCTTCCCATGGCCTTGTCCCTCCCCGTCTCCATAACCTCCTTCTATTCCACAACCCTCAGAGATATTTGTGCTCTAATTCTGACCTTTTGAGCACCCTGGTTTTATAATTCCCCTATTAGCAACCGTGTCTTCAGTTGCCTACTTCCCCAAGGGAATTCCCTCCTATTGCGTTTTGTGCCTTGGAGATATACAGAGATAACTCTCACTGAATTCTACGTATGAACAGGACAATGATTTTGTCGTTAAAATTTTATTATCTTTCTTTTAAAATGCCTGCAGCCTCATGCTTGCTGCTTGGTTTCCGTTTCCCACGAACAACACCCACAACACACAGCATAGTGAACAGTCAACGGACTAACACCCAATTAAACACCAAACAATTGAACGCAACACCTCCCTGAAACATTCTTCTTCTCGACCTCACTTTCTCCTTCAAGGTGCTCCTTCAAAACCTGTCAGATGTCCCAAGAGTTTGGTCATCTGATCTCGTACCTCCTTAAGTAGCTCAGCGTCAAATTTTGAGTTATAATGTGCTTGTGAAGTGTTTGGGGACATATTACGATCTCAAAGGCACTAAATACACACTCGCCGTTATTGTTGAGGTATCCGCTCAAAATGATCATTAAAGTAGGCCTGGTGCTTTATGTGCAGGAGGCACCACTTGGCTGTGCAATTGGAGATTGGATCACTGAACAATGAAGGCACCATTGTTACGCATAAATGATATATCTGCAAGATCTTAGCCCATGTTTAAAATAGCGTCAGAAATGTACACTAGAAAAATAAAACCATTTAACTGCGAAAAATCCAGAATGCATCAAAAAGACATTGCACACTTCATTATTTGTTCCTTTCAATAAGATGTCTTAACATTTGGCACTGTACAGGATGAGGTAGTAGTGCAATTTTAAAATGCTAAATATCAATTGATTACCTGACAGTACACTAACTACTGATGACATTCAGAGCTACTAGTGATAGGGCAACAGAACACTTGGACAGATTTCTTACATGTCTTTAAAAAAAAAATTTGGAGTACCCAATTAATTTTTTCCAATTAAGGAGCAATTTAGCGTGGCCAATCCACCTAGCCTGCACAGCTTTGGGTTGTGGGGGTGAAACCCATGCAAACACGGGGAGAATGTGCAAACTCCACATGGACAGTGACCCAGAGCCGGGATCGAACCTGGGACCTCGGCGCCGTGAGGCTGCAGGGCTAACCCACTGCGCCACCGTGCTGCCCTTTTTCTTACATGTCTTAACAAAAAATGACATACAAGAGGGTAAATCACATCCTGCCATCCCATTGAGCCATAAATGTGTTACATATGGATGTTCTACTGCAAACAAAAGAAAATCTCCCCCCTCTCCCCTCCCCCAGTTAAGTAAGCAGTCTTACAACACCAGGTTTGTTTCGAATCACTGGCTTTCGGAGCACAGCTCCTTCCTCAGTTGAATGAAGAGGTAGGTTTCAGAATCATATATATATATATATAGACAAAGTTAAAGATGCAAGACAATACTTTGAATGTGAGTCTTTGCAGGTAATTAAGTCTTTACAGATCCAGGCGGAGCAACTGGAGAGAGGGATAACCCCAGGTTAAAGAGGTGTGATTTGTCGCAAGCCAGAACAGTTGGTAGGATTTTGCAAGCCCAGGACAGTTGGTGGGGGGGGGTGAATGTAATGAGGTGTGAAACCAAGGTCCCGGTTGAGGCGGTACTCATCTGTGCGGAACTTGGCTGAAAGTTTCTGCTCGGCAATTCTGTGTTATCGCGCGTCCTGAAGGCCGCAGTAGAGAACGCTGACCCGAAGATCAGAGGCTGAATGCCCTTGACTGCTGAAGGGTTCCCCGACTGGAAGGGAACATTCCTGCCTGGCGATTGTCGCGCGATGTCCGTTCATTCGTTGTCGCAGCGTCTGCATGGTCTCGCCAATGTACCACGCTTCGGGACATCCTTTCCTGCAGCGTATGAGGTAGACAACGTTGGCCGAATCGCACGAGTATGTACCACATACCTGGTGGGTGGCGTTCCACGTGGAATGGTGGTACCCATGTCGATGATCTGGCACGTCTTACAGAGATTGTCATGGCAGGGTTGTGTGGTGCCGTGGTCGCTCTTCTGAAGGCTGGGTAGTTTGCTGCAAACAATGGTCTGTTTCAGGTTGCTGGTTGTTTGAAGGCAAGTAGTGGGGGTGTGGGGATGACCTTGGCAAGATGTTAGTCTTCATCGATGACGTGTTGAAGGCCGCGAAGAAGATGTCATAGTTTCTCTGCTCCGGGGAAGTACAGGACGACAAAGGGTACTCTGTTGGCTGTGTCTCATGTTTGTCTTCTGAGGAGGTCGGTGCGTTTTTTTGCTGTGGCGCGTTGGAACTGTCGATCGATGAGTCGAGAGCCATATCCTGTATGTACGAGGGCATCTTTCAGCGTTTGTAGATGTCTGTTAAGCTCCTTCTCCTTCTCCATGCTCTGCTGGAGAAGTGGAGCATCGTGAGGTTATCCGTGGGCTTGCGGTAAAGTGAAGTGCTAAAGTGACCGTCCTGGATGGAGAGGAGTGTGTCAAAGAATGCAACCGATTCTGGTGAGTAGTCCATGGTGAGTTTGATGGTGGGATGGAACTTATTGATGTCATCGTGTAGTCGTTTCTGTGATTCTTCGCCGTGGGTCCGAAGGAAAACAATGTCATCGATGTATCTGGTGTATAACATCGGTTGAAGATCATGTGCGGTGAGGAGGTCTTGTTCAAACTTGTGCATGAAGATATTGGCATATTGAGGTGCGAATTTGGTCCCCATGTGTCTGGATGAAGAACTTGTTGTCGAAGGTGAAGATGTTGTGATCAAGAATGAAGTGGATGAGTTGCAGAATTGCGCCTGGAGATTGGCAGTTGTCGGTGTTGAGTACTGAGTCTGTTGCAGCAATTCCGTCGTCATGGGGGATGCTGGTGTAGAGTGCCGAGACCATCTTGGATTCATGTCGCATTACATTCACCCCCCACCATCTGGCCTGGGCTTGTGAAATCCTACCAACTGTCTAGGCTGGAGACAATTCACACCTCTTTAATCTGTTATTATCCCTCTCTCCAGCTGCTCCGTCTGGACCTGTAAAGACTTAATTACCTGCAAAGACTCACATTCAAAGTATCATCTTGCATCTTTGACTTTATCTGTATATATGTTTCTGGAACCTACCTCTTCATTCACCTGAGGAAGACGCTGTGCTCCAAAAGCTAGTTATTCGAAACAAACCTGTTGGATTTTAACCTGGTGTTGCAAGACCTCTTACTGTGCTCGCCCCAGTCTAACGCAGCATCTCTACATCACTCCCCCAGTTAAGACAATTAGAATTGAACCTCCTCTGAACAACCGAGATTTTACTTTATTTAAAATAAATGGATCTCTTGGTACTGCATAGCATGACCTGCACACTTTGTACTGGTCCAAGTAAGGAAATGATACACGGAGGGACACAGTCTGTATATTGTGCGTGTACCTATACATCGCAGAGGGCTCAATTTTACAAACAGCACTCCCCGTCATTACTGGGCATGTTTTCAGCGTGGTGGGCAGGCTCCAAAACTGGCAGACCACCCAGCACGTGTAAACAAATATTTAAGAGTCGATTGAGCTTGTTTACAATTGATCCCAATATTAAGCTGCCCATGCCACAACACATTTGACATGAGTAGGCAGTTTAGGATGGGGAGCTATTCTTTTATAAGTGCGGGAAGGAATTGGGAAGCATCGGGGGAGTTACAGAGGCCGGTGGGAAACCACGGCATACCTTCCGGCTCCAGCCTTAATAATTACGCAGCCAGTGTTTTGCGCCATATTCCATGGCAGGGGAGGGCAGATGCCTCATAGTCCGCCATTGTATCTGGGCACCATTTTTAAAAGTCACCCAGCATCACTGACCCACTATTGAAGGAAGAAGATGGACCTCCTGAAGAGGAAGACACTCTGAGACTGGAAGATGCACCACCTCAATGACACCGAATCTGGAAGATCCACCTGTAGATGTTCTCCCCATTCATTGCTGTGGTGTTCCAGGGTTGCTGGTAGCATCCATTCCGAATTCCTGAGGTAGCCCTAGGCATTGTTCAGGTGAATCCATACAGGTCAAAAACTTCCTCTGCAAGGAAACAAAACCCAGATGCTAGGCCATTCACTGAATGTGGGCGACAGAGGGGAGAGGAAACGTGCGGACTGTACGCTCACCCCTGGACGAGGGAGAGAAATGGGGAGGACTCTGGAACAAAGCACTGCACAGGGCAAACTTCACCTCCACACGCCTAACGCTAGTAAAGGCGATGCATAGGGCGCACCTAATGAGAACACAAATGAGTGGTTTCGTCCCGGTGGTGGAGGACAAATCAGAATGTTGCCAGGCAGCCCCAGGCAACCACACCCACATGTTTTGGTCATGCCCACGCTTGCCGGGAACTGGACATCCTTCTTTGAGGCCATGTCCAGGGCTGTGGGAGTGAGGGTGGAGCCATGCCCAATAGTGGCGGTCTTCGGGGTCTCAGAGCAGCCTGAATTCTTCATTGAGAAGGGGGCTGACACCCTAGCCTTTGCCTCCCTTATCGCCCGCCGGAGACTCCTGCTCAGCTAGCCACTGGCACCATCTCCCAAGGCTGCAGACTGACTGTCCGACCTGGTGGAATTTCTCAGTCTGGAGAAGAAAAAGGTCGCCATCCGTGGGTCTGAAGACAACTTCCACTGGATGTACATAATCACTGTAAATAGATGTCTGGCAATGTAAAGTCTGCAAGAGAAGTATTTTGATTAAGGGGGCTATTTTTACAGTTGTTCTTTTGTTAATAATAATCTTTATTGTCACAAGTAGGCTTACATTAACACTGCAATGAAGTTACTGTGAAAAGTCCCTCGTCGCCACATTCTGGTGCCTGTTCGGGTATACGGAGGGAGAATTCAGAATGTACAATTCTCCTAACAGCACATCTTTCAGGACTTGTGGGAGGAAACTGGAGCACCCGGAGGAAACCCACGCAGACACAGGGAGAACGTGCAGACTCCGCACAGACAGTGACCCAAGCAGGGAATCGAACCCGGGTCCCTGGTGCTGTGAAGCAACCGTGCTAGCCACTATGCTACAGTGCCATCCAGACGGGTATATAGTAGAAGAGCATTCCATACATATTTACTCTCTCCGTTGAGGGGGGAACTGATTGAGGTCTACAAAATCACGAGAGGTATGGACAGGGTGGATAGCAACAAGCTTTTTCCAAGAGTGGGGGTGTCAATTACAAGAGGTCACGATTTCAAGGTGAGAGAGGGAAAGTTTAAGGGAGATGTGCGTGGAAAGTCTTTTACGCAGAGGGTGGTGGGTGCCTGGAACGTTTTGCCAGTGGAGGTGGTAGAGGCGGGCACGATAGCATCATTTAAGATCCATCTAGACAGATATATGAACGGGTGGGGAACAGAGAGAAGTAGATCCTTGGAAAATAGGCGACAGGTTTAGATAAAGGATCTGGATCAGCGCAGGCTGGGAGGGCCGAAGGGCCTGTTCCTGTGCTGTAATTTTCTTTGTTCTTGTTCTTACCACCAGCACACAGTGTACACAAACTATGATGCCCTGTACAAACTCAAGGCAACTTAAGCAGAACCTTCCAAACACATGACCACTACCATCTAGAAGAACAAAGGCAGCAGGTGCCGAGGAACACTACTACCTGGAGGTTCCCTTCCAAATCACTCACCATCCTGAACTGGGAATATATCGCCGTTCCTTCACTGTTGCTGCATCAAAATCCTGGAACTCCCTCCCTAAAACACTGAGTGTTTCTACACCACATGGACAGCAGCGGTTCAAGAAGGCAGCTCACAACCACCTTCTCAAGGCAATTATGGATGGTCAAGGAATGCTGATCAAGCCAATGAAGACCACAGCCCTTCAATGAATGAAAAAACCTATACATGACAGTCTGAATAAGTGTGTTTAAGTATGTGATGAATGATATCTGTATACATATGTACCTTTAATGCGGAGGCCCCTTTAAGACCGGGTTTGGAACCCTGGGGGACTCCGCCTCCGGCTCCGCCCCCAGGAAGCTGCATATAAGGTTACGTTCAGTAGGCAGCGTGCAGTGAGCACACTTCTCGGCAGCTGTCTGGTTTTCTGGTTATTAAAGCCTTTGAATGATCAAACGCCTCTCCTGAATCGTAATTGAGGGTATCTCAATTTAATTACCAGATTACATCCTGATGGACAGTGGTCTAAAGTCGGAGAAGCTCAATTTGGACGCTCAGTCGCCGGAGGCCACAGAAATTTTTAAATACTGGCTCCGGTGTTTTGAGGCCTATCTGAGCTTACTACATGCCCGGGTGGGCCACCGACAATCCTCCGTGATCGAGAAAGCTACGACGTACGAAACGGCGGTCGAAATCCTACAGAAGCGCTTCGTAAAGCCAATAAACGAGGTACACGCCAGATATTTGCTCTCGGCCTACCGCCAGCATTCCCCTACCGGGGAAACGCTAGATGAATACTTGGAGAGACTCACTGCGTTCGCCAGGGACTGTGACCATGAAGAGGTGACGGCAGAAGTCCACATGAACTTACATATTCGTGATGCTTTCGTGTCCGGTATCCAATCCACGTACATCCGGCAGCGGCTCCTAGAAGATGGAGCGAAGGACCTCCAAGGCACGGTAACGCTCACCTCTTCCCTGGAAGCGGCCCACCATAATCTCCGCACGTACTTCGCGGACCTTGCGAACCCCTCTCAATCCCCTCCAGACTCGGCAATGCTTCAGGCCTGCGTCGCGCGGCGACCCGCTCACACCGGGGGCCCCCAATGCGATTTCTGTGAGCAAGGCCAGCACTTACGCCAGCATTGTCCGGCCCGCTCCGCTTTTTGCGGCGAATGCGGAAAGAAGAAGCACTTCGCGAAGGTCTGCCTGGCTGGGCCCAAAGGCCAGAAACAAAAGTCTCATCGGACCCAGAAATCGAACTCCCGGGACCACAGGCCCCGCAACGCGGCCAAGCGGTGGCCGGACACGCCTATTTCCGACGCGTCATCGGCCTCGTGCGAGTCATGGGGGCGGCCATCTTCAAAACTCAAAACGTGCGACCGACGGCGGCGGCCATTTTGCGAGTCCGATTCAACCGAGGACTCTGACTGCCCGCAACTAGGAGCGATCACACTCGATCAATCTCGGCCGAAGCACCTGCGAAACTCAATGATGCAGGTTCAAATCAATGGCCGCGACACCCCCTGCCCTTTTGACTCCGGGAGCATGGGGAGTTTTATCCATCCAGACACGGTAAGACGCTGCTCCCCGCGGACCGATCCCGCCTCCCAAACTATCGCCCTCGCAACTGGGTCTCACTCGCGAACCTCGCTATCCAAGGCCAAATACGGCCGTTTTAAACTTTATGTCCTCCCTCACCTCTGCGCACCCCTGCTGCTCGGTTTGGACTTTCAGTGCAGCCACCGAAGCCTGACCCTGAAGTTCGGCGGACCCCTGCCCCTGCTCACGGTATGTAGCCTGGCGACACTCAAAGTTGCACCCCACCCCCTTCGCGAACCTCACCCCCGACTGTAAGCCCGTCGCCACCAGGAGTCGACGGTACAGTGCCCAAGACATGACTCTCATCAATTCAGAGGTTCAGCGGCTACTAAAAGAAGGGGTCATAGAGGCTAGCAACAGCCCTTGGAGAGCACATGTACTGGTAGTCCGCTCCGGAGAAAAACAACGTATGGTGGTGGACTATAGCCAGACCATAAACCGCTTTACGCAACTCGATGCATACCCACTTCCCCGCATAGCAGAAATAGCGAACCAAATCGCCCAGTATTGAGTATTCTCCACGGTCGACCTAAAATCGGCCTATCATCAACTCCCTTATCCGCCCAGAGGATCGTCCCATTCAGCCTTCGAAGCAGCCGGTCGGCTCTTCCGCTTCCTCAGGGTCCCTTTCGGTGTCACAAACGGAGTCTCCGTTTTCCAAAGGGTAATGGATCAAATGAATGAAATTAAAATGAAAATCGCTTATTGTCACAAGTAGGCTTCAAATGAAGTTACTGTGAAAAGCCCCTAGTCGCCACATTCCGGTGCCTGTTCGGGGAGGCTGTTACGGGAATCGAACCATGCTGCTGGCCTGCCTTGGTCTGCTTTCAAAGCCAGCGATTTAGCCCTGTGCTAAACAGCCCCTGTATGGCTTACGGGCTACATACCCGTACTTGGACAATGTCACCATCTGCGGCCATGACCAACAGGACCATGACGAAAACCTGAGGACGTTCCTCCAGACCGCCCGGGCCCTCAATTTGACAAACAATAAAGAGAAATGCGTGTTCCACACAACCCGGCTAGCCATCCTCGGCTACTTCGTGGAAAACGGGGTCCTCGGGCCAGACCCCGACCGCATGCTTAAGGAACTTCCCTTCCCCCGTAGCCTCAAGGCACTCAAACGGTGCCTGGGGCTCTTTTCCTATTATGCCCAGTGGGTCCCCAGATATGCGGACAAAGCCCATACACTCATTAAGACCATGCTTTTTCCCCTGACGGCTGAGGCTCAGTCGGCCTTCAGTCGTATCAAGGCCAATATCATCAAGGCCGCCATGCACCCGGTGGACAAAGCCATTCCCTTCCAGGTAGAAAGCGACGCATCAGACATCGCCCTGGCTGCTACCCTCAACCAGGCGGGCAGACTTGTAGCGTTCTTCTCCCGAACCCTCACCACCTCGGAAATTCGGCACTCTGCAGTCGAGAAGGAGGCACAAGCCATAGTCGAACTGTGCGGCACTGGAGGCACTACCTAGCTGGTAGGAGGTTCGCCCTCGTCACCGACCAACGGTCAGTTGCCTTTATGTTCGATAACGCACAACGGGGCAAAATAAAGAATGATGAAATTCTGAGGTGGAGGATCGAACTCTCCACCTATACGTACGATATTGCATATCGTCCAGGGAAGCTCAACGAGTCCCCAGATGCCCTGTCCCACCGCACGTGCGCCAATGTGCAGAAAGACCACCTGAGGGCCATCCACGATGACCTCTGCCACCCGGGGGTCACCCGACTTGCCCATTTCATCAAGTCCAGCAACCTACCTTACTCCACCGAGGAGGTCAAGGCCATGACCAAGGCTTGCCAGATCTGTGCGGAGTGCAAACCGCACTTCTATCGACCAGACAAGGCTCGCCTGGTAAAGGCCTCTGGGCCCTTTGAGCGACAAAGCGTGGGCTTCAAAGGGCCCCTTCCGTCCACCAACCACAACACCTACTTCCTCACTGTCATCGACGAATTCTCCCGCTTCCCATTCTCTGTCCCCTGCCCCGATATGACCTCGGCCTCCGTAATCAAGGCACTGCACAGCAACTTCACCCTGTTTGGTTTCCCCGCTTATATCCACAGCGACCGCAGTACATCGTTCATAGATTATCATAGAATTTACAGTGCAGAAGGAGGCCATTCGGCCCATCGAGTCTGCACCGGCTCTTGGAAAGAGCACCCTACCCAAGGTCAACACCTCCACCCTATCCCCATAACCCAGTAACCCCGCCCAACACTAAGGGCAATTTTGGACACTAAGGGCAATTTATCATGGCCAATCCATCTAACCTGCACATCTTTGGACTGTGGGAGGAAACCGGAGCACCCGGTGGAAGCCCACGCACGCACGGCGAGGATGTGCAGACTCCGCACAGACAGTGACCCAAGCCAGAATCGAACCTGGGACCCTGGAGCTGTGAAGCAATTGTGCTATCCACAATGCTACCGTGCTGCCAACAGCTCATGAACGATGAGCTGCGTCAGTATCTGCTCAACAAGGGCATCGCCTCGAGCAGAACGACCAGCTAAAACCCGCAGGGAAATGGGCAGGTGGAGAGGGAGAACGCAACAGTTTGGAAGGCTGTTCTTCTAGCCCTACGGTCAAGAAGTCTCCCAATCGCCCGCTAGCAGGAGGTCCTACCCGATGCCCTACACTCCATTAGGTCGTTCCTCTGTACGGCCACGAACGAGACCCCTCACAACCGTTTGTTTGCCTTCCCCAGGAAGTCCACCTCTGGGGTCTCGCTTCCACGTTGGCTGACGACTCCTGGACCAGTTCTACTCCGGAGGAATGTGAGGAGCCATAAGACAGATCCACCAATCACCCTAGTCACCCCGGATACCCCCCCTGCTCCAACGCGGGCAAAGGCTCAGACAACCGTGCTCCTGGATATACCACCACCAAGGACGACCGTATCCGCCGCACCACCGCTGGAGCGGAGAAAGTCGACACGGGCAATCAGACCACCCAAAAGACTGAACTTGTAATTCCACTTCACCCCCGACGGACTATGCATTTTTTTTTTAAAAACAGGAGGTGAATGTGATGAATGATATCTGTATACATATGTACCTTTAATGCGTAGGCCCCTTTAAGACCGGGTTTGGAACCCTGGGGGACTCCGCCTCTGGCTCCGCCCCCAGGAGGCTGTATATAGGGTTACGTTCAGTAGGCAGCGTGCAGTGAGCACACTTCTCGGCAGCTGTCTGGTTTTCTGGTTATTAAAGCCTTTGTATTATCAAACTCCTCTCCTGAGTTGTAATTGAGGGTATCTCAGTAAAAATGCAAAGGATTATTGAAGACAAATATAGGTCCCTTGCAGTCCAAAATGGAAGAATTTATAAGAGAGAGCCGAGAATCTGCAGAGCAATTAAACAACTACTTTGGTTCTGTCTTTATGGAGGAAGACACAAATAACTTCCCAGAAATGCTGAGGAACTAAGGGTCTAGTGAGAGGTAGGAAATTAGTATTAGTAAAAAAGTGCTCGAGAAATTAATGGATTCAAAACCAATAAATCCCACAAGGCCCGATAATCCACATTCAAGGGTACAAAGAAGGTGGATGTGGAAATAATGGATACATTGACTATCATGTCCAAAGTCCTGTAGATACTGGAACAGTCTCAGCAGATTGGAAAGTGTCAAATGTAACTCCACTATTTAAAAAAAGAGGGAGGGACAAAACCAGGATTTACAGACCGGTTAGCCTAACATCAGGAGTAGGGAAAATGGTGGTGTTTATTGTAAAGGGTGTGTTAACAGGACAATTGGAAAATATTAACAGGTTTAGACAAAGTCACCATTAATTTATGAATGGGAAATCATGTTTGACAAACCTACTGGAGTCTTTTGAGGACATAACTACGAATTGATGAGGATGAAGTAGTGGATGTGGTGTATTTGGATTTTCAGCAAGCTTTTGTTAAAGTCCCACATAAAAGGTTAGTATGCAAGATTAAAGCACAGGGGACTGAGGGCAATATATTGGCATGGGTTGAGAATTTGTTAGCAGACAGAAAACAGAGTGGCAGGTAGTGATGAGTGGGGTCCCGCAGGGATTGGTGCTTGGGTCCCAGTTATTCACAATGTATCCATGATTTGGATGCGGGAACCAAATGTAATTTTTCCAAATTTGCTGACAGTGCCAAACTTGGTGGGAATGAGTGGGGAGGAGGATGTTGAGAGGCTTCAGAGTGATTTAGATAAGTTAAGTTGAGTGAGAGAGCATTTACGTGGCAGATGCAGTATAGACTGGTTAAACCAAGTGAGCATTAATGCCGAGGAAGACAGGTCTCTGGAATGCGTAAGGGATGGGGTTCAGGAGCAGTATGTTGAGGAGCCACATAGGACAGGTTATTCTAGATCTAGTATTATGTAACAAAAAGGGGCTAATTAATAATCTAGTTGAAAAAGAACCTTTAGGGATGAGTGACCACAATATGATAGAATTTTACATTATGTTTGAAAGTGAGGAAGTCAAATCTGAAGCCAAAGTGTCAAAGTTGGATAAAGAAAATTACGAAGGCATAAAGGACAAATGGGCTGAGGTGGATTAGGAAAATGCTTTAATGGGTATGGCTGTGCATAGGCAATGGATAGTCTTCAAATAATTATTACATAGTTAATAGATAAGTCCCCGGGACCTGATGGGATTTATCCTAGGATTCTCTGGGAGGCCAGGGAAGAGATTGCTGGACCTTTGGCTTTGATTTTTATGCCATCATTGGCTACAGGAATAGTGCCAGAGGACTGGAGGACAGCGAATGTGGTCCCTTTGTTCAAAAAGGGGAGCAGAGACAACCCCGGCAACTACAGACCGGTGAGCCTCACGTCTGTAGTGGGTAAAGTCTTGGAGGGGATTATAAGAGACAAGATTTATAATCATCTAGATAGGAATAATATGATCAGGGATAGTCAGCATGGCTTTGTGAAGGGTAGGTCATGCCTCACAAACCTTATTGAGTTCTTTGAGAAGGTGACTGAACAGGTAGATGAGGGTAGAGCAGTTGATGTGGTGTATATGGATTTCAGCAAAGCGTTTGATAAGGTTCCCCACGGTAGGCTATTGCAGAAAATACGGAGGCTGGGGATTGAGGGTGATTTAGAGATGTGGATCAGAAATTGGCTAGCTGAAAGAAGACAGAGGGTGGTGGTTGATGGGAAATGTTCAGAATGGAGTACAGTCATAAGTGGAGTACCACAAGGATCTGTTCTGGGGCCGTTGCTGTTTGTCATTTTTATCAATGACCAAGAGGAAGGCGCAGAAGGTTGGGTGAGTAAATTTGCAGACGATACTAAAGTCGGTGGTGTTGTCAATAGTGTGGAAGGATGTAGCAGGTTACAGAGGGATATAGATAAGCTGCAGAGCTGGGCTGAGAGGTGGCAAATGGAGTTTAATGTAGAGAAGTGTGAGGTGATTCACTTTGGAAGGAATAACAGGAATGCGGAATATTTGGCTAATGGTAAAGTTCTTGAAAGTGTGGATGAGCAGAGGGATCTAGGTGTCCATGTACATAGATCCCTGAAAGTTGCCACCCAGGTTGATAGGGTTGTGAAGAAGGCCTATGGAGTGTTGGCCTTTATTGGTAGAGGGATTGAGTTCCGGAGTCGGGAGGTCATGTTGCAGCTGTACAGAACTCTGGTTCGGCTGCATTTGGAGTATTGCGTACAGTTCTGGTCACCGCATTATAGGAAGGACGTGGAGGCTTTGGAGCGGGTGCAGAGGAGATTTACCAGGATGTTGCCTGGTATGGAGGGAAAATCTTATGAGGAAAGGCTGATGGACTTGAGGTTGTTTTCGTTGGAGAGAAGAAGGTTAAGAGGAGACTTAATAGAGGCATACAAAATGATCAGGGGGTTAGATAGGGTGTACAGTGAGAGCCTTCTCCCGCGGATGGAAATGGCTGGCACGAGGGGACATAGCTTTAAACTGAGGGGTAATAGATATAGGACAGAGGTCAGAGGTAGGTTCTTTACGCAAAGAGTAGTGAGGCCATGGAATGCCCTACCTGCTACAGTAGTGAACTCGCCAACATTGAGGGCATTTAAAAGTTTATTGGATAAACATATGGATGATAATGGCATAGTGTAGGTTAGATGGCTTTTGTTTCGGTGCAACATCGTGGGCCGAAGGGCCTGTACTGCGCTGTATTGTTCTATGTTCTATGTTCTATAGTGTGCAGCATTTGTACATTCCTTTAGGTGCAAAATCGCCCAAAAACAGTCAACCATGGCTGAGAAAGTAAGTTCAGGATTGTATACGATTAAAAGAAAACGCTTATAAGGTTGTCAGAAATAGTAGTAAACCTGAGGATTGGGAGGTTTTTAAAATACAGCAAAGGAAGGCTGATAAAGGGGGAGTAGAATATGAATATAATCCTGCAAAAACTGTAAAAACGGACTGTAAGACTTGTATAGGTGTGCAAAAAGAAAGCATTTGTCCATGACAAATGTGGGTCCATTGCAGGCAGAGTCAAGAGAATTCATATTGGAGACTAGAGAAATGGCAGAGAAGCTAAATTATTACTGTGTGTCTGTTACCACTAAGGAAGGTACAGGAAATCTCCCAGATGTAGAGACTCAAGGGACTAGGGAGAATACAGTTTTAAGTTTAAAAAAAAAAAATTTAGAGTACCCAATTATTTTTTCCAATTAAGGGCAATTTAGCATGGCCAATCCTCCTATCCTGCACATCTTTGGGTTGTGGGGGTGAAACCCACGCAGACACAGGGAGAACGTGCAAACTCCACATGGACAGTGACCCAGGGTTGGGATTCAAACCCAGGTCCTCAGCGCCGTAGGCAGCAATGACAATGCAGAGTTGAAGGAAATTACTATAAGTTCACAGGTTGCATTGGAGGAATTAATGGGACTGAAAGTTGATAAGTTCCCGGGATCTGATATTCTGCATCCCAGAATTTTGAAAGAGGATGCTAGATATAGTGGACGCATTGGTGACCATTGTCCAACATTCTATAGATTCTAGAATGGTTCCTGAAGATTAAAGGTAGCAAATGTCACCCCACTATTTAAGAAGGGAGGGATGGAGAAAATAGGGAACTGCAGGCCCGTGAACCGTACATCAGTGTTAGGGAAAATGCTGGAATCTATTATAAAAGGATGTGATAAATAGACATTTAGATAATCAGAATATAATTGGTCATAATCAGCATGGATTTACGATGGGAAGTCATGTTTGACAAAGTTGGAGTTACTAACATAATTGATAAAGGAGAGTTGATGGTCGGGGTATATTCGGACTTTCAGAAGGTTTTTGATGAAGCTCTCCACAAGAGGTTGATTAGCAAAGTAAAAGCACGTGGGATAGGAGGCAACAGACTGTCATGGATTGAGGATTGGCTAACAGGCAGAAAACATAGGGAATAAACGGGTCATTGTCACGTTGACAGGCTGTGGCTAGTCGGGTATCGCAAGAATCAGTACTTGGGCCCCGGCTGTTCACAATATATATCAATGATTTGGATGTGGGGACCAAATGTAATATTTCCAAGTTCACGATGATACAAAGCTAGGTGGGAATGTGTGTTGTGAGGAAGATGTAAAGTGGCTACAAAAGGATTTGGACAGATGTGGGCAAGAACATGGAAGATGGAACATAATGTGCAAAAATGTGAGGTAACCTATTTTGGTAGAAGGAACAGATGTGAAGAGTATTTCCTAAATGGTAAGAAATTAGAAAGTGTAAATGTACAAAGGATCTGGTCCATCAGTCACTGAAGGCTAGTATGCAGGTGCAGCAAGCTATTAGGAAGGCACATGGAATGGTAACCTTTATTGCAAGAGGATTTGAGCACTGGAGTAGTAAGGTATTGCTTCTATTGTATAGAAGCTTCATTAGACTGCACCTAGAGTACTGTGTGCAGTTTAACTCAGAAAATATATTATTCTCGTAGAGGGAGTGTAATGAAGATTCAACATATTTGTTTCGGGTATAGCGTGTCTGTCTTATGAAGAGAGATTAGGCAAACAGGGCATTCTCTAGAAGAATGAGAGGCGATCGCATTGAAATCTACAAAATATTTAAAGAAATCGACAGGATAGAGGTACGCAAGATGTTTCCCTTGATTGGGGAGTCTACAACAAGGAGCACAGTTTTAAAATAACAGGGAAGCATTTAGGACAGAGATGAAGAGAAATTTATTTGCACAGAGAGTGGTGAACCTTTGGCATTCTCTACCCCAGAGGGCTGTGGAAGCTCAGTCATTGAGTATGATTGAAGCAGAGATTGATACATTCCTGATTAACAATAACATAAAGCGTTATGGACTTGTGGGCATAAAAGGCATTGAAGTGTCTGATTAGCCATGATCATAGTAAATGGCAGAGCAGGCTCGATGGGCTGAATGGCCTACCCCTGTTCTTATGTTTCTAGTATAACGTGGATAGGTGTGAGGTTTTCCACTTTGGTAGGAAAAACAGAATGGCAGAGAATTATTCAAATGGTGGTAGAACCTGGGAATCCTTGTACTTCAATCACTAAAAGCAAGCATGCCGATTCAGCAAGCAGTTAGGAAGGCAAATGATCAGTTGGCCTTCATTGCAACGGGACTTGGGTCCAGGAGCAAAGATATCTTACTGCAGCTGGACAGGCCCATAGTGAGACCACAGCTGGAGCATTGTGTGCAGCATTGGTCTCCTTATCTAAGAAAGTATATACTTACCGTTGAGGAAGTGCAGTGGAGGTACAGCAGACTGATTCCTGGGATGGCAGGATTGTCATATGAGGAGAGATTGGGTCGACTGGACCTGTAGTCACTGGAGTTTTGAAGAATAAGAGGGAATCGCATTGAAAGGTATAAAGTTCTGACAGGGCTGGACAGACTGGTTGGAGGGATGATGTTTCCCTTGGCTGGGATGTCGAGAACAAAGGGTTGCAGTCACGGCCTCAGTACAGGCTAAGTAATTTAGGATTAAGATGAGAAACTTGTACACTCAGAGGTTGGTGAATCTGTGTGATTCTCTACCACAGAAGACGGTGAGGCCAAGTCACTGAATATGCTTAAGGAGGAAATAGATAGAATTCTAGACTGAAAAGGGGTCAAGGAGTGTGGGAAGAGCTCAGGAGAATGGCATTCAGATAGAAGATCAGCCATGATAATATTGAAAGGCAGAGAAGGTTCTAAAGGCCGAATACCTTATCCCTGCTCCTATCTTTTATGTTTCTATGCTTCAATTAGGGACAGAAGCTGTATAGTACAAGAACCTATACTTCACATACCTCTCAATCGAGACTGTGTACAGTAAAAGAATCTATACATCACACTTGACATACAGAGAATATATATAGTACAAGAATCTGGACATCACACACTGAGGGACAGAGACTGTATTTAGTACAACAAGCTATGTATCACATACTGAGGGACAGATACTGTATATAATACAAGAACCAATAATTCACACACATCTCAACAGAGACTGCACATAGTACAAGAATCTATACATTACACTTGAGGTACAAAGACAGTGTATATAACAATAATCTAGGCATCACATAATGAGGGACAGAGACTGTATATAGTACAAGAACCTATACTTCACATCCTGAGGACAGAGACTGTATATAGCACAAGAATCTATACATCATATACTGTGGGATAGAGACTGTATATACTGCAATAACCTATACTACATACTGAGGGATAGAAACTATATTATACAAGAATCTATACATCACACATGGAGGGATAAAGACCGTCTATAGTACACAAATCTATTCACTGAGGGACACAGACTGTACATAGTGCAAAAACCTAAACATCACACACTGAGGATCAGTGACTGTAAATTGTATATATGACATATACTTCACATCCTGAGGGACAAAGGCGGTATATAGTACAACAATCTATACATCGAACACTGAGGGACAGAGACTGTATCTAGTACAATAATCTAAACTTTATGTTCTGGGGGATAGAGGCTGTATAAAATATAATAACCTATACTTCATACACTGAGGGACAGAGATTGTATGTAGCACAAGAACCTATACATCATGCACTGAAGGGTAGAGATTGTATATCGTACAAGAACCTATACATCACACATGTAGGGATAGAGACTGCATATAGTACATGAATCTATACATCACACTGAGGGACACAGACTGTATATAGTGCAAAAATCTAAACATCATGCACTGAGGGACACAGACTGTATATTATACAACAACCTATACTTCACACACTGAGGGACACAGACTGTATACTGTACAACAACCTATGCTTCACACACTGAGGGACACAGACTGTATACTGTACAACAACCTATGCTTCACACACTGAGGGACACAGACTGTATACTGTACAACAACCTATGCTTCACACACTAAGGGACACAGAATGTATATTGTACAACAACCTATGCTTCACACACTGAGGGACACAGACTGTATACTGTACAACAACCTATGCTTCACACACTGAGGGACACAGACTGTATACTGTACAACAACCTATACTTCACACACTGAGGGACACAGACTGTATATTGTACAACAACCTATACTTCACACACTGAGGGACACAGACTGTATATTGTACAACAACCTATGCTTCACACACTGAGGGACACAGACTGTATACTGTACAACAACCTATGCTTCACACACTGAGGGACACAGACTGTATACTGTACAACAACCTATGCTTCACACACCGAGGGACACGGACTGTATATTGTACAACAACCTATACTTCACAGAATCCCTACAGTGCAGAAGGAGGCCAGGAGGCCCATTGAGTCTGCACTAAGTCTCTGAAGGAGCACTCCACCCAAGCCCATTCCCCGCCATATACCTATAACCCCTTAACCTAACCGGCACATTCCTGGACACAAAGGGGCAATTTACCATGGCCAATCCACCAAACCTGCACATCTTTGGACTGTGGGAGGAAACCTGAACATCCGGAAGAAACCCATGCAGACACAGGGGAGAAAGTGCGAACTCCACACAGACAGTCACCCAAGGCTGGAATTGAACCCAGGTCCCTGGAGCTGTGAGGCAGCAGTACTAACCACTATGCCGCCCAACTTCACACACTGAGGGACAGAGACTGTATATAGTGTAAGAATCATTATATTACACTTGAGGTACAGAGACTCTATATTTTACAGGAATCTAGATATTACTCACTGAGGGACAGAAACTGTAAATAGTACAAGAACCAATATATCACGAGAATCTATACATCACAGGTGAGGTACAGAGACTGCATATAGTACAAGAACCTACACATAATACACCGAGGGGCAGAGACTGGATTTAGTACAAGAACCTATACTTCATACACTGAGGTACAGAGACTGTCTACATTACTAGAACCTATACATCATACACATGAAAAGCCCATTTTTTATTGTTATTTTTATTAAAGTTAATTAAATTTCATGGACTTACTTCAATTATTAACATTGAATAGTCGATGGGAGCTTCATTACATTCTTTTATTTCTAAGCTTTTTCCAATTCTTTAAAATCCCAGTCGTTAAATTATTTCGCAGCAATAGATCTTGGCATAATTAAAGAGTAATGCTCAAAAATAACTGATAATTCTATTCCATAACTCTGGCCCACTTATTTTGCATTATGTTCTATAGCACAGGATTTTCATTTCTTGGCTATTTGATGATGAAAAGTGATTGTTGTACAGCGACAGTTGTTCCGCAACACTAAAGGAGCAGCTGCTCAACGGGCAAACATCTTGCATCAACTTAGTTTATTTACTTGCATTAGCAAGTTTGTTTTTAAATGTCACGAAAGTACAGGCCATTATTATTCACAAAATCATTGGAGCACACAGGCTGCGCGTGAGTCATTCACAGGACTTCAGCAGAGCAAGAATACCTGCAAAAACGGAAAGATATTCTTTCGACATTAAAGGGTGATATATAAATGGAAACCACTTGCCAACCGTAGACTATGATTAGGACATAATAATGTGACACACAGTCCCATAAGGACCACAGCATCAATTCAAACAAAAATGTTGTTGTGTGAAGGAAGAGTACAAAAGTGCTCAATGGCTAATGGACTTCTCAGGTATACACACTTTTATAATTGAAGGGAAAAGTGGTGCTCAATTTGCACACAGAAAGTTCCAGCAGCAATAGGGTAATTGCAACACTTGACGGTTAACTGTCAGTCATCAGTTAACTGGTGCATTCTCCATGGCAACACCTCTCCCAATCAGAGTCCACTTGCCAACCAATCAGCACTCTCTTATCATGAAGCATAAATTGTTGTTCCCTTTATATTTGGTATTCATGCAAATTGTCCTGATCCGTGCAAGGCAAAAAACGTTGATATGTCTCTTTTTTTGACAATACTCCATAGAACATTGTTACTGGTACAGGGGGAAGCGGCAAGGATGCAGGTTCAAATCTTAAATACGTTATTTTCTGCTCGTTGATGGTTAATTTTCAATGGAGTTAGACATGGGAGTCAAGATCCAGTTTAGCTTTCACATGCAGAGGGACAGGAGGTGGGGGGTCATTAGACCAGGGCCCACAGACATGATTTAGTTTCTGTTTTGAAGCTAGCCAGTTTTCAGCCATCCACAAATTAAAAATCTTACGTTCACACTCATTTCCATCCTGCCAGGTCTTTCAATTGTAACATAAACTGACCACATAAAATTCTAATGCAGGAATTACACCCTCCCACCAGTGAAGGTGCTGTAAAGCCACGATAGTATATATCTTTTCCACAATTTAATACCGAAGAGCCTCACCCGTCTGCAGCTGGTGTTAAATGGATGGAGGACTTGCCACACGGGAAACCTGAGAAACTAAATCCTGACAGGTTTGCTAGTGGGCTCCCTGCAGGAGGGGGTCCCTTGTTCAAAGGCACTCAGAGTCACATTGAGGTACCAGGCTTCGGGTAGGGGGTCTGGGTTTCCTGAAAGCTACCCCCATGCCCTTGCTACCAATGCCCCCCTCAACCCGAAATTTCTGCAACCCCATCCCACCCGCACACCTTTGGGCTTACGATCCCTCAGCTATGTGCATTTTCGGGAGCTGCTATCACTGCCACTGCCTGTTATGTACAGTTTCCTGACTGGTTGGCCGGCATCACTCCACGCCAGAGGTCCTTGATCACAGGGAACACCCGCCGTTGTCCAACATACATGGTGAGGCCACCATCGCCTGTATTCAATAAAGCCCTTTGTATTCTCTTCACAACTTCCATTTCTACCTCACATGAGCAACTTTGGCTACAGTCACCTTGGTCCCTTTCTCCAAGTCATCAATATAAACTGTAAATAGTTGGGGCCCCAGCATTGATCTCTACTGCACCCAACTAGTTACAGATTACCAACCTGAAAATGGCCCAATCATCTCGGCTCACTATTTCCTGTTCATCAACCAATCCTATTTCCACTCTCAATCCTCACCATTCGTGACCACAATATAAGTATCATGTCATAATCTAATGCTATTCCTAACTTCCTTAGTAAGCCATGAATGGAACTTTTGTCCTTGGTTTTTGTTCTTCAATGGAACATATATTTGCTGACCATTGTAAATTGTTTCTTTAAATGTTTCCCACTGTTTGTTTATTGCCATACCTTGCAGTCTATTTTCCCAATCCGCCAACTCTCTGTAACTGGCTTTATTGATTTGTTTGAGACTGGGATATATAATTTCCAAACTTAATATGGGTTAAGACGGGTTAAGATACTCCGGTTTACCGACCAGAAGAGAATAGGATGGTCAAACCAGGAGGTGATGAAGGCGATGAAGGTGATGGGCGAGGGTTTCAGTAAGGGATCGGGTGAAGTAAGGCAGCTGATGTGGAAGGTGCTAGCATGTCAGAGACTGGCAGTTTTCTGGTGCAGCCGGAGACAGGATTGGAGCTCAGCTTGGGTCACGCAGAAGTGGGCAGCACGGTAGCATTGTGGATAGCCCAATTGCTTCACAGCTCCAGGGTCCCAGATTTGATTCCGGCTTGGGTCACTGTCTGTGCGAAGTCTGCACATCCTCCCCGTATGTGCGTGGGTTTCCTCCGGGCGCTCCGGTTTCCTCCCACAGTCCAAAGATGTGCAGGTTAGGTGATATAGATGATGAGACCAATAATCTCCCAGAAAATGATTAATTGGGTTTAGCAGCGAACTCTACCAATATCTCAATAGATGTGACCTACTCCGTGCTTTCCTCAACTGTAACTAATGGGGATAGTGTGGGGGAGTGGGCCTGGGCAGGGTGCTCTTTCAGAGGGTCAGTGCAGACCCGATGCGCCATATGGCCTCCTTCTGCACTGTAGCGATGCTATGATTCTATGATGGATGTGTTGCTATTTACAGCTGAGAACTGCTCAGCAGTTCAAATTTAGCATTCTGATTTAAAAGTATGAAATACTTACACTGTTTTAGAGAGAGGTTTGGGATGCAATAGTACTACAATGGATTCACAATTCTTTGCATATGGCACAGAGAGCACTGATCTCAGGGATGAATGCTTTAAAAACTAAATTCCAAATAGAGATGATATAGTCCGAGTATGATTAAATCGAGATGTATGCCGAGTACTATTATAAGTGTGCAGCCAAATTCCTTTCCTATCTGCAGGATTCCTGAAGCAGTGCTTCAAATGTGAATGCATTTTACAAATTGAGCTCTGTGTGCTATGATGATTTCCCAGCCAGGATAGACAGAAATTCATAGGGTGTGCACGTGTAAATGTCTCAAATTTCTGTGTACAGAGCACTAATGGTCAAAACGGACCCCACAGCGAATGCTGTACAGCACAGGCTGAAAACGAGATGACTGCTTTAACTCTCGTTCTGCATATCATCAATCAGGGGGTGGAGAAGGGTTGAATCTTCAAATAATAACATTTTACTGATATGCATATATCCAAGGGAATAGTAATTGCTGACTCTCCTCTCCAGCTATATCAATGCTTCCTCTGAATTTGGTAGAGGTAATAGTTCAGTCTGTCCACTGGGTGGCGCTTTAGTAGGCATCTGTGCAGCTCTTTTTAGCTCCTTCATCAGCAAAGCACAAGGCCCAAGATTAAAGTGAATCAGCTCCATCACTAATGACTCGAAGGAGGATGTACTTCGTGACACACAGATACTTATTAAAATGCAAGAATGCGCAGAATTAGCAACTAAAAGCAAATTGTTCGCTTGATGCTGCTTTATACAACAAATCGTATCATATGCTCAAGATCAAAACTGGTACAGTGCTCCCCTCAAGCCTGCAGAATCACACATCCCAGCAGTCTGATCAGAGTGTGCTGTGGGAAGGGCTGGCTGCCCACCATACCACCCTCCCACTTCATAGAATCGTGCAACAGAGAGCAGTTCCCTATTGGGAATAAAACGTCAAACTGGAAATAAGTACCCACTGAGAAAGAAGTACCCTAAATTCACAGGGCGCAGGGACAAGTAATCCAAAGGGCCTGGATTCATGATGTGGAAAAATGAGTTCAAATCCCACCATGGCTGCTGGGGAGTTTAAATCAAGGTAACCTGGAATAAAAAGATGGCATCACTAACATCGGGCAGCACGGTAGCACAGTGGTTAGCGCAGTTGCTTCACAGCTCCAGTGTCCCAGGTTCGATTCCCGGCTTGGGTCACTGACTGTGCGGAGTCTGCACGTTCTCCCCGTGTGTGCGTGGGTTTCCTCCGGGTGCTTCGGTTTCCTCCCACAGTTCAAAGATGTGCAGGTTAGGTGGATTGGACATGATAAATTGCCCTTAGTGCCCAGAGAAGGTTAGGCGGGGTTACTGGGATAGGGTGGCAGTGTGGGGTCTTCTTTCCAAGGATCAGTGCAGACTCGATGGGCCAAATGGCCTCCTTCTGCACTGTAAATTCTATGTCTGTGTCTATGTCTATCCTTGCGGGAAGGAAAGCTACTGCCCTTATCCGGTCTGGCCTAGATATGACTCCAGAGCCAAGCCAACTTAATTGCTTCTTAACTACCCTCTGAAATTATCTATCAAGCATTACGATCCCAGACCAGATCTCAACAGTGGCGAGGATATGGGACAGAAACCCCAATATTTTATTTTAATTTTGTAAGACTGTGAGGATAGGATTCTTCACTCCAGAAGTGATTTCACAAAAAAATTGGGATATGGGATATTAAAACAAACTTTATTACTAACATAGGATTGAAATAACATCACACTCTGGAATAGCTTACAATGACCCCTTAAACAATATTGCTCAATACCATGAATACAATACTCCAGATACAATATAATTGTTATCTTTATTCCCACTTAGACAACAAGAAAATAAACCATATCAGCTCTTAATCCACCTTAAATATCAATGGCACAGAGTATTAGTTGTTTTCCAGAATTGTTCTTTGTGAAAGAGATCTTTTCATAGGATCGTAGAATAATAGAATCCCTACAGGGCAAAAGGAGGCCATTGAGTCCATCGACCCTCCGAAAGAGCACCCTACCTAGGCCATGGTCCCACCCTATTCCCATAACGACACCTAACATTTTTAGACACTAAAGGGCAATATAGCATGGCCCATCCACCTAACCTGCACATCTTCAGACTGTGGGAAGAAACCAGAGCACCCGGAGGAAGCCCACGCACACAGTCACCCAAGGTCGGAATTGAACTCGGGTCCCTGACTCCCACTGCTTTACAGAAAGGATCTAACTCCATTCAGATCCATGCTGAAACTCTGGCTGCATGTCTTCAAAAGCTGTTTCAACTGGCTTCTTTCAGCTCCCCCTTGTCCTCGGACAAGTCTGCACCGCTTTAAAGACTATTAATGTCTTTTTAACTAAACTGCAGAGAGCAAAATTCTTCTTACGGTCCCAGTTTCATCCAGAACAGAACTTAACTGAAAACGCTTTCTCAAAAAGCCTGGTGTATTAGTTCTATTCAGCAGTTACATCATCTGGGCAAGCTGAAAACAAATAACTCCCCAGGAAATCACCTCAATCAAAACAAAATTGCATTAGCCCAAGCTTTTCACGATGGCACCTCTGGCTTTCAAAAGCTTTGCTGTCTTTCAAACCAAAATTCTTTTAAAAACATGACTGAAGCAGTCAAACACACCCTAAACCAGGCTTTTAACCCTTATTACAACAAATACCTCTGTAATTCCTACATTCATTACACAGGCCACTCAGTTGCATTTCAAGGGATGGATAAAAAATGTTAACATTTCACACATCCCAAGAATGAATTTTTTTAAATCAAAATTGTGATTAAAAATCTTAACGAGTAATAATTCAGAACTGGACTGTTCAAATGCAGTATAAACAATTGTGAATGAGGTGCAAAGTGCTTCACTCACCAGTAACTAATAGCACCTTCAGAATCTCTTATAGTCATAATTTTGTTTTTAAAACATCAACCTTTGAAGTTATCTGTCTTTTGGGTATATATGCCGTGGTACCGGAGGCCATCGCTTATGCAGTGGGTACATGCTCTCCACAGCTTTTTGAATTCCTAGAGTGTTTAAGCGGTTTACTCTGGAGAATATTGAACTAAGCTGGCAAAATCCAGGATAAGAGGATGGTCATTTAGAACATATATGAAGATAAATATCTTCATTCCAAGGGTTGTGAATCTATGGAATTCTCTATCCGAGAGATCATTGGAGGCTCAGTTATTGCACATGGACCGAGGTAGATAAGTAGAATCCAAGGACATTAATGGATACGGGAATGTTCGGAAAGTGGAGCTGAGGTTGAAGGCCAGCCGTGAGAACATAAAGAGGTGAAGGAGCAGGATTAGGCAATTGAGCCCCTCGAGAACTTTCCACCATTCAATACAATCATGGCTGATCTCATCTCGGCCTTAACTCCACTTTCCCATTCATTCTCCATAGCCCTTCAACCCATTACTAATTATGTTTACTCAGGTCCCGGCATCCACCATGCTCTGGGGTAGTGAATTCACGGAACAGCAGAACAGGGTCAAGGGGCTGAATGGCCTTCTCCGGCTCCAATTTCTTACGTCCTTACATTGAGGTATAATAAGAGACGCACAGTGAAACCTTCTCTCGCTCATGAGGGATGGAGGAAGTTCCGAACTTCTGCCGAATGTCTAGCTCCAAGAGGCTGTCCAGCTTAGACGTGGGTCTGAACACTGTAGGTTCAAACCAAACTTAGCATTTTGTGACACTGGCCCCACACCTCCACCATCCCCGTACACACTCACTGCCCTCAGTTCACTTAATACCGGGGATTTTGACTGGGGTATGTCTGTGCCACAGCCAGCACCTAAGCATTAATTGAAATGATGGAATATTAACCATGAGCAGTAAATGGGAAGAGCATTTGTACCTGGTGAAAGTGAATCTTTGAATCACCATGGATTCTGTACCATCACATTAATTCGTTCAAATTATAGCAATTATTTTCATATCATAGAATTTACAATGCAGAAGGAGGCCATTCGGCCCATCGAGTCTGCACCGGCTCTTGGAAAGAGCACCCTACCCAAGGTCAACACCTCCACCCTATCCCCATAACCCAGTAACCCCACCCAACACTAAGGGAAATTTTGGAAACTAAGGGCAATTTATCATGGCCAATCCACCTAACCTGCACATCTTTGGACTGTGGGAGAAAACCGGAGCACCCGGAGGAAACCCACGCACACACGGGGAGGATGTGCAGACTCTGCACAGACAGTGACCCAAGCCGGAATCGAACCTGGGACCCTGGAGCTGTGAAGCAATTGTGCTATCCACAAGGCTACCGTGCTGCCTTGAATATCTAAATGAATATCTAAAACATATTTTTTTTTAAATATAATTAGAGTACCCAATTTATTTTTTCCAATTAAGGGGCAATTTAGTGTGGCCAATTCACCTACCCTGCACATCTTTTGGGTTGTGGGGACGAAACCCACGCAAACACGGGGAGAATGTGCAAACTCCACACGGACAGTGACCCAGAGCCGGGATCGAACCTGGGACCTCGGCGCCGTGAGGCAGCAGCACTAATCACTGCACCATCGTGCTGCCCTCTAAAACGTATTTGAACACACCTACAGCAAAAATGATTTTTCTTTCGCTGTGAAACACACGTTGCTCATTCACGATGCTTTAGCTTATTCTACAAACTACCTGAGCTTTACACAGTCACCATACTTACTTCTAGAGGCATTGACAAAGTGTTGGGCAACTCTGAGACTTCCTGGAATGAAAGGAATCTTGGCGCTAGATGTCTTGGTGCTTTGTGTAGCTTTCATTTACCTTGGGCGGTGGGTTTTACAGCAACCAATTAGCACACAGCAAGCTCACACAAATAACACTTCGGTAATGGTCAGAGATAGTGGTTGAGGGGTTAATATTGCCCAGGGCACGAGTATGAATTCCAATACCCTTTTTCAAAAGAGTGCCGCAGGATCCTTTATGCTCACCTGAAAGGGCAGACGGGAGCTTTGGTTTGATGTCTCACCTGAAAGACGGTACCTCTGATAGTGCAGCACCTCTGCCTTCAGATTTTGAAAGAGAAGTGGTGGGTGAGAAATTCCTTTTGAGGTTGAGACCCCAGAGTCAGTATTAACTTACAGCTGACTTCAAATTGAAAGACTACGCTGCTGCACATGACCTGTGATACCACATTAAAAACACCTCAAAAGCCCATGAGGCAGTCAGCATTCTGGAGCAGCATCTCCCAGGAGTATCCAGTGCTGAGTAAAACAAACATTTTGTTGCTATTGCCCTTCATGACAACCTACATGTGCGAGGTTGGATTTTCCATTCTCATAAAGATAAAGACGGAACAAAGGAACCGGCTGAAGTCTGCACCTGATATGCACATTGCTCCCTCCTCCTGTGAACCTCATTCAAGTGCGATTGTGACGACCAAGCAAGCTCGCGTTTCGCATTAAAGGTAAGCGAACATGACATGGGTCGTGAAGGTCGAGCGGCGTGGGGCGTGAAGGTCGGCCAGAGTGGATCACGAAGGTCAGCCGGTTGGCAAAATTGGGTCCCAGGTAAAGAAGATTAAAAAACACTACATTGCATCACAACAATGACTAAACTTCAAAAGTTGGTTGCAAAGTGCTTTGGGGCAGGAAGGGCTCCATATAAACACAAACCTCTTTTTTGCTCAAGATGAAGCAGCAGTTATGCAAAAGGACCAATGAAGTAACCAGCCTCAGCAAACAAGAATGTGTACACACAGGAGATGTGGTATCTGCTGCTGCAGATCCAGCTCGTTGTACAATTAATGGACACCGTTTAGTGCTGCAGATGACATTATAAACCCTGTCGCCGAAACGGCCTGCCAAATCTTTCAGCAATGGTAATTGCCCTTCCAATGATTTCTGACTGATATAGTGCACCTGCGCTTGGCTGTAAAAAGGTCAGGTGAAAGTTATACAAGCCCATACATTGCTCCACAAAATAAGCACTGTCAGCTGTGTTTTGAAGATGAAATGAATAGGCCTCAACTTGGATTTACACAAAACCACCAAATCTTTCCAATGTTTATTCCAGCTTTTCACCGCTGGAAGTGACTCACAGTAGACCATTAGTACAGCTGCTGCTGTTTACTCGGGTGACTGCACTTGTGAATGGTCACTGGAGGAGATATCAGCTGGGGTGACCTTCGTTTGAATTATTGGCATTCATTTGGCTAACGTGCCAAAGGAACATTCCTCGACTGAGCTCAGTAATGATCCATTCCTTTTGGCATATATCGGCAACTGGAAGAACACAAGAAAAATCAATACTTTTTCTCTTCCAATATAGACTCAAACAGTGATGACAATACAAAAAGAAACAAGATAAAAGAATGAAAAGGCTTGTCTTTCTATAATGCCCTGACCTGGCCATCCCAAAACTGAAGAGCTGGTCATTGACTTCAGGAAGCAAAGTACTGTACACACCCCTGTCAGCATCATCAAGTCCGAGGTGGAGATGGTTAACAGCTTCAAATTCCTAGGGGTGCACATCACCAAAAATTTGTCCTGGTCCACCCACGTCGACGCTACAACCAAGAAAGCACAACAGCGCCTATACTTCCTCAGGAAACTAAGGAAATGTGGCATGTCCACACTGACTCTTACCAACTTTTACAGATGCACCACAGAAAGCATCCTATCAGGCTGCATCACAGCCTGGTATGGCAACTGCTTGGTCCAAGATGCAAGTAACTTCAGAGAGTCGTGAACACTGCCTAGTCCATCACACAAACCTGCCTCCCATCCATGGATTCTATCTACACCTCCTGCTGCCTGGGGAAAGCGGGCAGCATAATCAAAGACCCCTCCCACCCAGCTTACTCACTCTTCCAATTCCTTCCATCGGGCAGGAGATACAAAAGTCTGAGAACACGCACGATCAGATTCAAAGACAGCTTCTTCCCCATTGTTACCAGACTCCTAAACAACCCTCTTATGGACTGATGTGATTAATACTACAATCCTGTATGCTTCACCCGATGTCAGTGTTTATGTACTTACATTGTAAATTAACCTTGTGTTGCCTTATTATGCATTTTATTTTTATTTTATTTTATTTTCATGTACGGAATGATCGGTTTGAGCTGCTGGCAGAAAAATACTTTTCACTGTACCTCGGTACAAGTGACAATAAACAAATCCAATTCAATCCAAGCCTCTAAACAACCAAAGAAGCGCCTCTAAAGAGTAGTCACTTACATAATGTAAGAGATGAGGCAACCAACGTGGTGAAGCAAGATCCCACAGAGGGCCAGATGGATGCCAATTTGACAGTCAGGGCACTTGGATTGCTCACCCAGGCTTAACAGCTAAATCAAATTTTTCTCATCTAGGCAGCCTGGTAGCACAGTGGTTAGCACTGTGGCTTCACAGTACCAGGGTCTCAGGTTCGATTCCCTGCTGGGTCACTGTCTGTGCGCAGTCTGCACATCCTCCCAGTGTGTGCGTGGGTTTCCTCCGGGTGCTCCGGTTTCCTCCCACAGTCCAAAGACGTGCAGGTTAGATGGATTGGCCACACTAAATTGCCCTCAGTGTCCAAAAAGGTTAGGAGGAGTTATTGGGTTAGGTTGAAAGGGATGTATGTTCTATGTTATCCTCCAAGAGGGAGACGGACGTCTCATCTGCAAAGTGGCAGCTCTAACATGGCAGCACTTCCTCAGCACTGCACTGAGGTGTCTGCACAGATTCTCAGCTCAAGTCTCTGGAGTGGGCCTTGAACCCACAACCCACTGACTCAGAGGCTGCAGTGCTACCAACAGGGCTGCAGCTGACACCGATGATCACAATGTGTGCAAAGTATTACATAACTAGCATTTTGCCAAGGTAGCCGTACAGTATCGGAATCATTTACAACTGACTGAGTGTCTGCAACAAGCCAACCAAAATCCCAATAGCTGCAGATCAGTGCAGTTTTATCAGGATCCAGCTGACAACCTAGAAACAAGCTGGCACAAAGGAATTCAAATCAGACGGTGTGCGACGTTACAAATCAAACATTGCACAAGAAACCATGTCAAAATGATTTATTTTACAAGAAATCTGTCAAGTCAACAAGAAACCATATTTGCATTATAGTTATTTCAATTTTAGAACAGATAAATGTGACTCAACTGATGAACTCCTCATATTATATCAAGAACACCCATTTACAGGGCCCAGCACATAATAAGATTTGAGCTTGGCACTGGTAGCACGAAATCCAGCCTGGTAGTCCCAAGGCAGTATTGAAGAGTGATGCAACAACACTCAAGAAGCTCGACACCATCCAGGACAAAGCAGCCCCGCTTGGCTGGCACCCCTTTCACAAACATTTACTCCCTCCAGCACCAACGCACAGTAACAGCAGCGAGTACCATCTACAAGATACACTGCTGGAACTCACCAAGGTTCCTTCGACAGCATCTTCCAAATCCACAACCTCTACCACCTAGAAGGACAAGAACAGCAGATACCTGGGAACACCACCACCTGGAGGTTCCCCTCCAAGTCACTCATCATCCTGACTTGCAACTATATTGCTGTTCCTTCACTGTCATTGGGTCAAAATCCTGGAAAACCCTTCTTAACAACACTGTGGGTGTACCCACACCAGGTCAACTGCAGCAGTTCAAAAAGGCATCTCACCACCAGCTTCACAAGGGCAATTAGGGATGGACAATAAACGCTGGCCTAACCAGGGATGCCCACATGAACAAAGCACTTTTTTAAAAAGTATGTGATAGGCTGCAGAGCTCTTTGAGACATCCAGACATTGTGAAAGGCACACTATTACTTAAGTATTTTCAGTTTATTTTGGACGATAAGCCAAAGTACTAAAAGGGAAATGTTTCTATTGCAATTGGACACTAAAGAAGAGAGACTCCCCATACTGACTTACTGTCACCCATGTTCACCATGTCCTCTGGTTTAAATGTACGGGTCACAGTCAGCCTAATATCCTGGGAAATGTAACCCTGCAGAAACATTGTGTGGCTTTATTGCAACGATGACAGGTCAAAGAGCATTAAACCATGCATGTGTCACTAACAGAGCTTACAGTTAGCGGCCTGGTGATCTGGGATAAGACTACGGCAGGAGCCCAGGAAAGCACTGAGGCAGGCAGGCTGGCCATACCCAGCACCTGTTACATTGACTCTCCCTTGGTTTATATGATGGAGACCACCAAAATAATTTCTGATGTCTTAGCTTATGTGAACTGAAGAGGCGGAGATACTGGCAATACCTGGGCAGGTGTATTGCTCACCTTATCCTTCTATGTAAGCAGATGTGCACTGAGCTCCTTACCCAAAGGTTACTAAATGGACCCCAGTACTTTGGCAAGGCCGTACTGCCTACAATCTTCCTAAAATGTAATTCCTGGGATGTGGGTATCGTTGACAAGGCCGACATTTCTTGTCCATCTTTCATTGCCGTTGAAAAAGTGGTGGTGGGCTTTCTACTTAATCCACCGCAACCCATGTGGCGAATGTATTCGCACTGTGCTGTGAGGGTGTTCCAGGACTTTGGCCCAGTGTCACAGGGCTGGGTCAACATGCTGTGTGGCTTTGAGGTGGCGACGTTCCCTAGCCCTGGAACAGGGACTATCCATCACAAGGAGATTTACGAGCAAACTGGCAGTATCACTGAACATGTTGTTTAGTGGTGAGAGTGCTCCTGTTATGTCCACATTGGCAGGAATCCAGAGGCTCAGGTAGCAAAGTATGAAGGGTTCTGCTACTTAAGTGGGATTTTTCAAATCGCATTAAACAACACAAAAAAGCACAGTTCCAATTTTGGGAGAGCAACATAGCAGGTTCGGATATTTGTGTCGCTCCTGCATAATTCCCCGGCTTTCAGTTGCTGCTGCTGGGGAGAGGGGGGAGCTGGTATGGGGTGGGATGGGCGGGGGGGGCACCGCCTGGGGGGGGGGGGGGGGGGACAGCTGCGTGGGAACCGGGTGAGGAGCTGGAAAAAGGGGATGGCTAATCGACAAGGGGGGGGGTAAAAAGCCCCCCAACCCGGCTGATCACGTGGAACGTGAGAGGGCTGAACGGGCCGATAAAGAGGGCACGGGTACTCGCACACCGTAAGAAACTTAAGGCAGACGTGGTTATGTTACAGGAAACGCACTTGAAACTGATAGACCAGGTGAGACTACGCAAAGGTTGGGTGGGGCAGGTGTTCCATTCGGGGCTAGATGCGAAAAACAGGGGGGTGGCTATATTAGTGGGGAAGCGGGTAATGTTTGAGGCAAAGACTATAGTGGCGGATAGCGGGGGCAGATACGTGATGGTGAGTGGCAAACTACAGGGGGAGACGGTGGTTTTGGTAAACGTATATGCCCCGAACTGGGATGATGCCAATTTTATGAGGCGTATGCTAGGACGCATCCCGGACCTAGAGGTGGGAAAGTTGGTAATGGGGGGAGATTTCAATACGGTGTTGGAACCAGGGCTGGACAGGTCGAGGTCCAGGACTGGAAGGAGGCCGGCAGCAGCCAAGGTGCTTAAAGATTTTATGGAGCAGATGGGAGGAGTAGACCCGTGGAGATTTAGCAGACCTAGGAGTAAGGAGTTTTCGTTTTTCTCCTATGTCCACAAAGTCTATTCGCGAATAGACTTTTTTGTTTTGGGAAGGGCGTTGATCCCGAAGGTGAGGGGAACGGAGTATACGGCTATAGCCATTTCGGATCACGCTCCACATTGGGTGGACTTGGAGATAGGGGAGGAAACAGAAGGGCGCCCACCCTGGAGAATGGACATGGGACTAATGGCAGATGAGGGTGTGTGTCTAAGGGTGAGGGGGTGCATTGAAAAGTACTTGGAACTCAATGATAATGGGGAGGTCCAGGTGGGAGTGGTCTGGGAGGCGCTGAAAGCAGTGGTTAGAGGGGAGCTGATATCAATAAGGGCACATAAAGGAAAGCAGGAGAGTAGGGAACGGGAGCGGTGGCTACAAGAACTTCTGAGGGTGGACAGGCAATATGCGGAGGCACCGGAGGAGGGACTGTACAGGGAAAGGCAAAGGTTACACGTAGAATTTGACTTGCTGACAACGGGTACTGCAGAGGCACAGTGGAGGAAGGCACAGGGTGTACAGTACGAATATGGGGAGAAGGCGAGCAGGTTGCTGGCCCACCAATTGAGGAAAAGGGGAGCAGCGAGGGAAATAGGGGGAGTGAGGGATGAGGAAGGAGAGATGGAGCGGGGAGCGGAGAGATTGAATGGAGTGTTCAAGGCATTTTATAAAAAATTATACGAAGCTCAACCCCCGGATGGGAGGGAGAGAATGATGGGCTTTATGGACCGGCTGGAATTTCCCAAGGTGGAGGAGCAGGAAAGGGTGGGACTGGGAGCACAGATTGAAATAGAGGAAGTAGTGAAAGGAATTAGGAGCATGCAGGCGGGGAAGGCTCCGGGACCGGATGGATTCCCAGTTGAATTTTACAGGAAATATGTGGACTTGCTCGCCCCGCTACTGATGAGGACCTTTAATGAGGCAAAGGAAAGGGGACAGCTGCCCCCGACTATGTCTGAGGCAACGATATCGCTTCTCCTAAAGAAGGAAAAGGACCCGCTGCAATGCGGGTCCTATAGACCTATTTCCCTCCTAAGTGTAGACGCTAAGATTCTGGCCAAGGTAATGGCAATGAGGCTAGAGGATTGTGTCCCGAGGGTGGTCCATGAGGACCAAACTGGGTTTGTGAAGGGGAGACAGCTGAATACGAATATACGGAGGCTGCTAGGGGTAATGATGATGCCCCCACCAAAGGGGGAAGCGGAGATAGTGGTGGCGATGGATGCCGAGAAAGCATTTGATAGAGTGGAGTGGGATTATTTGTGGGAGGTGCTGAGGAGATTTGGGTTTGGAGATGAGTATGTTGGATGGGTGCAGCTGTTGTATAGGGCCCCAGTGGCGAGTGTGGTCACGAATGGACGGGGATCTGCATACTTTCGGCTCCATAGAGGGACAAGGCAGGGATGCCCTCTGTCCCCGTTGCTGTTTGCACTGGCGATTGAGCCCCTGGCAATAGCATTGAGGGGTTCCAAGAAGTGGAGGGGAGTACTTAGAGGAGGAGAAGAACACCGGGTATCTCTGTATGCGGATGATTTGTTGTTATATGTAGCGGACCCGGCGGAGGGGATGCCAGAGATAATGCGGACACTTCGGGAGTTTGGAGAATTCTCAGGATATAAACTGAACATGGGGAAAAGTGAGTTGTTTGTGGTGCATCCAGGGGAGCAGAGCAGAGAAATAGAGGACTTTCCGCTGAGGAAGGTAACAAGGGACTTTCGTTACTTGGGGATCCAGATAGCCAAGAATTGGGGTACATTGCATAGGTTAAATTTAACGCGATTGGTGGAACAAATGGAGGAGGACTTCAAGAGATGGGACATGGTATCCCTGTCACTGGCAGGGAGGGTGCAGGCGGTTAAAATGGTAGTCCTCCCGAGATTCCTCTTTGTGTTTCAGTGCCTCCCGGTGGTGATCATGAAGGCTTTTTTCAAAAGGATCGAAAAGAGTATCATGAGTTTTGTGTGGGCCGGGAAGACCCCGAGAGTGAGGAAGGGATTCTTACAGCGTAGTAGGGATAGGGAGGGGGCTGGCATTACCGAGCCTAAGTGAGTACTACTGGGCCGCCAATATCTCAATGGTGAGTAAGTAGATGGGAGAAGAGGAGGGAGCGGCGTGGAAGAGATTGGAGAGGGCGTCCTGTAGGGGGACTAGCCTACAAGCTATGGTGACGGCCCCATTGCCGTTCTCACCGAGGAAATACACCACAAGCCCGGTGGTGGTGGCGACTTTGAAAATTTGGGGACAGTGGAGACGGCATAGGGGAAAGACGGGAGCCTTGGTGGGGTCCCCGATAAGAAATAACCATAGGTTTGCCCCGGGGAGAATGGATGGGGGATTTGGAATATGGCAAAGAGCAGGAGTAACGCAACTGAAAGATCTGTTTGTAGATGGGAAGTTCGCAAGTCTGGGAGCGCTGACCGAGAAATATGGGTTGCCCCAAGGGAATGCATTCCGGTATATGCAACTGAGGGCTTTTGCGAGGCAGCAGGTGAGGGAATTCCCGCAGCTCCCGACGCATGAGGTGCAGGACAGAGTAATCTCAAAGACATGGGTGGGGGACGGTAAGGTGTCAGATATATATAGGGAAATGAGGGACGAGGGGGAGATTATGGTAGATGAGCTGAAAGGGAAATGGGAAGAAGAGCTGGGGGAGGAGATTGAGGAGGGGCTGTGGGCGGATGCCCTAAGTAGGGTAAACTCATCGTCCTCGTGTGCCAGGCTAAGCCTGATTCAATTTAAGGTGTTACACAGGGCGCATATAACTGGAGCACGGCTCAGTAAATTTTTGGGGGTAGAGGATAGGTGTGCGAGATGCTCGAGAAGCCCAGTGAATCACACCCACATGTTCTGGTCATGTCCGGCACTACAGGGGTTCTGGGTGGGGGTGACAAAGGTGCTTTCGAAAGTAGTGGGGGTCCAGGTCGAACCAAGCTGGGGGTTGGCTATATTTGGGGTTGCACAAGAGCCGGGAGTGCAGGAGGCGAGAGAGGCCGATGTTTTGGCCTTTGCGTCCCTAGTAGCCCGGCGCAGGATACTGTTGATGTGGAAGGAAGCCAAGCCCCCGGGGGTGGAGACCTGGATAAATGACATGGCAGGGTTTATAAAGCTGGAACGGATTAAGTTCGTCCTAAGGGGATCGGCTCAAGGGTTCACCAGGCAGTGGCAACCGTTCGTCGAGTACCTCACAGAAAGGTAGAGGGAATGGAAAAGAAGAAGGCAGCAGCAGCAGCCCGGGGGGGGGGGGGGGGAGGGGAGGAACCAGAAGGAGTCTCAGGGTTATTAATATATATGTATAATATGTATAGGTCGTTGCTATAAATAATTGTATATTGGACTGTTAAATCATATTTTTGGAGAGTATTGATCTGAGACAAGGCAGTTGCCATTTAGTTTTAGTTTTCGTTTTTGTTATATATTATTTATTCTTTGTTTATAAAACAGGTCATTATTATTTATACTGTTATATTATTGTGTAAAGGATACACAATGTACTGTGATGGTTGACCAAAAATTTTCAATAAAATATTTTTTTTAAAAAAATAAAATAAATCGGGGTCCAAATCGATGCTCCCTCCTCTCACTTATATCTCCTCCACTACACCCAGATCCTCAAAGCCGCCACTACCACCGGACTTGTGGAGTATCGGGCCGGCGAGAATGGCAGAGGTGCCGTTACCAATGCTCCAAGACTGGTGTCTTTACATGACGCCGCCTCCATCCGCTCCAATGCCAACCCCTCCCCTACTACCCATGGTAACATTTTTCAATGTGAGGTGATTCACTTCTGCAAGTGGAGTTGCCAACTCTAGCTGGATGTATTCCTGGAGGTTTCATCAGACTTACTGCCTTTGACTGCCCTACTGAGTCAAATAGCCCTTTCCCCTACCCCCCATCACCAATATTTTTATGACTAGTAAACCAAAGCGTTCAAAGAAAATGAAAAGGACACCTTACTTTCACATTCCTATGGGGTTTTTTTTTGTGTTCCTCTAGGTTGTTTGTGGCAGGGCCCAGGGGAATCTTTTATTCATGAATATTCCATGACAATCCGTAAAGGGTTGGCAAAAGGGTTAGAAAGTTTGGGGTCTGGTCAGGCTGTGGTGAACAGTCTTTTTGTCTCCTCATTGGTCCTTGAGTTATGGGCAGCGCTGCAAACTTGGGAGAAGTTGGAATCAGGTGTAATGGTTTTACAAGTAAGTAAAGGTAACTACAAAGACATGAGGGAGGAGCTGGCCAGAGTTGATTGGAAGGAGAGCCTAGCAGAAAAGATGGTGGAACAGCAATGACTAGAGTTTTGCGGGGTTATTCGGGAGGCACAACAGAAATTCAACCCAAGGAGGAAGAAACGTGTTAAGGGGAGGATGAGGCAACCATGGCTGGCGAGGGAAGTCAGGGACAGCATAAAAGCAAAAGAAAAAGGATGCAATGTGGCGACGATTAGTGGGATGCCAGAGGATTGGGAAGCCTTTAAAAGCAAGCAGAGGACAACTAAGAAAGCAATAAGGGGGGAGAAGATGAAATATGAGTGTAAGCTAATAATAATCTTTATTATTAGTGTCACAAGTAGGCTTACATCAACACTGCAATGAAGTTACTGTGAAAATCCCCTAGTCGCAACACTCCGGTGCCTGTTCTGTTACACTGAGGGAGAATTCAGAATGTCCAATTCATCTAACAGCACGTCTTTCGGGACTTGTGGGAGGAAACCGGAGCACCTGGAGGAAACCCACACAGACACGGGGAGAACGTGCAGACTCCGCACAGACAGTGACCCAAGCCGGGAATCGAACCCTGGACCCTGGAGCTGTGAAGCAACTGTGCTAACCACTGTGCTACCGTTCTACCCTCCAAGGGGTTGCAAGAAGATTGCAAGAGGATTTTGTTTCGATTTATAAAAGGTAAGAGAGGGGCAAAAATGGTCATTGGACCACTAGAAAATGAGGCTGGAGAGGGAGCGATGGGGAACAAAGAAATGGCAGAGGAACGGAATAGTTACTTTGCACCAGTCTTGACACCAGTGGCATACCAGAACTTGAAATGAGTCACGGGGCAGAGGTAAGTGTAGTGTCCATCACTACGGAGAAGGTGCTGGGGAAGCTGAAAGGTCTGAAGGTGGATACCTCACCTGGACTGGGTGTGCTACACCCCAGGGTTCTGAAGGAGATAGCTGAGCAGATTGTGGAGTTGTTGATGGTGATCTTTCAGGAATCACTGGAGGCAGGGAGGGCTGAAAATTGTAACACCCATGTTTAAGAAGGGAGGGAGGCAGAAGATGGGAAATTATAGGCCCGTTAGCCTGACTTTGGTCGTTGGTAAGATTTTAGAGTTAAGTTTAAGGATGAGATTGCGAAGTACTTGGAAGTGCATGGTAAAACAGGGCTGGGTCAGCACGGCTTCGTCAAGGGGAGGTCATCCCTGACAAATCTGTTAGAATTCTTTGAGAAGGTAATGAGGAAGTTCGACAAAGGAAAGCCAGTGGACATGATTTATTTAGATTTCCAGAAGGCGTACAGGAGATTGCTAAATAAGGTAAGAGCCCATGGTGTTAGGGGCAAGGTCCTGGCATAGATAGAGGATTGGTTGACTAGCAGAAGACAGAGAGTGGGGATAAAGGGATCTTTTTCAAGACAGCAGCCAGTGAGTAGTGATGTTGGTCGGCAGAATAAAAGTATAAACAATTTTCTAAATGAGGAAAGGTTTCGGAAATCAAAGGGACTTGGGAGTCCTAGTCCAGCATTCTCTTAAGGATGACATGCAGGTGCAGTTGACAGTTAGGAAGGCAAATGCATCATTTCAAGAGGGCTGGAATACAAAAGTAGGGATGTACTGATGAGGCTGTATAAGGCTCTGGTCAGACACCATTGGAAATATTCGGAGCAGTTTTATGCCCTGTATCTGAGGAAGGATGTGCTAGCCTTGGAGTAGGTCCAGAGGAGGTTCACAAGAATGATCCTGGGAATGAAGAGTTTGTCATACGAGGAGTGGTTGAGGACTCTGGGTCTGTACTCAATATTGTGTTTAGAAGGATAAGAGAGGATTTCATTGAAACTCAGAATACAGAGAGGCCTAGATAGAGTGGACATGGAGAAGATGTTACCACTAGTAGGAGAGACTAGAACCCAACAGCACAGCCTCAGACTGAAGAGATGATACTTTAAAACGGAGATGAGGAGGAATTTCTTCAGCAAGAGTGTGATGAATCTGTAGAACTCATTGCTGCAGAAGGCTGTGGAGGCCAAGTCACTGAGTATGTTTAAGACAGAGAAAGATAGGTTCTTGATTAATAAGGGGATCAGGGGTGACGGAGGAATTGGGATGAGAAACTTATTAGCCATGATTGGATGGTGCTCGATGGGCTGAATGGCCTAATTCTGCTCCTATCCTGAGTTTCACTTGTGCAATTGAGTGGATTGGTACTCCAGGCAGCAGTGAAAAGTCTAGGGTCCCATGTAGGCCAGCCGGGGTACAGACAGCAGGACTCCTTCCTGACTGGTGGACCGGTCAACAACCCCCTGATCAGATCCCAGATTTATTTTTATCCAGAATCCAAATTCTCAAATCGGCAGAAATGGAAGGAATGTCACATTCCCAAGGTTATTAGTCAAGGTCTCCGGATTACTAGCTCAAGAACACAACCACTGCACTAATGTAACATTCCTCATCTGTTGGTTTGGGACCTGCCATCCAATGCTGCTGTAATGTCCAAAAATCGTAATGTCCAAAAATCAAAATGTCAAAGTGAGCAAGTGGCTCGGGATTAACATTTTATAAATGGGATGGTCACGCACAAGATCTTACAACTGGATGCCTTCTGTCCAAGGCGCTGATTTAATTCTTAAAATCCCATCACAATCCTTTGCACATATCGCAGATGCTTCTCATCCCAAAGACAAGAATAAATTCCACTGGGATATATTTGAATGTAAACTGATGTGACACAAGGATTGACACACACATTCCCTCGCCCAATAGATTTTAATCTGAATATAATTTTCTTAGACACACCACAGATACTGGGTTTTCCTAAAACTATTTATTTTAATGCTCCTACTGAATGTCCTTGGCCTAGATATTCCTGACCCATATTTACTTCTGTAGGTTCCCTCAGGAACACCAGCTCTCATTTATTAGTGAGCCAGCACTGGGACGATTGTGAATCAATTAGATACTAAGTACCCCGTAGTGCTGAGATTGGGTAGAGCGTTTGAAGGGGGCTGGATCGAGTTGCAGCTACAGGAGCAGGCCCCCAACTGTAGCTGCGCTCAGTGTTCGCCCACTGGTCTGGTGGTTGAACGCATGATGTGGTGTGGTAGCTTTTAACAATTCATTCTGGGGCTTTGGGCACGCATGGCATTTATCGCACATCCCTCACAACTGTTGCTTGCTAGGCCCGCCTCAGAAGAGCCAATCACATGTTGGACTAGAATCACATACAGGCCAAACCAGGTAAGGACGGCAGGCTACCTTCCTTCAAGAGATGCAAGTGAAATCCGTTGCGTTTTCGATGATAATCTGGCAGCTTCGCAGTCACTGGGCAAGGGTTTTCTGGTCACGCCACGGCAGGTTCCCCCGCCGCCAGAGGGATATTACCAATGTTTATGCTGCCAGGAAACCCGCCACAGGGGTGGGGGGGGTCACCTCCGACAGGATAAGATGATCCCTCTGGTGGGAAGGGCTGGAGAGCCCCACCTACTGTTGCTAATATCGATTTATTTTTTTTTAAACTAAATTCAATTTGTCAACCTGCCGTAGGGGATCTATACTCACGTTTTCCAAATTATTATCCAGTAACATCACCACAAAAATACCTGTGCCTAAAGATACTGAGCCATACGGAGCAGGAGATTCCAAAATTCACTCCCTGCTGTGTGCTGAGTTGGCACGTTTTCGCATCAGCTACTCTACAGAAAGTCACCATAGACCCCAAAGACATTAGGCTACTCTCCCCTTCTGAGAGAGAGCTGACTGCTGGTGATTTAACCTTAGGCAAGGGGCAAGGTTGGGAAAGAGAAGCTCCTGGAATAAAGGCAGCTCCTGTAAGGTAGGACAATCCCATGTATCCCTATCCCCTGCTCTGACTGTTTCCTCCTATCACCAGTACCCTGGGTTCCCATCATTGACACCGCAGACCCGGACCTCTGCGACACCCCCCCACTCTTACTGCCAGTGGGGGGAGGCCCCACTCCTCCTGCCACGTCCCCCCCCACGAACACCCCCCCCCCCCCCCCCCCCCCCAAGGCCCCAGCCTTTTCCTGCCTCCTGTATCCAGTCTTGCCACACCATTGGCTAACCAGCACTTTATATGAGTGAAGTTATGCAAGATCCACAGGAAGGCGAAAGCAGTCACCACTGACCTCAAAGTAATAGAGGAGGTGAAGTTCGCACATGTGCGCTCTTATATATACACAGTTGTAAAACTCAGCGTTCTAAATTCTTACCAGCCGGGAACTTAATTTGGAAGATGAATCTAATTCCGGCGAGACGGCTTTTTAACAAGTATGCATGAGGTGCTAATGAATGCAAATGGATACCTGACCCACCTTTAACCCACACTTTATCCCTCCACTGGGAAACAGAATTTTGTGCCTCCCACCAAATTCCGGCTGCTGCTGGGTCAGGAAGATTCCACCCATAGTCAACAAATTTTTCAATTCCGGATTTTATTAATTTTTTTTAAAAAATGTTATTCTCATTTTCCACATTTTCATCAAATATACACCCAAGAAAAGATAGCCAACGATAACAAATACGGTAGCAAATCCCCAACCAACCACTCCTTCACCATACAAATCCAAATCTCCCCCCCCTACATCCCAAATACAAAGAACAAAGAAATGTACAGCACAGGAACAGGCCCTTCGGCCCTTGCCGACCATGCAGCCCGACTAAACTACAATCTTCTACACTTCCTGGGTCCGTATCCCTCTATTCCCATCCTATTCATGTATTTGTCAAGATGCCGCTTAAATGTTACTATCGTCCCTGCTTCCACTACCTCCTCTGGTAGCGAGTTCCAGGCACCCACTACCCTCTGCGTAAAAAACTTGCCTCGTACATCTACTCTAAACCTTGCCCCTCTCACCTTAAACCTATGCCCCCTAGTAATTGACCCCTCTACCCTGGAAAAAGCCTCTTACTATCCACTCTGTCTATGCCCCTCATAATTTTGTAGACCTCTATCAGGTCGCCCCTCAACCTCCTTCGTTCCAGTGAGAACAAACCGAGTTTATTCAACCGCTCCTCATAGCTAATGCCCTCCATACCAGGCAACATTCTGGTAAATCTCTTCTGCACCCTTTCTAAAGCCTCCACATCCTTCTGGTAGTGTGGCGACCAGAATTGAACACTATACTCCAAGTGTGGCCTAACTAAGGTTCGATACAGCTGCAACATGATTTGCCAATTCTTATACTCAATGCCCCGGCCAATGAAGGCAAGCACGCCGTATGCCTACTTGACTACCTTCTCCACCTGTGTTGCCCCTTTCAGTGACCTGTGGACCTGTACTCCTAGATCTCTCTGACTTTCAATACTCTTGAGGGTTCTACCATTCACTATATATTCCCTACCTGCATTAGACCTTCCAAAATGCATTACCTCACATTTGTCCAGATTAAACTCCATCTGCCATCTCTCCGACCAAGTCTCCAAACAATCTAACTCCTGCTGTATCCTCTGACAGTCCTCATCGCTATCCGCAATTCCACCAACCTTTGTGTTCTCTGCAAACTTACTAATCAGACCAGTTACATTTTCCTCCAAATCATTTATATATACTACAAACAGCAACGGTCCCAGCACTGATCCCTGTGGAACACCATTGGTCACAGCCCTCCAATTAGAAAAGCATCCTTCCATTGCTACTCTCTGCCTTCTATGACCTAGCCAGTTCTGTATCCACCTTGCCAGCTCACCCCTGATCCCGTGTGACTTCACCTTTTGTACTAGTCTACCATGAGTGACCTTGTCAAAGGCCTTACTGAAGTCCATATAGACAACATCCACTGCCCTACCTGCATCAATCATCTTTGTGACCTTCTCGAAAAACTCTATCAAGTTAATGAGACACGACCTCCCCTTCACAAAACGATGCTGCCTCTCACTAATACGTCCATTTGCTCCCAAATGGGAGTAGATCCTGTCTCGAAGAATTCTCTCCAGTAATTTCCCTACCACTGAAGTAAGGATCACCGGCCTGTAGTTCCCTGGATTATCCTTGCTACCCTTCTTAAACAGAGGAACAACATTGGCTATTCTCCAGTCCTCCGGGACATCACCTGAAGACAGTGAGGATCCAAAGATTTCTGTCAAGGCCTCAGCAATTTCCTCTCCAGCCTCCTTCAGTATTCTGGGGTAGATCCCATCCGGCCCTGGGGACTTATCTACCTTAATATTTTTTAAGACACCCAACACCTCGTCTTTTTGGATCTCAATGTGACCCAGGCTATCTACACACCCTTCTCCAGACTCAACATCCACCAATTCCTTCTCTTTGGTGAATATTGATGCAAAGTATTAATTTAGTACCTCGCCCATTTTCTCTGGCTCCACACATAGATTCCCTTGCCTATCCTTCAGTGGGCCAACCCTTTCCCTGGCTACCCTCTTGCTTTTTATGTACATGTAAAAAGCCTTGGGATTTTCCTTAACCCTATTTGCCAATGACTTTTCGTGACCCCTTCTAGCCCTCCTGACTCCTTGCTTAAGTTCCTTCCTACTTGCCTTATATTCCACACAGGCTTCGTCTGTTCAACAAGAAAGAAAAAGAGAATCCACGGTCATCCCATAGATGGTATGCAATAAACCGTACACTAACCACCACCCCCACACCCTCAACACCCCCCTAATGTTCGATGTCATCCAATTCTTGAAAATGCAGGGTAAAGAATGCCCATGAGTTGTAGAACCCTTCCATCCTTCCCCTCAGCTCGAACATCACATTCTCGAGCGTTAGAAATTTCAGCAGGTCCCCCGCCATGCCAAGGCACAGGGCGGAGAAACTGACCTCCATCCCAGCAAGACCCGCCTTCGGGCAATCATCGAGGAAAAAGCCAAAATCTCTGTCCCCGCTCCCGCCTGCAGCCCAGGCTGGTCCGACACCCCGAATATGGCTCTAGGGGCCCTGGTTCTAACCACACGTGCACCACCCCCGAGATGACCTTAAAGACCTCCCTCCAATACCCCTCCAGTTTCGGACAAGACCAAAACATATGAATATGGTTTGCGGCACTCCTCCCACACCGCTCACACACATCCTCCACCCCCTCAAAGAGTCGACTCACCTCGCCCTCGTGAGGTGCGCCCTATAAACGCACTCAGAGCCTGCGCGGACCAGCTGGCAGAAGTGTTCGCGGACATCTTTAACCTGTCCCTACTCCACTCTGAGCTCCCCACCTGCTTCAAGAAGACCACCATCATACCGGTGCCAAAGACGAACCAGGCAACGTGGCTCAATGACTACCATCCGGTGGCCTTGACTTCAGTCGTAATGAAGTGCTTCGAGAGGTTGATCATGAAGCGCATCACCTCCATACCCCCAGAATGCCTTGATCCACTGCAATTCGCATACCGTCGCAAACGGTCCACAGCAGACGCCATTTCCCTGGCCCTACACTCATCCCTAGAGCCTCTCGACAACAAGGACTCCTACATCAGACTCCTATTTATTGACTACAGCTCCATCTTCAACACCATAATCCCAGCCAAGCTCATATCAAAGCTCCAAAACCTAGGACTTGGCTCCCCACTCTGCAACTGGATCCTCGATTTTCTGACCAACAGACCACAATCAGGAAGAATGAACAACAACACCTCCTCCACAATAGTCCTCAATACTGGGGCCCCGCAAGGCTGCGTACTTAGCCCCCTACTCTACTCCCTGTACGTACACGACTGCGTGGCAAAATTTGGTTCCAACTCCATCTACAGGTTTGCTGACGATAAGACCATAGTGGGCCGGATCTCGAATAACGACGAATCAAAATACAGGAGGGAGATTGAGAACCTAGAGGAGTGGTGCAGCGACAACAATCTCTCCCTCAATGCCAGCAAAACTAAAGAGCTGGTCATTGACTTCAGGAAGCAAAGTACTGTACACACCCCTGTCAGCATCAACGGGGCTGAGGTGGAGATGGTTAGCAGTTCCAAATTCTTAGGGGTGCATATCTCCAAAAATCTGTCCTGGTCCACCCACATCGACGCTACCACCAAGAAAGCACAACAGTGCCTATATTTCCTCAGGAAACTAAGGAAATTTGGCATGTCCACATTAACCCTGACCAACTTTTACATATGCACCATAGAAAACATCCTATCGGGCTGCATCACAGCCTGGTATGGCAACTGCTCGGCCCAGGACCGCAAGAAACTTCAGAGAGTCGTGAACATCGCCCAGTCCTTCACACAAACCTGCCTCCCATCCATTGATTCCATCTACACTCCCGCTGCCTGGGGAAAGCGGGCAGCATAATCAAAGACCCCTCCCACCCGGCTTACTCACTCTTCCAACTTCTTCCATCGGGCAGGAGATACAGAAGTCTGAGAACACGCACAAACAGACTCAAAAACTGCTTCTTCCCCGCTGTAACCAGACTCCGAAACGACCCTCTTATGGACTGACGTCATTAACACTACACCCAGTATGCTTCATCCGATGCCGATGCTTATGTAGTTACATTGTATATGTTGTGTTGCCCTAGTATGTATTTTCTTTTATTCTCTTTTCTTCCCATGTACTTAATGAGCTGTTGAGCTGCTTGCAGAAAAATACTTTCCACTGTACCTCGGTACACGTGACAATAAACAAATCCAATCCAATCCAACCCAGGCTGTACAATCTTTTGCACCTCCGTCACTTCACTTGGGCTTTCCTTTACCACTCTAACAAACCCCACTGTCTTATCCTGTTTTACCACATCAGCCTTCCCAGTGCTTTTCTTCAACCACCAACACTGTGACTTTACATGGCCTAGTTTATTACAGTGAAAACATTTGAAACTTTTCATTTCTCTTCCAACATCCTGGATTTCTTTTTTAATCTGAGGTACACTCTCCTTATTATCCCCCATCAGATCACCTTTGCCTCCACCACTTGAGTATTTCTCATCTCCCCAGTTTCTATCCCTCACAGGCTGAAACTGATGTCGGAAACCAAACTTTGACTTATGAACTAATTCATAATCATCTGCCATTTCTGCTGCTAACCTCGCAGTTTTAACCCTTTGCTCTTCCACATGAGTTCTCACTACATCAGGAATTAAATCTTTAAACTCCTCCAAAAGTATAGTTTCTCTGAGACCTTCATACGTTTTGTCCATTTTCAAAGCCCTTATCCACCTATCAAAATTACTCTGATTGATCTTTTCAGACTCCATGTATGTTTGACCAGGTTCTTTCCTTAAATTTCTAAACCTTTGTCTGTAGGCTTCAGGCACCAGTTCATATACACCGGAGATGGATTTTTTTCACCTCCTCATACGTCCCAGATACCTCCTCCGGTAGTGATTCAAACACTTCACTAGCCCTACCTACCAGCTTTGTTTGAATCAGTAATACCCACATGTCCTGTGGCTATTTCATTTGTTTGGCCACCTTCTCAAATGAAATGAAAAAGGCTTCTACCTCCTTCTCGTCAAACATATTTGGACATATTTAAATAGATTCCCACCAAGCCTTCTACTTTGACGCTCTTTCTCACTATCCTCATCACTATCATCCACCTGTACGTTTCCCTTTACGTCTGTCAATTTTAACTGACTGTCATGTTTCATGGCCATCTTCTGAAGTTCAAACTCTCTCTTTATCTTTTTCCCTGATCTGTATCTCCCTTTCTCTTTCGTTTTGTTCTGCTAGGGCTATTCTTTCTTTTCTCCTTTGTTCTCTCTCCTTTTCTTTTTCCTGATGTAGAGATGCCGGCGTTGGACTGGGGTGAGCACAGTACGAAGTCTTACAACACCAGGTTAAAGTCCAACAGGTTTGTTTCGATGTCACTAGCTTTCCGAGCGCTGCTCCTTCCTCAGGATTCACCTGAGGAAGGAGCAGCGCTCCGAAAGCTAGTGACATCGAAACAAACCTGTTGGACTTTAACCTGGTGTTGTAAGACTTCGTACTGTTTCTTTTTCCTCTCTGTCTTTCTTTTTCCTCTCTTATCTCTTTTGTATTCAAGCTGCTTTAATTCTTTCTCATGTTCCATTTGTTTAATTTGCAACTGAATTTTTGCTCTTTCCAATGAGTCAAACTGTATATCAAGCAAATTTAAATGCTTAGCCACCGCCATAATGACCTCATCTTTTGCATTTTGTCAGGTAATGTTAATTGCAATGTTTTTACCAAATCTCACAGTCTGCTTTTAGTCTCTGTCCGTAAGGTACTGCCAAATCTAACAGTCTGCTTTTAGTCTCTGTCCGTAAGGTACTGCATGTGACCGTCTCCACACCCAAAACCTTCAGAGCCTCTGAAAGAGCCATTGTCCACAACACACTCCCCACTTCAACTGGAATACCACACCTGAAAAGCACCCACAATATGCTCATGCGTTACTGTCTTTACGTTCACTAAGCCAATCCAATAGATAGACTATTATCCCGGATGAGCCCCCAATTTGTTATGGGACAGGGTTTTGAGAACCCCAAAGTGTATCATGGAGTTCACCTGACCCATAACTTTTAATAGATTGTGGTATGGGGAGCACGCAGCCCACTCTACAGGTGTGGTACAGCAGAAATGGAAAAGTATTTTTTAAAAGCAAAACAATGTTTATTCTATGAACTTAACCTTTTTTAAAACATAGTGAACATCTTTGCAACCATTAATTCAAATACAACCCCCAAAGAATACAACACTAAGTTATCCTTTAAGCTTCCCAAACAACATCCAAAAGACAGAAGAAATACCTTTCAACAGAAGCACATTAGGTTTACATTCACTACTGAGAACATTTATAATTCTGAATTCACCAAATGATCAAGAGATAGTCTTTTGATGGCAGAGAGAACAGCAGTACACCTGCTTGGTCTGGCTTCAGCTCCAACACTGAAAACAAAACTAAACACACCCTGAAGCAAACAGCCTAAAACGAAAGTAAAAAGCTGACAGACAGCCCAGCTCCACCCACTCTCTGACATCACTGCAGTAATAAACACCCATTTCTCAAAGGTACTCTCTTTTTTTTAAATATGTTTTATTGAAATTTTTTTCCCAAACAACAATTTTTCCCCTCTTACAAAGCAAACGCAACAATAATACAGACATTTTTAACAATACACAAGTAACAAAACCCCTTTATCTTTGACCTAAACTAAACTAACCCCCCCCCCCCCCTCCCCCCGGGTTGCTGCTGCTGGTCATCTGTCTTCCCTCTAACGTTCCCCTAGGTAGTCGAGAAATGGCTGCCACCGCCTGGTGAACCCTTGAGCCGATCCTCTCAGGGCAAACTTTATCTGCTCCAGTTTAATGAACCCCGCCATATCATTTACCCAGGCCTCCAGTCCGGGGGGTTTCGCCACCTTCCACATGAGTAGGATCCTGCGCCGGGCTACGAGGGACGCAAAGGCCACAACGTCGGCCTCTTTCGCCTCCTGCACTCCCGGCTCTTCCGCAACTCCAAATAGAGCTAACCCCCAGCCTGGTTTGACCCGGGCCTTCACCACCCGCGAAATCACTCCCGTCACTCCCTTCCAATGCCGGGCACGCCCAAAACATATGTGCGTGGTTTGCCGGGCTCCCGCCACACCTCCCACATTTGTCCTCCACTCCAAAGAACCTGCTCAATCTTGCTCCCGTTACGTGTGCTCTATGTAGCACCTTAAATTGAATCAGGCTAAGCCTGGCGCATGAGGAAGAGGTATTGCTTAGGGCATCAGCCCACATACCCTCCTCTATCTCCTCCCCTAGTTCTTCTTCCCACTTTCCTTTTAGTTTGCCCACCGACTCCTCCCCCTCTTCCCTCATCTCTTGGTAAATCTCTGACACCTTGCCCTCTCCGACCCACACCCCTGAAAGCACCCTGTCCTGTATCCCCTGTGTCCCCTGTGTCGGGAGCAACGGCAATTCCCTCACCTGTTGTCTAGTAAACGCCCTCACCTGCATATATCTCAAGAAATTTCCCCGGGGCAACTTATACTTTTCCTCCAATGCTCCCAATCTCGCAAAAGTCCCATCTATAAATAAATCTCCCACCCTCCTAATTCCCAACTGGTACCAGCTCTGAAATCCTCCATCCATTCTTCCTGGGGCGAACCTATGGTTGTTCCTGATTGGGGACCCCACCAGGGCTCCCCGCACCCCTCTCTGTCGCCTCCACTGTCCCCAGATATTCAATGTTGCCGCCACCACCGGGTTCGTGGTAAACTTTTTAGGTGAGATCGGTAGCGGCGCCGTCACCAGCGCCTCTAAACTCGTCCCTTTACAGGAATTTCTCTCCAGTCTTTTCCACGCCGCTCCCTCACCCTCCATCATCCATTTACGTATCATTGCCACATTGACGGCCCAATAGTAATCGCCCAAGTTCGGTAGTGCCAATCCTCCTCTGTCCCTACTACGCTGAAGGAACACCCTCCTTACTCTCGGAACTTTCCCTGCCCACACGAAGCTCGTGATGCTCCTGTCTATTTTATTAAAAAAGGTCTTGGTGATTAATATAGGGAGACATTGAAATACAAATAAGAACCTCGGGAGGACCATCATCTTAATTGCTTGCACCCTGCCCGCCAGCGATAGAGGCTGCATGTCCCACCTCTTGAAGTCCTCCTCCATTTGTTCTACCAACCGTGTCAGATTAAGTCTGTGCAAGGTTCCCCGGCTCCTAGCGATCTGAATCCCCAGGTATCGGAAGTTTCTTTCCACTTTCCTTAGAGGCAAGCCTTCTATCTCTCTACTCTGGTCCCCTGGATGTATCACAAATAATTCACTCTTCCCCATGTATAGCCTATACCCCGAGAAATCCCCGAACCCCCTCAAAATTTGCATAACCTCTATCATCCCCCCCGCTGGGTCCGACACGTATAACAATAGGTCATCCGCGTATAACGAGACTCGGTGTTCTTCTCCCCCTCTAATCACCCCTCTCCATTTCCTGGAGTCTCTCAACGCCATGGCCAGAGGTTCAATTGCCAACGCGAACAACAATGGAGACAGCGGGCATCCCTGTCTTGTTCCCCTATATAGTCGGAAATACTCCGATCTATGTCGACCTGTAACTACGCTTGCCGTTGGAGCCCCATAAAGAAGTCTAACCCAGCTAATAAACCCGTTCCCAAACCCAAACCTCCTTAACACTTCCCATAAATACTCCCACTCCACCCTATCAAATGCCTTCTCTGCGTCCATTGCCGCCACTATCTCTGCCTCCCCCTCCACTGGGGGCATCATTATCACCCCTAATAGTCGTCGCCCGTTAACATTCAGTTGTCTCCCTTTTACGAACCCTGTCTGGTCTTCGTGCACCACCCCCGGGACACAGTCCTCTATGCCAGTACCTTTGCCAACAATTTGGCGTCCACGTTCAATAATGAAATGGGTCTATAGGACCCGCACCGCAACGGATCTTTATCCCTCTTCAAAATTAACGATATCGTCGCCTCCGACATTGTCGGGGGTAGAGTCCCCCCTTTCCTGGCCTCATTGAACGTCCTCACCATCAACGGGGCCAACAAGTCCACATATTTTCTGTAATACTCCACCGGGAACCCGTCTGGTCCTGGGGCCTTCCCTGCTTGCATGCTTCCCAGTCCCTTAATAACCTCGTCCACCCCAATCGGTGCCCCCAGGCCTACCACCCCCCGCTCCTCCACTTTCGGGAACCTCAATTGGTCCAGGAACTGCCGCATCCCCTCCTCTCCCTCTGGGAGGATACAGTTCCTCAGAGAAGGTCTTGAACACCTCATTTATCTTTCCTGCCCTTCACACCGTGTCTCCCCTTTCGTCTCTAATTCCTCCTATCTCCCTCGCTGCTGCCCTCTTTCTCAAAGGTACTCTCACTACAGATATTTATATACACACCCATTTATAAACTTCACTACTGAGAACAGTTACCACGTTGAAATCAGCAAATGGACATTCATAAGCTTGCAGAGATTCACACACATCCTGCTGTGACTGCAGCTTCTCCAAAATTAAAATTAAACAAAACCCACCCTGCAGCAAAAAGACTAAAGCGAAAGTAAAAGGCTGACAGACAGCGCAGCTCCACCCACTCTCTGACATCACTGCAGTAATACACACCCATTTCTTAAAGGTACTCTCACTACAGATATTTATATACACACCCATTTATAAACACCCATTTCTTGGGTACTCTCACATAACAATACCATCTTCAACTGTATCAGCCCCAACCTCGCGCAAGTGTTTACCCTGCGGAGCACTTCACACCACAACCCTTCCTCCATACCCTCCCCAACTCTCGGATTTTATTAATTTAATTGAAATTCCACCAGCTGCCATGGTGAGATTTGAACCCATGTCCCTCAAGCATTAGCCGAGGCCTCTGCATTACCGATGCAGTGACATGACAATTACACCGCCATCTACCCCACAGCAGGTTTAAGCACAATGAATTTATTTCCATGCCGCTCTTGAAATGGTTAGATATAATCAACAGTTTGTATAAAGGATCATATTTTTGAATTAAGCGGGTTAGTTTTTCGGAACCTTGATGAGCAATCTGGGCATAATGTTGTCCTCCTGTTTTCGATGGGTCACATTGTCAATGGTCAATATTGATTCAAAAAGGAAGGCCATCTGTTCACTGTTCCATCGGAAGCCATTACCGGCACAGTGGTTAGCAATGTTGCTTCACAGCGCCAGGGTCCCAGGTTCAATTCCAGGCTTGGGTTACTGTCTGTGCGGAGTCTGCACGTTCTCCCCGTGTCTGCGTGGGTTTCCTCCGGGTGCTGCGGCTTCCTCCCACGGTCCAAAGAGGTGCAGCTTAGGTGGGTTGGCCATTCCTTACTGTCCAAAAGGTTAGGTGGATTTACAGTGATATGGATTGGGCCTGGGTGGGGTGGATCTTTCGCAGGGTCGGTGCAGACTCAATGGGCCGAATGGCCTCCTTCTGCACTGTAGGGATTCTATGAACTACCTCAACTCATCCACACAACAAAGCGCTACTGATCAGAGTAAGGCTTCACACAACTTCAGCTCAACTTACGAGATGCAAAAGAAAAAGTCATACAACTAGAAATGTATGTCAAAGAAAGGCTTTGCATTTTTACAGCACCTTTCACTACCACAGAACGTTCCAAAATGTCTTGTCACTGATTAAATATCTCTGTCGTGTAGTCACTGTTATAATGCGTGGAAACCTTGCAGCCAGTTTTCACACAGCAAAATCCCACAAACAGCAATGTGATCAAAGCCAGATAACCTAAACATTGGCCAGGACTCAACTGCTCTTCTCCAAAATGTTGTCATGGGATCTTTTCCATCCATCTGAGAAGGCTTGGTTTAAGGTCTCATCCAAAATTAGACACTTTGAACAATGCAACACTCTCTCACCACTTTTTTAAATTTTCTAATGGGATGTGGACATCTCTGACTGGGCCAGAATTTATTTCCCATCCCAAACTGCTCTTGAACGGAGTGGTTTGCTAGGCCTATTTCAGAGGGCATTTAAGAGTCAACCACATTGCCTTGGGTCTGGAGTCACATGTAGGCTAGGCCAGATAAGGACGGCAGATTTCCTTCCCTAAAGGACATTAGTGAACCAGATGTTTTTTTTGCAACAATGGTTTCACCATTAGACTTTTAATACCAGATTTTTATTGAAGTCAAATTTCACCATCTGCTGTGGTGGCATTCGAGTCCGGACCCCCAGAGCATTACCCTGGGTGCCTGGATTACTACATGTCCCCGTGTCTACCCTTGGCCTGCTGTAATGTTCCAGTGAAGCTCAACGCAAACTGGAGGGACAACATCTCATCTTCTGGTCAGGCACGCCTTCCGGTCTCAACTTCGAATTCAACAACTTCAGATGATTAGCTCTACCCCACCTCGGCCCCCTTATTTTCATCCCATTTAATTTGAACTGTCTTTTACCATTTCTTTCTTACCCCCCAACCACTATCTTATCCCCCTTTCCTTACCTTTTCTCCTCTTTGCTTCCCCCTCCCCAGCTTTTCTCCTCTTTGCTGTCCCCTTCCCCTCCCTCCAACATCTACATCTGTCACAGTTTACCCTCTGATGTTAGTTTCTCTGCTGTTTGGCCTTTCACACCTTTTTGTTCTTTCTGGGGACTGCCATTAGCACCCTTCACCTTGGTTTCTGTGGCTATTAGCACCCGTTTCCCTGGGTTTCTGTGGCTATGACTCATCTTTCATTCTCTCACTCCACAGTGTAAATATTTCCCACTTTCTCTGTCTTTTAGCTTTGACAAAGGGTCATATGGACTCGAACGTTAGCTCTTTTCTCTCCCTAAAGGTTTTGCCAGACCTGCTGAGATTTTCCAGCATTTCCTCTTTGGTGCCTGGCTTACTGGTCCAGTGACAATGCCATTAAGCCATCGACTCCCCTCTCAACACCGGTGTGAGAATCTAGATTTTTGTGCCCGAGTCTCTGGAATAGGACTTGAATCCACAACCTGCTGACTCATAGACAAGAGTCCTAGCAGCTGAACCATAGCTGAAATTGCTGAGATCAGAGACTGCACTCCAATTTAGTAAATTAAAATAGATAAATAAACGGAAGGATTGGCTTTTTTTTTTTTACAAACGAGTAGGTTCCTCATAACTGAAATGAAGAAGCAAACTTAAGAGAAACAAACCACTGCTCACAGAAAAACTGTGGGCCATTCAGCCCCGCTACTTATTCTGCCAATCAATTGGATTAGGCCTCAACTGCATTGACCTGCGATTGCTCCCATTACACCGCAAGATTAAAAATCTGGCAGTCTCAAGCCTGAAAATGACAAAATCTCCACCACAAACAACCTTCAAGAGAAGAGAGCGTTCTAGGTTATCATTGCCCTTTGTGTGAATAAGATGCTCCCAAATTTGATCCCGAATGGACTGGCTCTAATTTTAATATATTGCTCTGTTGCAGAGTAATCTTCTACCCTATTTCAATCCTTTTAACATTTTGAAGAACTTCCCTGCTCTTTCCGCGTGACCTAGCACATTGTTCCTGTTGAAATAATCATCTGATGCCCTCTTGAATGCCTCGGTTGAACCTGCCTCCACCACACTTCCAGGCAGTGCATTCCAGACCCGAATCACGGCTGCAGAAGTAGCAAACGTAACATGAGAAGACATTCTTTTCCCCTCCCCCAGAGTGTCTTCAAATGTCTAAGCTTGGGAAACACAAACCAAGTTGGTGTAACCTGTCCCCGTACGTAAACATGATCTAATGAAGTGGTGGAACAGGCCCGAGGGGCTGAATGGCCTATTCCTGTTTCACTGATCATGTGACACTAGAACATGGTGTAAACGGCGAGGTTCCTGGCTGCTGGTTATTCCCACTGCTGTGTGAGGCTCTGCTCCTGCCAACTCAATCTGATCAGACCAAATTCACAGCAGCATACCCTGCTGTACACACTGAGATTTTCCAATTGTCCAGAAGGTCACTGGTATGGTCTCTTGGCAGTAAGACTCTCCAAGTGGTTCCAAGGCCAGGCAGTTGGTCCTGTGGATTAGTGCACATAGCAAGCTGCAAGGATTCATTTCGCTCACCTCAGTGAACAGCCACTCAAGAGAAAGCTTTCTATTCCATCTGCTTGGGTCGGAATCAAACCTGCTTTCAGCAGGAAGAGAAATGCTTTTTGTGACCTGCCATTGCCAAGCAATCCCCAGGCACTACAATCTACACACTTCAAGACAGGAGAGACGTTACAGATTCACCGAGGTGATCACCAACTTCAGGGAGAACTGTCAATCTCAAGTCTATTTTTAGACCTGCAGTTAGACAGAGCTCATAAATCGGAGAGGTTTAGAATCTGAGAACTCAATAAAGTTCAACAAAATCCACATTCCGGATTTTATACCATGGTACAATTAGAGCTACCTACAAGCAAACAACAGCTTGTATTCGAGCAATCACATTCTTCAGAGCTGGCCCTGAATGCACAGCGGCTGATGAAGAAATAAAGAGTAACTTACAGAAGGCCTCCTGCTGACAAGCTCCTCATCAATAGGTTTATCAAATGGGCTAAGTGGATAAATCTAGACTGCTGCTTCAGCTAAGTGGAAGCTGTGATTTCTTTCACAAGTCAATGTGTACAAGTGACTTCTCAGGGTATGTGCCCTGGGTGCTATGTTCCCTGCAGGATGCGGTCCCACAATGGTCTGACATAGGAACGAAGGGCCTAATGGCCTCTGTCTGTACTGTGTGTCCTAGGACACTGTTTTTCAAACTTTTTTTTGAGAGACCCATTTTTATCCAACTGGCCAACCTTTGGGACCCAGGCCGGACGACCTTCGTGACCCACACCATCCGAACTTCATGACCCACCTTTAATGTGACAGGTGAGCCTGCTTGGTCCTCATGATCTCACTTGCTTTGTCATTCAATGTTACATTTCTGTATGGGTTGTTCATCAGAGGCCCTGAAACTCACACCACCACTGCTTTGTCCTGCCGTGGATTCTCCTGAGCCCTTCTCTACAGCAGGTTTAGTTGTGAGGTGCTGGCCTGTTTGTATCTCTGGCCCTCTCTCCCTTATTACAATATGATCCATTTTAAATTTTACAGTCCTGTTGCTTGTTTGCTGCTGACAAAATGGAGGAAGCTCAATCGCGCCCAGAGCATGTGATGTCAGTGTTCGGGGCACGTGACCTGCTCTCTGCCATTGCTTCAGGCAGGAAGACTGCATTTAATTTAAAGAAAATCTTCTCCTGGGTCAACACGCTGATGTAAGGAGTAGGCGGTGTTTCTCGCTGGACTCGGGCATGCGCACTGATGAGCGGGCATGCATGCGCAGCGCACCCGCATTCTGAAAGCTGGTTGCGGCCGTCATTTTTAAAGCCGGTCGCAGCTAGCATTTTTAAAAGCTGGCAGCTGCGGCCATTGCGCATTAATTCCCGCAATCGGGAATGCTGCGATGGCTGGCTCCACCACCCTCCCGAAACCCGCCCACCACCCACCTGCGGGTCGCGACCCCAACTTTGAAAATTACTGTCCTAGGACGCCACCACTGCAGCTGTCCCAATGCTGTATGTATCGCCGCCTCCTGCGTCCTTTCCTCCACAACTGCTTTTACTTTCATGGCCATCTCACAGTTCGCAGCCCTTTGGCAGCAGACTGCTCAAAATGGGGCAAGAACCAAGGGGCTGTATTGTGACGCGGAAAACACAGCAACTACCCAGGATAGGCGCCTCGTGCCTGAGGTCCTTTGCTGTCCAAAACTGCATATGTTCCTATTGAAGAGCACTCTATAGAAAGGATGTGATTGCACTGGAGAGGAGATTCACCAGGATGTTGCCTGGGATGGAGCATTTGAGCCATGAAGAGAGTCTGGATAGACTCGAGTTGTTTTCTTTAGAGCTGAAAATACTGAGGTGGGACCTGACTGAGGTGTATAAGATTATGAGGCTAATGGACAGGGTGGATAGGAAGCAGCTGTTTCCCATAGTTGGAGGTCAATTATGAGGGGGCATAATTTTAAGGTGAGGGGCAGGAGGTTTAGAGAGGATTTGAGTGAACGTTCTTTCACTCAGAGGATGGTGGGTGTCTGAATTGCACTGGAGGGTAATAGAGGTGAAAACCTCACAACCTTTCAAAAGTACCTGGATGAGCACTTGAAATGTCATAACATTCAAGATTATGGGCCAAGTGCTGGAAAATGGGATTAGTGCAGATTTGTTGGTGCAGATTCGATGGACCAAAGCGGCGAGAAGTGGCCTTCAGTTCGCTGGCAGCGGGATTCTCTGCTCCCATCGCTGTCAATGGGAATTCCCACTGAAGCCCCCCCCCCCACTGCTGGGAAACCCACGGGAGGGATGCGCTGCCGACGTGACCAGACCAGGGAATCTCACTAGCATGAACATCTGAGAATTTTAACCCATGACTCTATGACACCAATAACAACACCGAAACCTTAACGGCCCCAAACTCCTCACAGGGGTCTTATCAAACAAAACGTTCTCACACACAATTAAATTAGTAAATAAGGACACGGTTTAGAACAGAAAAATGTTCCTGTTGCTCATTAGCCTTAAACGTAGCAACGTTTAAGATAAAATGAAGGCACTCAACAGTCCATTAACCGGGACTAGGCAGAACTCCTGCAGCAGAACAACAGGGGCTCCTCGATCCGGCCCTACACTTGTATCCATAGTGCTGATCCTAGAAATGGAATGGGTTACAAGTCCTTAAAGGGTGCCAACCTCCTGACCCCTACAAACAAACAAGATGGTCAGTTAGGGCCTAGCACCGAGCTGTAACCCTCTGTCATCCTATTTACACAATGTTGGCAGGAAGCGTTACACATTGTATCCCATTCCAGAGCTCTGGTCTCGTGCCCATCTACACACTGATCCACTCTGCATGTACATCTGTTGCTGAGAATAATGGGAATGCGCAGGGGAGGGAATCTGAGCAGCCACAGATGGGATTTTCACGGATGGCCTCATTGTTCTATCATTAATAAAAGCTTCTAAAAGGACACCTTTCCCAAACTGGAGCCTTCCCTATGAATAAACTCAGCTATTGTCCGCCATCACCGCTGCTCCCATTTTGGAAAACAGTGCTCGCTTTCAGAAACAAAAGGCTCACATCAGAACAGAGGGAATGAATCAGTTTCCAGTCTTTTTTGGGGGAGGGGGGGGGAGGGGTGGAGAAAAGAGAGATGTTGGTGGCCTGATTCATGGAGAATGAAGGCACTGCAGTGCAGGACTGGGTACTGACTGTGTGTCGGAGATATAATCCAGAAATCACAGCTGTGCTGCACATTGGTTATAATTAGCCCAGCTTCATTTTATCTGATGATTCGGGAAGAATGACTCCCCTTTCTTCCACTCGCCGAAGAATGAAGTGTTGTAAAATAACATGACTAATTGACACTTATAATGCAGTCAAAATATTTCTCACAATTCCTGATGTGGTACTGTTCTTGTTCGGTAGCAGCTTTCATTGTCAAGAGCAGGGACACATTTGCACAAATTCCACTGAGTCTTCTGAAACTGCCCAGTGAAGAACCTGATTGCAATTCCAGAGACGTGAGCATAAAACCTATGCTGGCACTCCCAATGCAGTATGGAGGGAGCTCTTGGTGCCTTTTGGAAATGACATTAAACCGAGGCTCCTTCTGTCGAATTAGATGGAAGTAAATGATCCCACGGTTCTATTTCAAAGACGAGGTGGGGAGTTTTCGCCAGCATTCTGGCCATTTGTCTTTCAACCAACATCATTAAAACTGACGATTTGGTCAGTGATATCACTGCTGTTTGGGAGACACTGCTGTGCACAAATTAGCTGGTCATGTTTCTGATAATTCTTTTTAAAAGGTCTACCGTTTAAGACTGAAACGTGGAGAAAAATGTTCCTGTTGCTCATTAGCCTTTGGAATTCTCTTCCTCAGAGAGAAATGGAAACTGGGTCATTGAATGTACCCAAGGTTGTGTTAGACAGATTTGATCGGCAAGGGAGTCATGGCTTACGGGAGGCAGTCAGGGCCCCCTATGGCCCAGTGGTCTAGGTCACTAAAACTGGTAAACGACAAACCTAGAGCTATTGCTCTGGGGTTCCAGGTTCGAATCCCACCATGGTAGATGGTAAAAACTGTCATGGGCAGGCATGGGAGGCAGACAGGAAAGGGATGTTGAGACCACAATCAGGTCACCCACGATCTTATTGAATGGTGGGCGTGAGAGGCCGAATGGCCTACTCCTGCTCCTACTTCCTGTGTCTACACGTTACTCCCAAGAACTACATTGGCTGAAAAGTCAGCCAATTGCTCAAAATATATATCCCTCAAGTCAGGGGCTGCTTGGATTGGTCTAGCCCCAAAGAATCTGGTGAGCCAAAATGGTTTTTGTAAATTCTTACTGTCCAATGTGTTTGGCTTTCATTTTATGCTTCTTACATCCTTCTCTCTCGAGTTATTTTCACCCTGTTACGTTCTGGTTGACTGCCACACATCCATCTTGTTTAAGCTTGGATTGGCAGACGATGGTCAAGTCCTGAGGTCAGCCCTGTTAGTTTTGTGAAGTGTGCAATCTGTAACAATCTGTAACAATGGTACATGTTGACCTGGACAATAATTATGTGGCCTACCCTGCAGGAAAGCTCCAGATCACGGAATCCTAATTCCTTTATGCAACCAGATTGAGATCAGAAACTCGCTGTGAAGGGGGACTATTGTATCCTCAGTCTTTGAAGATCATTTCCTCACAGGAATACAGTGATCCTCAAAATGTGAAATACTGCCGAATACACTTCAAAATACGGCAAATTATTTTCTCCTCTTCTCAATGCCTCGCACTGCTTTTCGCAAGGATCAGCCAATAACATACAATAATAATAATCTTTATTGTCACAAGTAGGCTTACATTAACACTGCAATGAAGTTACTGTGAAAAGCCCCTAGTCGCCACATTCCGGCACCTGTTCAGGTACACGGAGGGAGAATTCAGAATGTCCAAATTACCTAATAGCGCATTTTTGGGGACTTGTGGGAGGAAACCGGAGCACCTGGAGGAAACCCACGCAGACACGGGAGAACGTACAGACTCCGCACAGACTGTGACCCAAGCCGGGAATTGAACCTGGGACCCTGGCGCTGTGAAGTCATAATACTAACCACTATGCTAATGTGCTATGGTAACTGAAGTCAAACAGAAGCAAGAAAAAGAGAAAATTAACAGAGAGAGTACTTTTAGTGCTGCTGGTCCATCCCCATTAAGAACGGCACAAGGCATCCAGACTCATTTTACACCCATAGAACTGGTGGAGAGAAAGGAAACTTTCATTCTTTCAGTCCGGGTTGGATTTGCATCTCGGCCCCAAAGGTGATATTTCCAAAAATAATGGAAATCTTTGATCAGCCATTATCCTTTTTTTAAAAATTCATTCATGGGATGTAGGCATCGCTACCTAGGCCAGTGTGTGCTGCCCATCCCTAATTGCCCTTGAGAATTTTCACCCTATTTGCAGTCAATCACTTTTCAATCATCATGCAGAAGACATTAAGATTGAGGAAAGTCAGCATTTGCACCAGGTAATATCCATTCATAGATTATCATAGAATTTACAGTGCAGAAGAGACCATTCGGCCCATCGAGTCTGCACCGGCTCTTGGAAAGAGCACCCTACCCAAGGTCAACACCTCCACCCTATCCCCATAACCCAGTAACCCCACCCAACACTAAGGGCAATTTTGGACACCAAGGGCAATTTATCATGGCCAATCCACCTAACCTGCACATCTTTGGACTGTGGGAGGAAACCGGAGCACTCGGAGGAAACCCACGCACACACGGGGAGGATGTGCAGACTCCGCACAGACAGTGACCCAAGCCGGAATCTAACCTGGGACCCTGGCGCTGTGAAGCAATTGTGCTATCCACAATGCTACCGTGTTGCCCCTTTGTTACAGTTAGAAGCAGGGCAACAAACAAATATTGCAGGCTTCTCTGGGAGCTGTAGAAGTCTTCAGAGTTGCTGATGGTTTTAGAATTCATTTTCTTGAACACCCAAGTTATTTCTAGGAGATGTTTGCAATGGTGACCTTGGAAGCAGTGGGCCGAGGAGACAGCAGCAGCGATCACTTCCAGCATCACTTTCAACAGCACCTTCCAAACTTGCAACCTCTACCACCAAGAACACGGGTTGCAGACAAATGCTGGCCTCACCAGCAACTCCAAACCCTATGAAAGTATATAAAGAGGCACGGAAACACGACCACTTGCAAGTCCCCATCCAAGCGGCATGCCATCCTGACTTGGAATTATGTCGCCATTTCTTCATTGTCTGTGGTTCAAAATCCTGGAACTCCCTCCCTAACAGCTCTGTGATGCATCTGCACCAGAAGGACTGTGGTAGTTCAAGAAGATGGACCAGCACCACCTTCTCAAGACGATGCCGGAGAAATGCTGGGCTTTGCCATTGATGCTCGCATCCCATGAAATCCACAGAATCCCTACAGGCAGAAGGAGGCCATTTGGCCCATCGAGTCTGCACTGATCCTCTGAAAGAGCATTCTATCTGGGCCCATTCCCCACCCGAATAAAAGAAAAAGTTTTAAGCTTTGTAAATTTTACTTTTGGGGAACCTTTAGCTCTACACAAGACTGTGTCCACACATGTTTCTGATACAAAGTTATTAATATTAAACAAAAAGTATTTTCTACATAAAAAGCAATAAAACATCTATCCAACGCCTTTGTGCTTCCAATACGGTGCTTTGTTTGGTGGGAGTGTAGGTCAAGAATTGGTTTTATGCTGTTGCAGCCCTATTTCTGAACAGTGTTTCTACTAAATGAGGCCTCCTATTGGAAATACAAGATCAATTAATTTAAACTTGTGAATAAGAAGGAACCAACTCAGATGCATACAGCAACTTTCATGTCTGCAAGACATCTGCAAGTACCAGAACGTGGACCCTGGACCAGAATTCAGAATTTCATTATGATTTTCTTGTTCACAGGATGTGGGTGTCGCTGGCTAGGCCAGCATGGGTTGTCCATCCCTCCCTCATTGCACTTGAGACGGTGGTGGTCAGCTACCTTCAAAAACTACTGTGGTCCCTGTGGTGTACGTACACCCACAGCGCAGTTAGGGAGGAAATGCCAGGATTTTGATCCAACGACTTTGAAAGAATGGTGATATAATTCCAGGACAGGATGGTGTGTGGCTTGGAGGGGAATTTGCAGGTGGTGTTCTCGTGTACCTGTTCCCTTGTGCTTCTCGGTGGTAGAGGTTGCGGTTTTGGAAGGTGTTGTCAAAGGAGCCTTGGTGAGTTGCTGCAGTGTATCTTGTAGATGGTACACATTGTTGCCACTGTGTGTCGTGGTGGAGGGAGTGAATTTTTACAATGGTGGATGAGGTGCCGATCAAAGCGAGCTGCTTTGTTCTGCATGGTGTCGAGCTTCTCGAGTGGCCACAGAGGAGTCCAAAACGAGAGGCGTAAAGAAACTTATTTTATTACAAAGCAAACTATATTCACAGTACACTCCAGGTTCCAGCCGGGACTACTCTGCTCAGCTTCCATTTGGGCTGGCTTTTCTGACAGAGTCCATTACTCCATTAATGGGCCCCGCCCCTCAGCGGGGTTCCTGACATTCCATGAGGCTCACGGGGAAGTGAATTGGTCCGTCCCCACAGGTCTCGTGCCGGACATAACAAGAGTATTCCATCACACTCCTGAATTGTGATTTGCAGATGGCTTTGGGAAGTCAACATAGAACATAGAGCAGTACAGCACAGAACAGGCCCTTCGGCCCTCGATGTTGTGCCGAGCATTGTCTGAAACCAAGATCAAGCTATCCCACTCCCTGTCATTGTGGTGTGCTCCGTGTGCCTATCCAATAGCCGCTTGAAAGTTCCTAAAGTGTCCGACTCCACTATCACAGCTGGCAGACCATTCCGCACCCTAACCACTCTCCGAGTAAAGAACCTACCTCGGACATCCCTCCTATATCTCCCATCCTGAACCTTATAGTTATGCCCCCTTGTAACAGCTACATCCACCCGAGGAAATAGTCTTTGAACGTCCACTCTATCTATCCCCCTCATCATCTTATAAACCTCTATTAAGTCGCCTCTCATCCTCCTCCGCTCCAAAGAGAAAAGTCCAAGCTCCCTCAACCTTTCCTCATAAGACCCATCCTGCAAACCAGGCAGCATCCTGGTAAATCTCCTTTGCACCCTTTCCAATGCTTCCACATCCTTCCTATAGTGGTGAGGTGACCAGAACAGCACACAATATTCCAAATGAGGTCTCACCAGGGTCATGTACAGTTGCAGCATAACCCCATGGCTCTTAAATTCAAGCCCCCTGTTAATAAACGCTAACACACTATAGGCCTTCTTCACGGCTCTATCCACTTGAGTGGCAACTTTCAGAGATCTGTGGGCATGAACCCCAATATCTAGGTTCCCAGCCTCTGACCTGTTCTGGTCATCACCTAGTTTCCAACTTCTACTGCCATGTTAAATATACAATGCGAAAATAAATTATTTGATGAGTGCGTAACAAATTTAGAGCAAACACCTCTGCCAGCTATTTTGTTCAGCGTGAGACCTTTTTTAAAATAACATAAAGCAATGAGTGCAAAATGTTGGGATAATTATCACAGCAATGGTACTTCTGGGTTACAGAGAAATGTGTCCCCTCCTACTCGAAAATTAAATAGTCTTGGAAAATTAAATGAATTGAATGTAAATTCACTTTGGAGGTGTGTTCTTGATAATGGAGGTGTTATGATTTAATAAATTCTGTTTGCCAAATATTTCTTACGTTTGCACAATATTAGTGCTGCATGCTGCATTGATTGGGTTTTGCGAGCAATAACAAAATCACGAACATGCTCTCTGTGTTCACGTTTGCAATTTCATTATGAGCAGTGAACTGGAATAATCCCCCCCCCCCCTCCCCCCAACCTTTGGATCTCGTCAGGAAATGACCTTGCTGCAGGAAGTTGGAATTGTGCAGCGTGCACTGAATTTAGAAATTGTCATGACAATTGCTTCCAATCTTGTGTCGAATTGAAAATCTGTGGCCCTGGGAACTCCTCAGCCAGCAGTTAATCAACCTCTTACCACACTTTTACCCTTTCCAGGGACGAGCTGATTGAACACAGAGAGGTGACTGTCAGCACTTAAGACAGAAACAAAGGCATTGTTGGCGGTGGGAGCACGAGGAGGTACGGCGGGGGGCCAGCTGGTGGGACACATGGGCAAGGAGCAGGAGTAGGCCATTCAGCTCCTCGAGCCTGCTCCACTATTTGATGAGAGCATGGATGATCTGATAGCAACCTTAAATCTGCATCCCACCTACCCCCGATAACCTTTCACCCCCTCGCCTCCCAGGAATTTATCCACCTCTAACTTTAAAATATTCAAAGTCCTTGCTTTCATCGCCTTTTCAGGAAGAAAATTCCAAAGACTCACGACCCTCTGAATAAAATAATTTTGCTTCATTTCCCTTTGAAATGGATGACCCCTTATTTTTAAACAGTCACTCCCTAGTTCCAGATTATCCCTCAAGAGGAATCCTCCTGTCCACAGCCAGCCTGTCAAGACCCCTCAGGATCTTATTCTTCTAAACTCCAGCAGATAAGCCGAGCCCTTCCTAATCCAACCTTTCCTCAGAAGAGAACCCACGCATTCCAGGTCTTAGTCTGGCAAACCTCTGAACAGCTTCTAACGCATTTACATCCTTCCTTGTAATCAGGAGAAAGCAAAAGTTGACAATAAAACAGAGATAAAACCTGAAGAATCAAAGAGCAGCAATCGGATTATAAAGATGCTGGCCTTCCAATAGTATAACAAAACAGGACTAGCTTTAGAGGTGCGGCATATTATAGCCAGATCACACTCGCTCGAAAAGCCAGGAGTGTGCTTGCAGTCCAGCAGGACATTTCAGCTGGAGCCTTTTGACAAGAGGTTGTATTTTATTAATTTCTTTCCTCACGAAGGACAGCTCAAGATGTTAACGGGTTTTGTGGCTGATCGAGCCCTGGATTGGTCAAAGGTTTAGGTACCCCAGGGGGTAAGCATGGGCAATAGAATCCCTACAGTGCAAAAGGCGGCCATTCGGCCCATTGAGTCTGCACCAGCCCTCCGAAAGAGCACCCTACCTAGGTCCACATCCCCAACCTGCCCCTGTAACCCCATCTAACCTTTTGGACACTAAGGAATAATTTAGTATGGCTGATCCACCTAACCTGCACATCTTTGGACAGTAGAAGGAAACCGGAGCACCCGGAGGAAACCCAAGCAAACACGGAGAGAATGTGCAAACTCCACACAGACAGTCACCCAAAACCAGTGCTAACCTAATAGTGAGGGAAGGCGGTACTGTACTCAATTGCTCCATTATCTAATGAATAGGGTGCGTGTTATTGGATCGCATGGTGGCCCTTTTTCTTTTTCCCTTATATTCTTTAAGAATCTGTAGCAAGCTGTTAAATTAGTCGCCAACAGGAACACTTTGCTCAGCAGCAGTACAGGTCACAGAATCAGCCCCTATCATGTTCCCATCTAGGGAGGTTTCAAGGCAGAAATGGAACCTCACGCGGTTCACCCATCTACGTGGTGATTTCATAAATATCGATCGGATCAGGTTGAGTCAGGCATTGATTTGGAATCTCCAGTATTCTTCACCCGGGTAGTAGCGAACAATGCCGCGCTTCAGACAAGACTGTGAAACAGCGAAGGGCTCCGTTTCACACCAACGGCATCTCTGCAATATGCAGAGGAAATGTACACTTCAAATTTAGCCACGGGGTTGGAGGCTTGAGTGAAACACCACTCTGGGTGTTGACATAATTGAACCGCATCACTGGAGTAAGCCACTGACCAAACAAAGTGACACTTAAATAATCAAGTTCAATCAGAAACCTCCAATGGCTGCCAGCCTGCTTTTACCGCCTCATCGACAATGCCTAACCACACTCTTCAAAATTCCAAACCCTAGAAAGGAAAAGCTGCATTTATATAGCACCTTTCGTTCCTGCAGGCCATCACAATGAGTTTACAGCCAATCCTGAACTTTTCAAATATCAATGTTGTAATGAAGGGTGCAGCGGTTAGCACTGCTGCCTCACAGCGCCGAGGTCCCAGGTTCGATCCCGGCTCTGGGTCACTGTCCGTGTGGAGTTTGCACATTATCCCAGTGTTTGAGTGGGTTTCGCCCCCACAACCCAAAGATCTGCAGGGTAGGTGGATTAGACACTTTAATTGGAAAAATTAATTGGGTACTCTAAAAAAGTTTTTTAAATGTTGTAATGAAGGAAATTCAGCAGTTAATTTACACACAGCAAACCGCCACAAACAGCAATGCATAGAAACATACATAGAAACGAGAAGATGAAGGCCATTCAGCCCTTTGAGCCTGCTCCACCATTCATTATGATCATGGATGATCATCAAGTTCAATACCCTAATCCCACCTTCCCCCCCATATCCCTTTAGCCGCAAGAGTTGTATCTAATTCCTTCTTGAAATTACTTTCTGTGGTCGTGAATTCCACAGATTCACCACTCTCTCGCTGAAGAAATTTCTCCTCACCTCAGTCCTAAAAGGTTTACCCCTTCTCCTCAAACTATGACCCTTAGTCCTAGACTCCCCCACCAACAGGAAGATTCTTTCTGAATCTACCCTGCCTAATCCGGTTAGAATTTTATAAGTTTCTGTGAGATCCCCTCTCACTCAATGAATATAATCCTAACCGACTTAGTCTCTCCTCATATGACTGTCCCACCATCCCAGGAATCAGCCTGGTAAACCTTCGCTGCACTCCCTCCATAGGAAGAACATCCGTCCTTTGATAAGGATACCAAAACAGCGGTGAGGCCTCACCAATGCCCTACACAATTGCGGTAAAAAAATCCCTATTCCTACACTCAAATCCTCTCACTATGAAGGTTTACATACCATTTGCCTTCTTTACTGCCTGCTGTACCTGCGCGCTTACTTTCAGTGACTGATGCACGAGGGCATCAAGCTCTCGCGAGTATCCACCTTCCTCAATTTACATCCATTCAAATAAAAATAATGTACCTTCCTATTTTTGCTACTGAAGTGGATAACCTCACATTATCCACATTATGCTGCATCTGCCATGCATGTGCCCACTCACTCAGCCTGTCCAAATCCTGAAGCATCTCTGCCTCCTCCTCACAGCTCACCCTCCCTCCCAACTTTGTATCATCTGCAAATTTGGAGAAACTACATTTAGTACAAATTATTAACATATAACGTGAACAGTTGGGTCCTAGCACAGATCCTGGCGGTAATGCGGTAATGACCTGCTTCATCCTAACCTAGGGATAGTAATTGGTCAAGACAGCTGAGAAAACTTCTTTCTACCTTTAAAATAATGAAATGAGATTTGTTACTTCCACTGGAGAAGACAGAGGAGCCTTTTAAGATCTCATTTGAAACACAGCACATCCAACAGTGCAGCACACACTCAGCATAAAAATTCCCCATTTTAAGTTGCCCTGTTTTGAGTCATTCCACTTTGACATCAAATAGGACTCAAATTTGCGTTTAGAGTTGCAAGTTTCGGTTCAACATTGTTTTGTGCAAGGCCCGGCGTATGGTTGTGTGACCTGATCGGCGCCATTTTGGAATAGTCTCTCCTGCCCAGTGAAGCAGTCGAGGCTCCTTCCTTAAATGTTTTTAAGCTAATGATAGATAGTTTTTTGAAGAATAAAGGGATTAAGGGTTATGGTGTTCGGGCCGGAAAGTGGAGCTGAGTCCACAAAAGATCAGCCATGATCTCATTGAATGGTGGAGCAGGCTCGAGGGGCCAGATGGCCTACTCCTGGTTCTTATGTTCTTTTGCTCCCCAGGCCTTCCTGTCTGCCGCTCCATCTCATTGATTCTCTCTGTTGTTGCTGACTTTTTCTCTCATTTGCTCTCCAACTTGCAGCTCACCCGTGTAATCCTGCAACTCAAGAGCGGCTCTCACTGCCCTCATCCCACGAGCCCTTGCTCACATAAAGGTTCGGGAAAGGGAAGTGATAAGAGAAAGTGGTGATGAGATGGAGGGTCGGCAAAAGGGAGTGATGACAAGCATTACAGGCAGCAATCAGAAAGCTCAGACAGCGGACAGATGGTGAGGAGGAGGATAAGGGCGCGGGAGAGGCAGCAAGCTGGAGAAAGGTGGGGCAGAGAGTCAGGGAGCTGGATGCTCGGGGAGTGGACGAGGGGCAGCAAGCTGATGAGTTGGTGAGGCGGGGGCTGGAGGGTCGGGGCCGGTGCTGGAGGGTCGGGGGCGGAGCTGGAGGGTCGGGGCGGGAGCTGGAGGGTCGGGTCGGTGGCGGGGCTGGAAGGTCGGGTGTGAGCATGAGAGTCGAGAGGGAGCATGAGGGTCGAGAGGGAGCTGGAGGGTCGAGAGGGAGCTGGAGGGTCGAGAGGGAGCTGGAGGGTCGAGAGGGAGCTGGAGGGTCGAGAGGGAGCTGGAGGGTCGAGAGGGAGCTGGAGGGTCGAGAGGGAGCTGGAGGGTCGAGAGGGAGCTGGAGGGTCGAGAGGGAGCTGGAGGGTCGAGAGGGAGCTGGAGGGTCGAGAGGGAGCTGGAGGGTCGAGAGGGAGCTGGAGGGTCGAGAGGGAGCTGGAGGGTCGAGAGGGAGCTGGAGGGTCGAGAGGGAGCTGGAGGGTCGAGAGGGAGCTGGAGGGTCGAGAGGGAGCTGGAGGGTCGAGAGGGAGCTGGAGGGTCGAGAGGGAGCTGGAGGGTCGAGAGGGAGCTGGAGGGTCGGGGGGGAGCTGGAGGGTCGGGGGGGGGAGCTGGAGGGTCCGGGGGGAGCTGGAGGGTCCGGGGGGAGCTGGAGGGTCGGGGGGGAGCTGGAGGGTCGGGGGGGAGCTGGAAGGTCGGGGGGGAGCTGGAGGGTCGGGGGGGAGCTGGAGGGTCGGGGGGGAGCTGGAGGGTCGGGGGGGAGCTGGAGGGTCGGGGGGGGCCCTGGAGGGTCGGGGGGGAGCTGGAGGGTCGGGGGGGAGCTGGAGGGTCGGGGGGGAGCTGGAGGGTCGGGGGGGAGCTGGAGGGTCGGGGGGGAGCTGGAGGGTCGGGGGGGGCCCTGGAGGGTCGGGGGGGAGCTGGAGGGTCGGGGGGGAGCTGGAGGGTCGGGGGGGAGCTGGAGGGTCGGGGGGGGCCCTGGAGGGTCGGGGGGGAGCTGGAGGGTCGGGGGGGAGCTGGAGGGTCGGGGGGGAGCTGGAGGGTCGGGGGGGAGCTGGAGGGTCGGGGGGGAGTTGGAGGGTCGGGGGGGAGCTGGAGGGTCGGGGGGGAGCTGGAGGGTCGGGGGGGAGCTGGAGGGTCGGGGGGGAGCTGGAGGGTCGGGGGGGGAGCTGGAGGGTCGGGGGGGGGAGCTGGAGGGTCGGGGGGGAGCTGGAGGGTCGGGGGGGAGCTGGAGGGTCGGGGGGGAGCTGGAGGGTCGGGGGGGAGCTGGAGGGTCGGGGGGGAGCTGGAGGGTCGGGGGGGAGCTGGAGGGTCGGGGGGGAGCTGGAGGGTCGGGGGGGAGCTGGAGGGTCGGGGGAGAGCTGGAGGGTCGGGGAGAGCTGGAGGGTCGGGGGAGAGCTGGAGGGTCGGGGGAGAGCTGGAGGGTCGGGGGGGAGCTGGAGGGTCGGGGGGGAGCTGGAGGGTCGGGGGGGAGCTGGAGGGTCGGGGGGGAGCTGGAGGGTCGGAGGGGAGTTGGAGGGTCGGGGGGGGAGCTGGAGGGTCGGGGGGGAGCTGGAGGGTCGGGGGGGAGCTGGAGGGTCGGGGGGGAGCTGGAGGGTCGGGGGGGGGAGCTGGAGGGTCGGGGGGGGGAGCTGGAGGGTCGGGGGGGAGCTGGAGGGTCGGGGGGGAGCTGGAGGGTCGGGGGGGAGCTGGAGGGTCGGGGGGGAGGTGGAGGGTCGGGGGGGAGCTGGATGGTCGGGGGGGGAGCTGGAGGGTCGGGGGAGAGCTGGAGGGTCGGGGGAGAGCTGGAGGGTCGGGGGGGGGGGGGGAGCTGGAGGGTCGGGGGGGAGCTGCAGGGTCGGGGGGGGCTGGAGGGTCGGGGGGGAGCTGGAGGGTCGGGGGAGAGCTGGAGGGTCGGGGGAGAGCTGGAGGGTCGGGGGAGAGCTGGAGGGTCGGGGGAGAGCTGGAGGGTCGGGGGGGGGGAAGCTGGAGGGTCGGGGGGAGCTGCAGGGTCGGGGGGGGAGCTGGAGGGTCGGGGGGGGAGCTGGAGGGTCGGGGGAGAGCTGGAGGGTCGGGGGGGAGCTGGAGGGTCGGGGGGGAGCTGGAGGGTCGGGGGGGAGCTGGAGGGTCGGGGGGAGCTGGAGGGTCGAGAGGGAGCTGGAGAGTCGAGAGGGAGCTGGAGGGTCGAGAGGGAGCTGGAGGGTCGAGAGGGAGCTGGAGGGTCGAGAGGGAGCTGGAGGGTCGGGGGATCTGGAGGGTCGGGGGGAGCTGGAGGGTCGAGAGGGAGCTGGAGGGTCGAGAGGGAGCTGGAGGGTCGAGAGGGAGCTGGAGGGTCGGGGGATCTGGAGGGTCGGGGGATCTGGAGGGTCGGGGGATCTGGAGGGTCGGGGGGAGCTGGAGGGTCGGGGGGGAGCTGGAGGGTCGGGGGGGCGCAGGAGGGTCAGGGGGTCACATAGGGGAGCAGGAGGGACAGTGGAGCAGGAGGGACGGGGTAGCAGGAGGGACAGGGGATCAGGAGGGACAGGGGATCAGGAGGGACAGTGGAGCAGGAGCGACAGGGGAGCAGGAGGGACAGTGGAGCAGGAGGGACGGGGGTGCAGGAGGGACAGGGGATGCAGGGGGGGGGGGCAGGAGGGACGGGGGGGGGAGGAGGGACGGGGGGGCAGGGGCGACGGGAGGGGCAGGGGCGACGGGGAGGGGCAGGGGCGACGGGGGGGGGCAGGGGCGACGGGGGGGCAGGAGGGACAGGGGAGCAGGAGGGTTAGAATCAGCGTGCAAAGGTCTGCACTTAGGAGATGCAGCGACGATAGGGCCAGGGAATGGAAGAGGCAGCAAGTGGGAGAGTGGACAGGCAGTGAGCTGGAGGGCTGGGAGGGGGAGACACAGCTTGTCTGGGAGGTAGCACGCTGCAGGTTTAGTGACTGGGAAAGGCGACAAGCTGGAGCCTCGAGGAGCAGTAAAGTGGCGGGCGGAGGGTCAGGGAATAGGAGAGACGGTGAGCTAGAAGTAACGAGTCAACATATTTATTTTATTTTTTTTAAGTTTATTTCGTAATTTATTTCATTTACAAACATAGGAATTTAGCAAGGTAAACAATTTCAACTTACATGGTGTAATATTTTAATGATCAATGTCTGATGATAAAGATCCCACAGAACCTACCGATAGCTTTGTTACACTGGAGAAATCTGATTCACTTCACATCATCTTATTGAAAGTTGCAATTTTCAGGAACACAGTATTAAATAGAGGACTTTACCACACTGGAGTGTCAGCATGGATTTCAAATCAAATCCCTGGAGTAGGATTTGAACCCCCAAACCTTGTGACTCAGGAGACAGCGCTACCACTGAGCCATGACCTATACAAGCTTACCACAGATGGTAGTCAGCAACTGCTGCTTTTCAGATTAGCCTCTTTTTTGCGCAGTAATGACAGTGTTCGCTAAATGCCAACTGGAGAAATTTAACACTTAAGCCCTGCTGATCAGACAGTGAAGCGATTATAAATCCAACACATCAAAGCTCAAGAGTGACTATAAAGCAGCTGATGCTTGCGTTTCATACATGTTCATGCAAATCCAGCATCAAGCCAGTCACCAACACTGATCATTTCAAGGGCAGCAATATCAAAGCAGCAACAGTAAATGCTCTGCCTGTCTGATGTAACATTCTGCAGCATCATGTTCAATATCCTACTCCCGATTAAGGAAAAAACCATCAATCTGACACATGCATTTTGGCCTTTGCAAAGATTATGTTGTCATAGAATCCCTACAGTGCAGAAGGAGGCCATCCGGCCCATTGAGTCTGCACTGACCCTCCGAAAGAGCACTCTACGTAGACCCACTGCCCCACCCTATCGCCGTAATCACATGCATTGATCATGATCAATCCTCCTAGCCTGCACATCTTTGGACTGTAGGGGGAAACCGAAGCACTCGGAGGAACCCATGCAGACATCGAGGGAACGTGCACACTCCACACAGTCACCCAAGGCCGAAACTGAACCAGGGTTCCTGGAGGCAGCAGTGCTAGCAACCGTGCCACCCAATCATTATCAACTGATGACTTTTATCATGCGACCCCAGAAACCAAATTCAGGAAATAAATACAGAATTTGGAAACAGACAGCATCTGTGGAAAGAGGAAATTAAGGCTTAACATTCCAGGAGTGACCTATAGTCAGAACTGAGTGAGATAACCAAGGAAAATCTATCAACCAAAATAGTTACCCTTATCTTGTCCTCTCCACAGATGCTGCCCCACCTGTTGGGTTTCCAGCTTATTTTTTCATGTCAGATTTACAGCATCTGCAGTATTTCGCTTGTTGCCAAATTCTTCGTCTTAGCCACGTCAAATTAGCAGATACTAGGGATTACTCTCCGGTCAATGTATTGATCGTTCCAAGGAACAACCTTATTATTCTTTCACTGGATGTGAGAGTCATTGGCTAGGCCAGCATTTTTTATTTCCCAGTCCCAATTGCCCTTGAGAAGGTGGTGGAGTGCTGCCTTCTGCAGTCCCGGTGGTGTAGATACACCCATAGTGCTGCTAGGGAGGGAGTTCCAGGATTTTGATCCAGTGACAGTGAGGGAACAGCGATATATTTCCAATTCAGGATGGCGAGTGGCTTGGAGCGGAACTTACTGGTGATGGTGTTCCCATGCACCTGTTTTCCTGGTCTTTCTATGTGGCAGAGGTCACAGGTCAAGAAGATGCTGTCGAAGAAGCCTTGATGAGTTGCAGCAGCGCATCTTGTAGATGCTACACATGGCTGCCAATGTACATCTGTGGTGGAGGGAGTGAATGTTTTTGGATGGGGTGCCAATCAAGCGGGGTTTGTCCTTAACGGTGTCTAACTTCTTGAATGTTGCCAGAACTGCATTCATCGAGACAAGTGAAGAGTAATCCAGAACACTCCTGACTTGTGGTAGTGGATGGGCTTTGGGGAATCAAGAGGTGAGTTACTCACTGCAGGATCCTCACCTCTGACCTACTCTTGTAGCCACAGTATTTACATGGCTGGTCCAGTTCAGTTTCTGGTCAATGGTAACCCTCAGGATGTTGCTACTGGAGGTTTCAGTGATGGTAATGTCATTGAATGTGATGAGAAGATGGTTGGATTCTCTCATGTTTGCAATATTCACTGCCTGGCACGCATGTGGTGCGAATGTTACTTGCCACACATCCGTCTAAGCCCGAATTCTGTCCAGGTCTTGCTGCATTTGGACATGAGCTACTTTAGGATCCGAGGAGTTGCAAATGGTGAACATTGTGCAGTCGTCAACGAGCGTCCCCATATCTGACCATATTTTTTGGGGAAAATGCTAGATATTCCCTGGAAAGGTCCTTCAATTTAGTGATATAGATATTTACAAGAACAGTCAAGAGTGACTTTAAGAGTCTCCTTTAGGTCGTAATTAGAATACACAGAAATTCTGTTGGGGTCTATGTCATTCTCAAGACAGAAAACTGACACGACTGGATTTGGCCTCCTCAGTTGGTGGCTGGAGTTTGTGAATTCTCGAGTAAGGCCACATAGTCAGTTAGCCTGACCAAATGTCATTCATTAGAAATATGTGGCACTGGGGATGGTTCTGTCTTTTTGAGTACAACCTTTCATGTAGCTGGATCTGCCTGCCACCCTTTTTCTAATACAGCTTTAGCAGCAACTTCTACTGGAAGTCCCACAAAGGCTGCGATATCATCGGCACTAACTGACGTGTACATAAAACATACAATGCAGAAGGAGGCCATTCGGCCCATCGAGTCTACACCGACCCACTTAAGCCCTCACTTCCACCCTATCCCCGAAACCCAATAACCCATTCTAACCTTTTTGGTCACTAAGGGCAATTCATCATGGCCAATCCACCTAACCTGCACGTCTTGGACTGTGGGAGGAAACCGGAGCGCCCGGAGGAAACCCACGCAGACACGGGGAGAACGTGCAGACTCCGCACAGACAGTGACCCAATGGGAAAACGAACCTGGGACCCTGGCGCTGTGAATCCACAGTGCTATCCACTTGTGCTACCGTGCCGCCCCAAGACAGAAGACCAAAGACACGTCGTCTCGAGCATCTCTCAGTTCCATGATAGGCTAGATGGTCAGACTACCAATGAGAGCTAATCACTGTTGTAAAGATCCTCCTGTTTAATCCCTGACTGTTCCCTTTTCAATACAGCACAGGAACAAGCCCTTCAGCCTCCTTTTAATTTGTTACTTTGCTATTTCAATTTTTGTACATGGACAATTAATCTTTAAGATTAATCTATAATGCCTTTAAGATGGTCGTCACCTTTGAGTGGCTGGTAAACTGAGGATTGACTTATGGCTTATGGAAAGGCAGGTTGCAGGGGGCTATTTACGTTTCACATGATAAGATTGCAAAGAGATCAGTGCTGACACATCTTGATGGATTTGGCTGGCTGCAAATGGGCAGTTTCGAATTGCCGGGCCTTATCAATGGCCCCTGCCGATTGGTCAGGTTTTCTCTGGAATGTTCCTTCCTCTGTGTGACTTTTTTTTTCAGCTTTCGTTTTGGTTAGGAGCTGGAGGGCCACAGCCCTGATCTCTCGCACATCTAATGGATTCTTTCTGAGGATCCAGATTAAAGACCCTTCTCTCTCCACAGCCATATTGAACTGCAAGGAAGTCCAGTCCAACCACCAGCTGAAGGCAGGGTCAATTATTTAAAAACCGTGTTAAAATCTTGTGTATAGAACTCTGTTCTTTTTTAAAAAATAAAAAATTTTCAACAAAACCCCCCCCACAAGAAAAAGAAACAAAAACACAACAAGCAGAAATTATACATTGGATTTCCCCCAAATACAATAACCCCCCATAGAACAGTAGAAAACACAAATAGGGAAACCCCCCCCCACCTTAACCCAAACACCACCCCAAAAGAGCCCCCCCCCCGCCCCTGGGTTGCTGCTGCTGCTGACCTCCTCCTAACGCTCCGCGAGATAGTCTAGGAACGGTTGCCATCGCCTGAGGAACCCCTGCACAGACCCTCGCAAGGCAAACTTTATCCTCTCCAGCTTGATGAACCCTGCCATGTCATTGATCCAAGCTTCCACACTAGGGGGCTTCGCATCTTTCCACAGTAACAAAATCCTCCACCGGGCTATCAGGGATGCAAAGGCCAGAATACCGGCCTCTTTCGCCTCCTGCACTCCCGGCTCGTCGGATACCCCAAATAATGCTAATCCCCAGCTCAGCTTGACCCGGGCGTTCACCACCTTGGACATAGTCCTCGCAAAACCCCTCCAAAACCCATCCAGCGCCGGCCACGACCAGAACATATTAACGTGATTTGCTGGGCTCCCCGAGCACCTCCCACGCCTGTCCTCCACCCCAAAGAACCTACTCAACCTCGCCCCTGTCATATGCGCTCTGTGAGTAACTTTAAACTGTATTAGGCTGAGCCTGGCGCAAGAGGAGGAAGAATTAACCCTACTCAGGGCATCAGCCCACAGACCCTCATCTATCTCCTCCCCAAGCTCCTCCTCCCACTTGCCCGTTAACCCCTCCACCGAGGCCTCCTCCTCTTCCTGCAGCTCCTGGTAGACCGCCGAAACCTTGCCTTCTCCAACCCATACCCCCGAGATCACCCTGCCCTGAATCCTACGTGCCGGAAGCAGCGGGAATTCCCTCACCTGCCGCCTCACAAACGCCCTCACTTGCATGTACCTGAAAGCGTTTCCCAGGGGTAGCCCAAACTTCTCCTCCAGCGCCCCTAGGCTCGCAAACGTCCCATCGATGAACAGGTCCCCCATTCTTCTAATCCCTGCCCGATGCCAGCTCCGAAACCCCCATCCATCCTTCCCGGGACGAACCGATGATTCTCCCGAATCGGGGACCAAACCGAGGCTCCCACCTCGCCCCTGTGTCGCCTCCACTGCCGGACTCGTGGTGCACCTTGTCGTCGAGAGCGGCAGCGGTGCCGTCACCAGTGCCCTCAGGCTCGTGCCCACACAGGACGCCATCTCTAGCCTCTTCCACGCTGCCCCCTCTCCCTCCATTACCCACTTACGGATCATTGCCATATTGGCTGCCCAATAATAGCCACATAGATTAGGCAGCGCTACCTGCCTAATACGCTACGCTCCAGAAACACCCTCTTCACCCTCAGGGTCTTATTCGCCCGCACAAATCCCATGATGCTCCTGCTTACCCATTTGAAAAAGGCCTTGGGGATCAAAATGGGAAGGCACTGGAACACATTGAGAAACCTCGGAAGAACGGTAATTTTGATCGACTGCACCCTACCCTCCAGTGAGAGTGGCAGCATATCCCATCTTTTAAAATCCTCCTCCATCTGCTCCACCAACCGCGTCAAAATGAGCTTGTGCAGGGACCCCAATCCTAGCTACTTGGATCCCCAGGTACCGAAAGCTCCTTTCCGCCCTCTTCAGCGGTAGCTCGTCTATCCCCCTTCCCTGGTCCCCTGAATGCACCACTCTTCCCTACGTTGAGTTTATACCCCGAAAAGTCCCCAAACTCCCTAAGGATCCGCATGACCTCCGCCATCCCCTCCACTGGATCCGCAACATACAACAACAGGTAATCGGCATACAACGATACCCGGTGTTCCTCTCCCCCTCCCCCGAACCAATCCCCTCCATTTCCTGGATTCCCTCAGTGCCATGGCCAGCAGCTCAATTGCCAGTGCAAACAAGGGGGTAAGGGACACCCCTGCCTCGTCCCCCGGTACAGCCAAAAGTACTCCGACCTCCGCCGGTTCGTGGCCACACTCGCCACCGGGGCTCTATATAGCAGCCTGACCCAACTGATGAAGCCCTCCCCGAACCCAAACCTCCGCAACACTTCCCAAAGATACTCCCACTCCACCCGATCAAAGGCCTTCTCCGCGTCCATAGCTGCCACTACCTCCGCTTCCCCCTCCACCGAGGGCATCATAATCACATTGAGGAGCCTCCGCACATTAGTATTTAGCTGCCTACCCTTCACAAATCCCGTCTGGTCCTCATGAACCACCCCCGGGACACAGTCCTCAATTCTTGTAGCCAGCACCTTCGCCAGCAACTTAGCGTCAACATTGAGAAGCGAGATAGGTCTATACGACCCACATTGCAATGGATCCTTGTCCCGCTTCAAGATCAAAGAGATCATCACCCTGGACATTGTCGGGGGCAAGGTTCACCCCCCCCCTCGCCTTATTAAAAGTCCTCACTAACAACGGGCCTAGCAGGTCCACGTATTTCCTGTAAAACTCGACCGGGAACCCATCTGGCCCCGGGGCCTTCCCCGCCTGCATGCTCCCCAATCCTTTAACCAGCTCCTCCAGCCCAATCGGCGCCCCCAAACCAGCCACCTCCTGCTCATCCACCCTCGGGAACCTCAGCTGATCCAGGAATCGTTGCATCCCCTCCTCCCCCGCTGGGGGCTCAGACCTGTACAGATCCCCATAGAAGTCCCTAAATACCTTGTTTATTCTCACCGCACTCCGCACCGTATTCCCCCCTCTATCTCTAACTCCACCAATCTCCCTCGCTGCCTCCCTCTTACGAAGTTGATGTGCCAGCATCCGACTCGCCTTCTCCCCATACTCATACGCCGCCCCCTGCGCTTTCCTCCACTGTGCCTCTGCTTTCCCCGTGGTCATCAGGTTGAATTCCGTCTGGAGGTTCCATCGCTCCCTAAGTAGCTATCCTCGGGGGCCTCTGCATAACTCCTGTCCACCCTTAAAATCTCCCCCACCAACCTCTGCCTCTCCCTCCTCTCTCTCTTTTTCCTGTGGGCCCTAATGTTAGATTAGCTCGCCCCTGACCACCGCCTTCAACGCCTCCCAGACTACCCCCACCTGCACCTCCCCATTGTCGTTGGCCTCCAAGTATCTTTCAATGCACCCCCGCACCCGCCCGCACACCCCGTCATCCGCCAACAGTCCCACATCGAGGTGCCACAGCGAGCGCTGGTCCCTCTCCTCCCCCAACTCCAGCTCCACCCAATGCGGGGCGTGGTCCGAGATGGCTATGGCCGAATATTCCGTTCCCTCCACTTTCGGGATTAGCGCCCTACTCAAGATGAAAAAATCTATCCGGGAGCAGGCTCTATGGACGTGGGGAAAAAAAGAAAATTCCCTGGCCTGGGACCTGACAAACCTCCATGGATCCACTCCCCCCATCTGGTCCATAAACCCCCGGAGCACATTGGCCGCAGCCGGCCTCTTACCCGTCCTGGACCTAGAACGGTCCAGTGCTAGGTCCAGCACCATCCGGCATCATCCCAATTCAGGGCAGATACGTTCACCAGTACCACCCGCACCCCCAGCAACCTACCACTCACCATCACATATCGATCTCCATTATCCGCTACAATATTCAGTGCCTCGAACGACACCGTTTCCCCACCAGTATTGCAACCCCTCTGTTCTTCACATCCAGCCCTGAATGAAAGACCTGCCCTACCCATCCCTTTCTCAGCCTAACCTGATCTGCCACCTTCAGATGCATCTCCTGGAGCATAACCACGTCTGCCTTCAGCGCCTTTAAGTGCGCGAACACCTGGGCCCTCTTGACCGGCCCGTTCAGGCCCCTCACATTCCAAGTTATCAGCCGGATCAGGGGGCTACTCGCCCCTGCCGACTAGCTATCTCCTTTTCTAGGCCAGCCACGTGCCTGCGCCTGCCTCCCGCAACCTCCAGTCCCCCAGGCGGGGGACCCGCGCCCCGACTACCTCTCCTACTTCCAGCTCCCCTTTGGCCAATGTAGCAGCAACTCAGTTCCCCCCCTCCCTCTCTCCCCCTGCCAGATCCTCATCTAGCCATTTTGCTCCCCCATGACACTCCCGTCAGTCAGCTGACTCCTGCTGACCCCGGCCTCTCCCGCCATTCCATCGACCCCCCCAGTGTGAGAATCCCCCCACCCCTTGGCAATCAGTGTGCGCTCCTCTCCAGCACCGCCCTTCCCCCCCCCCCCCCCCCGGCCCCACTCCCATCCTTCCCTAATGCGAGAAAAAGCCCGCCCTTTCCGCCTGAGCCGGCCCCGCCCCCTCTGGCGCAGCTCCTTTTTTGCAGCCTTACCCCAACTCCCCATCCCCGGGCCTCCCCCACCCCCCCCCCCCCCCCCGGTCCTCCGCGGGGCCCTACCCCTCCAACACCGACGCCCACACTCTCCCACAGCCCCCACATCAAATCCATTCACCCATCCCCACCCAGCACCAAAACAAAAAGAACATTTCCCAAACGCAGTAAACACCCCCCCACGACAAACCCACAGTTTGAGTCCAACTTTTCAGACTGGATAAAGTTCCATGCCTCATCAGGCTTCTCAAAATAGTGGTGCCGATCTTGGAACGTGACCCACAATCGCACTGGCTGCAGCATCCCGAACTTCACCCCCTTCCGATGGAGCACCGCCTTAGCCCAGTTAAAACCAACCCTCTTCTTAGCCACCTCCGCACTCCAGTCCTGGTAGATTCGGATCTCCGTGTTCTCCCACCTGCTGATCCGTTCTTTTTTGGCCCATCTCAGGACGCACTCTCTGTCAATAAAGTGATGGAACCTCACCACTACAGCCCTTGGCGACTCGTTGGCTTTGGGTCCCCTGTCCAGCACCCGATGAGCCCCATCCAGCTCCAGGGGCCTCGGGAAAGCTCCCGCGCCCATCAGCAAATTGAGCATCGTGCTCATATATGCCCCGGCATCGGGCCCCTCCACTCCTTCAGGGAGACCCAGAATCCAAAGATTCTTCCTCCTCGACCCATTCTCCAAGTCCTCAAATTTTTCCTACCACCTCTTGTGCAGCGCCTCGTGCGCCTCCACCTTCACCGCCAGGCCCAAGATCTCGTCCTCGTTCTCCGAGGCTTTTTGCCGCATCTCCCGGATCGCCGCCCCTTGGGCTTTCTGGGTCTCCACAAGCTTCTCAATCAACGCCTTCATTGGCGCCAGCATTTCTGTCTTCAGCTCCGCAAAGCAGCGTTTAAGGAACTCCTGCTGCTCCTGCAACCACTGCGCCCATGCTGCTTGGTCTCCACCCGCCGCCACCTCTCTTCTCCTCCCTCGCACTTTCCGCTGCACCAGAATGACTTTTCTAACCGCTCCACTCCTGGTCCAATCCATACAGTGCCGGGGGAACCTTGCGGTCACCTTCCCACACTGGGAGCCGTAAGGTGGGGGATATGCCGGGACATGAGGTTACTGAATGTGGTAGAGTACAATTCTGCTGCTGCTGATGGCCTACAGTGCCTCATGAACGCCCCGTTTTGAGTTGTTGAATCTGTTTGTAATCTAACCCATTTGGCACAATGGTTATGTCATTCTTTGGCCTACGTCCTGTACGGTATTCTTTTTTTTCATTTTTAGTTTTTTTTCCCAATTAAGGGGCAATTTTAGCATGGCCAATCCACCTACCCTGCACATCTTTGGGTTATAGGAGTGAGACCCATGCAGACATGGCGAGAATGTGCAAACTCTACACGGATAGTGACCAGGGGCTGAGATTGAACCCGGATCCTCGGCGCCGTGAAGGCTTGTCTGTCCTCTCATTTACAATATGATGGAGGGTATCCTCAGTGTAAATATGGCACTTTGCTTCCAAAGGACTATGTGGTGGTCACTCTCACCAACACAATCATGGACAGATGCATCTCCAGCAGGCAGGTTGGTGAGGATGAGGCCCAGCAGGTTTTTCTCTCTTGTTGGTTCCCTCACCACCTGTGACAGGCCCAGTCGAGCAGCTATGTCCTTTAGGACTCGGCCAGCATGGTCAGTAGTGTAGCTATGGAACCACTCTTGGCGATGGACATTGAAGTCTCCCATCTAGGGAGACATGAAAGAACCAGTTGGAGTATCTGAATCTGTCTACAGAGAAAACTGTGGAGCTTCCATTAGAAGCATAAAGTCTCCTATTTAATTCAAGCTCACCTCAAGTCCTTAAAGTCAATCCAGCACTAGACTAGATTAGTCAAATTTTCTTAAGCATTGCAATCCTTTCATATTCCATCCTGGTTCTCGAAGGCCATTCACCAGCTGCAACTGAGAGGGAATACAACCGATCTGAGCCAAATCATGCTCTGGCTGACCCACCAGGAACTCCACAGCTCAGGATGGAGGTTTCTACATGCTCCCTTCCCACAGGTGCTTGGGAGATCAGGGATTCAGCAGAGGCGCTGGACTTCAAAGATCAAAGAAAAATTACAGCACAGGAACAGGCCGATCCAGATCCTCTATCTAAAACTGTCGCCTATTTTCTAAGGATCTGTATCCCTCTGCTCCCTGCCCATTCATGTATCTGTCTAGATACATCTCAAGTGATGCTGTCGTGCCCGCCTCTACCACCTCCGCCGGCAATGCGTTCCAGGCACCCACCACCCTCTGCGTAAAGAACTTTCCACGCATATCTCCCTTAAACTTTTCCCCTCTCACCTTGAACTCATGACCCCTAGTAATTGTGTCCCCCACTCTGGGGAAAAAAGCTTCTTGCTATCCACCCTGTCTATACCTCTCATGATTTTGTAAATCTCAATGAGGTCCCCCTTCAACCTCCGTCTTTCTAATGAAAATAATCCTAATCCACTCAACCTCTCTTCATAGCTAGTGCCCTCCATACCAGGCAACATCCTGGTGAACCTCCTCTGCACCTTCTCCAAAGCATCCACATCCTTTTGGTAATGCAGCGACCAGAACTGTGTGCAGTATTCCAAATGTGGCCGAACCAAAGTCTGTATCCAACTGTAACATGACCTGCCAACTCTTGTCAATTCCCAGCACACTGAGCCCACTGAGCTGACTGTGTAACTGGGCAGGTCCGGAATTTATTTGACTAATCTCAAATTGTGCCACATACACACTCCTGCCACTGTGTAATCAGTGCGCACAAAGGGTAATTCAAAACAACCAGAAGGCTGGTCTAAGCAGGATGCTATCGCCAAGGTCAGAGAAAAGCATTCAAGTGCGCAATACAAAAAGGGGTGGCATCATTTAAAACTTCAGAGCTGAGAGGTCACTATTGTTCAGCATTAATATATTCATTCATTTTGTACCAAAGAGTTTTTGGACACAGATTCCCCATCTGGAGATGGTGACCAACTGGTTTGCCAATACCTGCCAGGTATCTGTCTGAAGTGTAGTGAGGAACAAGTTATTCAGTATAACCGAACAGAGCATCAACCCGTCCCATTTCTCATGTACCCCTCCCCCCAGTGCCGAAACAGCACCCCCACCTCCAGCAATCAGTTCAAAAATTACATTGAAGTCTGAGAAACAGGTAGCAGCATATCCTGTTTTATTTACGTAATGAAACGAGAGAGAGAAAATTGGAGGGTGAAGATAGTAGATCATTTCCACAATGGAGCCAATGTCCAGGTTACTAATTTAACCAGGAAATTAAGTATGCTACACTGAGCTGGCCACTTGACACAACAGTTAGTACAATTAAACCTGGGAGCTATATTTCGAGGTCAGTGGGGTCCAAAACCATGGGTCATGACCCCGAGTGGAGTCTCGCAACAAATAATTGACATTGCAAGTTCCAAGGCAGCAGAGATTCAGATTTGGCAGTACTGGGATTGCTTTGTCTGAGGTCCTGATCGTTGACACCAACAGAGCAAAAACCCACTCCCTCCCAATTTTCACTCTGCAGATCACACTTAGTGGGAAGCATTAAAATGGGGTCACAACAGAAAGAAAGTTTGGGAAAAACTGTTCAGGTGAGCATCATTCAAGAACATTTCAAGAATTGGGTTATCCAAACTGCTTACCCATGGAATACAACAGTACTATCTTGAAAGACTGGTGACCACCAAGTAGGTTAACAAATAAAGAGTTTATTTAGGCAAATAACTATTTAGAATGAGATAACGGCTGCCGTATTTCTCGACTCTAAACTCCTAACAGTAATACCTGTACTCAGCCCCAGTATTCGCGCTCTCCAGCCCGATTCGCCCTACAGGTCACATGATCCTTTAAAGGGACACACTGCCATATCTCTCCCACTTTAAGTTCCTGCTAATACATTTCAATAACAATGGAACTATTGACAATACTACACACCAAATGGATCTCAACACAGTCCCTTATAAGGTAAGTCAGTCCAGGGACTTCCTTTGAGCGTCATAATTCACTACAGCTGTTCCCGCAGTAGACGTAACTTCAGTTTGAGCCTTTATGGGTTGACTCTTGACTTGTGAAGGTGCGCTCGTGCAGATAATTTCCCCAGTTCCCCATGAACATTACCTCGGGGTAGCTTGCTGCAACATTACTTTCATCCGTATAAATATCACTGACAGGCATTGTAGGGCAGGCGATTAAAAAATTACGGCTAGTCCCTCTTCTTTGATTTGCGAGTAAGCATTGGTCAGAGTCGCCGAGGTATAGGCGATAGGCCTTTCTGCAACATCTTCCATCCAGTGCATTAAAACCTCTCCGATTCCATAAAGAGACATGCCGCGGGTAAGAATCTCTTTTGAGGGGTCAAAATTCATAGAATCCGATGATGCAGAAGGCGGCCATTTGGCCCATTGAGTCTGCACCGACCCTTCGAATGAGCACTCTATCCATATCCACTCATCCAACCCCCCCTTCCAAAATGCACATTCCTGGACATTAAAGGGCAATTTAGAATGGCCAATCCACCTAACCCATATATTTTTGGACTGTGGGAGGAAACCGGAGCACCCGGAGGAAACCCACACAGACACGGGGAGAACATACAAACTCCACACAGTGACTCAAGCAGAAATTGAACCCAGGTCCCTGGAGCTGTGAGGCAGCAGTGCTAACCATTGTGCCACCATTCTGTGGAGTCGGAGTTTTGTTTGTTGGCTTCTGTAGGCTCTGCCTAGCCTTTCACTTCCCCCTAATGTCACCCCTCCTATTGCAGGCAAAACATGCAGCTGCCCTGAATTTACATCTCTCTTGCAGGTGATCTCCCACACACCAATAGCATTCTTCATAGCTCCTAATCTGTGGGTCATATTCCCAATATCTCTGCACTCTCTCTCCGAGCCTCTTTACTGTTTACGTTCTGCACCTTCATCCTTGTCGCCACAACTGCCAGCAGCCTCCCATCAAATCTGGTGGACCTCGCCTGCGTGCACACTCTGCCCCCCCATTTTGGCACTTTCCATAGCCTGGGAGACCTCTAAGGTAATCTTTGCCTCTGTGAACAATTTCGGTTTTTCTTGGCCATGTCTTTAACCCCACAGACTAGCCAGTCTCTCGACATGCCGTTGAGTGCAGTCCTGAACATGCAATGCACAGTCGTCTGTTTTAAGAATGCCTTGATTGCTGCTGCAGTCTCCCCTGGGGCTTGTCGTTGAATTAAATTTGAATCGTTACATTATCGCCAAGGGCTTCGGGTGCTAATGTCCCTTAACAAAATCCACAAGCTCCTCAAAGGTTTGCGAGTCAGGAGCATCTGGAGAAGTCAGACTTCTAATCAAGTTATAGGTCGGGGCCCCGCAGGCTGTTAATGGGGTAACCCGCTGCTTCTCTTTCCGCAACCCCCTCCACCCGCTTCCCCAGTAAATTTCATAGACTTTAATGGAATAGCGCAGGGTTCTACATACAATCCTGACTGCTCCAGGTTAGGATCAAATGGCTCAAGTTTCCCAAAAAGGGCATTTTGACACACTCAACCTGCTGAACGATTTGCTTCCACACAAAATCTCTCTCAATTCCTGCAGCAGCAGGAAGGCACTCCGATTGGTCCTCGTCACCAAATGTAGTATCTTGAAAGCCAACCGAGTAAACAGTTTACTAAGGCAAATAATTATTGACAGAGAATGCACTCCATGACTCCACGGTAAAACCCGTGCTCAGACCCAGGATTCGCGTGCTCCAGCCCGATGTGCCCTATGGGTCACATGACCCTGAGACCTCATCCCCTTAAATGTTACCGCAACAACCAAGGAAGATAAACTTAGGGTTTGACCAAGGGGGATAACTCAGGAATATAACCCTGAGCAAAAGCAAAGGGTTGATCAAGGCACCAAGACTGGAACTCTGAATAAAGCTGTGGTGGCACAGTGGTTAGCACTGCTGCCCCATAGCTCCAGGGACCCGGGATCAATTCCAGCCTCAGATGACTGCCTGTGTGGAATTTGCACTTTCTCCCCGTGGGTTTCCTCCGGGTGCTCCGCTTTCCTCCCACGGTCCTAAGATATGCAGGTTAGGTGGATCGGCCATGCTGAATTGTCCTTAGTGTCCAAGAGGTTGGGTGGGGTTACGGGGATGGGGCGCGGCATGCGTTTAGGTGGGGTGCTCTTTCTGGGCCGGTTCAGACTCGATGGGCTGAATGGCCTCCTTCTGCATTGCAAATTCTACGATGCTATGATATTCAGGAGTTCAGTGTGTGAAAAAGAAATACAATGCTGGCAGACATTAAGCCTTAAAGGTTCTTGTAAATCAATCAAAAACATGTCTAACTGTGTGAACTAATTTAGATTTGGCATTTACCTTCTGCTTTCACGTATATTTTTTCACATCTTTACTTGGGTCTGGTTCTTATTCACTTTCTCACTCGTGTTATTTTTTTTTCTCCCATTGAAGGGGAGCAGCAGACAGAGGAATAACCCGCTGGTGGCTATCAAATGCCAGCATTGTGCAAGGGGCCTGAGAGACCAATAACCCATTGAACTCTGCAGGTGCTGCTGAGTTCTTACATGCATGAGACAGCGATGGCGGTTCATATCCACCTGCGAAGCATTCTGCTTATGAAATGGGAGTGAGCCTGCTCCTCTTTGTTTGGCTACAGTCTCAGCTGTGTGGAGCAGGGGACCATGAATGATTCCTGTATGAGCATTGACCCTCTTTTTATGTTTCCCTCATGCACTATCACTTCACTGGGCAGCGATATTGCGCTATGTTCCAGTCCCAATAATTCTAGCTGTCATGGCCAGCCACCTTCATAAATGTCAACTTAATTCCAAATTCTGCAGCTATAGTCTACCTCGCACCAAATCCCATTCACCCATCACTAATCTACTCGGTGATCAAAATTGTGCCTCCTGGTCTCTTCCCCATCTCGCCGTCAGGTCTATAACTGTCTTTGTTCCAATTCTGACTTCTTATTTATCCCCCCGCCCCCGACTATGCCCACCACTGACAGCCATGTCTCGAGGCACATTAGCCTCAAGTTCTGGAATTTTGCATTGAACTGTGCAGTCCCGGCTACTGCATCAGTGCCACATCTTCCTTCAGATTTCAGACTTGGTGCCTTGATCGACCCTTTATTTTGCTTGGTTCCATTCTCGGGTTATTTCCCCTTGGTCCAACCCTAACTTTACCTTCCTTGGTTGTGCTCCATGGGTAGGCAGTTTAGATAATCCAATTCTTCAAATCTCTGTGAATGATATTCAGCCGAAGCTGCCGCCATCATCTCGAAAAGTGTTTCCCATACTTACTTTCTGCTGTGACCTCATTTTAATGCTTCCCACTTAGTGCGAGCCCAGAGAGAAAACTGGGGAGGGTAGAGGTAACTCGGCTATTGAGCAGGATGGAGGTTAAAACAGCACAAAAGACAATCGAGATGGCACGGTGGCAAGCACTGCTGCCTCACAATGTCAGGGACCCGGTTCAATTCCTGCCTTGGCTGGAATTGAACATTCTCCCCATGTTTGTGTGGGTCTCCTCCGGATGCTCCGACTTCCTTCTACAGTCCAAAACAAGTGCAAGTTAGGTGGATTGGCCATGCTAAATTGCCCCTTCGTGTCCGTGGGGTTACCAAGATAGAGCAGAGGAGTGAGCCTAGGTGGGGTGCTCTTTCGGTGGGTCGGTGCAGATCTGATGAAATTAAAAATGAAATGAAATGAAAATCGCTTATTGTCACAAGTAGTTACTGTGAAAAGCCCCTAGTCGCCACATTCCGGCACCTGCTCGGGGAGGCTGGTACGGGAATCGAACCCACGCTGCTGGCCTGCCTGGGTCTGCTTTAAAAGCCAGCTATTTAGCCCAGTGTGTTAAACCAGCCCCTTGCTAAACCAGCCCCTAATATGGAAGCGCCCAACGTGGGGCTCGAACCCACGACCCTGGGATTAAGAGACCGATGCTCTAGGGACTGAGCAAGCCGGGCTGATGGGCCGAATGGCCTCCTTCTGCACTGCAGGGATTCTATGAACTCATCTACAATTTTGCATGCTCTGTTGGTGCCAGTGATCGGGTACCAGAGCTCATTAAATTTCAACACACCATCTGCAAAAAACCTTGTATTTATTTCAAGGGGCCTCACAGCCAATCGCAGGACTGCAAAATATGAGTCTGCACTCCACAGCAGTCATTACTGCCTCAGAGCCCATGACCCCAATTGCTTTCCCCATGACCCCACACGGGGTTGTGAATCACAATTTTGGAACCCTACATCTAGAGAAATAATGCGACCTGTAATAGTGCTAACTGCTCCATCAAGTTGCTAGCTTGAGGTCGCGCACAGGCTTTCCTGGTGAGATTAGCAATTATATTGCGCAGGTGATTCACCACCCTTCACCTCAGCTGACCCTCTCCACTTCTCTTTCCTCTGTCCTGATGTCTCCTTCTCTGCCTGAGCACAGGTCTTTCACCCCCATTTGGGGCCGAGTAAAGAGGCAGGAGGGCACAGGAATTGGCAACCAAAGCCGGCAAACCATCTGCCGGCAGCATCCCACCTTGGGCCATTTCCCAGAGGTGGGATTGGGAAACAGAGGGGCTACCTGCCCACATCTTAATTGAAACATATAAGATCCTGAGGAGCGTTGACAGGTGTCTATGGAAAGGAACATCGAATCATAGAAATTACAGTGCCGAAGGAGTCCATTCAGCCTATCGTGTCTGTGCCGGCCCTTGGAAAGAACACCCTACTTAAGCCCACTCCTCCATCCTATCCCTGTAACCCAGTAATCCCACCTAACCTTTTGGACACAAGGGGCAAGCACCCAGAGGAAACCAAGCAGACACAGGGAGAAAGCACAAACTCGAGTCATCAGAGGCTGGAATTGAACCTGGGTCCCTGGAGCTGTGAGGCAGCAGTGCTAACCACTGTGCCACCGTGGATGTTTCTACTTGTGGGAGAATCAAGAACTAGCGGGTCACTGTTTAAAAATAAAGAGTCATCCATTTAAAACGGAAATGAGGCAAAATTCTCTCAAAAGGTAGTGAGTCTTTGGAATTCTCGTCCTGAAAGGGTGGCGGAAGCAGAGTCTTTGAATATTTTTAAGGCAGAGGTGGATAGATTCTTGGTCAGCAAGGAGGTGATAGGTTATTGGGGTTAGTTGGGATGCAGATTTGAGGTTACTGTCAGGCGGGCCCAAGGGGTTGAATAGTCTACTCCTGTTCTTTGTATGTACGTAAGCGGTGGGTAGCCTATTAAGGCTTATTGCCAGAGGCCAACATGAATTTTCCAAAAGAATGATGCCCCCCCCCCCCCCCCAAAGGGGTGAGGGACAGACCAGTTGCCTGCAGATGGCCTCCCGGCTAACAGACTGGAGTGGGGTGGGGGGCTAGCATTCCACGCAGGTTTTGAGGCCCTCCCCGCCTGCTGACCACAGGCCACCCTGTGGAGGGGAACTGGAGGGGATCTCCCTCCACAATGGTAGCTCGGCTCCTGGGACTATTGGCTAATTTAAAACCTTTGAAAGTTGCAGAAAGGGCACCTTGAGATGGGTGCGCCATCTCTCTCTCTCTCACTCCTGAACTGTGGGCAGTTGCTTGGCCGGTAATTGGGGTCCTGATCCCCAAACACAAAATCATGCGCCGGGAGTTAATGTCTGTCTGCTTACACCTCTTTGAAGAAAGAACCTTGGGACATATTACTGCATTAAAGACATTATATAAATTCAAGTTGCTGTTGATAAATTGTTCAATACCAGAGGACTAAGTTACTACGTCATTTGGAGAGCTGAATGACTCGAGGGGAAAACAAATCAAAGAGAAAGGATGGCGGGTTACAATGCCAAGCAAGGGAGTTGTGACACAGGCAACCGTTGCTGTATTTCCAACAGCTTCTGAAAATTGCACAGCTTCATTTGGATGGCATTACTACAAGCTGCAAGCAATGCTGCGGGTTCTTTGGCTAGTAGAAGGTTTTCACTCCAGATGGAGCCAACTGCGATACACAAATGCTCTGGGAAAAGAGGCTGCAGAGGAGAGACAGACTTTTTTACAGGCTTTGTAAATCCTGAGTGCTCGGTGCTCCGCCTGGACAGGAGCCAGTACTCCGTGATTTGAAGACTACAGATGACAGTCCAAAGAGTCACCTCCGAGTGTGCTGGAAGAAAATCAATCTCCACCTTGGCAGGTGGAGCACACATTAGGAGCAGCATAATCTATGTTCCACCAGATCAGCAGGACCAGCAAGGTGCAAACCTGGAGTGAACGTTTGTCCAGACACTGGACTGTGAAGCAGCAGTATATTTGTACATCTCTGATTCACCTGAATGAGGATTTGTGATGAAATTTTTTTTGTGTGGGCGCACGGGTTTTTATCTGTTATACACTCCCCCTGCCTCAGCTGGTTACATCATGACATGTGGACAGTAGCGGGTCCCTTGTTGATCTCGCATTCTCCTCGTTTCAGCGGATCACCCTCTCCCCAACTCTCCCTCCTGTCTCACACTTTAAACTCTTCCTAACGCGGGCCATATGCTCCCTTTCTCCGCTGGTCATGTCTACCACTCACTTTCTTCTTAAACTAGCTTCAGCCAGCAAAGCCCTTCACAAATTCACTCCAGTTAAGCTGTAGGACACAGGACACTGAATGAGTCATTGCTTTGTCCTTGAAACTCGACTCAATAGCCTAAGGAAAGATATACTGGGAAAGAACTGGTAGCACTGCTGCCTCACAGCGCCAGGGACCCGGGTTCAATTCCCGCCTTGGGTGTACGCTTCCACCGTGTCAACGTGGGCTTCCTCCGGGTGCTGCGATTTCCTCCCATAGTCCAAAGATGTGCATGTTAGGTGGATTGGCCGTGATAAATTGTCCCTTAGTGTCGAAGGATGTGTAGATTCGGTGGGTTACGGAGATAAGGGGTGGGATTCTCCGACCCACTGCTGGGTCAGAGAATCACCGGGGGACGGGTTGAATCCCGCCCCCGCCGGCCGCCAAATTCTCCGGCACCGGATATTCGGCGGCGGGAATCGCGCCGCGCCGCTGGGCGCCCCCCCCCCCCGCCCCGGCGATTCTCCAGCCCGCAATGGGCCGAAGTCCCGCTGCTGTCATGCCAGTCCCGCCGACGTGACTCAAACCACCTACCTTACTGGCGGCGCGGGCGGGTTCCGGGGTCCTGGGGGGGGGCGCGGGGCGATCTGACCCCGGGGGCTGCCCCCAAGGAGGCCTGGCCCGTGATCGGGACCCACCGATCTGCGGGCGGGCCTGTGCCGTGGGGGCACTCTTTTCCTTCCGCCTCGGCCACAGTCTTCACCATGGCCGATGTGGAAGTGACCACCCCCCCCCCCCCCCCCCCATGCCCGGGGATGACATCAGCAGCCGCTGACGCTCCCGCGCAGACTTCCGCCAATCGGTGAAGTTCTTTCGGCCCCGGCTTGTGTGGCGTCAAAGGCCTTTCCCGCCGGCTGGTGGCGCGCCAATGACTCCGGCACGGGGCTAGCCCCTCAAGGGGCAGTACTTACTGGATTTGATTTGTCCTGCTTTTGTGTACAGGACATACCTGGGCAACTTTACACATTGCAGAGTAGATGCCAGTGTTCTAGCTGTACAAAAACAGTTTGGCTAGGGGTGCGGCAAGTTCTGGAACACTGTTGACGGAATATTTTCAGGGCCCATAGCCTTTGCAGTATCCAGTAGCTTCAGCCGTTTCTTTATATCATGTGGAATGAACTGAATTGGCTGACGACAGATCTGTGATGCTGGTATACCTCTGAAGGAGGCCAAATGGATCATCCACTTGGCGTTTCTAGCTGAAAAGGTTTGTAACAGATTCAGCCTTATCTTTTGCACTGATGTGCTGGATCCTCCATCATTGAGGAGTAATCAGCAGGCATTTTCCTTGCCCATGTTTGACCTGATGCCATGAGACTTCACGGGTCCTGGAGTCTATGTTGAGGACTCCCCGGCCAACTCTCTCCTGGTGATACGTCATTGTGCTGCCACCTATGTTGGCTTTGGTGGGTTTGGCCTGCTAATGGGACAGAACATATCCAAGGATAGTGATGGTGGAGACTGGGACATTGTAAGGTATGATTCCATGAATATGATTTTGTCAGGCTGCTGCTTGACCAGTCTGTAAGACAACTCTCCCAATTGTAGCACAAGCCTCTGGTTATTAGTAAGAAAGGCTTTGCAAGGGTGATGGAGCTGGGTTTGCCATTGTTGTTTGCAGTCCCGAAGTTGTCTTAAGGAACGCCTTAAAGGAGAAGAAGTAGAGAGGCTTAGGGAGGAAACCCCAGAGTTTGGGGCCCAGACAGTTCAAATAAGAACACTGCTGAATGGGATCAATGTTTAAATAAAACTACAAAGATTTAGCAGCATCAGCCTGCTGCCCATTACAAGTAGAATAGTGTCACAAAGCATTGTATAAATGGCCCAATACTATCCAAGCGCTGTCTACTCCAAATAACTCGGTGATGGCTTTCTGCATTTAAAGATTTGAGTTATCTAATTTTGAATTAAAGCAGATAGCTACACTCATATTTTTGACTCATATACGGGGCTGATGAGACCATGTTGCAAATGCAGAAGACTCCAACACAGTTTAAACCAGAGAAGAAAACAGCACACAGCACAAAAAATCTGTGGGTTTGAAAGGCCTTACACTTTGCAATAAAGAAATATGACTCTTTGTAAAATGCTGACGTTAGGACTGTTTAAGATTCAGTGCACGACTCCCACTTTCTCCTCTTTGTTCCACAAAGAACAGACTTGGGCAGTAGATGCTTCTGGTTCCATACTTCTGGTAAAAATAAATCTTTGCCAGTACAATCTCATCCAGTTCGGCATTGAAAGGAGGTAAGCTATGCATTCTTGACAGTCTCACAGGAGGTTGAGGACTTGTCATTCTTTTCTGGGACTGGTTGAGCCCTGCAGCTCTCCTTAACTCATACCCCTGCATACCAGCTCTCTGCGCTGTCCTTATCATTCATCTCCTGCTTACAAAGGTCAACCACTTATCAAAATGAGGTACAAACACTTAATTACCTCCTTCTCAATACTGCCAATCAACTCCAGTCAGAGACCGGTTTCGAAGGAACCAGCATTATTAGAGGATGAAACCAGTCATTATTCATGGTTCATGTTCTCCTGAGATTTTTCATCATTCTGAGGGATAACACATTCCAATAAAACTGTGGGATTATAGCAGCATCTGTTTCAGCACACTGTGGTCCAGCTTTTCCACGGATTTTTTCCTCAAAGCATGTAAGCCTACGCCAATCCTGACCTGCTGTTTCTTTGGTAATGTTAAGGACCATGACTACTGCCCCACAGCGCCAGGGACCTGGGTTTGATTCCAGCCTTGGGTGACTGTGTGGCGTTTCTACGTTCCCCCCTTATCTGTGTGGGTTTCCTCCCACAGTCCAAAGACGTGCAGGTTAGGTGGATTTGCCATGATAAATTGTCCCTTAGTATCCAAAGATTAGGTGAGGTTACTGGGTTACAGGGATAGGGCGGGGGAGTGGGACTTTCGGAGTGTTGGCGCAGATGCGATGGGCCGAATGTCCTTCTGCACTGTAGGGATTCTTTGGACTCATTCTTAATTTAACTCTGTAACAAAGGTTTCAAACAATTAAAAACAGTTTACTAGCAGGAATACTCATGGGATATTAATTAACCTCTTAAGCATACATGACGTATTTTCCATGTGTTCCTGCACTCCTCCCCACCTAATGATGTCTACCTCTGCAATTTGTTGTATTCAGACGACAAAACAAAGTCAAATTCTATCAAGAAGCTTAAACAGAAAATGTTGGAAATGCACAGCATGACAGTCAGCGTCATCAGAGAGATTAACAGAGTGTGTATCCTTCATAGATACCCAAAGCAAAAAGAAAAGCAAATGCCTGTATAAAGTTGGTAAAAGAAAAGAGCCCTGAAGGGAACAAAAAGGTGAAAGTCAACTCCAATTACTGAGAGGGAGTTAATCGGTCCAATGATCTGTAAACTCAAGAGAAATTTGTTAGATAATGTAAAAGATCTTCTCAATACGGCAATAGATAGTCATTAGGGGAAAAACAGATAGCTTGAATGAAGAAAAGGCACGGGAGGGGCCCACACAAACAATCTGCAGAATTTGCCATATTTTCTCTTTTTACGTTACATGCAGAATTAATTTCCAACACCCCCTATACGAACATCTCACGTCCGTGCTCCACTTCACTCTCCACTATCAAATTCTGACCTTTCAACTCTTATACCCCTGCCTTCAGAAAGCGTCTGAAATCTATAAACGCACCATCAACCGTACCCCTCCCCTTAAATTCCCTTACATTCTGCCCAGTTTACACCTCTCTGGTCGCACATTCTGCCCAGTTTACACCTCTCTGGTCGCACATTCTGCCCAGTTTACACCTCTGTGGTCGCATGCTCAGAGATTCTTTATCATCAGAAACTGCAGGATTTGGACTGTGCGCAGTGTCCGGAATTCCAGGATTCCTGGAAGAGGTAGGTTTTGGGGGGTCTCAGGGCGGGGAGGTTCAGGGAGTAGGACAATGAGAGATTTGGGTGTTGACAAAGAGGCTGGGGTTGGCAGGAACTCCTGCAGTTACCAGAACTTAAAAGACGGTTGATGGAGACTCCCCCCACAGATAACATACAGTACAGGAGGCCATTCGGCTCATCGAGTCTGCACCGACCCACTTAAGCCCTCACTTCCACCCTATTCCCGTAACTCAATAACCCCTCCTAATCTTTTTGGTCACTAAGGGGAATTTATCAAATGCCAATCCACCTAACCTGCACGTCTTTGGACTGTGGGAGGAAACCGGAAACCCCGGAGGAAACCCACGCAGACACGGGGAGAACGTGCAGACTCCGCACAGACAGTGACCCAGCGGGGAATCGAACCTGGGACCCTGGCGCTGTGAATCCACAGTGCTATCCACTATGCTACCGTGCTGCCGAACGAGCTTGCCACAACGTGCTGCCCCACGCCAACCTTAAAATTGAGGCTGGGTGAGAAATGGCCTTGGAGTGGTCAATAGTTGGCCACTTAAAGTCCTTATTTTGGGCAAGGGCTGAGGCCTTGCCTGCCCCAGTGTAAAATTGCAGAGAGGTCAGGAACCCAACAGTAAGCTCCACTGAGGAATTCCCCACCTGCAAACCCACTGGTGGGGGAGTGTAAAATTCTGCCCCTTGTTACAACATTAAGTGCGATAACAAAGACAGTCTAACTGAGCTGTTATGTTGCATATGGCGTGCGCCGGTTAAATAGCTGGAAAGGCCAAAATTGAGATCCGCGCCAGGCGCGAATCAGTTCACGATGTAACTGGGTCACTCCACTCCCGGTGGCGTGTTACGGATCCCAGCCAAACGTGGCGAGAGACACCAATTAAAACCAAGGGAGGGGGGTGAAGGGCAGGTATGAAGGGGCATCCTAAAGAGTGGGGGAGCTTAAGGGTGGGGGTCCTGAAAGGGGATGGAAGAGGCAAGAGGAAGGGAGAGGGAGGCCTTAAAAGGAAGGGCCCTAAACCACCCCACAGCGGGGTATCCTGACTGGTGGGCTGTGGATAATGTCCATGAGTGTGGGGTGTGACATTGCCCATGGGTGGGAAGATGTGGGGGACCCTCAAGTTCACTTAGAGATCGGGGCACCCTTTCAAAATGGCGGCCCCATCTCTTTGGTAGCCAGTCTCGCCGGTGAGTTCAGCTCCCCACTGCTGAAAGAATTGCAACCTAGACCAGGGAGAAATTGCACAAGGCCCAAAATAATGATTAAGTGTGGGTAAATACCGGTGTGAATGTCACCGATAAAAGCCGGCAGGTTGGGATAATGGAGGGAGGTATGGTAAGTCAGTGCCTGCAGGACAGGAGGGAGAAAACTGGTGTGGAGGAATCACCCTGGCAAACCGCCCAAAAGGACACTTGAAATTTTTACATTAAATCTTTTGGTCAAATATTGGAATAGTTTAGTATTAAGGTGGTCAACTGTCCAGTTTTAACTAGTGCGGTTTAGTGGCTAACTACAAAACCAGGTAGTCCAACTCTCATTTTATTTTACATGTGTGGATGGGCCTGTTATGTCGGTGCATGCAGTCGGTGTTCTAAACGAAACACAGCACTTGTTATCTCCAATCAGTGTATTGAAAATAAAGCAAGGGGAGGCGGTGGCATTGTCACTGGACTAGTAACCCAAAGACCCAGGGTAATCCTCTGGGGACCCGGGTTTGAATCCTACCAGGGCAGATGGCGGAACTTGGTGCACAGCACTCAACAAAAATCCAGATGGCTCCAGGAGGATGGCCATGTCTCAGTGCTGAAAATCACTCAGGAAGGTACAAAGTCTGGTGTTGGATGTAGTCAAAAGTCTGGCAGAAAGTGCAAGAGTGAGAGAAGTGGAGAACTAGGGGCGTTGCTCAGTTCCATTGGCCCCTTCAAACCACATCTATAATTGTGCAATGTTTTAAAGGGGGTGGGGGGGGGGGGGCTGGCATGGATATATCATCCCGCCACTGCCAATGAAAATATGGGAAACACAAAAGGTGTACCAACTGGCACAGGGGTTTGACAAGCTGCCTTTTGGTTAGTAAAGATTCCACTGCTCTCCAAACTGACTACTTTTGGCAAGTGGTGGAGTTTATGCACCTGGCAAATGTGAAAGGAGGTGATTCCGATGTGGAGTCCAAGCACCAACAACCAACGTCCACCCAACAGGTGGAAACATCTTCTCTACATTCATCTAATCAAGCCCTTTCTTACCTTGCAGGATTCTCCAAGTATGAACTGATGAAGCAGAACCTCTCTCTACCAGCCCAATTATGTCCCATCCGTACAAACAATAGTCAGACTTTCAAAACACACTGGAATATGTCTTTCAGAATAAACGTCCCTTTGTAAATGTGCTGAAAACTTGTAATCCATCTTACTGACCTGGTACCAGAGTATTCCAACCTTTAATTCATCAGATAAGTGTGTGTAAAAGACCACAATTTTACAAAGAAGAATTTTTAAAAAATCATGTTTGAAACTTGAATAAAGAGCTCTGTTTCGGGTTGTATAAAACTCATCGCTTATGTAGTCAATTGAATCTTCAAAATGCAATAGGCTCATTTATAACGTTATGTTTCAGGTTCCTTAAAATGCTCTTGTGGAAGATCAGTTTGCTGTAACTAATATGCAGCGCTGCCCTAATTAATGTGGCTGGTCGCCATTTCATTGCGTCCATGACAGCCAAGGGCTTTCAGAACAAGAGGTGAGGAAAAGGGTCCTTAACCTTCTCCACCTTCTGAACCTCACACTTGACCCACCTCAAGAGACCAGAAATTAGCATTCATAACAAGCTAAGTGTTGGCTGTGTATAGGTTGAGAAATTACATTTGGAGCTGACCTTTTGCATGCTGCTTGTTGAGTTTAAGCATTCAGTTACAAGCCACAAATTGCTTAGCTGCCTTGGTGCATTCTCCATAACCAGTTACTAATCAGATAAGAGCCATACAGACACTACAACAAAGATACTTCATTTTTAAGGAAGAAGGAACTTGCATCAATATAGAGCCTTTCATAACCTCAGGATGTTCCAAAGGGCTTTACAGTCCATTTTTGAAGTGTAGTTCTGTTGTGATGTCGGAAGCAATGGTAGCCAGTTTGGGTAGCTAATTTGCACACAGCAATGTCTCACAAATGGCAATGTGGTAAATGACCAGACTATGTGTTGTTTTTTTTTCCATAAATTTAGAGTACCCAATTCATTTTTTTTCCAATTCAGGGGCAATTTATCGTGGCCAATCCACCTAGCCTGCACATCTTTGGGTTGTGGGGGCGAAACCCACGCAAACACGGGGAGAATGTGCAAACTCCACACGGGCAGTGACCCAGAGCCGGGATCGAAGCTGGGACCTCGGCGCCGTGAGACCGCAGGGCTAACCCACTGCACCACCGTGCTGCCCCTATGTGGTTTTTTTTTTAAAGTGATAATAAAAGCTAAAATACTGAGGATGCTGGAAATCTAAATAAAACAGAAAATGTTGGAAAATCTCTGCAGGTCTGGCAGCATCTGTGGAAAGAGACTCAGGAATGCTTTGTGGAACACCTTCACTCAGTCCGCAAGTATGACCCTAACCTTCCTATCACTTGCCATTTCAACTCGCCGTCCTGCTCTTATGCCCATATGTCCGTCCTTGGCCTGCTGCAATGTTCCAGTGAAGTCCATCACAAACTGGAAGAATGCACCTCATCTTCCAATTAGGCACTTTGCAGTCTTCTGGACTCAACATTGAGTTCAAAACTTAAGACCATGAATGCTTTGTTTGCACTGAGTGCTGAATTTGGTGCTTTTTGAGTGGGATAGTGAGAGTTTGGTGACCGAGGGAGTACAAGGCTTCATTTTTATCTAAAGTTTAGTCTTTCTTTTATTTAGTTAATTAACTTAAAAGTTGCTGTTTGGTTTAGAAGGTGAATTTTCAATCAGCTTTAAACAGGCTTCTACTTCTAGGCACTTGCAGCTGGAGCTTGTTAATTAGTTAATTGGATTAGGCCAGTTTTTCAGAGGCTAGATTCACAGTATAAAAGTGATCCCCTACAGTGCAGACTTTGTTTGCACTGAGTGCTGAATTTGGTGATTTTTGAGTGCGATAGTGAGAGTTTGGTGACCGAGGGAGTGCTGAATTTGGTGCTTTTTGAGTGCGATAGTGAGAGTTTGGTGACCGAGGGAGTTAGGTGAGGAGGGAGTAAGGTGCTCCTTTCATTTTGTTTCCGACATTTCCGCAAAGAGTGCGAAGAGAGCCAGGAGTTTACAGGAAGTGTAGCTGACTGGGAGCAGAGTCGGAGGGCGGAGATCTAGTTAGTCCACACAGCAGCTATATTCTGTAAGGTAAGAGGGGATGGAGGCTAGGCCAGTTCCATGCTCCTCCTGTAGGATGTGGGTGGTGAGGGATACCACCGGTGTCCCCACTGACTATACCTGCGGGAAGTGCACCCAACTTCAGCTCCTCAAAGACCGTGTTAGGGAACTGGAGCTGAAGCTGGATGAACTTCGGATCATCCGGGAGGCAGAGGGGGTGATTGAGAAGAGTTACAGGGAGGTAACCACACCCAAGGTACAGGACAAGAATAGCTGGGTTACAGTCAGGGGGAAAAAAACAAACAGGCAGACAGTGCAGGGATCCCTCGTGGCCGTTCCCCTTCAAAACAAGTATACCGTTTTGGATGCTGTTGGGGGGGATGACCTACCGGGGGAAGGCCCTAGCGGCCAGGTCTCTGGCACTGAGTCTGGCTCTGGGGCTCAGAAGGGAAGGGGGGAGAATAGAAAAGCAATAGTTGTAGGAGATTCAATGGTTAGGGGAATAGATAGGAGATTCTGTGGTCGCGAGCGAGACTCCCGGAAGGTATGTTGCCTCCCGGGTGCCAGGGCCAGGGATGTCTCGGATCGTGTCTTCAGGATCCTTAAGGGGGAGGGGGAGCAGCCAGAAGTCGTGGTGCACATTGGTACCAACGACATAGGTAGGAAAAGGGGTGTGGAGGTAATAAACAAGTTTAGGGAGTTAGGCTGGAAGTTGAAAGCCAGGACAGACAGAGTTGTCATCTCTAGTTTGTTGCCGGTGCCACGTGATAGCGAGGCTAGGAATAGGGAGAGAGTGCAGTTGAACACGTGGCTGCAGGAATGGTGTAGGAGGGAGGGCTTCAGGTATTTGGATAATTGGAGCGCATTCTGGGGAAGGTGGGACCTGTACAAGCAGGACGGGTTGCATCTGAACCAGAGGGGCACCAATATCCTGGGAGGGAGGTTTACTAGTACTCTTCGGGAGGGTTTAAACTAATTTGGCAGGGGAATGGGAACCGGATTTGTAGTCCAGCAACTAAGGTAGCCGATATTCAGGACGCCAAAGCATGTAATGAGGCGGTGGGGAAGGGAACACTGACAAAGGAGAGTATTTGCAGGCACGGAGATGGGTTGAAGTGTGTATACTTCAACGCAAGAAGCATCAGGAATAAGGTGGGTGAACTTAAGGCATGGATCGGTACTTGGGACTACGATGTGGTGGCCATCACGGAAACTTGGATAGAAGAGGGGCAGAAATGGTTGTTGGAGGTCCCTGGTTATAGATGTTTCAATAAGATTAGGGAGGGTGGTAAAAGAGGTGGGGGGGTGGCATTATTAATTAGAGATAGTATAACAGCTGCAGAAAGGCAGTTCGAGGAGTATCACCCTATTGAGGTAGTATGGGTTGAAGTCAGAAATAGGAAAGGAGCAGTCACCTTGTTAGGAGTTTTCTATAGGCCCCCCAATAGTAGCAGAGATGTGGAGGAACAGATTGGGAAACAGATTTTGGAAAGGTGCAGAAGTCATAGGGTAGTAGTCATGGGCGACTTTAACTTCCCAAATATTGAGTGGAAACTCTTTAGATCAAATAGTTTGGATGGGGTGGTGCTTGTGCAGTGTGTCCAGGAAGCTTTTCTAACACAGTATGTAGATTGTCCAACCAGAGGAGGGGCAATATTGGATTTAGTACTGGGTAATGAACCAGGGCAAGTAATAGATTTGTTAGTGGGGGAGCATTTTGGAGATAGTGACCACAATTCTGTGACTTTCACTTTAGTAATGGAGAGGGATAGGTACGTGCAACAGGGCAAGGTCTCCAATTGGGGGAAGGGTAAATACGATGTTGTCAGACAAGAATTGAAGTGCATAAGTTGGGAACATAGGCTGGCAGGGAAGGACACAAGTGAAATGTGGAACTTGTTCAAGGAACAGGTGCTACGTGTCCTTGATATGTATGTCCCTGTCAGGCAGGGAAGAGATGGTCGAGTGAGGGAACCATGGTTGACAAGAGAGGTTGAATGTCTTGTTAAGAGGAAAAAGGTGACTTATGTAAGGCTGAGGAAACAAGGTTCAGACAGGGCATTGGAGGGATACAAGATAGCCAGGAGGGAACTGAAGAAAGGGATTAGGAGAGCTAAGAGAGGGCATGAACAATCTTTGGCGGGTAGGATCAAGGAAAACCCCAAGGCCTTTTACACATATGTGAGAAATATGAGAATGACTAGAGCGAGGGTAGGTCCGATCAAGGACAGTAGCGGGAGATTGTGTATTGAGTCTGAAGAGATAGGCGAGGTCTTGAATGAGTACTTTTATTCTGTATTTACAAATGAGAGGGGCGATATTGTTGGAGAGGACAATGTGAAACCGATTGGTAAGCTCGAGGAAATACTTGTTAGGAAGGAAGATGTGTTGGGCATTTTGAAAAACTTGAGGATAGACAAGTCCCCCGGGCCTGACGGGATATATCCAAGGATTCTATGGGAAGCAAGAGATGAAATTGCAGAGCCGTTGGCAATTATCTTTTCGTCCTCACTGTCAACCGGGGTGGTACCAGGGGATTGGAGAGTGGCGAATGTCGTGCCCCTGTTCAAAAAAGGAACTATGGATAACCCTGGGAATTACAGGCCAGTTAGCCTTACTTCGGTGGTAGGCAAAGTAATGGAAAGGGTACTGAAGGATAGGATTTCTGAGCATCTGGAAAGACACTGCTTGATTAGGGATAGTCAGCACGGATTTGTGAGGGGTACGTCTTGCCTTACAAATCTTATTGAATTCTTTGAGGAGGTGACCAAGCATGTGGATGGAGGTAAAGCAGTGGATGTAGTGTACATGGATTTTAGTAAGGCATTTGATAAAGTTCCCCATGGTAGGCTTCTGCACTAAGTAAGGAAGCATGGGATAGTGGGAAATTTGGCCAGTTGGATAACGAACTGGCTAACCGATAGAAGTCAGAGAGTGGTGGTGGATGGCAAATATTCAGCCTGGATCCCAGTTACCAGTGGTGTACCATAGGGATCAGTTCTGGGTCCTCTGCTGTTTGTGATTTTCATTAATGACTTGGATGAGGGAGTTGAAGGGTGGGTCAGTAAATTTGCAGACGATACGAAGATTGGTGGAGTTGTGGATAGTAAGAAGGGCTGTTGTCGGCTGCAAAGAGACATAGATAGGATGCAGAGCTGGGCTGAGAAGTGGCAGATGGAGTTTAACCCTGAAAAGTGTGAGGTTGTCCATTTTGGAAGGACAAATATGAATGCGGAATACAGGGTTAACGGTAGAGTTCTTGGCATTGTGGAGGAGCAGAGAGACCTTGGGGTCTATGTTCATACATCTTTGAAAGTTGCCACTCAAGTGGATAGAGCTGTGAAGAAGGCCTATGGTGTGCTCGTGTTCATTAACAGAGGGATTGAATTTAAGAGCCGTGAGGTGATGATGCAGCTGTACAAAACTTTGGTAAGGCCACATTTGGAGTACTGTGTACAGTTCTGGTCGTCTCATTTTAGGAAGGATGTGGAAGCTCTGGAAAAGGTGCAAAGAAGATTTACCAGGATGTTGCCTGGAATGGAGAGTAGGTCTTACGAGGAAAGGTTGAGGGTGCTAGGCCTTTTCTCATTAGAACGGAGAAGGATGAGGGGCGACTTGATAGAGGTTTATAAGATGATCAGGGGAATAGATAGAGTAGACAGTCAGAGACTTTTTCCCCAGGTGGAACACACCATTACAAGGGGACATAAATTTAAGGTGAAAGGTGGAAGATGTAGGAGGGATATCAGAGGTAGGTTCTTTACCCAGAGAGTAGTGGGGGCATGGAATGCACTGCCTGTGGAAGTAGTTGAGTCGGAAACATTAGTGACCTTCAAGCAGCTGTTGGATAGGTACATGGATTACGGGAAAATGATATAGTGTAGATTTATTTGTTCTTAAGGGCAGCACGGTAGCATTGTGGATAGCACAATTGCTTCACAGATCCATGGTCCCAGGTTCGATTCTGGCTTGGGTCATTGTCTGTGCGGAGTCTGCACGTCCTCCCCGTGTCTGCGTGGGTTTCCTCCGGGTGCTCCGGTTTCCTCCCACAGTCCAAAGATGTGCGGGTTAGGTGAATTGGCCAATGATAAATTGCCCTTAATGTCCAAATTGCCCTTGGTGTTGGGTGGAGGTGTTGAGTTTGGGCAGGGTGCTCTTTCCAAGAGCTGGTGCAGACTCAGGGGGCCGAATGGCCTCCTTCTGCACTGTAGATTCAATGATAATCTATGATTAATCTAGGACAAAGGTTCGGCACAACATCGTGGGCCGAAGGGCCTGTTCTGTGCTGTATTTTCTATGTACTCTATTTTCTAATGCTCTGCTCTGCCTTGACCCCCTTTTTTAATCCATGTTTTTTTGTCTCAATGCCCCCTCTTCCCCCACAGGGCCATTGTTGTTTATTCATGTTTGTTCCGAGTTAGAACAGGGCCACTTTAAGAGTTTGCCCCGGGGACATATGGATGATGCCATCGGCAGTTTGGGTGGGCTAACAGTCAGTCTGTTCAAGCAGCCTAAAGACAAATCACCTTTCCAATAAAGCTCTTGTTTGATTTTTACCTCCATGGTCTGCAAGCCTGTATTTCAAAAATACTACAAAGAAACTAGCAACCAAGGACTCCCGGGGAAGAAAGAAAAATTGAAAAATAGTCGATCCACGCTGCAACCAACCTAAAAGAATTAACAAGATAAACATTGCGACACCAAAGGTGGCAATGGATGGGGGGGGGGGGGGGGGTAGCGAATAATAGCAGCAACCATCGAAGGAACCAAAATTTAAATAAAGATTTTGGTGAAAACAGCATCAAAAGAAGCTTGTCATGTGCTCTGCCCAGAAAGTTCTGGAACCGTGTTCCCTATGAGTAGCAAGTAAAGTAACAAATAACCTTCAACAGTAGTTTAGAGCTTTGGGTGTTCCAGACTCTGAGCTCAGGGGTACCTTGTTTGAAAAAAAAGCGAGGTGGTGCTAAAAACTTTGTGGCACATTTGGGCTTACACAAACCTTCCCGTAGTAAAAATGCGGGGGCTTTTGGCACCATGGGACAGTATGATGAAAGCACCGAGCGCTGGAGCGCATACACTGAAAGATTCAAATACTTTGTCCAGGAGAATAAAATGTCAGTGGACAGAGTAATACCGACACTCCTGAGCATGATGGGAGGGGATCTCCTGTGAAGCCTGCTGCGGCCAGAAAAACCAGGCTTGCAAACGTATGGTGAAACAGTGGAGTTATTGCAGGGCATTTCTCACCAAAACCCTTGGTCATTGCCGAGAGGTTCAGGTTCCATAAATGTATCCAGCAAGAAGGTGAATCAATTACACAATTCGTAGCTACTTTAAATAAATTATCTGAATTCTGTGAATTTGGAGATATCTCGAATGACACCATTAGAGATAGACTTGTGTGTGGGCTAAGAAACAAAGTTATCCAAAAAGGCTCCTAACAGAGAGCATTTTAGACCTAAAGAAGGCTTAAGAAATCTCAATCTCTATGGAACCAGTAAATAAGGAAGCCCAACAATTAAGATTAGACATTAAAATCCATAAAATGTCGGGTGAGACCCGAACAAAAGCACAGGTTTGAAATTGCCACCAATGTGCAATAAACTGGTCACACAGCAACTGATTGCTGGAGTAAAGATGCAAAATGTAGGAATTGTGGCAAAAGGAGGCACATCAAACATGCATGTTGGAGAAAGAAACAAGTTTCAAACAAGAATTATAAAAAGCAAAAACCAAGTGTATCAAATGGAAAACTGAAGAGAGAAAAAGATGCACGATACAGAAAAGGCGCGAAAAAGAACCAGTCACAGTCAGATGATGAACTGTCATTGAAGGTACTGACCATTCCGAGCGCAACAAACTATTAATGGGTCACTCCTTTGCTGAACAGACAGCCAGTAAAAATAGAGGTTGACACTGGCGTAGCCATTTAGTAGGTCCCAGAAACTGTTTATCAAGAGAAACTATGATATATTGCCTTGAAACCCGCAAAGATGTTACTCAAAACCTATCCTGGAGAAGTTGTGCCGTTGAGGGGCAGTATCAATGTAAATGTGCAGCTAAACAGACAGATTGCAGACTTGTCCCTGCACGTTATTAAAGGTAACTATCCAGCCGAATGGGGAGAACCTGGCTGAAGAGAATCAAGCCAGACTGGGCCGACGTGAATCTCATGTCAGACTCCGAAGCAGGCCCAACTAAAATCCTAAAGAACCAGAAGGTAGCAGCTGCTGAAAATGCTCTAACAGCAGCTGTGGCCAAGGCTCAGCGTAGCAGTGCTGGGTCCAAGACAACAAAGGCTCAGTCTGCTGTAACAAATGTAGGTCAGGGCCGAGAAACAAAAGGGTGAAGAGCTTACGGAAGATGCAGATGAATGCTTTAACAAAAATGAATGTCAACGGTATACTGAACAATTCAGGGAGGATATCTGGAATTAATTTACGTTTTTCCTTTGTAAATTCCAAATTACAGAGGAACAAGAAATTGAGGCACATCTCAAAACGCCCGATCTTACATAATCTCTCTAGTTCATTGGAAAGAACATTCAAATTGGAAAAAGAGTTGCTTACTTACTTCATGCATCAATGGTCAACAAGATAAAAAGATTGCTATCTCTGATCATGCTCCACATTTGGTAGACCTTCAGCTGGAGACAGATCCCATCCAGTGGACTCCATGGAGATTAGGTGTGGCACTACTGACTGAGAAGGGGTTCTGCGATCGCATAGCTACATCAGGTTTAACAATAGATCGGTCTCTCCCTCTACACAATGGGAGGCTCTTAAGCTGGTGATAAGAGGAGGGGTAATCTCATAAAAAGCATACTTAGATAGGGAGGAACGGCAGCATTTAGTAGGAGAGATCCTGGAAACATCTCAGCTACTCGGAGGCTCCTACCCCGGAATTGTTTGCAGCCAGGAAGTGGCTCCAGGTGCAGTTTGATTTGGTATCCAACGGGAGGATGGTGAAGCAGCTACGACGCGCAAGGAGGGTTGTATATGAGCATGGGGAGAAGGCAGGTCATCTGTTGGTACACCAGCTGAGGCAGCGGGCGCCTATCGGGAGATAATGCAGGTCAAGAGCTCGAAGGGTGGTTTAGTGACAACACAGAGAAGTCAATGTGGAGTTTGAGGTTTTCTCCAGGGATCTGTACAAACCGGAACAGCCGGATGGGATGACAGATATGACAGAGTTTCTAGATAGGCTGAACTTCCCAAGAGTAGGGAGTCGTTCGAGGCCCTGCTCGGCTCGGATGAGGTGCTACAGGTTGATGTAGACAAATAAAGCCCCGGGCCCTGATGGGCATCCGGTTGAATTTTACAACACATTCTCTGACCAGGTAGTACCAGTAATGGTAGATAAGTTCAATGATGCTCTAGCTCGAGGTTACCTGCCTGATATGTTTACATAAGCCTCCATCTCTCTTATTTTAAAGAAAGATAAGGACCCCACCGAGTGTGGTTCTTACAGGCCTATTTTGCTGCTAAATGTAGATGCCAAGGTACTGGCTAAGCTGCTGGCTTTGTGGTTAGAGCCATGTGCCCCAGATATAGTGGTAGAAGACCAGACGCGATTTGTGAAGGGTAGGCAGTTATCCTCTAATATACGGCGGCGGGTCCTGAATGTTGTCCTCTCATCTTCTTCGGCGCCTGAGCCAGAGATGATAATAACTATGGGTGCAGAGAAAGCATTCAACAGAGTGGACTGGACGTACCTCCAGTATTTGGGAGATTTGGGTTCGGGCAGAAATTTATTTCATTGGTGCAGCTGCTGTACATAAACCCCATGGCTAGTGTCCGTACCAATACCACAGATACATGCCTCTGAGAAGGGGTGCAAGACAGGGGTACCCATGGTTGCCACTCCTTTTCGCCCTGGCAATAAAACCTCTGGCGATGGCAAGGAGGGTTTTGGGGGGATGGAGGGAGATTGATCAGGGGGACACATAGGTTGTTGCTTTATGCTGATGACCTGCTCCTATATGTCACAGATCCGGCCTGCTCTATAGACGAGATTATGAGACTGCTGAGGGGCTTTGGCTCCTTCTCGGGCTACAAGTTAAATCTTGGGAAAAGTGAGTATTTTCCAGTTAATCCCCCAGGTAAGGGAGACAATCTGTGCGTACTACCCTTCATGTATTTTTTGGCAGCCAACGTACAGAAGGTGTTGGGGTGGTACAGAGACACCATGTGGGGGAGGATGGAGGCAGGTTCGTGTCGAGGGCCGGATCTCTGGACCCCATGTAGCGGCACCACTTCCACTCTCAGTGTGATCTCCATCTAAAAGATATGGAGGCAGCTCAGACATTACAAGCTGGGTGCCATGTCACTATTGACTCCTATTTGGTAGGCATTTGTTTCCGGCATCGGGTTTGCTTTCGACTTATAAGGCATGGGAAGCGGTTAGAGTGCTTCAGAGGCCTGTTTATAGATAGACGTTTCACCAGTTGGAAGAAGTTGTTGGCAAAATTCCAACTATCGGGGTCACTTCTATTTCGATATTTTCAATTGAGCGGCTTAATTCGTAGGGCTTGCCCTGTGTTACCCTTAGCGCCACAGCCTTCCCTGCTGGAGGAAATCTTACAGTTAGCAAGAACTGACGGGTGGGGGAGGATTTTGGACATCTATGAGCAGATCATCACACTGGAATCTTCGCCGCTTTATCGGGTGAAGGTGAAACGGGAGGAGGATTTGGGACCCATTTTAGATGAGGATGTGTGGACTAAGGTCCTCTGTAGGGTAAATTCCACCTCATCCTGTATGTGGCTCAGCCTCAGGTGGTTCATGGAGCCGATCTAACCAAAAGTAGGATGAGCGGGTTCTTTTCTGGAGTGGAGGACAGGTGTAAGTGGCATCTTGTAGGCCCGCCAACCATACCCACATGTTCTGGTCTTGTACCATGATGGCGAGCATTTGGGTCTCCTTTAACACCATGTCAGTGGTTCTTAACATTGATCTGGAGCCTTGCTCTTTGGTGGCCATTTTCGGGGTGTCGGACTTGCCAGGGCTGCGGACCAGGGTGAGGGCAGATGCGCTCGCCTTTGCTTCACTGATAGCTCGAAGGTGAGTTCTGCTGGGCTGGTAAGCATCCACTCCGCCTCATGCCTCGGCCTGGTTGGGTAACCTTATGGACTTTTTATACCTGGAAAAGTACACCCTCAGGGGATCGGTGGAGGGATTCGACCTGAGGTGGCAGTTATTTATCGCTCACTTCAAAGAGTTAATTATCATCAGCTGTTGGGGGGGCGGTTATGGTTTATGGTGGCGTTAGGGGGGAATACATGGGGGTGTATTTGGATGTAGCTCTGGTTGGGTACTTTTCTATATCTCCAATTTCTTGTGTTGTTGATGCAACAATTGGACCATGTTCGAATAATTATTGCAGTTGTTGTGTTGTAGTTCAGTTTGTATTTGTTAAATATGAAACCTTCAATAAAATATTACTTAAACAGAAAAGAATAAAAAGATTACTGATCGTAAACAATAGCAACAACAGGAGCAAAAGGAGCTGGTGCAGAAATTCATGAAGTATGTTTCGGTGGGAGTTGCTCCAAGTGACCAAATGAAAAGTGTTGGAGCTGCTCAGAGTGCAGTCTGCAACATCAACATTCCTTTCCTGTTTCATTGTACAGCAGAATCTGGAGTCCAATGAATATACCAGCAGCAATAAGAATTACCGTAACATGACTTTGCTCATCAATTCAGCCCTAAAGGTGAGAACAACTGGAAAATTACGGCCTCTTAATAAACCATTGTCACCATATGGTGCTCCAAGCAAGACTTATAAAGGAGTGATAAATAATAGAAATAAAGTCGCCATAGTCCCAGATGAGAGCTGACTGGTGGTGATTTAACCCGAGGATCAGCATACCTCAGGCGAGGGATCTTCATGAATAACCTCAGCTGGTATGGGAATTGGACCTGCGCCGTTGGTCTCGCTCTGCATCATAAACCAGCTGTCTGGCCAACTGAGCTAAACCAGCCGAAAGGAGGAATAAGTACATAGCAGTACAAATATTGCAAAGGTGCATGACGCTGAAGCCAACCATCACCGTGCGACAACACACAATGCTACAATGAGTAGGTCTTCTCTCCTTTTGAAGGAAAGATAATATTCAGTAAGAAAGAGCAGGGATTGCCGGATAACAGAGCTGCATCTATAACCTGCAACATGAATTAATCAAACACATTTCAAGCATTGGCGCCTTGTCAAGAGAAGACATTGTGGTTTGGACTTTTCCACGCCTCAGTCTTACTGCCACAGTGAGGTGGTAGTTTCTGGAGGCAGAATGAGTCTCCTAGGGGCGGCACGGTAGCACAGTGGTAAGCACTGTTGCTTTACAGTTCCAGGGTCCCAGGTTCGATTCCCAGCTTGTGTCTGTGCGGAGTCTGCACGTTGTCCCCGTGTGTGTGTGGGTTTCCTCCGGGTGCTCCGGTTTCCTCCCACAGTCCAAAGATGTGCAGGTGAGGTGGATTGGTCATGCTAAGTTGCCGTTAGTGTCCAAAACGGTTAGGTGGAGTTTCTGGGTTACGGGGTAGGGTGGAGGTGTGGGCTTAAGTAGGGTGCTTTTTCAAAGGGCTGGTGCAGATTCAATGGGCTCAATGGCCTCCTTCTGCACTGTAAATTCTGTGATTCTATGATCCAAGACCCAAGATGATTAACCCTATATTATTAGAAACCACTACCCCAGTGATTGCATGGGATGGCCAACACATTCTCTAAAAGGCAAAAAGCACCATCATCTTAAATCAATGAGTGATGGTTAAAAACTAGTGGGCTATGGTTAGAGAGCGAAAGGGTGTAATGTGGAATTATTAAAAACAAGAAAGATAGACTCAGTCCACAAGGAGTTACAAGATCCTTTATTGGAATGCATCTCTTGCATAGTTTAATAGTAACGGTGAGGTTTCTTGGATGAAACAGCTTTAAGGAGATCGCACAGTGCGTGTGAGTCACATGAATTGCTAGCCCTCTCCCTCCACCTTCTCGGTGTTCAGATTTCCAGTCAAAAGCTTAAAGACATGAGCAACCTGCACGTCAACCTGACCTACAGGAATTCCAGTCAATTACAGCTGATCCTTTAACATCAAACCTTATTCCTTGTGACATGGGCTGCTGATGCCAAAGTATTGCTGTCTGGATCAAATTGGGTATTTCTGTATTATATATTAATCAGACTCTGAAAAGACAGGGCAAATAAAATGCAATTTAAAAGGTCGCACACTGCCTCGTGAAGTGCATAACCGGCTGCACTCACACAGGATTGCAGGATAATTACAGATGAGCAAGGCTTTCCAGCTCCTATGTATCTATCCACCCAGAAAAACCATATGGGGCCCCCATTGTAACATTGTTTTTTGTATAGTTTTGACCCACACAACCACAGACGCAGTCGATTTGATTCTTTAATAATCAGTATGAAGATAAATTGCCTACATTTGTCTTTCCAGTTCAAAACTGCCTCTTCTTGTTCTCGACTCTCAATTTAATTGTAAGAAATTTTAAAGATACTACTTTTTTATTCTTTTGAACCATCTTATATGCCTCAACCAGGTCACTTCTCAGCCTCGTTCCTTCCTGAGGCTTGTGTTCGATATAGTTCTACTACACTGACTTACAAATTCCTACTTGTTTATTTCAGCACCATTCACAGGATGCACCACTGTTCTTTCCTGTGTGCAAAACTTTACATTCATCAGTGTTGAATTCTAACTGCCATTCTTCTGTCCAATTTTGTTTTTCCAACATATTTACCAATTTTCTGAGCGGACTGTGACTTGCGATTGTCTACTAATTTGACCAAGTTTCTTGTGTTTCTCAATCTAAGTTGTTCAAGTAAACTAGAAACAGTAGTCATTCCAACACCATTCACTGGGCTATCCCACTAAGTACCTCCTCCAACTCTGATGCAACTCCTTCAGCAAATACCCATGGTTCTATACTGTTTCAGGCACGGCCCACTCTACAGGTGCAGTACAGCAGAAATGGAAAAGTATTTTCTTAAAGCAAAACAATGTTTATTCTATGAACTCAAGTTAACCTTTTTAAAACATACAGTGAACATCTTAGCAACATTAAGTCAAATACAACCCCCAAAGAATACAACACTAAGTAATCCTTTAAGCTTTCCTTTTAACATCCATAAAACTTAAAACACCTTTAACCTAATGTGCTTCTGGTAAACGTCATTACTGTTATTAGTTTTAAATCACCAGGATCGATTTACAGGCTTCAGATTAGAGAGAGAGATTCATACACCTTCTGGCTGTGACTGCAGCTATCCAGCTGTGAAAACAAAACTAAAATACACCCTGCAGCAAACAGCCTAAAACATAAGTAAAAAGCTGACAAACAGCCCAGCTCCACCCACTCTGACATCACTGCAGTAATAAACACCCATTTCTTAAAGGTACTCTCACTACAGATATTTATATACACACCCATTTATAAACATCCATTTCTTAAAGGTACTCTCACATGACACAATCTATTGGTGCTTTTCCATTAACTCCCTCAAAGAGATTGGCAGTGTCTGACCAATCTCCTCCCTGGTCTCTCTCAGCTCACTGACAAAAAATTGTCCTGTTACAGAGGGTCGGTGCGGACTCGATGGGCCAAATGGCTTCCTGCTGCACTGCAAGAATTCTATGATTCTATGGTAGACAGGAACGGAGGAGGGGGCCATTCAGTCCCTCAAGCCTGCTCCACCATTATTGGGGGAGTTATTTCTGTTCACCAATTTTAGTCCGTTAGATTTGTATCAAAGTCATTAATTTTGCTGAGACTATCTCTGTTAGCAGGGCGCATGTTAATCAAACCTTCATTTGTGATGACTTGAAGGAATTAATAATTTGGAACATTTTCATACCCATGGAAATGGGAGATGTTTGGATTCCCGCGATTTATATCAGTTCTGCTCAGCGATGAAGTGAGTCGGAATTAGGGATGAAGTGCTTGACAAGCTGACATAAGCAAAGCAAATTCCAATACTCCAAGCGTTAAAGCATTAAGAGTGAGACGCCCATAGGAAGATGTTACCATTCCTTCCATAGCACCTTTTTCCTCTTTCATGGGATTTGGTCATTACCAACAAGGCCAGCATTCCTTCGGGGAAGAAAATCTGCTATGCTTACCTGGTCTGGCGTACATTTGACACCAGACCCACAGCAATGTGTTTGACTCTTACCTGCCCTCTGAAATGGCCGAGCAAGTCTCTTGAGTTCACAGACACTTGGGAATGGACAACTGAAGCTGGCCCTGCCAGTGACACCCATATACCGTGAAAGAATAAAATGAAGCAACACGAGAATTGTTCATTCATAGATGGCATTGTTCATGGTGAGTCAGACGATGTAATAAACTGAGACAGGAATTATGTAGGGACTAATAAGGAATATATGCCCTATGCAAGACAGACAGTATATGGGAGAAACATATCTTAGAAAGGGTAATGAGGGATATTGTACAAGACACACTGTTTCAAACAACCTGCCACATTTATTGCTTCTGCGTAATGTTCTACTTGTAAATAACTTCAGGCGGAGTGGGTTTAATATAGTGTTATTTTCCACTTGCTCACAGGTGGAAGGTGGATGTAATGGGTATCCCATGTGATCTGCAGTGGCCACCATCACCATCACGATGGCAGGTCATGCTATCCAACTGACAGTACATATAAAGGTGTTGATTGGAGCCCACTGCAGGTTCAGTCGTGTCATCAGCACAAGGCAGAATTCTTGGGAGAAAACGCAAATCATAACACCACTGCCCTGCAAACATTTTGTGTGCATCAGTTTACAATCTTGCAAAATCCATCGAGTAACTGGCACCCCATTGCAGTTCAGAGGGAGATGGCGAGAGAGATTGGGAAAGTAAGAGATAGGCGGGGGTGAATGATGTGTTTCGGGAATTTTACAGTGGATTGTATAAATCGGAACCCCCAGCCAGGAAGGAGGGTATGAAGCGATTTTTGGGGGGTTGGAGTTTCCAAAGAAAGATGAGGAACTGGTGGAGGGTTTGGGAGCCCCAATTGGACTGGGGGAGGTTATAGATAGATTGGGGGTGATGCAATCGAGTAAGACCCCGGGACCTGACGGATACCCGGTTGAGTTTTATAAAACGTTTTCCGGGCTGTTGCGCTGCTCCTGGTAAAGGAGCTGGGAGTGCACCCCCCCCCCAACATTATCGCAGACAACGGTTTCCCTTATTTATTTTTTTGATAAACAATTTTATTGAGGCATTTTGGCATAGTAAACAACAACAATACAAAACAGTGTGGTACGAACAATCAACATTGTGCAAAAACCAGCTCCCCTCCTACAAGGACCCGCCTAACTACCCCCCTAATCTACGTTGCCCTAACTCTCCCCCCCCCCCCCACCACCGCTGACGATTAATTTTCCGCGAAGAAGTCGATAAATGGTTGCCACCTCCAGGTGAACTCTGACAGTGACCCTCTCAGAGCGAACTTAATTTTCTCCTGTCGGAGAAAGCTCGCCATATCCGATAGCCAGGCCTCCGACTTCGGGGGCTTCGAGTCCCTCCATGCCAGCAGAATTCGTCGCCGGGCAACCAGGAAAGCAACGGCCAAACCGTCAGCCTCTCTCTCCTCCTGGACTCCCGGGTCCTCTAAAACCCCCAAAATTGCCACCTCTGGACTCATCACCACCCTTGTTTTCAGTTCCCGGGACATAATGTCTGCGAATCCCTGCCTGTACCCCTTGAGTTTTGGACATGCGAAGAACATGCGGACATGGTTCGCTGGTCCTCCCAAACACCTCGCGCACCTGTCCTCTAATCCAAAGAATTTACTCATCCGGGCCACTGTCATGTGGGCCCGGTGGACGACCTTAAATTGAATCAGGCTGAGCCTAGCGCATGTTGCGGTCGAGTTTACCCTGCTCCACGCCTCCGCCCATAAGCCCTCTTCTAACTCACCTCCGAGATCCTCTTCCCACTTAAGCTTCAGCTCCTCGCACTGCGACTCCTCTGCCCCCATAAGTTCTTCGTATATATCTGAGATCCTCCCCTCCCCCACCCATCCACTGGACACTACCCTATCCTGGATCCCCCTAAGTGGCAGGCGTGGGAAGGATGGAATCTGTCTGCATAGAAAGTCCCGCACCTGCAAGTACCTGAAATCATTCCCTCTCGCCAGCCCAAATTTCTCCTCTAGCACCCTCATTCTCGGGAAGCTCCCTTCCAAGAACAGATCCCCCATCCTCTCAATCCCATCCCTCCGCCATGCTTGGAACTCACCATCCATATTCCCCGGGGCAAACCGGTGATTGTCGCAAATTGGGGACCAAACCGATGTTCCCCCTCCCCCCACGTGCCTTCTCCAATGTCCCCAGATCCGCAGAGTCACCACCACCATAGGGCTGGTGGAGTACCGTGCCGGCGGGAGCGGCAGGCGTGCCATAACCAGGGCTGCCAAACTGATGCCCCTGCACAAAGCAGCCTCCATCCACCCCCAAAACCGACCCCGCACCCACCATCCACTCCCTTATCATAGCTATGTTGGCCGCCCAGTAGTAATTACTAAAGTTTGGCAGTGCCAGTCCCCCTTCCCCTCGGTTCCTCTCGAGCATCAATCTCCTCACCCATGCGGACTTTCCCGCCCACACAAATCCCATAATCATTTTATTGACCTTCTTGAAAAATGAAAATGGGGAGACACTGGAATACGAACAGGAATCTCGGGAGGATCGTCATTTTAACCGTCTGCACTCTCCCCGCTAGTGTCAGTGGGAGCGCATCCCACCTCCGGAACTCGATCCTCATTTGCTCCACCAACCGAGATAAGTGCAACTTGTGCAACCGGCCCCAGTCCTGCGCCACCTGTATCCCTAAGTATCTAAAACCGTCCCCTACTCACCTAAACAGCAGCCCCCTCAGCCGACCCACCTGGCCCCTCGCCTGGACTACAAACAACTCACTTTTTGCCATGTTCAGTTTATACCCCGAGAACCGGCTGAATTCCCTCAGGATTCCCATGATTTCATCCATCCCAGCCACTGGATCCGTGATGTGTGAGAGCAGGTCGTCGGCGTACAACAAAACTCACCCCCCCCCCCCCCCCGTATCAGCCCCTTCCAAACCCTAGAAGCTCTCAGGGCAATTGCGAGTGGCTCTATTGCTAGCACAAACGGCAGTGGGGAGAGGGGTCACCTCTGCCTCGTCCCTCGGTACAGTCTACAATAGTCAAATATCATCCTATTCATCCTCACACTCGCGTCCGGAGCCTGGTACAGCAGTCTAACCCATTTGATAAAGCCCTCCCCGAACCCAATTCGTCCCAGCACCTCCCATAAATAGTCCCACTCAACCTGGTCGAAAGCCTTCTCGGCATCCATTGCCACAACTACCTCTACCTCCTTACTCTCCGGGGGCATCATGATCACATTCAGCAGCCTTCTTAGGTTGGCCACCAGCTGCCTGCCCTTGACGAACCCGGTTTGATCTTCCATAATAACGTCCGGCACACAGTCCTCAATCTTAGCCGGCAAGAGCTTGGCCAGTATTTTAGCATCTACATTGAGCAGAGAGATCGGCCTATAGGACCCACATGCCTCCGTGTCTTTGTATCGTTTCAATATCAGGGAGATGGTGGCCTGTGACATCGTCGGCGGTAAAACTCCTCTGTCTCTTGCCTCATTAAAAACCCTAACCAGTACCGACCCCACAATCTCAGAGAACTTTTTATAAAACTCCACCGGATACCCATCCGGCCCAGGGACTTTACCTGATCGCATGGCCCTCAAGCCCCCCAATATTTCTTCGGTCCTAATTTGGGCCCCCAGCCCGTCCACCAACCCCCTACCAACATTTGGGAAGGTCAGTCCATCCAGAAAGCGCCTCATCCCCTCCGGCCCTGCAGGGGGTTCCGAGGTGTAAAGCTTACTATATAAGTCCCTGAACACCTTGTTCAGCCCTGCCGGATCTCCTACCACATTCCGCCTCCCATCGATTACATTCCCTATTTCCCTGGCGGTCTCCCTCTTCCTCAGTTGCTGTGCCAGCATTCTACTGGCTTTCTCCCCGTGCTCATAGATCACACCCCACACCTTCCTAAGCTTCGCCACAGCCTTACCTGTGGACAACACCCCAAACTCAGCCTGTAGCCTTAGTCATTCCCTTAATAGCTCTGCCCTCGGGGTCTCCGCATATCTCCTGTCTACCTGTACAGTCGGTCCGTTTCTGCCCTGTCCGTCCTGTCCCTATGTGCTCGAATCGAGATCAGCTCCCCTCTCAGCACTGCCTTCAGCGCCTCCCAGAGCACCGCAGCTGAGACTTCCCCTGTGTCATTGACCTGCAGGTAGTTTTGCACACATTTCCTCACCCTCTCACACACCGCCTCGTCCGCCAACAAACCGACCACTAGCCTCCATTGAGGGCCTGAAAACTTTCCTTGCAGACCTGCAGATCAACCCAGTTTGGGGCATGGTCCGAAATAGCGATCGCCGAATATTCAACGTCTGTCATCCCCGCCAGCAAATCCCTGCTCATGATGAAAAAAATCGATTTGGGAATACACCTTATGAACATGTGAATAGAACGAAAACTCCTTCCTCGTCGCCCAACTAGCCCTCCATGGATCAGCCACCCCCCCCCATTTGCTCCATAAACCCCCTCGGTTCAGTTCTTTTGCCATTGCCTGCACCTTCCCCGTTTTTGAACACGAACGGTCTAGGCCGGGGTCAAGGACTGTGTTAAAATCAACTCCCATAATCAGCCTGTGCGAGTCCAGGTCTGGTATCTTCCCCAGTAGTCTCTTAATAAAATGCACATCGTCCCAATTTGGGGCATATACATTGATCAAAACTACCCTCATCCCCTCGAGCTTACCACTCACCATGACAAATCTGCCTCCTCCAGCCGAGATTGTACTACCCACCTCGAATTGCACCTGTTTGTTAACCAAAATCCCGACCCCTCTGGTTTCAATGTCCAGACCCGAATGGAAGACCTGGCTAATCCAGGCCTTCCTTAATCTGACCTTTTCATCTACCTTCAGATGAGTCTCCTGAAGTACTATTACGTCCGCCTTCAGCACCCTCAGATGCGCAAACACACGTGCCCTTTTTACTGGCCCGTTTAACCCTCTAACGTTCCAGGTGATCAGCCTGGGTGAGGGGCACCGTGCACCCCCCCCCACCACCGATTAGCCATCTCCTTTCTTAGAGCCGCCCCCTAGCCTCTTTGTTGTGCTTCCCCTGGCCCGCCTCCTGGCAGCCCCCATCTCCGACCTCCTCCATGTTACCAAACCCAAATCCCTCCCTCGTCAGCAGATCAACTACCCCCCTTTCCCCCCGCCCACCCCCCCAGCAACAACACCCTGTAACCTAACCCCTGCCATAAACTAGCTATATACACCCCCCCCCCCACCTGGCTTCCATAGACCAGCTCACCCAGCTAGCCTGGTGACTCTTGACTCCGGCGCCAACAAGTCTCCCACCTATTGTTCCCTCTGACCCATCCCCCCACCCATCAACACCACTTCGCCAAACCAGTCATCCTCGAGCAAATGGTGTGAAGAAAGAAAAACCCAAGGAACAAAGAAAACCCCAACGCTAGTGCAAATCGAATTAAACAAAATAAATAATAGGCACTTCCAACCACCCCGGTCAGAACACAAAAAGCCCCCAGCCCCAAATACCTTAACTACCCTCTTTTTCCAGTGAAAACTCGAGTACGGAAGAGAAAAAAAAACAACACAACACAAGACAAACGTGTAAACATTGCTTGGTAACTTTTTAAACTTAAGTCCAAAAAGTCCTCAGTTCGGCACCAGCCCTTCCCTCTTGGCAAAGTCCATCGCGTCCTCAGGCTCCTCAAAGTAATGGTGCCGCCCCTCGTGCGTGACCCAAAGGAGCGCCGGGTACAGCAGCCAAAACTTCACCTGCTTCTTAAACAGAATCTCTTTGACTTGCCTGTAGCCTGCCCTCCTTCTGGCCACCTCCACGCTCAGGTCCTGGTAGATGCGCAAGACACCATTGTTCCAATGGCAGCTCCACGTGCGCATGGCCCACTGTAACACCCGCTCCTTGTCCAGGAACCTGACCACCATTGCTCAGGGGGGGGGGGGCCCGCTCGCGCCTGCCTCGCCAGCGCTCTGTGTGCCCTGTCCACCTCCAACGGGCGAGGGGAGACATCATCCCCCAACAGCTTCTGGAACATGTCTGCCACATGCGCCGCGGCATCCATTCCCTCAGCCCCCTCCGGGAGACCAACGATTCTCAAATTCTGCCGACGGGACCTATAATCCAGGTCCTTCACCTTTTCCAGAAGCCTTTTTTGTTGGTCTTTGAGCCTCTCCATCGCCACCTCCCCCACCGTTTGGTGATCCTCCTGCTCCTCCAGCGCCTTCTCCAGCTCCTGGATCGTCCGATCCTGGGCATCCAGCCTGTGCTCCAGGCGCTCGATTGATTTCGGGATCGGGTCGTAACTGTCCCGTTTCAGCACGGTGAAGCCCTCTTGGATGACCTTCAGCAGATGCTCCGTTGTTGGCTGGACTGTCTGCACCTGGGTCCGGACATCGGCCATATTGTCCTCAGCAGCAGCTTCCACACTGCGCTTGTTTGCCGATTTCTTCAACTGTTTGCGATTCTTTCTGCTCCTTAATTCCATACAACTATATCTGGAGTCAGTACCTGAGTGCCTATGCCTTCAGATCCAGCGCTCAAAAGTGCAAAAAAGTCAGGGGAAAAGGTCCAAAAGTCCGACCAGATCGAGAGCCACCAAATGTGTGACTTACTCCCTCATAGCCGCCACTGGAAGTCGATTTCCCTTATTTTGAAGTGGGATAAGGATCTAAAGAGTTGTGGGTCATGTAGGCCAACCTCCCTGTTGAATGCGGATGCAAAATTGCTGGCAAAGGTCTTGGCCATCCGCATAGAGGATTGTGTTCCGGGGGTAATAGGGGAGGACCAGACGAGATTTGTGAAGGGACGACACCTGACGTCCAACATTAGGTGGCTCCTAAATGTAATAATGATGCCTGCGGAGGGGCGCGAGGTCGAGGTGATGGTGGCCGTGGACGCAGAAAAGGCCTTTGATCGGATGGAGTGGAAGTACTTGTGGGATGTGTTGGGAAGGTTTGGGCTTGGGCAGAGATTTGTGGATTGGATCTGGTTGCTATATCAGGCACCGGTGGCGAATGTAAGGAACAACCGGATTCGATCAGAGTATTTTAGTCTGTGCAGGGGGATAAGGCAGGGGTGTCCACGCTCCCCACTACTGTTTGCCCTGGCCATAGAACACATAGAACATAGAACATACAGTGCAGAAGGAGGCCATTCGGCCCATCGAGTCTGCACCAACCCACTTAAGCCCTCACTTCCACCCTATCCCCATAACCCATTAACCCCTCCTATTGCCATAGAGCCTTTGGCAATGTCGCTGAGGGCATCGAACGTTTGGCGGGGAATAGTGAGAGGGGTGGAACATAAGAGTCTCACTCTACTTGGATGATTTACTCCTTTATATAACAGACCCGTTGGGGGGAAATCGCAGGAATTATGGGAATACTGGAGGAATTTGGCCGGTTCTCAGGTTACAAACGGAATATGGTCAAGAGTGAGGTTTTTGCCATCCAGGCAAAGGGGGCAGGAGAGGAGACTGAGTGAGATGGTGGGAAGGAGTTTTAGGTACCTGGGGATTCAGGTGGCAAGGCACTGGGGTCAGCTGCATAAATTAAATTTGGACAAGGTGATTGAGCAAATTGAAAGGGGACTTCCGTAGCTGGAACGTGCTCCCGCTGTCAGTGGCGGGGAGGGTATGAAGATGACAGCCCTCCTGAGATTGCTGTTTGTGTTTCAGTTTCTCCCATTCTTCATCCCCAAGGCATTTTTTAGGAAGATGAACGTGGCGATCTAGGGTTTTATATGGACTGGGAAAGCCCCGAGGGTAAAGAAGGTCCTTCTTGAACAGGGGCGTGATGAGGGGGGCTTGGCCCTTCCGAACTTTATGAACTATTACTGGGCGGCCAATATTTCTATGATTAGGAAATGGGTAGTGGAGGAGGGGTCGGTGTGGGAGCGAGTGGAGGCGGCATCTTGCAAGGGCACGAGCCTGGAGGCTCTGTTAACGGCACCTCTGCCGTTCTCGCCGGCTCGGTACTCCACAAGTCCAGTGGTAGTAGCAGCCCTGAGTGTGGGGGCAATGGAGGCAACACATGAGACTGGAGGGGGCGTCGGTATGGTCACCGAACTGTGATAATCACGGGTTTGCTCCGGGGGGACTGGACGGGGACTTCAGGAGGTTGCAGCGGGCTGGGATTGAGAGATTTGGGGATCTCTTCATTGAGGAGGGTTTCCTGAGTCTGGAGGAACTAGAGGAGGAGTTTGAGTTACCGGGTGGGAACGGATTCCGGTACCTGCAGGTACAGGATTTTGGCCAGAGGCAAGTTCCAAGCTTCCCTTGCCTCCCTTTAAGGGGACTACAGGATAAGGTAATGTCTAAAACAGGGATTGGGGAGGGGAGGGTCTTGGAAATATATAATAGGAACTGATGGAGTGGGAAGGGGTCCCAATCGGGGAGGTGAAGAGGAAGTGGGGGGAAGAGCTGGAGGAGAGTTGGAAGTCGGGTTATGGGAGAAGGCCCTGTGGAGAGTCAATGCTTCCACGTCGTATGCCAGGCTTAGCCTGATCCAGTTCAAGGTGGTCCACAGGGCTCATATGACTGTGGCCCAGATGAGTAGGTTTTTTGAGGAGATGGAGGACAGGTGTGGGAGGTGCGGGGGGGAAATCCGGCGAATCGTGTGCATATGTTCTGGGCTTGTCCGAGGCTGAGGGGATTTTGGCAGGGATTCTCAGATGTCATGTCCGAGATCCTGTAAGGGAGGGTGACTCCGGGTCCAGAGGTGGCAATATTTGGAGTGTCGGAAGATCCGGGAGCCCTGGAGGGGGGGGGGGGTTTACTGGGATGGAGGGACTCGGAGTCTCCAAAGTCAGGGTTGTGGGTCAGCGACATGGCAGAGTTTCTTAGGCTAGAGAAGATTAAGTTCGCCTGAAGGGGTTCAATATAAGGGTCTGTTCGGAGGTGACGGCCGTTCATCGACTTCTTTAAGGAAAACTGACCGTCAGTAGGAGTGTGTGGGGGCGGGGGGGGGGGGAGGGGGGGGTGGAAGTAAAGAATAAGGGCAGGGAATCTAATATATGGGGAGCTAGGAGTTAGGGCGGGGGGAAGTTAGGTATTATACTGTGGGGTTTTTGCATGTGTTGGATCCACCGCTCTGTTGTTCAGAATGTTAAAATGATAAATGCCTCAATAAAATATTTTCTGGAAAGAAAGTTGAGGGAATCATCTTTAAAGTATAAGCAACTACCAGCACGCAGTTTTTAAAACTCCTCGTTCATACAATCATCGAATCACAGAATATACAGTGCAGAAGGCGACCATTCGGCCCATCGAGTCTGCATCGGCCTTTGGAAAGAGCACCCTACATAAGGCCACGCTTCCACACCATCTCCGTAATCCGACCTAGCCTTTTGGACACCAAGGGGCAATTTATCATGGCTAATCCACCTAACCTGCACATCTTTGAACTATGGGAGAAACCGGAGCACCCGGAGGAAACCCACGCAGACACGGGGAGAAGTGCAAACTCCACACAGACTGTCACTCGAGGCCAGAATTGAACCTGGGACCCTGGAGCTGTGAGGCAGCAGTGCTAACCACTATGCCACCATACCGCTCGTTCCATGGGAGCACAAGCAGAGCTTTAAGCGTGTCCATGAGACATTATCCAGCCACAAACCGTTAAAATTAAAATGGAAGCAAAACACTGAGGATGCTGAAAATCTGAAATAAAAACAGAAAATGCTGGAAAAGCTCTGAAGAGTCCTATAGGTTTGAAACGTTAAGTGTATTTCTCTCTCTACGGTTGCTGCCAGACCTGCGCAGTTTTCCAGCACTTTCTGTTTTTAAATGTTTAAACTCTTGCATACAGCTTGGATTTCCTAACGGTCTTCTCTTAATTTGTCACACTTTAACATCTGTAACACCCCTATTCAAAAAGGGAAGGAGGCAGAAAGCAGGTAACTATAGGCTGATTAGCCTAATATTTACTGTTGGATAAATGTTGGAATCAATTATTATGGAAGTTACATTTATTAAGAAAGTTACAATTATTAAGGAAGCACATTTGGAAAATCATAATCTAATCAAGCAGAGTCAGCATCGCTTTATAAACGGAAATTGTGTCTGACTAACACATTAGAGTTTTTTGAGGAAGTCTCAACTGGAGTGGATAGACGGGAACCAGTAGATGTGTTTCATTTGAACTGCCAGAAGGTGTTCGACAAGGTATGTGATATGGTACGAATAAAGTAATGGCATGATGGGAAAACTGGTCAATGGGAAGACTGGTCAAAATGTTTGATACAATGTAAGATACGCTGACCTACTCATTCCAGTTTACCAGACCCCTGTAAAGAATGCTGACAGTTCACCAGACCCCTGTAAAGAATGCTGACATTCACCAGACCCACGTAAGAAATGCTGCCCTAACCATTCCAGACCCCTGTAAGACTGATAAGGCCGACTCCGCATAACTTGAAGTCTGAATAAGATCAGAGAAGGTCAAGCCATTCCAAAATGCCTGACCTCGGCAACTCCTGATAAGACCAACTCGTCACAACCCAGGGCCGTATGAATAAGACAAGATAAGGTCAGGAAGGAATAAGTCTCCTCCGACCTTTTAATGTTCCCTCCAAGGACAAGATAATGGCATGGGTGATGCAACAACGAGCCCGAGAAGGTCAGCAAGGTTAGGTCTGTTTTATGATATTGCTTATGTTTGTACTTCTGATCGAATTCCTGACTAAGCTGCAGTCACGCAATCCTGATAATGATAATGTATAAATACTGAGCTGATTCTCTGTGAAAGCGCAGACTTGGGAAGGAATCAGCAGTTGTACTAACTGCTCTCTGACCTCAAGTTTCAGCCATTGCTGCATGCAGTCTCTTCATAAATAAAGCCTTGTTATTTTGCCTTAACAAGCGTTGTCGAATCTTTCTACTACAGTCCAGAAGCAGGAAAATATTGACTTCAACAGGTACCTCACAAATGGTCAAGTCATAAGATAAGAGCTCATGGTGTTGGAGGTAGTATATTGGCAGGGATAGAGAATTGGCTAATGGGCAGGAAACAGCGAATGGGGATAAGGGGTTCTTTTCCAAATTGGCAACCAGTAACCAGTGTGATTCCACAGGGATCAGTGCTGGGATCACAACTGTTTACTCCATATATTAATGACTTGGAGGAATGAAACAAATGTACTGTAGCCAAATTTGCCGACAACACAGAAATAGGTGGGAAGGTAAGTTCTGAGAGGGATACAGACAGTTTGCGAAGAGATATTGATTAGGTTAAGTAAGTGGGTAAAAAGTTGGAAAATAGAATATCATGTGGGAAAATGTGAAGTTGTTCATTTTGGAAGGGATAACAAAAGAGCAGAGTATTATTTTAATGGAGAAAATCTTGAAGGTACTTGTGCATGAAACACAGAAAGCTAGCACACTGGTGCAGCAGGTAATCAGGAAGGCTAATGGAATGTTGGCCATTATTTCAAGGGGATTGGAGTATAATAATAATAATAATCTTTATTAGTGTCACAAGTAGGCTTACATCAACATTGCAATGAAGTTACTGTGAAAATTCCCTAGTCGCTACACCACAGTGCCTGTTCGGGTACACTGAGGGAGAATTCAGAATGTCCAATTCACCTAACAAGCAAGTCTTTCGCGTCCTGTGGGAGAATACCCGGAGGAAACCCACGGACACACGGCGAGAATGTGCAGACTCCACACAGACAGTGACCAAAGCCGGGAATCGAACCCAGGCCCCAGGTGCTGTGAAGCAACAGCGCTAACCACTGTGCTAAAGAGTAGGAAAGTCTTGCTGCAACTGTACAAGGTACTGGTGATGCCACATCTGGGGTACTGTGAGCAGTTTTTGTCCCCTTATTTAAGGAAAGATATTATTTCATTGGAGGCCGTTCAGAGAAGGTTCACTTGGATCATCCCGGCCTGGAGGGATAGACTTATGAGCAAAGGTAAAACAGTTGGAACTCTACGCATTGGAGTTTAGAAGATTGAGAGGTGATCTCATTGAGGATTCTTAATATAGGATTCTGAAGGGGCTTGAAAGGGTAAATGCTGAAAGGATGTTTTCCCTCATGGGAGAGTCTAGAACCAGAGGGCATAGTCTCAGAATAATGGGGTTCCAATTTAAAACTGAGATGGGGAAGAATTTCTTCTCTTAGAGTATTGAGAGTCTTTGGAATTCCTTGCCATAGAGAGCTATGGGGGCAGAGTCCCTGGGCGCGATTCTCCGAAATGGAGAAAGAGTGTTCGCGCCGTCGTGAACGCCGTCGTGTTTCACGATGGCGCAAAACGGGCGCGGGCACTACCGATTCTGGCCGCCAGCGCTGGAGCAGTTCATGCCACTCCAGCCTCCCTTCCCGGCGCTAAATGGGTGCATGCGCATTTGGGCCATGCCACCGCGCATGCGCAGTTGCGCTTCGCCAACCCGCGCATACGCAGTTGGGCCGCGCCAACTTGCGAATGAGCGGGGGACTTCCTCAGCGCACTGGCCCTGACGCAACATGGCATGGGGGTTCAGGGGCCGGCCGCATAATAATTTAGTGCCGGGGCAGGAGAGGCCGTCCCGCTGATGGGTGGGCCCCGATCGCGGGCCAGACCCCATCGGAAGCCACCCCCCCCCCTCCCCGGGTGAAAGAGCGCTTTTCCCTGCCCCACAGGCCACCCCCCGACCCTACGCGCAGAGCTGCTGCCGGCTGCGAGGTGTGAACAACGCCAGCGGGGCTCTGCCGTTTGCGCGCGGCCGATCAAGGCCGGAGACTCAGCAGCCTGGCCGCAGACAGCAGCCCGCGACCGGCGCCACGCCAAACGCACCGCGCAAATGCCGCTGATTCTCCGCTCCTACGTCAGACCGGCGCCGCAGGAAAAAATGGCCCGAACGGCGATTCTCCCATACGGCGTGGCATGGGAGAATCGCGCCCCTGTGTATATTTAAGGCAGAGGTTGATAGATTCTTGATCAATAAGGGAATCAAGGGTTATGGGGAAATGGTAGGAAGATGGACTTGAGGAATGTTGGATCAGCCATGATCCTCTTGAATGACGGAGTAGGCTCGAGAGGCCGAATGGCCTACTTCTTGTTCTTATGGTCTTATATCCTCTGACTCACCATGAGCATTGCCATTGGAGATCAGATAGTGCCCCCAAAAAATCTATGAATGAACACTTCTACAACTAAAACATGTTGCTTTATCCGCACACTATTTTGTACATAACGTTTTTACACCTCCAGTTGACACTCATCCAGTTAATCGAAAGCTTCCCCAGAAAACATGAAATTAAATCACTAGCATCGATGCATGCCAACCATGTGTTGTTCTTGTTTTAGAAGTCATTATTGGTTCCACAAACTTCATTTTTCTCTCATCCATTGTTCTGGGAGCTTGTGTGTAGAGATCAGTTTCCATACTCTTGTAAATTACACCATATTAGATTCATACCACAAAGCAGCCTGTCACTTTCCTCTCGTACCTATTCATTGCCCACAATTTTGAAAGTATCACTTCCTCCAGTCTGTCATAAAGAAGTCACCAGCACCTCTGTGCTGCCCACCATGCTTCACTTAAAACAAAACAAAACACCCAACTCATGAAGGAGTCTCCGTTTTTAATATGATCCAGTGAAAATGCCGCTTAATTCAGTTCTGTAAATGTTTCGGAGAGACCAGTAAAGACTTTGTGCACAACAACTTGCATTTGCATAGCGCCGATCATGTAATCAAATGTCTTGAGCTCCATCGGGAGGAGGACTGAGCATTTTGAGAGTTCGGAAAGAGATGGAGTAAGTGGTAAAGTATTTAGCAGGGAGGCTGAGCGGGCAAAGGTTTAGGTAAGAGACGAGGGCCAATCGGTAAAGGATTTCTTAGGGAGAGATAGAGACAGAGAGAGAGAAAGGAGAGAGAGAGAGAGAAGGGAGAGAGAGAGAGATAGGGGGATAGAGAGAGATGGAAAGAGGAGTAGAGAGAGATAGATAGAAAGAGTAGAGAGAGAGAGATAAAGGTGAAGGTAGAGACGGGGGGGGGAGGGGGGGGGGGAGAGAGAGAGAGGAGGAGGAGAGGGACGGCAGAAAGAGAGAAAGGGAAGAAAGGAGAGGGAGTGGGAGATGTTCCAAGAACAGTGGGTTTAAAGGGAAAATGAAATTAAGAAGAAAGGAATTGACAGAAAGCGGAATGAGAAAAGAGGGTGTTTAAAGACCTCTGAAGGAGTTGGGGAGGTAGAAAGATGAAGAAGGCCAGGAAGAGATGAAATGTGGAATGCAGGGAATGGGGACTGGTGTTATGAATGGTGAGGAAATGGGGAACAAGGCGGAATGAGCAACAGTCCTTTGGGTGGTGGGGGGGTGGGACAGTGTTTTGATGAAGGGGGATGGAGACAGTGTTTTGATAGAGGGGGGAATGGGGACAGTGTTTTGATAGAGGGGGGAATGGGGGAGTGTTTTGATGGGGGAATGGGGACAGTGTTTTGATGGGGGGAATGGGGGACAGTGTTTTGATGAAGGGGGAATAGGGGACAGTGTTTTGATAGAGAGGGGAATGGGGACAGTGTTTTGATGGGGGGGGAATGGGGGACAGTGTTTTGATGGGGGGAATGAGGGACAATATTTTGATGAATGGGGGACAGTGTTTTGATGGAGGGGGAATGGGGGACAGTGTTTTGATAGAGGGGTGAATGGGGGACAGTGTTTTGATAGGGGGAATGGGGGACAGTGTTTTGATAGAGGGGGAATGGGGGACAATGTTTTGATGGGGGAATGGGGACAGTGTTTTGATAGAGGGGGGAATGGGGACAGTGTTTTGATAGAGGGGGAATGGGGACAGTGTTTTGATGAAGGGGGAATGGGGTAAGTGTTTTGATGAAGGGGGAATGGGGGTCAGGGTTTTGATGAGGGTGGAATGGGGGGGAAGGAGGGACAGTGTTTTGATGAAGGGGGAATGGGGGTAAGTGTTTTGATGAAGGGGGAATGGGAGTCAGGGTTTTGATGAGGGGGGGAATAGGGGACAGTGTTTTGATGAGGGGGTGGGGGACAGTGTTTTGATGGGGGCGGAGTTGGGGGAGAGTGTTTTGATGGGGGGGAATGGGGACAGTGTTTTGATGAAGGGGGAATGGGGGGGAATGGGGGGACAGTGTTTTGATGGGGGGGGAATGGGGGGACAGTGTTTTGATGAAGGGGGAATGCGGGTCAGTGCTTTGATAGAGGGGGGAATGGGGGACAGTGTTTTGATGGGGGAATGGGGGACAGTGTTTTGATAGAGGGGGGAATGGGGGACAATGTTTTCGTTGGGGGGAATGGGGGACAGTGTTTTGATAAAGGGGGAATGGGGACAATGTTTTGATGGGGGAATGGGGGAAAGTGTTTTGATGGGGGGGGGGAATGGGGGACAGTGTTTTGATTGAGGGGATGGGGACAGTGTTTTGATGCAGGGGGAATGGGGGACAATGTTTTGATGCGGGGGAATGGGGGACAGTGTTTTGATAGAGGGGGAAATGGGGGACAGTGTTTTGATGGAGGGGGAAAGGGAGTCAGTGTTTTGATGAAGGGGCAATGGGGGACAGTGTTTTGATGGGGGGGGATGGTGGACAGTGTTTTGATAGTGGGGGAATGGGGGACAGTGTTTTGATGAAGGGGGGTGGGGACAGTGTTTTGATGAATGGGGGACAGTGTTTTGAAGAAGGGGGGCTAGGGACAGTGTTCTGATAGAGGGGGGAATGGGGGACAGTGTTTTGATGAAGGGGGGAATGGGGGAACAGTGTTTTGAAGAAGGGGGGCTAGGGACAGTGTTTTAAGAACATAGGAACTAGGAGCAGGAGTAGGCCATCTGGCCCCTCGAGCCTGCTCCACCATTCAATGAGATCATGGCTGATCTTTTGTGGACTCAGCTCCACTTTCCGGCCCGAACACCATAACCCTTAATCCCTTTATTCTTCAAAAAACTATCTGTCTTTATCTTAAAAACATTTAATGAAGGAGCCTCTACTGCTTCACTGGGCAAGGAATTCCATAGATTCACAACCCTTTGGGTGAAGAAGTTCCTCCTAAACTCAGTCCTAAATCTACTTCCCCTTATTTTGAGGCTATGCCCCCTAGTTCTGCTTTCACCCGCCAGTGGAAACAACCTGCCCGCATCTATCCTATCTATTCCCTTCATAATCTTATATGTTTCTATAAGATCCCCCCTCATCCTTCTAAATTCCAACGAGTACAGTCCCAGTCTACTCAACCTCTCCTCATAATCCAACCCCTTCAGCTCTGGGATTAACCTAGTGAATCTCCTCTGCACACCCTCCAGTGCCAGTACGTCCTTTCTCAAGTAAGGAGACCAAAACTGAACACAATACTCCAGGTGTGGCCTCACTAACACCTTATAGAATTGCAGCAGAACCTCCCTAGTCTTAAACTCCATCCCTCTAGCAATGAAGGACAAAATTCCATTTGCCTTCTTAATCACCTGTTGCACCTGAAAAGCAACTTTTTGCGACTCATGCACTAGCACACCCAGGTCTCTCTGCACAGCAGCATGTTTTAATATTTTATCATTTAAATAATAATCCCTTTTGCTGTTATTCCTTCCAAAATGGATAACCTCACATTTGTCAACATTGTATTCCATCTGCCAGACCCTAGCCCATTCACTTAGCCTATCCAAATCCCTCTGCAGACTTCCAGTATCCTCTGCACTTTCTGCTTTACCACTTATCTTAGTGACATCTGCAAACTTGGACACATTGCCCTTGGTCCCCAACTCCAAATCATCTATGTAAATTGTGAACAGTTGTGGGCCCAACATTGATCCCTGAGGGACACCACTAGCTACTGATTGCCAAACAGAGAAACACCCATTAATCCCCACTCTTTGCTTTCTATTAATTAACCAATCCTCTATCCATGCTACTACTTTCCCCTTAATGCCATGCATCTTTATCTTATGCAACAACCTTTTGTGTGGCACCTTGTCAAAGGTTTTCTGGAAATCCAGATAAACCACATCCATTGGCTCCCCATTATCTACCGCACTGTTAATGTCCTCAAAAAATTCCACTAAATTAGTTAGGCACGACCTGCCCTTTATGAACCCATGCTGCGTCTGCCCAATGGGACAATTTCCATCCAGATGCCTCGCTATTTCTTCCTTGATGATAGATTCCAGCATCTTCCCTACTACCGAAGATAAGCTCACTGGCCTATAATTACCCGCTTTCTGCCTACCTCCTTTTTTAAACAGTAGTGTCACGTTTGCTAATTTCCAATTCGCCAGGACCACCCCAGAGTCTAGTGAAATTTGGTAAATTATCACTAGTGCATTTGCAATTTCCCTAGCCATCTCTTTTAGCACTCTGGGATGCATTCCATCAGGTCCAGGAGACTTGTCTACCTTTAGCCCCATTAGCTTGCCCATCACTACCTCCTTGGTGATAACAATCCTCTCAAGGTCCCCACCTGTCATAGCCTCATTTCCATCAGTCACTGGCATGTTATTTGTGTCTTCCACTGTGAAGACCGACCCAAAAAACCTGTTCAGTTCCTCAGCCATTTCCTCATCTCCCATTATTAAATCTCCCTTCTCATCCTCTAAAGGACCAATATTTACCTTAGCCACTCTTTTTTGTTTTATATATTTGCAGAAACTTTTACTATCTGTTTTTATATTCTGAGCAAGTTGACTCTCATAATCTATCTTACTCTTCTTTATAGCTTTTTTAGTAGCTTTCTGTTGCCCCCTAAAGATTTCCCAGTCCTCTAGTCTCCCACTGATCTTTGCTACTTTGTATGTTTTTTCCTTCAATTTGATACTCTCCCTTATTTCCTTAGATATCCATGGTCGATTTTCCCGCTTTTTACCGTCTTTCCTTTTTGTTGGTATAAACCTTTGCTGAGCACTGTGAAAAATCACTTGGAAGGTTCTCCACTGTTCCTCAACTGTTTCACTATAAAGTCTTTGCTCCCAGTCTACCTTAGCTAGTTCTTCTCTCATCCCATTGTAATCTCCTTTGTTTAAGCACAAAACACTAGTGCTTGATTTTACCTTCTCACCCTCCATCTGTATTTTAAATTCCACCATATTGTGATCGCTCCTTCTGAGAGGATCCCTAACTATGAGATCCTGAATCAATCCTGTCTCATTACACAGGACCAGATCTAGGACCGCTTGTTCCCTCGTAGGTTCCATTACATACTGTTCTAGGAAACTATCGCGGATACATTCTATAAACTCCTCAAGGCTGCCTTGACCGACCTGGTTAAACCAATCTACATGTAGATTAAAATTCCCCATGATAACTGCTGTACCATTTCTACATGCATCAGTTATTTCTTTGTTTATTGCCTGCCCCATCATAATGTTACTATTTGGTGGCCTATAGACTACTCCTATCAGTGACTTTTTCGCCTTACTATTCCTGATTTCCACCCAAATGGATTCAACCTTATCCTCCATAGCACCGATGTCATCCCTTACTGTTGCCCGGATGTCATCCTTAAATAACAGAGCTACACCACCTCCCTTACCATCCACTCTGTCCTTCCGAAAAGTTTGATACCCTCGGATATTTAACTCCCAGTCGTGACCATCCTTTAACCATGTTTCAGTAATGGCCACTAAATCATAGTCATTCACGATGATTTGTGCCATCAACTCATTTACCTCATTCCGAATACTACGAGCATTCAGGTAAAGTACACTCATGTTGCCTTTTTTACCTCTGTTCTGAATCTTAACACCTCGATCAGTAACCTCTCCTAAGTTATATTTCCTCTTAACCTTTCTCCTAATTTTCCTTGTCGTCGAACCCATATCTTCACGTAACAACCTGCCGCGTCGCTTACCATTAATGTTTTCACTTCCCGTTTTATTTCTTCTAGTATTCCTGGTCCTATTCACTGAGCTCCCCTCAGTCACTGTACCTTGTACTGTCGCCCTTTTTGATTTTTGACTATGGCTTCTCTGCCTTACACTTTCCCCCTTACTGCCTTTTATTTCTGTCCCTGTTTTACTACCTTCCAACTTCCTGCATCGGTTCCCATCCCCCTGCCACATTAGTTTAAACTCTCCCCAACAGCTCTAGCAAACATCCCCCCTAGGACATCGGTTCCAGTCCTGCCCAGGTGCAGACCGTCCGGTTTGTACTGGTCCCACCTCTCCCAGAACCGGTTCCAATGTCCCAGGAATTTGAATCCCTCCCTCTTGCACCATCTCTCGAGCCACGCATTCGTCCTCTCTATCCTGACATTCCTACTCTGGCTAGCTCGTGGCACTGGTAGCAATCCTGAGATTACTACCTTTGAGGTCCTACTTTTTAGTTTAACTCCTAGCTCCCTAAATTCAGCTTGTAGGACCTCGTCCCGTTTTTTTACCTATATCGTTGGTGCCTATGTGCACCACGACAGCTGGCTGTTCACCCCCCAGAATGTCCTGCAGCCGCTCCGAGACATCCTTGACCCTTGCACCAGGGAGGCAACATACCATCCTGCAGTCTCGATTGCATCCACAGAACCGCCTGTCTATTCCCCTTACAATTGAGTCGCCTATCACTATAGCCCTGCCATTCTTCTTCCTGCCCAGCTGCGCAGCAGAGCCAGCCATGGTGCCATGAACCTGGCTGCTGCTGCCTTCCCCTGGTGAGCCATCTCCCTCAACAGTATCCAAAGCGGTATATCTGTTTTGCAGGGAGATGACCGCAGAGGACACCTGCACTGCCTTCCTACTCTTGCTCTGTCTTTTGGTCACCCATTTACTATCTCCCTCAGTACCTTTTACCTGCGGTGTGACCAACTCGCTAAACGTGCTATCCACGACGTCCTCAGCATCGCAGATGCTCCAAAGTGAGTCCATCCGCAGCTCCAGAGCCGTCAAGCGGTCTAACAGGACCTGCAACTGGACACACTTCTTGCACGTGAAGGAGCCAGGGACAGTGGACATGTCCCTGAGCTCCCACATCGCACACGAGGAGCACGACACGGGTCTGAGATCTCCTGCCATGTCTTAAACCTTTACTTCAACAACTACAATTTCAACAAAAAAATAAAAATAAAAAATAAATAAATATACCAATGAAAAGAAACAGAAAAACAGAAACACTACTTAACAGTTTTGATAGAGGGGGGAATGGGGGACAGTGTATTGATGGAAGGGGGGATGGGGACAGTGTTTTGATGGAGGGGGAGTAGGAGACAATGTTTTTATGGGAGGGGGTGAATGGGGGACAGTGTTTTGATGGGGGAAATGGGGGACAGTGTTTTGATGGGAGGGGGTGAATGGGGACAGCGTTTTGATGGAGGGGGGAATAGGAGACAGTGATTTGATGGGAGGGAATGGGGGACAGTGTTTTGATTGGGGGGGAATGGGGGGCAGTGTTTTGATGAAGGGGCAATGGGGGACAGTGTTTTGATGGGGGAAATGGGGGACAGTGTTTTGATGAAGGGGCAATGGGGGACAGTGTTTTGATGGGGGAAATGGGGGACAGTGTTTTGATGAAGGGGGAATGGGGGACAGTGTTTTGATGAAGGGGGGAATGGGGACAGTGTTTTGATGAAGGGGGAATGGGAGACAGTGTTTTGATGGAGGGGCGAATGGGGGACAGTGTTTTTAATGGAGGGAATGGGGGAGTGTGTTTTGATAGAGGGGGTAATGGGGGACAGTGTTTTGATGGGGGGGAAATGGGGGGGACAGTATTTTAACTGGGGGAGGGATGGGAGACTGTTTTGACTGGGGGAGGGATGGGGGGCAGTATTTTCACTAGGGGAGGGATGTGGTCATGTTGAGACTAGGGGAGGGATGGGGACAATGTTTTGACCGGGGGGGGGGGGGTGTAATGGGGGACTTTTGGTTTGAAGGGGGTGAGGGGTGGAATTACCCTATTAAGATTGTACAAGAAGGCGGAGAGATATAGGAAAGTACATCTGCAAGAAAATCTTTGAGAAGTGAAAAATTAATAGAGCAGGGATGAAGGATTTCAACCACCCTAATATTAATTGGAAAGAATGTGTGAGAAAACCACTGAGGGAATATAATTTTTAAAATGCATTTTGGAGAACATTTTAGTCAGCACATCGCAAGCCCAATAAGAGAAGTCGTGGTCCCAGACATAATTTGGGGGAATAGGCTTTACAAATGAGGGAGCACTTTGGTGAAAGTGATCTTAATTCACTTACATTTGGTGAATTCATTTAGATTTATGGAAAAGGACACAGATAGACTCGGAATAACAGTTCTCAATTAATTTTACTGAGCTGCGATGTGGTTTCTCTGACGTGGACCGGAAACACCTACGTGAAGGTAAATCAGTGCCAAATTAGTGTAAAACATTCAAGGAAGAGATATTGAGGGTTCAATGAAACATGCTGAGGGATGCACTAAAACTTGGGACAGTGGCCACGGAAGCGCAATGGGGAAAGGCCACTGGCTGAGATCTTTCAGTTAAAGTGAACCAAGGGGAGGAGAATTGTATGGATTTACATTAAATGTGTAGAGTGAATATTCATAGTATCACAATTGTACTGAAGCACCTCAGAGTGCCACTTGATCTCTGTAGAGAACCTGAATATTAATGCACTTTCTGTGATAGGGATTTTGAAATACTTGTAATCCTTTTTCAGATATTTTAGGAAAAAAGTATATTTTTTTTGCAAAAAGAAAGCGAGGGTTCTAAGCAAGTGCATTCCCTTAAAGAAAAAAGGTTTGATGAACAAATCCTCCTGGATATGAAGAGGCCTCAGGGAGAAACGGAAGAATAAGGGAGAATTTAAGGAGGCAAAAGAGGGGGAGGTGTGGCGCTGCTAGTCAAGAGCAGTATTACGGTGGTGGAGAGGATGCTAGATGGGGACTCTTCTTCAGAGGTAGTATGGGCTGAAGTTAGAAACAGGAAAGGAGAGGGCACCCTGTTGGGAGTTTTTTTATAGGCCTCCTAATAGTTCTAGGGATGTAGAGGAAAGGATGGCGAAGATGATTCTGGATAAGAGCGAAAGTAACAGGGTAGTTATTATGGGAGACTTTAACTTTCCAAATATTGACTGGAAAAGATATAGTTCGAGTACAATAGATGGGTCGTTTTCTGTACAGTGTGTGCAGGAGGGTTTCCTGAAACGATATGTTGACAGGCCAACAAAAGGCGAGGCCACGTTGGATTTGGTTTTGGGTAATGAACCAGGCCAGGTGTTGGATTTGGAGGTAGGTGAGCACTTTGGGGACAGTGACCACAATTCGGTGACGTTTACGTTAATGATTGAAAGGGATAAGTATACACCGCAGGGCAAGAGTTATAGCTGGGGGAAGGGCAATTATGATGCCATTAAACGTGACTTGGGGGGGATAAGGTGGAGAAGAAGGCTGCAAGTGTTGGGCACACTGGATAAGTGGGGCTTGTTCAAGGATCAGCTACTGCGTGTTCTTGATAAGTATGTACCGGTCAGGCAGGGAGGAAGGCGTCGAGCGAGGGAACCGTGGTTTACCAAGGAAGTGGAATCTCTTGTTAAGAGGAAGAAGGAGGCCTATGTGAAGATGAGGTGTGAAGTTTCAGTTGGGGCGATGGATAGTTACAAGGTAGCGAGGAAGGATCTAAAGAGAGAGCTAAGACGAGCAAGGAGGGGACATGAGAAGTATTTGGCAGGAAGGATCAAGGAAAACCCAAAAGCTTTCTATAGGTATGTCAGGAATAAGCGAATGACTAGGGAAAGAGTAGGACCAGTCAAGGACAGGGATGGGAAATTGTGTGTGGAGTCTGAAGAGATAGGCGAGATACTAAATGAATATTTTTCGTCAGTATTCACTCAGGAAAAAGATAATGTTGTGGAGAGAGAATGCTGAGCCCCAGGCTAATAGAATAGATGGCATTGAGGTACGTAGGGAAGAGGTGTTGGCAATTCTGGACAGGCTGAAAATAGATAAGTCCCCGGGACCTGATGGGATTTATCCTAGGATTCTCTGGGAGGCCAGGGAAGAGATTGGTGGACCTTTGGCTTTGATTTTTATGTCATCATTGGCTACAGGAATAGTGCCAGAGGACTGGAGGACAGCAAATGTGGTCCCTTTGTTCAAAAAGGGGAGCAGAGACAACCCCGGCAACTATAGACCGGTGAGCCTCACATCTGTAGTGGGTAAAGTCTTGGAGGGGATTATAAGAGACAAGATTTATAATCATCTAGATAGGAATAATATGATCAGGGATAGTCAGCATGGCTTTGTGAAGGGTAGGTCATGCCTCACAAACCTTATCGAGTTCTTTGAGAAGGTGACTGAACAGGTAGACGAGGGTAGAGCAGTTGATGTGGTGTATATGGATTTCAGCAAAGCATTTGATAAGGTTCCCCACGGTAGGCTATTGCAGAAAATACGGAGGCTGGGGATTGAGGGTGATTTAGAGATGTGGATCAGAAATTGGCTAGCTGAAAGAAGACAGAGGGTGGTGGTTGATGGGAAATGTTCAGAATGGAGTTCAGTTACAAGTGGAGTACCACAAGGATCTGTTCTGGGGCCGTTGCTGTTTGTCATTTTTGTCAATGACCTAGAGGAAGGCGCAGAAGGGTGGGTGAGTAAATTTGCAGACGATACTAAAGTCGGTGGTGTTGTCGATAGTGTGGAAGGATGTAGCAGGATACAGAGGGATATAGATAAGCTGCAGAGCTGGGCTGAGAGGTGGCAAATGGAGTTTAATGTAGAGAAGTGTGAGGTGATTCACTTTGGAAGGAATAACAGGAATGCGGAATATTTGGCTAATGGTAAAGTTCTTGGAAGTGTGGATGCGCAGAGGGATCTAGGTGTCCATGTACATAGATCCCTGAAAGTTGCCACCCAGGTTGATAGGGTTGTGAAGAAGGAGTGTTGGCCTTTATTGGTAGAGGGATTGAGTTCCGGAGTCGGGAGGTCATGTTGCAGCTGTACAGAACTCTGGTACGGCCGCATTTGGAGTATTGCGTACAGTTCTGGTCACCGCATTATAGGAAGGACGTGGAGGCTTTGGAGCGGGTGCAGAGGAGATTTACCAGGATGTTGCCTGGTATGGAGGGAAAATCTTATGAGGAAAGGCTGATGGACTTGAGGTTGTTTTCGTTGGAGAGAAGAAGGTTAAGAGGAGACTTAATAGAGGCATACAAAATGATCAGGGGGTTGGATAGGGTGGACAGTGAGAGCCTTCTCCCGCGGATGGATATGGCTAGCACGAGGGGACATAACTTTAAACTGAGGGGTAATAGATATAGGACAGAGGTCAGAGGTAGGTTCTTTACGCAAAGAGTAGTGAGGCCGTGGAATGCCCTACCTGCTACAGTAGTGAACTCGCCAACATTGAGGGCATTTAAAAGTTTATTGGATAAACATATGGATGATAATGGCATAGTGTAGGTTAGATGGCTTTTGTTTTGGTGCAACATCGTGGGCCGAAGGGCCTGTACTGCGCTGTATTGTTCTATGTTCTATGTTCTATTAAAGGCCAGTCAGTCGAACTTCAGCAGTGGAAAACTCATTCAAAAAAATGTAATGGGGGTGATAAATATTCATTTAGAAAGATTCAAATTAATCAGACAGTCAACACGGATTTGTTAAGGGAAGGTTATGGCTAACTAACATTGACTTATGTCAGAGGAGATGACAAGGAGGGCCAGTGACGGTAACGCATTTGATGGTAGTCTATATGTATCTTAAATGGAAATATTAATAATCTTTATTGTCACAAGTAGGCTTACATTAACACTGCAATGAAATTACTGTGAAAAGCCCCTAGTCGACACATTCCGGTCTGTTCAGGCACACAGAGGGAGAATTCAGAATTCTCAGCTGGGGTACGGAATTGAACTCGCACTGCTGGCCTTGTTCTGTATCACAAACTAGCTGACTAGCCCACTGAGCTAAACCAGCCCTCTTTTGGTAAGGTTCCACATGACAGATGAGTCACAAAGGTAAAATCCCAGGACATTCACAACAAAGTGGCAAGTTGGATCCAAAATTAGTTCAGAGGCAGGAAGCAAAGGGCAAGGGGTAATGGGTGTTTTTGTGACTGGAAGATTGTCTCCTATGGGGTTCCTTCTACAGGGCTCAGTGCAAGGTCCCTTCCTTTTTGTTGTTTACATCAATGATTTAGACTGTAATGTAGGGCTTATGAAGAAGAAGTTTTCAGATGACACACAAATTGGCTGTACAGCTGGTAATGAAGGTGACTGTAGGCTGCTGGAAGATATCAATTGACTAATCACGGGGGTGGGATAGTGAAAAATGAAGTTTAATTCAGAGGAGTGAGGGGAAATGCATTTGGGGGAAAGCTAACCAGGCAAAATAATTCGCAATAAATGGCAGGATACTGAGAAGTGTGGAGGAGCAGAAGGACCTTGGAGTGCATGTTCACAGATCCTGGAAGGTGGATGGACAGCTGGATGAAGTGGTCAATAAAGCATATGGAATAATTTTCTTTGGGAACTAAGGCACAGAAGGGAAGAGTGGGATGTTGTGCTGTCAGCAGCGAGGCACGTCACAGTTGGAGTACTGTGTATAGTTCTGGTCATCGCACTGTAGGAAAAATGTGCTTGCACTGACGGTGAAGAGGGGGTTTTATGGAGATATTGCCTGGACTGATGAATTTTAGTCATCAGGGAAGATTGGAGAGGCCGGGGTTGTTTTCTCTGGAACAGAGGATGCGGAGGGGAGTCCTCATTGAGGTGTATAAAGTTATGGATGGTGTAGATGGGGTGGACAGGATGGACCCATGCCCCTTGGATGAATGGTTCATTAACTGGGGCACTGGTTTAGGTTAAGAGGCAAGATCTTTCAGGAGAGATTCAATGCAAATTCTTCTCATCCAAAGGGTGGTAGGGATCTGGAACTCACTGCCTTAAATGTGCGACAAGCAGAAACCCTCATAACATTTGAAAAATACTTGGCGAGGCATCATTTTAAGTGCCGTAACCTACCGACCAGAGGCTGGAACATGGGATTAAGTTGGATAGCTACTTGTTGGCTGGCGCAGGCACAATGGGCTGAATGGCCTGTTTCCATTCTGTAAACCTCTTTGAATCTCATTCTGACCAACTTTATCCTTCAATCAACATCACTCAGAAAAAAACTCTGCTCATTATCACAGTGCTCTGACTTCCGGTGGCGGCATGCCGGAGGAGGTCGCACATTGGTGGGCTCCTGCTCGAGGCTTGATTTTTTTAGAATTTAATGCCCGGTCCCAGGGGCTACCTTTGTTAAATAAGTGCAGGAAGACATAAGGAAGAAAGATGTCCAAAACCCAAGGAAAACGGCCGTGAAGAAGGGGGCTAATGAAGGTTCGCCGTCGAGTGGAAGAGTCAGCTCAGGAACTGGAAGGAAGGCTGAGGCTGGGCTGCCAGATGAGGCCGCACTGCTCACGGCAGAAAAGATGACCGAAGTGATGGTCGTGGAACTTGAATAACGGTGCACAAAGCACATGGAGGTGATGAGGAAGGAGATGGTGGCAGTATTAAAGTTATTGGTGGAGGAAGCGATTGCCCAGGTGAGGGCGGCGGTATCGAGAGCATCGGCCGAGGTGCGGGAGCAGGGTGAGACATTGAAGGAAGTGGAAGAGGCATTGTCGCAACACAGTGATCAACTCACCTCATTGGGTAAGGAGCTGCAGAGGGTGGTGGAGGCCAACAAGGGTCTGCGAGCCAAAATGGAGGATTTGGAAAACAGATCCAGGCGGCAAAATCTGAGGATCGTGGCCTGCCCGAAGGGGTGGAGGGCCCAAGGCTGACGGAGTATTTTGCCAAGATGTTGGCGGAACTATTGGGGGAGGGGGAAGATCCCTCTCGATATGAACTGGATAGGGCTCATAGGACGTAAATGAGCCACCAAGAGCAGTGACTATTTGTTTCCGTAGGTACCGCGTGAAGGAGAAGATCCTGTGTTGGGCAAAGCAGGAGGTGCAGTGGGCTGGAACTGGTATAAGTATATACCAGGACTTTACTGTGGAGTTGGCGAGAAGGCGGGCGGCCTTCGATCAAGTGAAGACGGCTCTGCATAACAGCAGGGTGCAGTGCGGCATAGTGAACCCAGCTAAGTTCAGGGTGACCTACAAATCCAAAGACTTTTATTTTGACAAGGTGGAAGTGGTGGAGGTGTTTGTGAAGGCAGAAGGACTGGGTAAGAATTGAGAAATGGGACTGAGGATTGGTCTTGTACTGAGGGCAGGGGGTCTGTAGGATTTATAGTGCCGAAGGAGCCCACCTGGCCCATTGAGTCTGCACCGGCTCTTGGATAGAGCACCCTACCCAAGCCCACTCCATCCCCATAACACAGTTAGCCCCCCCAACCTTTTTGGGCACTAAGGGCAAATTTGCATGGCCAATCCGCCTAATGCGCACATCTTTAGATTGTAGCCACCGATCGCGGGCCTGGTCACCGTGGAGGCCCCCCCGGAGTCGAATTCCCCCCGCCCCTCCCACCAGGACGGCCCCCGCAGCCAGAACGCCGAGGTCCCGCCTGGTGGGACCACATGTGAACCACGCCGGCGAGACTCAGCGGAACTCGACGGGCATGGAGAATCGTCGTGGGGGGCGCTTTCAACGGCCCCCGACCGGTGCCGCGTCGATCGTGCGCACGCGATTCTCCGGGGGGTTCTACAAATCATGGGTGTCATTCATTGTACTCTTTCGGGGATTGGATGGCCTTAAATATTTGCGGGAGGGGTGGGTGGACTATATATATTAATGGTGACTATGGGTGATTTCTGATTCCTTTTTGTTTTTTATTTGATGTTTATGTTGTCATGCAGGCTGTTGTTTGGTGGGAGGATGGGATCGGTGTTGTTAATAAGGGGATTGACATTGTATTTGTCACCGCTTACTGTTTATTGGTGGGTGTAAGTTTTGAAGAAAATGTGAAAAAGGAGAATAAAAAGTTTTTATTTTTTTTTAATTATCACAGTGCACTTTGTGGATCTTCTTGGGCAATAATTAGCTGCCAGCCTTCTCTACCTTAAAAGAAAGATGGCACTGGTATTTTGTTGGTTGCAAAGTGCTTTGAGACATCATGAGATCTTAAAGGTGACATTATATTAATGAAAGTCTTTCCGCTATTTTTTTCCCTCAGATTCCTCCACAGTAGCTTGGCTCCAGTGAAGTCGGTTTAAACTTTTCCACCCCAGGCCAATTGAAATAGTGTACAGAATAGATAACACATCCCTTGCACCTGGGCCCAGGAGACGTGGTTTTCAGGTCACTGGAATGAAACGAAAAGATGAGAAACACCTTCGTTGAAGACTTCCACATGAGGAAGACAGCTGTTAGCAACTATTTTGTCTCGTTAGGTTGACTGGAAACATGGGAAATGCTACACTAGGTGTGTAGAAGAATCCATAGGGATTATCAAAATGCCATGAGAAATGTGTCCACAGCGAGACATGACTGATGAATTCTTCACAAGATGACTGGAAGTTCCATGTTAAAGCAATGGCATTAACCTGATCTACCCTTTTGCAAAACAATCATGAAAAGATTGAAAGGAATATGATTTCACCCTTTTGCCCAACTCGACTGTGCGCTATGAGTCTGGAGCTATCAAATTTCAGCTCTTAAATGTCAGTGGAAGAAGCCCCTAACTTACCATTCCAGAGCACAATCATTCCTTGCTGAACTGCTCCCAGTCTAGAGTCCAAAGTCTCTTCTTCAACATATATAGGTGATGGAATACTTGTCTGTCAAGGTGTGGGTTGATCTAGGAGTTTTGTTTTGGCACCATTCAGGGGTGTCTGGAATATGCCAAGCATGTCCCATGCCTCGGCAGCCATCTCTCTCAAAAGGCAACCACCGATGAGGAGATCCAGCATTGCTTAACTCCGCTATCTTCGAGCTACGGCAGTGAGCGTTTGATAATAAAGATCTCCGAAATTCAGCAAACGGCCGGGTGCACAGAGCAGTTGTCATCGCCACACTCCTGAACTGCAGTAAGATCTGGAGTGTGTGTCAGCGATGCATAAGAACGCAAGAGAAATTCCACCAGCAATGCCTTGACCACAACCCTGGAATCAGTGGGAAGACCACCAAACAAACACTAGCATCGGTCTTGAAGCCAGTTCCATCAACGTTCAGGCAAAACTCCTGCAAAATCTATGATGGGCTGGACATTGTGCCCAAATGACCAAAAACCATCTCCCCTACCAGCCTCTGTTTTCTCAACTCTCCAATGTTCCAGGAGAGGACAACAAAAACATATCAATTTTCAAGTTGGTAGACTGTGGCCAGTGAAGTGAGCCAAGGACCAGAGCTGGTGGTCTCAGCTATTTACAATTTATATGAATGACTTTGACAAAGAGATAGAGAAAATGTATGTTTTCTGACAATGCAAAGCTTGGTGAGAATGCAAGCTGTGAGGAGGACACAAGGCTGCTGCAAGGAGACATACCAGGTTAAATGAGTGGATAGCAGGATGGCAGGTGAAGTATAATGTGGATCAGTGTGAGGCTTGGTGGGAAGGATAGAAACATAAAATATTTCTTGCAAAGGAGTGAGACTTATAAATATTGATGTTCAGAGGGACACGGGTGTGCCTGTACAAGGTACATAGAAAGTTAGCAAGAAACTAGGAAGACAAGTGGCATGTTGGTCTTTATTGTAAGGATTGGAGTGCAAGAAAAGGGAAGTCTTGCTCAATTATACAGGGCCAGTGAATGCTCTTTATAGTTTTGATTTCCATATTTAAAGAAAGGAATACTTGCATTGGAGGTGGCGCACTAGAAGGTTCAGTAGATTCAACCCTGGAATGAGTTGTTTTATGATGAGAGGTTGAGTAAATCGATATACTTTCAAGTTTGGAAAAATGGAAGGTGATCGCATTGAAACATCCAAGATTCTGAAGGGGTTTGACAGAGTGGACACAAAGAGTCTCAGGATAAAGGGCTGATGGTTAGGATGGAGTAGAAGGAAGAATTTCTTCACTCAAAATCTTTGGAATTCTCTGCCCTGGGGACTGTGGATGTCCCATCAATAAATGTATTTAAGGTTGAGATTGACTGATTTTTGGTCTCTCTCCCAGTCAAGGAATGAGCTGAAAAGCTGGAAAGCTATGACCTCATGATCTTATTGAATGGTGGGGCAGAATCAAGGGGTGTAACAATCTACTCCTGCTCTTATTTCTCATGGTCCTGTGTTCTTATGTTCAATGGTCTAACTTCTCAATGACCTTTTGCACATGAGTACGAATGATCAGTTTTAAAATATTGTTCAAATTAACTCAAGCAATGCGGCTACCCTTGCCTGTTTTTAATTTCACCAAACTCTTGGATAATCTTCGTCGCTCATAAATCTTCCTTCACTCCCCCAATTGTTTCAAAATATCCGAAGCTCAAGCAACGTCACCGTCTATTTTAATCCGAAGCCTCGAACATGCGTAAATAGTCAGCTCACCAGCAAAGTGAGGAAGGAAGGCTGGCCTCAACAACTGTCGATCTGAATCTGCGATTAGAGCAACATTTTCTTTTCAGTCTTTATTCTAGAATGAGGGGTACCTTAAAGTTACAGCCAGGTCATTCAGGAGTGAAATCAGGAAGCATTTCTCCATACAGTGGGTAGCAGAGCTCTCCCACGTTCGGGTCAATCAAAGCTTTGAAGAATGAAAGCAATAGATTTTTGTTGGGTAAAGGTTATCAAGGAGCACGGATCAAAGGTGGGTAAATAGAGTTAACACATTGATAAATCAGGATTGAATGGCAGAACAGGCTCAAGAGGTTGAGCAGGCTATTCCTCAAGTTGCTCGGTCACCCCCTAATCCCTTGCCCCATGATTCCGTGCCCGTTTCCTTACTCTCTGTACAGCAACTTGGACACATCTCTCTGCTGAAGGCGCTACGTAAATGCAACTTACTCTCCTGTTGCAAACCTGATCTGTTCAACAAATAACATGCAGCCAATCATGTCCACCTTAGATGGCCAGAGTACCCGACTGACACTACGCCAAAGTTTAAACATCAGCAGATCCATTTCAAATCCGATCCTATCCTTTAGCCTGTTGACCGGGAGAACTGCGCAAAACTGGATTACATGTGAGGAAACACAAAGTGCAACACTAAAATGGGAATAGAGGCGATCGAGACAGCACTCATCACAAGTGGAATTAAAGAATCAATTCACAAGAGGATATGAAGGCAGGCTAAATATTAAACTTGTGATGTAGAGAAAGTGTGTCCAGACAATTGGCAGTTAATAAAATGTCACCCAGTGGTTGTATTGCCACTGCTGGACCTCGAGCTGTGAGGAACACTGGTGGTAAAACTATCTTAATGCCATTGTCACTTATCCATTCAGTGCCACCTATTTGTCATCAATAGCATGGGAATTGATAATGAATGAAGAAGTCTTCCAGAACGTTCAATAACGACGAAGTTGAGCAATCAAATCTTGAGGAACAGTAATGGATAACACTGTGTTTATCGCATTCTGCAGATTCTTAACAGAGAACTGAGACAAGAAATGATGGGCACATATCCATCAAACCTAGCGTGGGGAATTCTGGTCAAATAAACACAAGGCCATTGGTTTTAATGGCTGGTTAACTGGGAGTGGAGGCTCATCAAAGTGAGAATCTATGAGCACTTGAACCTAAGTGGGAGGCTCCAGCCAGCGTTTAATCCAACAATCCACATCAGCTGGCAACTCCCAGTGCTCCATGTCTGCTATTTGGACTTGCTTTTCATCACAAACTCTGATGGTCACTGAAGATATGACAAATTAATTCCCATTTAACATGAGTGGCATATAACATGTCAGGGGGCTAGTGGTATAAACATTCACGCTGAATGTAATCAGTCACACAGGCACAGGCAAAGCCTGTGCCTCTGTTATATATGTTCTTACAGATTCCAACAGCCCCGCTTGCAAAGTTGTGCTTTCCAAATGAATAACTTCAGAAGCCGTTGTGGCAATTCCAAAGGTCACCAGGAAATGTTCCCCCAGCATTAAATCCGTGTTAACTTCGGGTGCTGTCAACATGCCGAACAGGTTGCGAGCCATCAATAAAGTCAGGCTCCTTTGTGCTGTATCTGTTTCATCATTTTGGCACTTAACTTCTGAGGGCAGGTGCCGAGTGGGGAACCACAGGGCTCAGTGCTAAAGACTTAAGGTGCTTCTTAGTTTACAGTAATGACCTGGAGGCTGAAGAAAATTACAAGCCTGTTAAATTTGCAAATTGCACTGAAACACAGAACAGCGGAGCAGGAACAGAGGATGCATTTCAGCTTTGAAGAGGAATTTGGATTTCTTATGCCATGGGCAAAATACTGAAAATTGCAAGGTGCCACGCTTTGGGAAAAAGAATGAGCAACATAAGAGGACAATAAAGAGAATGGAATGATCACAGTGCGAACAGATTATTTGGTGATATGGCCATAACATTTGAGTGGAAATCTACGGAAGGTAACTGAGGGTTTTGGAATACCGTGAGCGTGTATCTTGTTATGGGTCTGGGTTCACAGAACCCCAAAGTGTTTCATGAAGTTCAACCGACCCACAACTTTTAATAGATTGTGGTGTGGGAAGCACATAGCGTACTCTCCAGGTGTGATACAGCAGAAATGGACAAGTGGTTTTTAAAACAAAACAATGTTTATTCTATGAACTCAAGTTAACCTTTTTAAAACAAACATTGACTATCTTAACACCCATTACTTCAAAGATAACCCCAAAAGACTACAACACTACATAATCCTTCAAACTGTTCCTTTAAACATCCAAAATACTTCAAACCTTCAAAAATAGGAGCACATTAGGTTACATTCAATATATTCATAGTCTTTGGATTGCAGAAATCAACAGACCAGCTCTGTGTTTCTTCATGCAGCTCACAGCAAAACACACAGACACTCCAAGCTGCCTTCTCAAACTGAAACTCAAAAAGCAGAAGTAAGCTCAGCTCCCCCACCCTCTGACATCACTTTGGTAATATGATCAGCTCCATTTCTTAAAGGTACATTGCTTAAACATCCATTTCTTAAAGGTACTCTCACATGACACTTTCCCCCCAAGAAAAAAAAACCCATCAACTTCATGATGGTTTCATTTTTCACCTTTGCACCATCAATTAAGAAATGCACACAGTAAAAACACTTTACTGGTTCAAAAAAAACAACACACGCAAACACGTATAATAATATAGTCCATTTTTCTTTTCTTCCTCCAACAGAAATCCTTCCCGATTGACAGTCTCTTTGAACAAGAAAGTCTCTGCACGATCCATCCATTCCTCTACGCCTCAACATTTCTCTTTAAAGTTAGATACTTCAGTTCAATCTGATCACAGAGTCCCTTGCAATTCTCCAATACAGGAGCATCGGTTACCACAGATTTCAGGCAGTCAAATGCATGTTGAAACTCCGCTGTCAATTGAAACTTTTTAACATTTCTTCAGGAAGTCCATCAGTGGAGCAAGCACGCTACAAATCTCTTGCACAAATGTTCGATCAAATCCACTCATGTCAAGAAATCAAATTATTTCCCGTCGTGTCAAGGTTATCAGAAACTCCCCAATAACTTTCGTTTTCATATCCCGTGGGACCAATCAACCCTATCCGAGTGTATGGCCAAGGAAAGTGACTTGGGCTTTTCCAAATTCACTTTTGGCTAGGTTTATCACCAAACCCACCTCCTGAAGTCGATCGAATAACTCCATCAGATGTTTTAAATGTTCTTTCCATGTCTGGCTGGAAACTACCAGATCGTCGAAATATACCTCACAATTGGGTAATGCAGAAATGACTGTATTAGTTAACCATTGAAATGTGGCTGGGACGTTTTTCATGCCAAATGGCATAACTTTGAATTGGTATATACCATCGGGAGTCACAAAAGCTGAAATCTCCTTCACACTTTCGGATAAAGGTACCTGCCAGTAACCTTTAAGTAAATCCAATTCGGAAATAAAAGCGGACTGTCCCACTTTCTCAATGCAATCCTCCAAATGTGGGATAGGATAAGAGTCCGTTCTTGTAACTGATTCACCTTTCTATAGTCCACACAAAACTGTTGGGTACTGTGTGGTTTAGGTACCATCACTATGGGTGAGCTCCATTGGCTGCAACCCACTTAATTATGCCATTTTTAAGCATTCTCTCAATCTTGTTGTTAACCTGTGCCAATTTTAAAGGATTAAGTCTATATGGATGTTGTTTGATAGGAACAGCATTTCCCAAATCTACATAATGTATAGCCATTTTAGTACTTCCCAATTTATCTCTACAAACTTGCCCATGTGAGGTCAATAACTCTTTCAGGTCAGTTTGTTTTTCCTCTGGAAAGTAACTTAACAATTCATCCCAATTTTTAAGAACATCCTCATTTTCCAATTGAATTTGAGGTATGTCAAATTCACAGTCATCTGGATTTGGGTCGTCACTTTGAGTTAGAATCATTAAAACCTCCTTTTTCTCTCTTCCCTTTTAAAGTACCTTTTAAGCATATTCACATGACACACTCGGTGAGTCTTCCTTCTATCTGGTGTTTTTAACCACATAATTCACCTCACTTAATTTCCTTTCAATCTGATACGGTCCACAAAACCTAGCTTTTAAAGGCTCACCGACCACTAGTAACAACACTAAAACTTTATCTCCACTGGCAAAACTACAAACTTTGGATTTCTTGTCCGCTACCCGTTTCATCAGATTTTGTGCAACTTTCAAATGTTGTCTAGCCAATTCACCTGCTCTATTTAATCGTTCCCTAAAACTTGACACGTAATCCAATAGTGTAATATCCGATTTCTCACCCACCAATTTTTCCTTAATCAATTTAAGTGGTCCTCTTACCTCATGACCAAAAATGAGTTCAAATGGACCAAATTTGGTTGACCAAATTCGGTGCATCCCTAATTGCAAACAGTACGATTGGAATTCCTTTATCCCAATCCTCTGGATAATCTTGACAATAAGCCCTCAACATTGTCTTTAATGTCTGATGCCACCTTTCTAACGCTCCCTGCGATTCTGGATGGTACGCTGTTGATTTAAATTGTTTTATTCCTAAGCTATCCTTAACTTGTTTGAATAACTTTGAGGTAAAATTTGATCGTTGATCCGATTGAATTTCTGTGGGTAGTCCATATCTAGTAAAGAATTTAGGTAACTCCTCCACAATCTTTTTAGCTCTAATATTACGTACTGGAATGGCCTCTGAAAACCTAGTAGACACATCCATTATTGTCAAAAGATATTGATTCCCACTTTTTGTTTTAGGAAGCGGTCCTACACAATCAATTAGGACCCTTGTAAAAGGTTCCTCAAATGCTGGAATGGTTATTAAGGGCGCTGGTTTTATCACTGCTTGAGGTCTCCCTATTCACTTGACATGTGTGACATGATTGACAAAATGTAACTACATCTTTATGTAGTCCAGGCCAATAAAAATGTTTCTGGATTTTAGGTTGAGTTTTCCTTATCCCCAAATGACCTCCTACTGGTACTCATGTGCCACTCGCAACACCTCCTTTCTATACCCTACCGGCAATACTACTTGATGAACTTCTGCCCACTTTTCATCCGCCTGCATATGTACAGGTCTCCATTTACTCATCAAGACATCGCTTTTACGTTAACAACACTCTGGTAAACTCTCAGATTCCTCTTCTGGATATGCTTTCTGATATATCCGTTTTATTTCGACATCTTTCTGTTGTAACTCAGCCAATTTTCCTGAACTAAAAATATCCACCTCATCCTCCACCTGTTGTTCTTTTTCAACCATCTGATCAAAAATTGTTTCTGATAATTGCACTTCAACTTCATCTTCACTCTTTGATTTCTCCTTTTGTCTTAACCTGTGACTTTGCGGAAAAATCTCAGGATATTTGTCCTTCAACACTTCAGTTGTCTGATTTTCCACTGGCTTATCAACCACAGTAGGCATCACTCCCACCTGCGATCCAGCTATATCATTACCCAAGATAAACTGTATCCCTGGACAAGATAGTTTCTCTATTACTCCTACTATCACTTCACCACTCTTCACTGGACTTTCCAACCTTCCCTTATATAATGGAACGCTACTCCTCTCACCCTGAATTCCACATATTACCACCTTTTCTGGCAACATTCTTCCCAAATACATAACTCCTCATCTCTTACCATTAAAGATTGACTTGCTCCCAAAGTTGTGACTTCTTTGCCTGCTCCTCCTGATACACATGAGTAAACTTTACCCACAGAAGTAAATTCTTTAAAGACATCTGGCACCTTCTTATCAATTACTTCTTGAACAGGCTGTACAATCATTTGCACCTCCTTTGCTTCCCTTGGGCTTTCCTTTACCACTCTAACAAACCCCACTGTCTTATCGTGTTTCACCACATCGGCTTCCCAGTGCTTTTCTTCAACCACCAACACTGTGACTTTACATGGCCTAGTTTATTACAATGAAAACATTTGAAACTTTTCATTTCTTTTCCACCCTCCTGGATTTCTTTTTTAATCTGAGGTACACTCTCCTTATTATCTCCCATCAGATCACCTTTACCTTTTCCACTTGAATATTTCTCATGTCCCCAGTTTCTATTCCTCACAGGCTGAAACTGATGTCGGAAACCAAGCCTTGATTTATGAGCTAGTTCATAATCATCTGCCATTTCTGCTGCTAATCTCGCAGTTTTAACCCTCTGCTCTTCCACATGAGTTCTCACTACATCAGGAATTGAATTTTTAAACTCTTCCAAAAGTATAATTTCTCTGAGAGCTTCATACGTTTTGTTTATTTTCAAAGCCCTTATCCACCTATCAAAATTACTCTGTTTGAGCCTTTCAAACTCCATGCATGTTTGACCAAATTCTTTCCTTAAATTTCTAAACCTTTGTCTGTAAGCTTCAGGCACTAGTTCATATGCACCCAAGATGGATTTTTTCACCTCCTCATACGTTCCAGTTACCTCCCCCAGCAGTGATGAAAACACTTCCCTAGCTCCACCTACCGGCTTTGTTTGAATCAGTAATCCCCACATGTCCTGTGGCCATTTCATTTGTTTAGCTATCTTCTCAAATGAAATGAAAAAGGCTTCTACCTCCTTCTCATCAAACCGTGGCATTGCTTGGACATATTTAAATAGATCCCCAACACGTCTTCGACTATGATGCTCTGTCTCACCAGCCTCATCAATCTCATCCAACTGCATGTTTCCCTTTGCGTCTGCCAATTTTAACTGATTTTCATGTTTCATAGCCATTTTATGAAGTTCAAACTCTCTCTCTTTTTCCCTTTCCTCTCTATCTCTTTCTTTGTTTCTTTCTTCTCTCTCCTTTTCTTTTTCACTCATTGCATATTCAAGCTACTTTAATTATTTTTCATGTTCAAATTGCTTAATCTGCAACTGGAGCTTTGCTATTTCTAATGAGTCAGAATGTATCTCAGGCAAATTTAAATGCTCAGCTACCGCGGTAAGTACCTCATCTTTTCGCATTTTGCCAGGCAATGTTAACTGCAATGCTTTTGCCAAATCTAACAGTCTGCTTTTAGTCTCTATCCATAAGGTATTGTGTGTTACCGTGTCCACCCCCAAAAACTCCTGAGCCTCTGAAAGAGCCATTGTCCACAACACACTCCCCACTTAAACTAAAATACCACATCTGAAAAGCAACCACAATATGCTCACGCCTCACTGTCTTTAAGTTTGTTAAGCCAATCCAATCGATAGACTTTTATCCCCCTCAAGCCCCCAATTGTTATGGGTCCGGGTTTACAGAACCCCAAAGTATTTCATGGAGTTCAACCGACTCACAACTTTTCATAGATTGTGGTGTGGGAAGCACACGGCGTACTCTCCAGGTGCGATACAGCAGAAATGGGCAAGTGGTTTTTAAAACAAAACAATGTTTATTCTATGAACTCAAGTTAACCCTTTTAAAACAAACATTGAATATCTTAACACCGATTACTTCAAAGATAATCCTAAAAGACTACAACACTAAATAATCCTTCAAACTGTTGCTTTAAACATCCAAAAGACTCCAAACCTTCAAAAATAGGGGCACATTAGGTTACATTCAATATATTTATAGTCTTTGGATTGCAGAAATCAACAGACCAGCTCTGTGTTTCTTCATGCAGCTCACAGCAAAACACACACACTCCTAGCTGCCTTCTCAAACTGAAACTCAAAAAGCAGAAGTAAGCTCAGCTCCCCCCACCCTCTGACATCACTTCAGTAATATGATCAGCTCCATTTCTTAAAGGTACATTGCTTAAACATCCATTTCTTAAAAGTACTCTCACATGACAATCTATTAATCCTGGGTTCCCATCAGGACGGCACACACGAGCAGAGTCCAAGTTGGAGAATGGGCAATGTAATGTTCCACGTACATAATTGCTAGTTAGGGCAGCACGGTAGCATGGTGGTTAGAACAGTTGCTTCACAGCTCCAGGGTCCCAGGTTCAATTCCCCGCTGGGTCACTGTCTGTGCGGATTGTCTGCACGTTCTAACCGTGTCTGCGTGAGTTTCCTCCGGGTGCTCCGGTTTCCTCCCACAGTCCAAAGATGTGCAGGTTAGGTGGATTGGCCAAGCTACATTGCCCTTAGTGTCCAAAATTGCCCTTCGTGCTGGTGGGGTATGGTGATAGGATGGAGGTGTGGGCTTGGGTAGGGTTCCAAGAGCCGGTGCAGACCCGATGGGCCAAACGGCCTCCTTCTGCACTGTACATTCTATGTAATTCTAGTTTTCCTTTGACATACTGCTTACTTCTGTTCTGCCATTAACACATTCTGATCTCTTAATGTGGCACTATCAGCACCCTTCTTAGTCATTATCACCACCATTTAAATCCCCTTTGTCATTTTGTCCACAATGTCTTTGCTTATCTCTATCGCTGGCCCGCTACCTTCACGCTCACTCACCACCCCCCCCCCCCCCCACCCCCCACCTTGTTGTGTTATTCACACTGGGGTAACATGGACTGCAACTGGATGCAGTTGTACTGGAAAGTAGACTCCAAACTGTGATGTTGGTTCAATACACTTTATTGAACTTGTTAAGCAGTGCACACAGTTCGCTATGGGTTTGACACTCTACTAATCTAAGCGTGCTTGTTATAACTAACTAGACCAGACTAGCTCTGAGCCACGTGTAGAAGGTGCTAACTGATATATACACCCTGACTGTCACTACAGTTGTCACCAGTGGAAAGAGGCAGAGTGCTGATGCCTCGCGTGTTTTATAGTGGGAAACCGCCTTCTAGTGTTCTGCCTGGTGATTGGTTGTGTTCTGTCCTGTGTGCTGATTGGCTGTACTGGGTGTCTGTCACTGCATGTCTGTATCTCATTATGTGCATGAGTGCATATCATGACGCACCTTAACAGTATAAATCTCACATTAGTTCCAGTTCTCTCACGCCTTGACAAAGAGTCATCCAGACTCGAAACACTAACTCCATTCTGTCTCCACAGATGCTGTCAGACCTGCTGAGATTGTCCAGCATTTTCCGTTTTTTCACCGATTCCAGCTTTTATCTTTACTTTTACATAACTGCTAGACTGGGACTGCAGGTGGTGAGGGAACCAACAAGGTGGAAAAACATACTGGACCTCCTTCTATCCAAATTGCCTGTCGCAGATGATTCTGTCCGTGGCAGTATCGGTAGGAGTGACCACCGCACAGTCCTTGTGGCGATGAAGTCCCAACCTCACATTGAGGACATCCTGCGTTGTGTGATACCATCACCGTGCTAAATGTGAGAGACTCCCAACAGCTCTCGCAACTCAAGACTGGGCATCCATGAGGTGCTGTGGGCCATCAGCAGCAGAATTGTGCTTAGCCACAATCTGCAACCTCATAGCCTGGCATATTCCCCACTCTACCATTACCACCAAGACAGGAGATCAACCCTGGCTCAATGAAGAGTGCAGGAGGGCCAGGAGCAACACCAGGCATACCTAAAAATGAGGTGTCAACCCACTAAAGCTACAACACAGGATTACTTGCATATCAAACAATATAAGCAGCAAGTGATGGACAGAGCTAAGCGATCCCACAACCAACAGATCAGATCTAAGCTCTGTAGTCCTACCACATCCAGTGGTGAATGGTGGTGGTTAATTAAACAACTCACTGGAGGAGGAGACTCCACAAATATTCCCATCCTCAATGATGGAGGAGTCCAGCACATCAGTACAAACGACAAGGCTGAAGCATTTGCAATAATCTTCAGCCAGAAGTGCCGAGTGGATGATCCATCTCGGTCTCCTCTAGAGGTTCCCAGTATCACAGATGCCACTCTTCAGCCAATTTGAATCACTCCATATGATATCAAGAAGTGGCTGAAGGCACTGGAAACTGCAGGGGCTATGACCCCGGCAATATTCCGTCAATAGTATTGAAGAGTTGTTCTCCAGAACTTATCGCACCCCTAGACAAGTTTTCCAGTACAGCTCCAACACTGGCAATGTGGAAAATTGCCCAGGTATGTCCAAAAAGCACAACAAACCCAACCCGACCAATTACCACCTTATCAGTCTACTCTCCATCATCAGCAAAGTGAGGGCAGATGGTTATGGTTGTTATAGGTCAGTCATCTCAGTCCTGGGAGCTCCTCAGGGTAGTGTCCCAGATCCAACCATTTTCAGCTACATCATCAATGACCTTTCTTCCGACATGAGATCAGATTTGGGAATGTTCGCTGATGATTGCACAATATTCAGCACCATTCACAACTCCTTAGACACTGAAGCAGCCCACATGCAAATGCAGCAAGACCAATTCCAGGCTTGGGCTGATATACTAACATTCACGCCGCATACTAATGCCATGCAATTACGATCTCCAACAAGAAAAAAATCAAACCACTGCCCCTTGACATACAATAGAACATTACAGCGCAGTACAGGCCCTTCGACCCTCAATGTTGCGCCGACCATGGTGTTACTATCACTGAATCCCCTACAATCAACATCCTGGGGGTTACCATTGACCATAAACTGAACTGGACCAGCCATATAAATACTGTGGCTACAAGAGCAGGTCAGAAGCTAGGAATCCTGTGGTGAGTAACTCACCTCCTGACTTCCCAAAGCCTGCCCACCATCTACAGGAAACAAATCATTGATTGGCACCTCTTCTACATACAGTCACTCGCTCCACCACTAATGCAAAGTTGTAGCATGGTGTACCATGAAGATGCACTGCACAAACTCACCAAGGCTCCTTCGGCAGTACCTGCCAAACCCACGACCACTACTATTTATAAGGACAAGATCAACAGGTACATGGCAACACCATCACCTGGAGATACCCCTCCAAGTCACTCACTGTCCTGACCAGGAAATAGATCACCGTTCCTTCACTGTCGCTGAGTAAAAAAACCTGGAACTCCCTCTCTAACAGCACAGTGGGTGTACCTACACCACATGGACTGTAGTGGTTCAAGAAGGCAGCTCACCACCACCTTCTCAAGGGCAATTAGGGATGGGCAATAAATGCTTGGCAAGCCAGCGATACCCCCAACTCGTAAAAATGAATAAAAAGAAAACAATGAATAAAAACTGGAGCAGGCCCTTCAGCTATTTAAGCCCCTGACTGACAATAAACTGATACAAGTGCAACAATGCTTGGTGGTAATGAGTAAAAAAGTCAGGTGTTTCATAGATTTCATAGAATTTACAGTGCAGAAGGAGGCCATTCGGCCCATTGAGTCTGCACCGGCTCTTGGAAAGAGCAACCTACCCAAGGTCCACACCTCCAGCCTATCCCCATAACCCAGTAACCCCACCCAACACTAAGGGCAATTTTGGACACTAAGGGCAATTTATCATGGCCAATTCACCTAACCTGCACATCTTTGGACTGTGGGAGGAAACCGGAGCACCCGGAGGAAACCCACGCACAAACGGGGAGGATGTGCAGACTCCGCACAGACAGTGACCCAAGCCGGAATCGAACCTGGGGCCCTGGAGCTGTGAAGCAATTGTGCTAACCACAATGCTACCGTGCTGCCCAATGTTGGGATGTCTGAAAAGTTCAATCTTGATTCAAAATGGCGAGGCATTTTCTTGACACTTCATACATCACTGGTGTGGCTGCAGGAAGAAGGCCGTGCGCAGTCCCTGCCACTACCGCAAGAAAATGATATTGCAGTGATTGAAAAGATACACAATGAGCTACCAGAATGATTGAGAGGACGGAGGGTTCGGATTATGATGTGTTTTTATGCAAAAACATTCATGTTCCCACCGGAAAACAGAAAGTTAAGACATGATCATAAGACAATGTCGACTGTTTCAAGCGCTATTATTTTGTACACAGCAGCGGAAGCAGAAGTCACGTCCAGTACTTGAAGGGTGATGAATTCAAAAATAACATTCATTAAGCAAGAGCGTGGTATATTTATGGAATGTGCTCCTTCGGGAAGCAGAAAGTGTTGATTCATTGAACTGTAAATAGGTAGATTTATTTCAGAACATAATATAATATTTTGGGACACTGTGTATGAGAAATTTAAACATTTTGGGAGAAACAAGGAGAGATAATACAAACTAAATCTGTCACAGATCTTTGGCAGGATTTGCTCACAAAGTAATGTACATGGGATCCTGAAATGAAAATGAAATGAAAATCGCTTATCGTCACAAGTCGGCTTCAAATGAAGTTACTGTGAAAAGCCCCTAGTCTCCACATTCCAGTGCCTGTTCGGGGAGGCTGATACGGGAATTGAACCGTGCTGCGAGCCTGCCTTGGTCTGCTTTAAAAACCAGCTCTTTAGCCCTGTGCTAAACCAGCGCTTTGTAAATGGAGGTTTAGGGTACAAAAGCAAGGATGGTATCTAGCTCAACCCACAGTCAGTCCCAGCTGGAGTGTTGTGCCTAATCCTATCCATAGAAAGAGACCATTTGGCCCATCAAGTCTGCACCAACGCTCCAAAAGAACACTCTACCCAGGCCCACTGCCCTGCCTTATCCACATACCCCCACCTAACCTACACATCTTTGGACTTAAATTGCCCTTAGTGTTGGGTGGGGTTACTGGGTTATGGGGATAGGATGGAGGTGTGGGCTTGGGGAGGGTGCTTTTTCCAAGAGCCAGTGTAGATCGATGGGCCGAATGGCCTCCTTCTGCTCTGTAAATTCTATAGGGACAAAGTGTAAACTCCATACAGTCACCTACGGTCGGTATCAAAACCGGGTCTCTGGCGCTGTGAGGCTGCAGTGCTAACCATTGTGCCACCGTGCTGTCCTGGACACCACATTCAGGAAGAACGTAAAGGATTTGAAGAGGGCACAAAAAAGAATTTACTCGAATGGTTCCAGAGATGAGGGATTGCAGATAGAGTGGAGACACTGTGGTTGCTCTATATTTATTTCTCATATCTTCACACCCACTCTGTTTTTCCCCCCTTTGGGGAATAGTGGGGGAAGTGGTGGAAGGATTCCCGAGCTTATTATCAGCCAGAGAACAGCGCTGAACTCTCGTTCCGTAGTCAACAAGTCCTGGACCTGAACCTGGGGCTTCTGGTCCAGCAGTAGGGCGCTCCCACTGCGCCACAAGGCTTTTTATGTTATCTTACTTGGAACAAAGAATGGTATGAGGAGGTTTAATAGCAGGGTTCAAAATCATGGAGGGTTTAGATAGCGTAAAGAAAGAGAAACTGATATGACTGGAGAGTCAATAAATAGTTTGCAAGTATTGATAAAAAACCTTTTTTTTTTATTCAATGCGTGGCGAGGATTTGGAATGCACTGCCTGATCGGGTGGTGGGTACAAATTTTAAAAAGTGTTTTGAACAGTTCGGGGGAAAAAAATGAAGGGATATGGGAAATGGTCACAGAGTGAAACTAACAGTATTGCTCTTTGAAAGACCCAGGGCAGCCACAAAGGGCAGAATGGCCTCCTTTGGAGCCATCTGGGATGGCCACTTCCAACCAGGAACAGAGAAGCTCGCAAAGCATAGCGGGTAAAATGGACAATGCGAGATTCAGGCAGGCTCAGAGCCCGAAATGTATATTTGCGAATGAGGAATCCAGACGGTATCGAAACCCCGACCGATTAGCATTTGATGGCCCATCTCCGCCAGACAAAGGACTGGTACTTGAGCGACCGGTACAGTCCCAGACATTTCGGTGCCACTCCCTGTACTCGGGAAGCGTAAACAACAGGGACAATGACCGCTTAGGACACGCCCGGCCATCAAGGCACCCGCCCCTTTATTGGTTCGAATCAAACATAGTGATCAGGAGTTACCCAGTTAGTGGGGTCCAAACTGAAGGGCCGCCCAAAAGAGCGCAAAAACCCCCAAGCATAAGAGAGTCCACCATGCGGTCGTCCTCTTTTGGACCTGGCGCCCCGGCACCGACCATCTCCAATCGCAGCACCACCAGAAGCAAGTCCAAGTTCAACGCTCACTACCAGATGGATGACCCTAGCTGAGCAGCAGTTACTTCTCCAGACTCGATAGATCCAGAATCGAACAGCGGCCACTGTTCCTCTGACCTAAGCCGGGTGCCTGAAGTTAAGTACAGGTTGTCATAGTCGATAGGTGTAGTTTAACTAGTAGTGTTTATGTTTCATGACTAATTGTGTGTAAATAAAGTACCCTTGACCTTGAACTAACTAACTGGTGTTTGGCTCTTTGATCGATAGCCGGTTGAACCTTGTGGTGGTATCATTTGATACCTGGCGACTCTGAGCATTAGAATATAGATATCAAAAGAAAGTAGGGCAACCTCACTGATTGCCATAGTTACAGCAGAGCCGCAGAAAAGGCAACACTTTCCATGGTATTGTACTCTATGATCTAATGCCATGGTCTGATAGAATGACTTGGGGGAGCAGGTTCTTGAACCTCTTCAGTCGTCAGGCTTTCCTTACTTCCATGTATAGATGTGATGTAGGGATTGATTGCTAGGATTAGCCAATGACTCCCTTATCATTGTATCAGTGTATAAAGTATAGCTGGTCTTGTGGTGGTGTACAACCCCTGGCCCAGAAGTTCAGGGTTCAAGTTCCATAGCAGTACCTTTTTGGCCACATTCATGACACGGTTCAATTGCCGGATAACCAGCCTGCGCATCCCTCCACCTCCTCCTCACTATTTCCACCAAAGGGAAAGAAATGCGTATGTGAAGGTGGACTTAAAGAGTAGTGTCTCAGGTGAACCTCCTAACCCTGGGCTTTTTTTGGTCTAGAATTCAGTCTCTGTTTATATTAACCTAGCAGTGAGTTCTAAACAAAACAATTTCAAGCAGCTACCAAATACAGATCTGACACTCCCCCACAGAATGATTTACAAAATATATATATTTTCCTTCATGGAGTTAGTTTTTATTGAAAAAGTTGATACAAGTACTCAAGTATCAAATCTCTGACTGGGCTCTCTCACTGGCTGTATAAATGCTGGGATAACCTTTCTTGGTAAATTCTAGTCATGAACAAAGACCCAGGAACAAGTAGGCAGCAGGAGTACAGAGGACCACAGCCATAGAGCATAAATGCCTTCGGGCAGTAACACATAAGTATCAGCCCTGTACAACTTTCTGAAATAAAGGTTAACATTAGGCACAGGGAATTATTGGATACTGGAATTGCCAAATAATTATTAAAATAGTGATTCTCCAGATGAAATTCATTTTCAGCCACAACATAGCACAAAAGCTAGGAACTCAGTCAGCCCGATTTGCATCAACTTGGCAAATAGCCAATAAAAGCAGAAAATGCTGTAAAGGCTTTGCAGGTCTGTCAGCACCTGTGGAGAGAGAAACAGACGGCGGAATTTTCCCATCTGGGACTAAGTCCGGTGGCGGGAGTGGGAACGTGGAGTGATTCCCACTGCAGAGCTGGCTAGAAAGCCCACCGTATCTCCCAGCCCTGACATCACTAATTATGCAACCGTGTGTTTTGCGTTGTATTATGCGGTGGGTCAGGCCTGATGGCGCATAGAACGCGGTCAAATCCGGGTGCCATATTGAAAAGGTCCCAACATCACTGACCCACTACTGAAGGATTACGATGGACCTCGTCAAAAGAAGACAGATCTCCGGGAGCATTCTGAGGCTGGAAGATGGACCTGGTCAATGGCACAGAATCTGAAAGCTCCGCCTGTATATGCTTCCCCTGACCCACCGCTGTGGTATTCCAGAGCCCATGGATGCTGGCAGACTCCATCCTGAACTTTGGGTGCAGCCCCAGGCATGTTCAGATTGAGTCGGAACATCTGCACGCGACATTGTTCCAGACGTGCTTTGGACTGGTGTGTCTTCCCGTTGGCACCGCAGAGAATCAGGCATGGGGCGGACGATTCCAGCCAGGCCTTCATCTACATTCCATTAGAGAGATGCAAATCAGTTTCACGTCAAACTCCAGCGGGTTTCCCGTCCGCTATGGCGGGCACCAGTTAAGATACCGCTTGAAGTTCACACGGGCAGCAAACCATTTTTCAGACTCCCAGTAAATTCTAACCCCCGCTGTACCTTCCCACCCAGAGTTAACATTGAACCCGTATGACTCATACAGACTTAAAACGTTAACTCTGTCTCTTTGTTCGATCCCGGCTCTGGGTCACCGTCCATGTGGAGTTTGCACATTCTCCCCGTGTTTGGGTAGGTTTCACCCCCATAATCCAGAAATGCGCAAGACAGGTCGATTAGCCACGCTAAATTGTCCCTTAATTGGAAAACATTAATTGGGTACTCTAAATTTATTCAAAAAATGTTTTAAACTCTGACACACACACACACACACACACACACACACACACACACACACACACACACACACACACACACACACACACACACACACACACACACACACACACACACACACACACACACACACACACACACACACACACACACACACACACACACACACACACACACACACACACACACACACACACAGAGAAATGGATTCACTCTCACAATTAAATATTTACTTTGCAATCACTCGGATATCTATATTTTTAAAAATGACATTGGAATGCAGCCAAAACTGAGTGAGGCGCATTGATTCAATTTGGAAGAAATCCAAAGGAGCACTTAAATATGTCGGCTAGTGAAGCAATGTTTTCCTCTCATACTCCTGATTGACCGCTTGGAGTATTTTAGGAATACTATTACGTTGAGTACATCTATGATCACTTGACTGTTCTATTGCAAACATACCAGGTACAGTAAAATACTGCAGATCTTTGATTTCAGTTAAACTAGGGGGATTCTAGGATAGTCATACGCACTTGACAAAACAGTTAAAAATGGTCGATAGGGCTAGGAGTGCTGCTGTCACTAATTGCAAAAGTTTCTGAGGCAGTAGCGACTGCAATGATTTTCCTGATGGTACAGCAGTTGGGTTGCCAACTCTGATTGGTCAGATTCCTGAAGGTATCACCATATGACCATCCTACTCCAAAATGCTCCAGTGCATGCTTCTGTCACTGGTCGCCCCACATGTCTATCAGCATCAGCCCCACCTTCCCCTGCCAATGGGAAATAAAACGCTCTTCCTTAACCAATCAGCTGATTCTTGACCATCAAACAGACCTATTTCTAAAGCTTTTAAAACTATTAATTTAAACTGTGTGTGTGTGTGTGGGGGGGGGGGGGGGGTGCTCTCGTGGTGCAGTGGGTAGCATCCTTACCCATGGGCCAGAGGTTCTGGGTTCCAGATCTACTTCAGGACTCGATGGCTATGGAAGGTGCGTTCACAACATGTCCAAGCAGGCTGATTACCAGCCTGTAAGTCCGACTAACACACCTGATGGCAGGCATTAAGAGTGGGAACGTTTCTTGGTCAGCCATAGTCCAGAAGACAACAGCAAACCACTGCAGCACTTTGCCAGGAATAATCGTTGATCAATCAAAAAGAAACCCATGATCGCCAACACTCCCTTAGGGAATGGCACCTGGAGGAGGAAGTGAAGGTGTATAAAATCGCAAATGGACAAGGAGACCCGGTGTAAAAATACTTAATTGGAGCAAGGTTTATTTCATCAGATTGAGGTCGCCCCAGTCAATTGGAGTCAAAGGCGGGCAGAAAGGTAATGGAACAATCAGCTGCCTTTAAAGAGGAGTTTGTTCAGCTACAGTCTAGGGTGAAAGCTGGGTAAATAAATCCAGAGCTCCCTGGATGAAGTTTGAGTGTGTGGTAAAGCAGAAACAGGGGCATATTACAGATATCAGTTTGATAATAATAACAAGAATCTGGAGATTCAGACTGGAAGTGAAAACACAACTAAAAGCAGCAAAAAAAGCATATGAGAAGTGACTGCCTAACAACATAACAAGGAATGCAAAAGTCTTGTATAGACATAGAAAAAAAATAAAACAATGGTAAAAGGAGGAGCGAGGGCCAAATAGAGACCAAAAAGGGTGGTTACAAATGGAGACAGGGGAACGGCTGAGGTACTAGCTGATGAGTTGGTATCCGTCTTTACCAAACAGATGTTGACAAATTTGTAGTGAAAGAGGTGGCAGCTGAGACACTGGATGGGGTAAAAATTGATAAACAGGAGCTGTTTAAGGGGCTGTTTAGCACAGGGCTAAATCGCTGGCTTTGAAAGCAGGCCAGCAGCACGGTTCAATTCCCGTAACAGCCTCCCCGAACAGGCGCCGGAATGTGGCAACTAGGGGCTTTTCACAGTAACTTCATTTGAAGCCTACTTGTGACAATAAGCGATTTTCATTTCATTTCAATTAGAAAGATGGTCTGTACTTAAAAGTTAATTAAACACCAGGATTCTTTCAGATGCATCCAAAAATACTGACGGAAGTAAGGTTGGAAATCGCGGAAGCACTAACCATAATCTTCCAATCCTCCCTAGGTGGTGCCAAAGGATGGGAAAATTGCAAATGGTGCACCCTTGTTCAAGAAAGGGTGTATGGTTAAACCCAACACCTATAGCCCATTTAGATGAGCACTTGTCGTAGCAGACAAGGTTGTGGGCCAAGTGCCGGAAAATGGGATTAGAATAGATAGGTGCTTGATGGCCATTGCAGAGTCGATGGGTTGAAGGGACTCTTTCCGAGCTGTAAAACTCAATGACACTATGACCAGTCGGTTTAACTCGGTGGTGGGAAAGCTTTTAGAAACAATAACCTGGGACAAAATGAACAGTCACTTGGACTAATGTGGAATAACCAGGGATATCCAAATGGATTCCCCATGGGCAAATTGTGTTCAAGTGATTTGATTGCATTTCCATGAGGCAGCAAAGGGTTGAGGTGGGTAATGGGTTGATGTGGCGCTCACGGCTTTCCAAAAGGTGCTTCGTATAGTGCCACATAAAAGGCTTGTCAGAAAAGTTAAAGTCCATGGGACAAAAGTAGGTACAAAGTTGGTTGATTGACAGAGAGCACTGGTGAATGCTTGTTTTTAGGACAGTGGGATAGTACACAGTGAGATTTCCCTGGTGAGGGTACGAGGACAACTGATTTTCTTGATTAATGACTCAGACTTGGGTGTAGGGGGCACAATTTCAAAATCTGCAGTTGACACAAAACTTGAAGGTATTGTGAACTATGAGGATAATAGTGATGGACTTCAAGAGAACACAAGACAGGTGGAATGGTCTGACAAGTGGCAGATGGAATTTAATTCAGGGGAATGTGCAGTGGTACATTTTGGGAGGAAGAAAGAGCAACAGCAATGTAAAACAATGGACACAAATCTAGGGAAAAATCCTCCCAAAAAATTACTACATGTCATTTCTGGTGGGGGAAACCAGTGAGAATCCCGCTTGAGGAGATTCTCACTGAATTCACCCACACTTATAATTTTTTGGGAGTGGGGACCTAAAGAAACTGGCAAGACTGGTTCCTCAGAGATCCAGACATCCTCATCCTCAGACAACCCTACAACAATCCCTCCGACTCACCAGCAGAGACTCCCCTTTAAGGACCCCTTCCTCCATGCCATCTCATTCAGCTCCCCCCCCCCAACCCACCCCCCAGGACCCCAACCCCCCTCAGAACCCACCCACCCCTGTTCATGGCCACGGCCCCTCTCAGGCCCTACCCTTTGGCAGTGCCCGCTGGCACACAGGTACTTCCCCTGGCACCCTGGAAGTGCCCATTGGCACTCACGCAGAGCTAGCCTGGTACACTGGCAATGCCAGGGCAATGCCCTGACCACCCAGGGACTTCAATGGCCTCTGTGCCCTCCAGCACAATCATGTCTGGTCTCCGTTCATGCAGAGCAATACGGATTCCGGATGGCCTCATGCTGCGCCGGCGAGGTTGGAGAATCCCAGGAGCTGGAAGACGCTGGCTTCGAAAGGACTGAGCATAGTTAAATACCCATTTGAATGCGCTCATATCTCGTCATGTGCTGCTGGCCGTTCTGCACTCGGTGCAAACCCCGTTTGGAGCTCTCCCGCTATCCCCCGGGAATAGCGGGAGGTACGCCGGCGCAACACAAGGGTAGAATCGGGGCCCTAAATGAGAAGAGGGACCTGGGTGTATATGTACATACATCCTGAATGGGGAGTGGGAGCAAGTGGTTAATATGGCACCAGGAATGCTGGGCTTTATAATTAGGGGCATAAGAATATAAAACAGGGATGTTATGGTGAACCTGCACAACACTCTCGATTTGTCCTCAATTGGAGTATCGTGTCTCCATTCTGGACATGACACTTTAGGAAGTATGCGAAGGCATCAGAGTGGATGTACAAAAAAGCTGAGACTGCTTGTGTGCTTAGCTTGTGGAGACAGCCTTGTAGACAACCGAGGATACAGGGTAGACCTTTAGGACGGAGATGAGGAGAAACTTCTTTTAAAAAAAAAAATTTGAAGTACCCAATTCTTTGTTTTCCCAATTTAGGGGCAATTTAGTGTTGCCAGACATGGAGAGAGTGTGCAAACTCCCCATGGACAGTGACCCGGGACCAGGATCAAACCCAAAGCTTTCTCTTCTTGCTCCTGTAATGTTTCCTCTTGGTCCCCATGGATCTATTCTTGGTCCCCAGGTGTTTTAAATTTATTTCGGTGATATCATCTGAATTCACAGTGTTAGTTTTCACATGCACACAGCTCTATCTTACCACAACCTCTCTCGATTCGTCCAATGTTGTTAAATTATCAGGCTGCTTAACCGATGTCCAGGACTGGATGAGTGAAAATTTCCTGCACTTAAATTTGGGAAAACTGAAGCTGTTGTTTTCGGTCTTGACTCCAAACTCTTATCCTCTAGCTACTAATTCTATCCCTCTCCCTCGCAAGTCTGAGACTAAATCAGTTTGTTCATGATCTTGGGTCACGTTTAACCCCAAGATGAAGTTTCCAACCACCTGTTTATACAATCACTGAGACAGCCTATTTCCACCTCTGCGGCATCACCAGATTTCATCCTATGTTTCAGCTAATCTTCTACTGAAACCCTTATGTCACGAGAGGACATAATGTAAGGTGATTGGAAGAAGGTATAGGGGAGATGTCAGAGGTAGATTCTTTACACAGAGTGGTGGGTGCGTGGAATGCTCTTCCAGCGGAGGCGGTGGAAACTGCGTCATTAGGGACATTTAAGCGACTCTTGGACAGGCACATGGACAGCAGCAAATTGAAGGGGTGTAAGTTAGGTTGATCTTAGATTAGGATAAATGGTCGGCACAACATTGTGGGCTGAAGGGCCTGTACTGTGCTGTAATGTTTTATGTTCTATATATAGGATTCTGGGAGGAGACACCAGTTATGTGGATAGATTGGAGAAGCTAGGATTGTTCTCCTTAAGAAAATGTTGGGAGGAGATTTAATCGAGGATTTCCAAATCCCAAGGGGTCTGGGCAGAGTAGCGCAAGAGAAACATTATTCCCATGTGCTGCCTGAGAGTGTGGAGAAGGCAGATTGAATCGTGGCTTTCAAAAGGGCTGTATCCTAGGATAGTCCTCATCGCTATCCGCAATTCCACCAACCTTTGTGTCAGTCTAGCTGGAATGAAACGCAGGCACACCGAGGGAAGTAAGGGGACCAATTTCTCAGGGACTAGACACAATTTTCTAATCCATCTTAGATGCACAAGACTGGAGGATTGCAAATATTATACCCTTCCAAGAAGGAGTGCAGATAAACCGAACAATTGCAGGCCTGCCCGTGAAATAGCTTTTCAAAACATTAATTTAAGAAAATCAGCAGTTAGGTGGGCAAGCACAGACTAATAAAGGAGAGCTAACTTGGATATGTTGAGGTCAAATCATGTTTGACTAACTTGGTTTGAGTTGTTTGATGAGGTAAGGTGGATGATGGCAATGCAGTTGATGTTTAATGTATATACTTCGAAAAAGGGTTTGATAAAATATGGATATTCGGCTCGTTAGGAAAACTGAAGCCTGTGGGATTAAAAGGCAGCAGTAACATGGATACAAAGGTGGCTAGTGGGGGCAGAGTTGTGGTAAATGGCTGTTTCATAGAGGCATTCATTAAGTTTCAGAAGGGCAACTGTTGTTTTTGATGCATGATAATGATGAGGACTTGAGAATACAGGGAACAACTTAAATATTTGCAGGAATGTGACAAGGAACTTGGAAGTGTAGTGAACAATGAGGAAGATAGCAACAGTAACCGTGCAGATAAGACATGGAGCTGGACAGACACAGGGCAAGTGAATTTCTGCACAGAAAGAAAGGTGTTAAGTGATTTGTTTCGTCAAGAGGAAGAGGAGAGGCAATTCATGCCAAATGGCATGATTGTAACGAAGATGTGAGAGAGACCTGGGAAGTTAGTGCACAAAACAATTAAATGTGGCAGGACAGATTGACGAAACAGTAAGTAAATCTTTTGGGATCCTGTGCTCTATATAGTGTAGCGGTTGTCACGTTCAACTCATACACGAGTGGTGCCCGGTTCAAAACCAGGCAGCAACATTTCCAAATGCTTTGTCGATTCCCTCCTGCAGCCTAGTGGTGTAAGATAACCAAACTGTAAACCACAGGCATGGGCGAGCTAAATAATTTACCAAATCAATTAATAGGGGCATAGAGAAATTATGTAAAACCTTCACCACACTTTAGGAAGCATGTGTCCATGTGAAGTCTTAGGAGAGGGTACAGAAGAAACAATGCTCGCAGGATTATATTATTATGATGAATATTTAGATTTTTTTCAGATTTGCAAAATGAACATGATTGAGAAAGATAACTGAGCCCATCTTAGTTTATCCATCAAGAAAAACACTAGGTGCATGGTCCATTTTTTAAGCCTGCCATGGAATCATCCATGGAGAGCATTGGAAGCCAGTGAATAGTGGTAAGCATGCACCATCAGATCCAATAGTTTACAAATGCAACAATACATAACAATTTATTACAGGTGCAATACATAAATCAGTAAGAATGGACTTAGCACAGTGGAGTTTGAACATCATTCTTAATATAAAATTTATGATGACTGTTTAAGCAGTTTATCATAGATCTTTGTAAACATCTATACTATGGCATTGTAAAGTAAATTGCACAAGGTTCCAAATTGTTGGCCTTGAAATTGGTTTTCATCAGAACGGGTAGATCCAAGACACAGTCACTATTTTGTTTCAGGATCATTTACATGTGACCAGTGAGCTGCAGATGCCACCTGCACATCCCCAATCTTGTTGGTGGTCTTCTTGGAGTGGCACGATGGCACAGTGGTTAGCATTGCTGCCTCACAGTACCAGGGACATGGGTTCAACTCCAGCCTTGGGTAAGTGTCTCTGTGGAGTTTGTAGATTCGCCCCATGTCAGTGTGGGTTTCCTCTGGGTGCTCCAGTTTCCTCCCGCAGTCCAAAGATGTGCCGGTTAAGTGGATTGGCCATGCTAAATTGCCCCTTAGTGTCCAAAGATGAGCAGGTTACATAGGGTTATGGGTATACGGTGGGGGAGTGGGCCTGGGAAGGGTGCTCTTTCAGAGACTCGATGCAGACTTGATGGGCTGAATGGCCTACTTCTGCACTGTAGGAACTCTATGGCTCTGTAGTTACATAGATAGTTAGTAAACAGTGGTTCTCGGGTTTCCGGTGGCGGCTATGGAGGAGTAAGTCGCACGTTTGGTGGCTCCCGCTCTGGTCGGATTTTTGGACCTTTCCCCCGGACTTTTCATCGGTTTTGAACGGTGGACTCGAAAGCCGAGGTAATTGGGCACCGTTTCCATGTATTAGTTTATGGAGCAAAGGACCAGAAGCGCACGAAAGGGCAGAAATAAGAAGTTAGTCACGAGGTGTGTTGAAGCTGCAGTGGGAGACAGGATGGCCAAGGACCGGACCTCTGGGGTGGCAGCACAGCGGTCAATGGACCCGGTAATGCAGGCCATCCAGGATGGTTTTGCCAGGCAGAAGCGGGAATGTTTAGAACCGATTAAAGAATCGATCGATTGGCTCGAGCGTAGACTGGACGCCCAGGATCGGGCGATTCTGAAGGTCGAGAAGGCGCTGGCGGAGCAGGAGGAGCATCAAACAGCGGTGGAGCTGGAGGTGGAGATGCTTCGGGAACAGCAGAAAAGGCTCCTAGAGAAGGTGGAGGACCTTGAGAACCGGTCCCGCCGGCAGAACTTAAGAATTGTCGGGCTCCCGGAGGGGGCTGAGGGAGCAGAAGCCGGGGTGTACGAAGCGGGTATGTTCAAAAAGTTGCTGGGGGAGGGGGTGTTCTCCCGACCCTTGGAGGTGGACAGGGCGTATAGAGCACTTGCGAGGATGCCGCGAGCGGAGGACCCTCCGAGGGCGATGGTGGTGAGATTCCACAGGTTCCTGGACAAGGAATGTATTCTTCAGTGGGCCAAGCGAACACTGAGCTGTAAGTGGGACAACAGTATCCTGCGGGTGTACCAGGACCTGAGCGTGTGTAGAAGCCAGGTATTTCTAATACAACTAGTTTAGGTAAAAGATAGCTGTTTAAGCATAAATATTAAGCCACAGTTTTAATTACCCATTTTAACTTCACTTATAACCTCAGGTCATCTCTGAACATACAGAGACACAAAAAAACAGCATGAAACAGCATAATTCTAACTTAGATTAAAACAGCACAGTTGCAAGACAATTTGACACTATGCTTGTGCTGCTGTCAAGGACAAGGGCTGAATTCCATGGCAATGAGGTGACAAGAGTCCAGTAACTAAAGCTCTATTGTTCTCTTTTCAGGCCATTAGTGATTACAGTGTGAATCACATTCCATTACATGATTCAGACATGAAACAATTAAAACATGTTGCACATTGACGATGGACGGCTTGCCGTCAAATCAAATGTGTTTGAGTCTAACCCAAACCAATTAGGATTATATTGGGGTGTGATTAGATGACTTAAGACAGATATGGAAGGGTATAACTGAAAAGTTTCCCCCCGCCATTTTGTAGTGATGTAGTGTTTTAGTGTGGTTTCTGTAGTAGTGTTTCAGTGTTTTGGGGGAGTGTTTTTGAGGTTTTGACATTTAGTTTTAGATTAGTTTAGGTCTCTTTCTCTCTCTTTTTCATGTTTCCTTTCCAGACTTTGACCTTTAAAAAGTTACTTTCGAGCTGTCTGCCTAAGCAAGAAAATAATGTCTTTGATTCTTCTGAAAGCTTCAAATTGTCTACAAATTGCCTTTTAAATGACTTTCAAATTGTAATCAATAGAAGACAAATGCAACAATTCTTATTGGCACCTGAGAAGTTTTAACTGCAAATTTCTGCTGAGTCCCAGTAATCGCAAACTGCTACTGGTAACCGAATAGTAGGAATACTATAAATTCCTTCAACTTTACACAGTCGAATAATATTACTAGATCTAACAACTTGGCGTAGTCCAATAATATTAAAGATCTTACAACTAGGAATCCAACAACTTGGCGTAGTCGGCAGGATAAGATCCTTCAACTAGGAATCCAACAGCGTGGAGGTGGCGAGGAAGAGAGCAGGCTTTAACCAAGTCAACAAGTCTATTTTCTTCAAGAAGCAGGTGAAGTTCGGTCTGCTGTATCCGGCGCATCTTTGGGTCACACACGAGGACCAGCATCACTATTTTGAGTCGCCCGATGAGGCACTGGACTTTGCTAAAAGAAAAGGACTGGTGGGGGTCTGAGAACTCTCGAACTTTGAGACAACTTGTTGGCCTATATTGGGCCCCTTTTTTCTGTTTTTTCCCCTTGGTTTTTTTCGTTTTGTAAGCGGGCCCAAGCAAGGGGATGGCTGATCGGGGGGGGGGGGGGCACTTTGCCCCCCAACTAGGCTGATCACCTGAAATGTTCGAGGGCTAAATGGGCGGATATAGAGTGCACGGGTGTTTGCGCAGCTGAGGGGACTGAAGGTGGACGTGGTAATGTTGCAGAAGACGCACCTTAGAGTAGTGGACCAGGTAAGGTTGAGGAAGGGCTAGGTCAGTCAGGTCTTCCACTCGCTGGACTCAAAGACGAGAGGGTTTGCGATCCTGATTAACAAGCGGGTGACATTTGAGGTGGGAAGAATAGTCTCGGATGTGGGAGGTCGATATATCATGATTACTGGCAAGCTGCAGGGGATGAAGGTCAATGTATATGCGCCAAATTGGGATGATAGGGATTTTATAAAGAGGGCGCTAGGGAAGATTCCGGACCTGGACTCGCACAAGCTGGGAGGGGATTTAAATACAGTTATCGACCCCGCCCTGGACTGGTCATGTTCGAGAACGGGCAGCCTGCCAGCAATGGATTCCCAGATCGATTTCTTTGTTTTGGGTAGGGCCCTACTGGCTGGGGTGGTGGACACTGGGTACTCGGCAATCACGATCTCAGACCATGCTCCGCACTGGGTGGACCTGCAGGTTAGTATGGATAGCAAGCAGCGCCCGCAATGGAGGCTGGATATAGGGCTATTGGCGGACAAAGCGGTTTGCGAGAGGCTGAGGAAATGCATGCTGAATTACCTGCAGGTATATGATGCGGGGGAGGTCTCAGCAGCGGTGGTCTAGGAAGCGCTGAAGGCAGTGGTGATAGGAGAGCTGATCTCGATCTGGGCTCACAGGGACAGGACGGACAGGGCAGAGACAGACTGACTGGTAAAGGAGATTTTACGAGTTGATAGGAGGTATGCGGAGGAACCAGAGGCAGGGCTTTTAAGGGAACGCCGGAGGCTACAGGTAGAATTTGGCTTGTTAACCACAGGGTTAACCGCAGTGGAGCAGCTCAGAAAGGCTAGGGGGGCGATTTATGAGCACAGGGAGGAGGCCAGCAGGATGCTTGCACAGCAGCTCAGAAAGAGGGAGGCAGCTAGACAAATAGGAAAAGTGGTTGACGGGGATGGAAGCTTAGAAGAGGACTCGGCAGGGGTGAGCAAGGCCTTTCGGGACTTTTATAGCAGGTTGTATAGGTTGGAACTCCCTGCGGGGACGGAGGGGATGAGGCACTTCCTGGAGGGGCTGACTTTCCTGAAGGTGGATGGGGAGTTAGTAAAGGGGCTGTGGGTCCCGATCGAGCTGGAGGAGATAGTGGGGTTTGAAGGCCTTGCAGTCGGGTAAGGCCCCAGTACCGGACGGGTACCCAGTCATGTTCTATAAAAAGTTCTCCGGAATATTGGGGCCGGTGCTGATGAAGATCTTTAATGAGGCTAGGGAAAGAGGGGTTCTGCCACAGATGATGTCACAGGCCATAATATCGCTCATCCTGAAACGGGCCAAGGACCCGGAGCTATGTGGGTCTTACAGGCTGATTTCCTTGTTGAACTTGGATGCCAAACTTCTGGCCAAAAGTTTGTCCTCCAGGATTGAGGACTGTGTACCGGACGTTATTGTGGAGGACCAGACGGGGTTCGTGAAGGGCAGGCAGCTGGTGGCCAATGTAAGAAGGCTGTTAAACGTGATCAGATGCCCCCGGAAAATAGGGAGGTGGAGGTAGTCGTTTCGATGGATGGGGAGAAAACGTTTGACCAGGTTGAGTGGAAGTATTTATGGGAGGTGCTGGAGCGGTTCGGTTTTGGGAGGGGCTTTATTGACTGGGTTAGGTTGCTGTACCGGGCTCAGGTTGCAACTGTACGGACAAACAGGACGACTTCGGAATATTTCAGACTGCACCGGGGGATGAGACAGGGATGCCCCCTCTCCCCACTGCTGTTTGCGCTGGCAATAAAGCCACTGGCAATTGCTCTGAGGGCCTCAAGGAGCTGGTCCGGGAAGGGGGGGGGGGGGGGGGGGTTTGGAGCACAGGGTCCTGCATGCGGATGACCTACTTTTGTATGTCTCAGACCCAATGGATTGTATGTCTCAGACCCAATGGAGGGGATGGAAGAAATTATGGGAATTCGGCCGGTTTTCGGGATATAAGAGATGTTTGTGGTCCAGGCGAGAGGTCAGGAGAGGCAACTGGGGGAACTGACGTTCAGAGTGGTAGGGGACAGTTTCAGGTACCTGGGTATCCATGTGGCGCGGGATTGGGACAGGCTACATAAATTGAACTTGGCCTGGTTGGTGGATCAGGAGCTGAAGCAAAAGTGGGAGGAGAAGTTGGGGGGAGAGTTAGAGGAGGGCCTTTGGGCGGACGCGTTGAGTAGGGTCAACGCGACCGCAAATGCGCCAGGCTCAGCCTGATCCAATTTAAGGTCGTGCACCGGGCTCACATGACAGTGGCCCAGATGAGCAGATTCTTCGGGGTGGAACACAAGTGTGCAAGGTGTGCGGAGGGGACAGTCAACCATGTCCACATGTTCTGGGCATGTCCAAAACTGAGGGGATTTTGGCAGGGGTTTGCCGGCGCCAACCTCGCACATGTAGGTCGTCGTTAAAGGCACTAGCAACAAAACCCTTGTTTCACTCAGCACTAGATACTCTTTGGAGAGACTACACCTGAATACTGACAGCCTCATGGGCTTTTGCTGTGTCTTTAATGTGCTCTCACAGGTCAGGTGCAGCAGCTCAATCTCATTTGGAATCAGCTGTAAGTTAATAATTGACTCTGGTGTCTCACACTCCAAAGGATGTTTCACCCCCCTATTCTTTTTCAAAATCTGAAACTTCTCCTCTGGACGTAGCGACAAAATCTGTTGGTCAGCGCAGGCAGCGGTGACTGAATAAAGCTAGTCTATTGTCAGTTCCCTTATTAACACTGTTTTCTTTGATGTGCCGCAGCAGTGTGCGGAACATGTTTTGGCTTTGTACTCGCATGTGCCAAACTTTCAATGACTTTGGAAGGCATCTATTTCTTCACAGTGCCGAAAGCAATCATTATCCTTCCCTTGCAATTTGAGATTCAGTTCATTTAGAATTAAAGACATGTCTGCAAGGTAAGACATAGTTAGCATCCATAATTCATCACCAAACAAATCAGCCAGAGGGGATGATTTCTCAAGAAGGAAAGTGTGGATTTCATACCTCAGCTCAAACTCTACCAAACATCCAACCCCTTGACATCCAATGTACCTCTCTCTGTGTGGAACAATAAATGTGTGAGCTCAGCCCACATGTCAACACAGAACCTCAAAAAGGCTGGTATTGAGTGCACTGCGTTTAATGAAATTCACAACTTTTCTAATTTCATTCTACACCATTTCAAGATTGGATGGATTTCCTTTTGATGCCAATGCATCATGGCGAATAAAGCAATGATTCAAAACAATGTTCTGACCAGCTGCCTCCTTAATCCTCATTATAGCTCTGCTGCTTTTTGCACTCATGTTAGTTGTCCCATCATTTCTGATTGCTCTACAGTGAACCAAGTCGTGGTCCCACTTTCCGTCCATGTAACCGTTCAATACTGCAAACATCTATGTACCAGTCATGCTGGTTGGTAATGTCAGCAGCACAGCAAATCCTCATCAAATTCATTGTGCCAAACATACCTTTTGTTTTGAAAGTATTTTTATTAAGTTTTTGTACCAACAGTTACAGAACGAGACAAAAACCAACACATGCATCAAAAAGTACAACACCAACAGTGGTTTCAGTTATTATACATATCATACAATCCATGAAAAACTTATATTACAGGATGCACATGTTTAGCCTAAATGAAAGTGAAAGTCAAAAAGAAATACGTGCCCTCCCCTCTCTTTGTTTTGTATTCATGGCCTCAAAGGATGTCCAGTATATGACAAGTCTGGTGCAAGACCAGAACATGTGGGCGTGGATAACCAGACCACCCTGGCACCGTTCACACTTATCCTTCACTCCCGAAAGAATCCACTTATTCTTGACCTGGTTAGATGCACCCTGTGCACTATCTTTAACTGCGTTAGGCTTAGGCCTGCCATGTGGAGGTGAAGTTTTCCCTGTGCAGTGACCTGATCCAAAGTCCTCCCCCTATCTCCCTGCCTTGCTCAGGGGCGAGTGTATCTCCTCTGGTATTCATCCATACAGATCCGCACAGTTCCTGTCCCCTAGTTCGCCCGCGATCAGTACGCTGTGCAATAGTGAGTGTCCTGTTTCTGGGGGGATGTTGTTATCTCCTTGCAGAGGAGGTTCTTGATTTGGTTGTACCTTTGCTCGTTCCCTTTCGGGAGCTGGGGCTTGTCCGTCAGTTCCCCCAAGGTCGATACTCTGCCTTCTACGTACATATCTCCTACCGTCATCTTGCCTCCACCTCTTGAAGGAGGTGTCCATTATTGCAGGGGTGAATTTGTGGTTTTGGAGTGCAGTCATGGCCAGTGCTCGGAGGGATGTCTCCTCCATTCTGCTCCCGGTTCCTTGACCCAACCCAGCATCTTTTCTGTAGCAGATGGCCAGTGGTAGAATTCGAGGTTCGGGAAGGCCAGGCCTCCCATGTTCAGCACTTCTAAATTCTCAGCAACATCACAAATTCAGTGAGCCACTAGGTGGGATGCATTTCAGTTTTCTGCTGACTTTTCATCTAAGGCCGTGTGAGCCATGTCTAACGCTACAGGGAAAATTAATCTCTCTGCAACAATGTGGGGCATTTTCGCATTAATTACACAGTAAGCTACCATAAAAGAGGATAATTGTCCTTTGTCATTCAATGTTAAATTTCAGCTAAGGATAGTTTCAGTTCTCGCTCTTCGCTCCATCCTTTGAAAAAATTCAAGAGGTTTGTTGTCGAACTCCCCATTCTTAGTCTTCAGATGCATTTGCAGTTGAGGGTTTTACATTCTCATTCACCAGTACGTCCCTGCATAAAACACACCTGGGCTTTGCATTCTGATTTACATTAGCACAATTAGCAAAACCATATGGGGGCAGCACGGTAGCATTGTGGATAGCACAATTGCTTCACAGCTCCAGGGTCCCAGGTTCGATTCCGGCTTGGGTCACTGTCTGTGCGGAGTCTGCACATCCTCCCCGTGTGTGCGTGGGTTTCCTCCGGGTGCTCCAGTTTCCTCCCACAGTCCAAAGATGTGCAGGTTAGGTGGATTGGCCATGATAAATTGCCCTTGGTGTCCAAAATTGCCCTTAGTGTTGGGTGGGGATACTGTGTTATGGGGTAGGGTGCTCTTTCCAAGAGCCGGTGCAGACTCGATGGGCCGAATGGCCTCCTGCTGCACTGTAAATTCTATGATAATCTATGATACTTCAGGAAATCATCTTTATACTGCTTTATTCTCTACTTAAGTTTCTTCTTTGTCGGCTGTTCACCGGAGGCTCTGGAGCTCTGTACAGTCACAGAGCTAACGCTGGCACAGCTCTGTCCTGTTGTGGACTCTCCTGTGCAGCTCTCTCCAGCAGATTACCATGTGAGATTGTGGCCAGTAGGTACACTGCCTATTAGTGTCTCTGGCTATCTCTTTCTTGTAACAGAACAATTCATATTCACAGTCCTCTTGCCTTGCTCAAAATGAAAAAAATCTTGCCTCCAAGTGAATTCACACCAATAGCACACATGTACAGGGCGTTTGGCACTAAATGTATGTGCAGAGCGCAGTGACTCGCTCACTGTTCCCTCAGTCGGAGGTGGCACTGCTGATTACGGAGCAGTTATCAGTCTCAGTGCCGATAGAGGCTGATGCGTGCAGCGAGAAGCAATTTGATCTTTCGGGAACACCACAACGCTTAACTCCATGATCCACCTGCAGGTCGCAACCAGCACTTTGAAAAACCCTGGCTTAGATGGAGTAAATGAGGAAAAGTTGTTTCCAGCAGCTAAATGGTCAATAACCAGAAGGGACAGATAATTGGCAAGGAACGAGAGGTGGCATGAGGAGAAACATGTTTACCCAATAAGTGGCTAGGATTTGGAATGCAGCGTCTGATCAGGTGTTGGATACAGAGTCAACAGCTGCCTTCAAAAGGGAAATTGATGAATTGAAGAAAAAAATTGCCGGGATATGGGAAAAGAGCTGGCAGAGTCAATGGGCTAAATGGCCTCCTCCTGCGTTCTCATGTGAATCCATTAAAAAGAAAAGAAAAACGTTTTTTTTCATGTGCCTATCAGTTTGCTTGCAGCATTGTACAGGAGGTTAATGTTTAATTCATGGAGACTCAGGGACAATCCTGGAGGACTGGTAAACATATGTAGCAGGCTCAATGGCATGCAGTGTTTCAAAATGAATCAGTGCAACTCCTCCAGGAGTTTTATTGGAAGAGAGCTACTTGTTTTTAACGGCTGCTCAACTTTGGACACTGCGCGGGAGGGAGCTCCTGCCCCCACTCCACTTCACAGTTCACTTGACAATATTCAGTCCCAATAACATTTTACAGCTGATAACAGAAGACCAGCTCTTACAGGAAGACAAATGATTCAATAAAACGCCAGACCATAATTGTGACCTAATGATACTTTCATTGTATCTAGATGAATAAAACCAAATTTAAAAACTGATCTCATTGGCCTCTACAACGTGATAGCTAACGTAAGCTTACTGTGAACGCAGCAGGACCAGACTTAACTGAAGGAGTAAATTTGTTTGAATTATTTAACTGTTGCTATTTTTTTTTAAATGAACACGATTGTTACATACGAGATGCTGCAACATGGCTCTTTGTCCTCTGTAAGGTACCGTTTATGCACCGATGTGTACAGATAAGATTCAAAATAAAACCCAGCAACAATTGAATACATTTCTCAGCTTTGCAGGTTGAATTGTAACATTTCAAAACCCATGATAGTGGGCGGCAAGGTGGTGCAGTGGTTAGCACTGCTTCCTCACGGCGCCAAGGACATGGGTTCGATCCCGGCCCCCGGTCACTGTCTATGTGGAGTTTCCACATTCTCCCCGTGTCTGCGTGGGTCTAACCCCCACAACCCAAAGATGTGCAGGGTAGGTGGATTGGCCACGCTAAATTGCCCTTAATTGGAAAAAAAGAATTGGGCACTTTAAATTAAAATAACTAATAAAATCCAGTGATAGTTTTCGGTCAGCCACATTTTTACCAATGCACCTTTTGGATGGCTTGAAAGTAAAATTAAAAAGTAGCATTCAGGACCCAAGGTAAAGAATATACAAATCAAGTGTAATAACCTATTGTGTAACATAAAACCAGGGGCAGCCTTTTCCGGCCCTGCCTACTGGCAGGATCTTCTGGCACCGCCCAAGTCAATAGCCATTTGGCTGGCTGCATCCATCCTGGCGGAGGGCACAGCACCTAGGCGGGAAAATCCTGGTGTCAAACTCATGGTCACCATGAATCAATCGAATCATTCAAAGTCCTTTTTTTAAAAAGCATTTTTCTCAACGATTTCTTTCTCCTGAATTTCAAATGTCCAAAATGATCATTGGTATCCTTACAGCCATGCAAACTGATGGACTTGAAGCAAATCCATGCTTCAAATTGGATAATTTAGTTTGTGGAAGTAAATCATTTAGTGAACGCTATTCACTACTTTTCTCGAAAAGAGAAAAGGAGAATCTTTCCTCATCCTAAATTGAGTCCATTAGAAGAATTTCGAAAGCTTCTGAGGCAAACACAAATGATCTCATTGCGGTCAGATGTTTCATGAAAAATTATAAAATACTCAAATTGTTCGAGGGAGAAGAGATAAAAAGCGAGAGAGACAGACAGACAGACAAATGGACCCTTGCAAACCAGCCACAAAACTGGGAATCTTGTGTTTGCAGAGTTCTCTTAAGACATTCACAAGCCAGGGTTGTTAGATTCAGATACCCCCCTCAATTCTACCTCTGTTGACATCCTTCTTTCACCATCAATAGATCTTAGGAATTTCGATCCCATATTTCCCCATCCAGGGTTGTTAGGTCTTCACTTACACATCAAATCATTATGCTGCCAAAGATCAGAACCCCTAATGCAGTCTTGCCAAACTCAAGCACCATTGTTCCCTTTTTAAGTTTCATTTGTGGGATCCGGGCATCGATAGCTCGGCCATCATTTATTGCCAATCACAAATTGCCCTTGAGAAGGTGGCGGTGAGCTGCCTTCTTCAACCGCTGCAGTCCCTGTGGTGTCATCGGTAAACCCGCAGTGCTGTTAGTGAGAGAGTTCCAGGATTCTGACTCTCTGACATCAAAGGAGCTGTGAGCAGGGCGAACACTAGTACTGCTCTATCCTGCCCTGGACTCTCGTGAGCAGCTCTAACGAGCAAATTCTTTTGTGGGATCTTGTCCAATAGGTAAACTGCTTACTTGAGTCTCTGTCCATCTCTTAAGAAAACCATTCATCTTCACAGTTCACTTGCCTTGCTTGCCAGCAACTGGAAACTGGAAGCAATGCTGCTTCATGATTTGGCACCAAAAGCACAAAATTGGAGGATGCTTAACGTCAAGTCTGCCTGCAAGACACATGACCTGCCCTCTGCTACCACTTCTTTCTGGAAACGTTTTTTAAAAATAAATTTAAAGTATCCAATTCTTTTTTTTTTCAATTAAGGGGCAATTTAGCATGGCCAATTCACCTACCCAGCACATCTTTTTGTGTTGTGGAGGTGAGTCACCAGGGCCTGTCTCAGTAGATGAACCCTCAGGCCCGCACAAGCCTAATTTCTCCGGATAAATCACCGAAAGGAGCCACGCCAGGAGGATGCAGCACACCGAGCCTCAGGTGCACAAGGAATTGGATCAAAATACTCACAAGAGGGGTGGGGGGTCTTCCTCTCAACTGCGGGTATGGAGCGGCCTCACCTCCCCCTCAAATCGCTGGGTCTCACTCAACCCGAGCGCCTGGCGCAAAACCTCCCAGACACCAGCCGACACTCTGACGTCTCCACACAAACTGGGGGTGAACACCGAGCTGCAGATATTTAAGTTTCTCTCTCCACCCTGCTGACCATCCCCCATTGCTCACTCGCCCTCTCCACTGGATCCGTGGACATTTTCAAACTTGCCCGCCATTCTCAAACTAAAAGACGAGCACTTCACCGACAATGGGGACCTCCACAGGAATGGCAAAGCCGATTGGTCCGAGCCCCACCTGCGGGTCACGACCCTGACTTTGAAATACCTTACTGTAGTTTATTTGGATTTCAGCAAAGCCTTTGACAAGGCCCCACATAGGAGACTGATAGAAGGTGGCAAATTAAACCTCATTTTATGGGGGCTGGACTGTCCTGGTTAGTGGCCTTTATGTCCCAAGCTTTTCGACTGTGCACCACACTTGCCAAACCACCCCGCCCTCTGCCTGCCCACCTGTGCAGTGTTCGAACTCTCAATGAACAAACACGTCGTGACACAAGCTGACAAAGGGCAAACTTTTCTTTCTCAAAACAAAAGTCTTCATTTATTACTTTTTGGTTCTTTTGAGGCCCATTTTGTCAACTGAGGCCGATGTGCATAGGTCGCTTTTCAGCCACATCACGCAGCACGGTAGCATTGTGGAGGGGCAGCACGGTAGCATTGTGGAGGGGCAGCACGGTAGCATTGTGGATAGCACAATTGCTTCACAGCTCCAGGGTCCCAGGTTCGATTCCGGCTTGGGTCACTGTCTGTGTGGAGTCTGCACATCCTCCCCATGTGTGCGTGGGTTTCCTCCGGGTGCTCCGGTTTCCTACCACAGTCCAAAGACGTGCAGGTTAGGTGGATTGGCCATGATAAATTGCCCTTAGTGTGTCCAAAATTGCCCTTAGTGTTGGGTGGGGTTACTGGGTTATGGGGATAGGGTGGAGGTGTTGACCTTGGGTAGGGTGCTCTTTCCAAGAGCCGGTGCAGACGCGATGGGCCGAATGGCCTCCTTCTGCACTGTAAATTCTATGATAATTCTATGATGTACAAAGGTCACTTTAAAATGACTCCACAACCTCACAGGATCAGAGCCATCTCTTTGCAAAGGCACGTTGAGGGAGGAATTAACTTGTTACACTTTTTATAAAATTGTCAGGGTGAGCATTTAGCTTTTACAATGATTCTGCCCATTGTTTTGAGTGGCCACGTTGGTTCTCAGCCAACGGGAAATCGAATGTGAAATATAATAAACAAGGAAAAAGTTCAAAGATGGGCAGGTTAGGTGGATTGACCATGCTAAATTGCCCCTAAAGGTCCAAAGGTTAGGTGGGGTTACAGGGTTATGAGGATAGGGCGAGGTTTGGGCCTAGGTAGGGTATACTTTTGGAGCTTGGGCGCAGGCTTAATGGGCAAAATGGCCTCCTTCTGCACTGTAGGGATTCTATGATTACTTTTGTCATGATATTCAGATAAACATCATGGTGCAGACATACATACACACTGATGGACAGATCAACGGACCAATCAATACACACACATCACAGCCAATTACAGGCAAGAGCATACACACTATAAAACGGGGAACACGACACTTCCCGCTCATTCCAGCAGGAGACAGCTCAGGGCACAGAGCTCACAGCAAGCCACTCAGACATTCACCATGTGCTGAGTGCTTCTCCAAGATAGTGTTAGGGCTAGGTCCACAGGTTAGAGGGCAATGAACGAACCACAGTAACCAATTTAAAGATGTTGTTATTGTTAGTAATAAAACTGAGATGTACCATCTGCAACCGTGTTGGTTTGTCTATGTAGCAGAGCACCCAACACGACATAGTACCAGGCTTGGAACCCAGGTAACTGCGAGATCTACCTACGCATCTTAAGGAATCCGCCATCCTGCGCCATGGACACCATCAGCCCGCCGCAGCCGCTCCAAATCGCTGGAAACCTCGGCGTCAACTGGAAGCTGTTTAAACAGCGCTTCCAGTTCTTCCTAGAAGCCACAGAAAGGGAGAATGCTTCGGACACCAGGAAAATCGCCCTGCTCTTCTCCACGGCAGGGCAACATGCCATCCACATCTACAACTCCCTGGTGTTCGCGGAAGGTGAGGACAAGACGAAGTACAAGACGTTCCTTCTCAAACTCGAGCAACATTTCAGCGTCGAGGTAAATGAGAGTTTTGAGAGGTACCTCTTCCAGCAGCGCCTGCAGGGTAAGGATGAGCCTTTTCAATCATTCCAGACACACCTCCGTATCCTCGCGCAGTCCTGCGGTTACGAGGCCACCTCCGATTCCATGATTCAGGACCAGATTGTTTTTGGGGTCACCTCGGGCACCCTACGCCAGTAGCTCCTCAAAATTAAAAGCCTCACCCTAGCCACCGCCATCGAAGCCTGCGTCCTCCATTAAAACGCGACCAGCAGCTACTCCCAATTCCAGGCGGCCGAATCGGCAAGGCAGGGGTCCTACGAGGCCAAGTGGGTCCAGGCGATAGAGTTCCTCCTGGCCCGCGGCCCGGACGAGGGCGGCCATTTCGCCCGCTTTCCGCGGCCTCCCGCACTTGTACGCGTCAAAAGAGACGTCGACGCAGAGGGACGTGACGCACAGGCGCGCTCAATGCAGGACCGAACTGCGCATGCGCGATGGCGCAACAAACGCCATGACGTCACAACATGCGGCAACTGTGGATCCGCACATTTAAAGTGGCAATGTCCGGCAAAGAACCGACAATGCCTCCGCTGTGGCAAGATGGGCCACTATGCTGCCTGCTGTCGAGCAGCTCAACTTACCAACGCTCCCCAATTCCGGCAGCCTCACAGGGACGTGCGGACCATTCAGCCTCCGTACTCCGAGTCATACCCGGACGATATACAAACCGGTGATACAGACGACCGGGAAGCCTTCCGTGTTGCGGTCATTGACAGGAACCGGATGTCTTCAAGCAGGACCCACCAGCCGATGCCAGTGAACAGTGTCAATCCGGGTGATGAATAGTGTGCCACCCTAATGGTCAACCCGAATTTGTCGCCCACCTACTAGGCTGGACTTATGAGCCTGTTTGCACATTGAACTCACTGACGTATTATGCCACAATGTTAATGTTTCTCTTTTTGTCGTTACAGGAGTTTGTTTTGATGCTTAACGTTTACACGTGTTTTCTTTATGGTACAACCTCATTGCTATGTTGCACCTGACACCTTCCTATGTATATAGTTTAGCCTCATGTACATGTTGTAGATATTGCACACACACATTCAGCTGCACTCAGTACACATCTATATTTATTACCACATAGGCACATATTCTTGTAAAAAAGGGGGGATATGATATTCAGAAAACATCATGGTGCAAACATACATACACACTGATGGACAGATCAACGGACCAATCAATACACACACAACATCACAGCCAATCACAGGCAAGAGCATACACACTATAAAACGGGGAACACGACACTTCCTGCTCATTCCAGCAGGAGACAGCTCACTGCACAGAGCTCACAGCAAGCCACTCAGACATTCACCATATGCTGAGTGCTTCTCCAAGATAGTGTTCGGGCTAGGTCCACAGGTCAGAGGGTAATGAACGAACCACAGTAACCAGTTTACAGATGTTGTTATTGTTAGTAATAAAACTGAGTTGTACCATCCGCAACCGTGTTGGTTCGTCTATGTAGCAGAGCACCCAACACGACAACTTTGAGATGTTTGGGGGGATGGGGAGAGGGCAAGTCATACAAATCCCGTTTCCCATATTCTAGTACCCTAAACAACATTCATCTGGACTGCTCTCTCCGTGTCTTTTATCTGCCTGGTATCTGCTCCCTTACCCAAAGATTGAAATCTTGCATTAAACCTTGTATTTATTTGGTTTGTCCTGGGACGTCAGTTACGTTGGCATCAGCCCTTTTACAGGGAGTTCTAACTCAATTGTATCTGTTTTCAACAGGATACATTTACTCCCTGCATGATCGCTGCCAGCACACCAGAGTACCATGTGCAGGGTCTGAGCAACATGTCCCTGTTTGCAGACAGAATATAAGCGAACCCTTAAGGTGCTGGAGTTTGCATCCTTTTATGCATCAGTAAAGGCAGCGGAGTCAGACTATGGGAAAAATCTGGACTTGGGACGCCCTCGCAGCTAGGGGTCACTTACTGCTTCCTGGGGTCAGAGTGGATCAATGGGACAGAACAGGGGAGACACTGGAATTGTTGCTGGGCTAGTAATCCAGGAACCCAGCTCTCGGTTTCTGAGTTTGAATCTCATCATGGCAAATGGTGACATTTGAGTTCAATTAAAACCTGGAATTAAAAGCCTAATGAAACCATTACAAAATTTGCTGATGATAAGCGACTTTGAGATACAGTAATTAGGGATGAGGATGGTAATATATTTTGAGGACGGCGCTGTGGCACAGTGGTTAGCACTGCGGCCTCACAGCGCCTGGGACCCGGATATAGAACATAGAACATAGGACATAGAACAATACAGCGCAGTACAGGCCCTTCGGCCCACGATGTTGCACCGAAACAAAAGCCATCTAACCTACACTATGCCATTATCATCCATATGTTTATCCAATAAACTTTTAAATGCCCTCAATGTTGGCGAGTTCACTACTGTAGCAGGTAGGGCATTCCACGGCCTCGCTACTCTTTGCGTAAAGAACCTACCTCTGACCTCTGTCCTATATCTATTACCCCTCAGTTTAAAGTTATGTCCCCTCGTGCCAGCCATATCCATCCGCGGGAGAAGGCTCTCACTGTCCACCCTATCCAACCCCCTGATCATTTTGTATGCCTCTATTGAGTCTCCTCTTAACCTTCTTCTCTCCAACGAAAACAACCTCAAGTCCATCAGCCTTTCCTCATAAGATTTTCCCTCTATACCAGGCAACATCCTGGTAAATCTCCTCTGCACCCGCTCCAAAGCCTCCACGTCCTTCCTATAATGCGGTGACCAGAACTGTACGCAATACTCCAAATGCGGCCGTACCAGAGTTTTGTACAGCTGCAACATGACCTCATGACTCCGGAACTCAATCCCTCTACCAATAAAGGCCAACACTCCATAGGCCTTCTTCACCACCCTATCAACCTGGGTGGCAACTTTCAGGGATCTATGTACACGGACACCTAGATCCCTCTGCTCATCCACACTTCCAAGAACTTTACCATTAGCCAAATATTCCGCATTCCTGTTATTCCTTCCAAAGTGAATCACCTCACACTTCTCTACATTAAACTCCATTTGCCACCTCTCAGCCCAGCTCTGCAGCTTATCTATATCCCTCTGTAACCTGCTACTTCCTTCCACACTATCGACAACACCACCGACTTTAGTATCGTCTGCAAATTTACTCACCCACCCTTCTGCGCCTTCCTCTAGGTCATTGATAAAAATGACAAACAGCAACGGCCCCAGAACAGATCCTTGTGGTACTCCACTTGTGACTGAACTCCATTCTGAACATTTCCCATCAACCACCACCCTCTGTCTTCTTTTAGCTAGCCAATTTCTGATCCACATCTCTAAATCACCCTCAATCCCCAGCCTCCGTATTTTCTGCAATAGCCTACCGTGGGGAACCTTATCAAACGCTTTGCTGAAATCCATATACACCACATCAACTGCTCTACCCTCGTCTACCTGTTCAGTCACCTTCTCAAAGAACTCGATAAGGTTTGTGAGGCATGACCTACCCTTCACAAAGCCATGCTGACTATCCCTGATCATATTATTCCTATCTAGATGATTATAAATCTTGTCTCTTATAATCCCCTCCAAGACTTTACCCACTACAGACGTGAGGCTCACCGGTCTATAGTTGCCGGGGTTGTCTCTGCTCCCCTTTTTGAACAAAGGGACCACATTTGCTATCCTCCAGTCCTCTGGCACTATTCCTGTAGCCAATGATGACATAAAAATCAAAGTCAATGGTCCAGCAATCTCTTCCCTGGCCTCCCAGAGCATACTAGGATAAATCCCATCAGGTCCCAGGGACTTATCTATTTTCTACGTACCTCAATGCCATCTAATCTATTTACCTGGAGCTCAGCATTCTCCTCCACAACATTATCTTTTTCCTGAGTGAATACTGACGAAAAATATTCATTTAGTATCTCGCCTATCTCTTCAGACTCTACACACAACTTCCCATCCCTGTCCTTGACTGGTCCTACTCTTTCCCTAGTCATTCGCTTAGTCCTGACATACCTATAGAAAGCTTTTGGGTTTTCCTTGATCCTTCCTGCCAAATACTTCTCATGTCCCCTCCTTGCTCGTCTTAGTTCTCTCTTTAGATCCTTCCTCGCTACCTTGTAACTATCCATCGCCCCAACTGAAACTTCACACCTCATCTTCACATAGGCCTCCTTCTTCCTCTTAACAAGAGATTCCACTTCTTTGGTAAACCACGGTTCCCTCGCTCGGCACCTTCCTCCCTGCCTGACCGGTACATACTTATCAAGAACACGCAGTAGCTGATCCTTGAACAAGCTCCACTTATCCAGTGTGTCCAACACTTGCAGCCTACTTCTCCACCTTATCCCCCCAAGTCACGTCTAATGGCATCATAATTTCCCTTCCCCCAGCTATAACTCTTGCCCTGCGGTGTATACTTATCCCTTTCCATCCTTAACGTAAACGTCACCGAATTGTGGTCACTGTCCCCAAAGTGCTCACCTACCTCCAAATCCAACACCTGGCCTGGTTCATTACCCAAAACCAAATCCAATGTGGCCTCGCCTCTTGTTGGCCTGTCAACAAACTGTGTCAGGAAACCCTCCTGCACACACTGTACAAAAAACGACCCATCTAATGTACTCGAACTATATCTTTTCCAGTCAATATTTGGAAAGTTAAAGTCTCCCATAATAACTACCCTGTTACTTTCGCTCTTATCCAGGATCATCCTCGCCATCCTTTCCTATACATCCCTAGAACTATTTGGAGGCCTATAGAAAACTCCCAACAGGGTGACCTCTCCTTTCCTGTTTCTAACCTCAGCCCATACTACCTCGGAAGATGAGTCCCCATCTAGCATCCTCTCCGCCACCGTAATACTGCTCTTGACTAGCAGCGCCACACCTCCCCCTCTTTTGCCTCCTTCTCTGAGCTTACTAAAACACCTAAACCCCGGAACCTGCAACATCCATTCCTGTCCCTGCTCTATCCATGTCTCCGAAATGGCCACAACATCGAAGTCCCAGGTACCAACCCATGCTGCCAGTTCCCCTACCTTATTTCGTATACTCCTGGCATTGAAGTAGACACACTTCAAACCACCTACCTGAACACTGGCCCCCTCCTGCGACGTCAAATCTGAGCTCCTGACCTATACTCTCATTCTCCCTTACCCTAAAACTACAATCCAGGTTCCCATGCCCCTGCTGCATTAGTTTAAACCCCCCCAAAGAGCACTAACAAATCTCCCCCCCAGGATATTTGTGCCCCGCAGGTTCAGATGTAGACCATCCTGTCTGTAGAGGTCCCACCTTCCCCAGAAAGAGCCCCAGTTATCCAGAAATCTGAATCCCTCCCGCCTGCACCATCCCTGTAGCCACGTGTTTAATTGCTCTCTCTCCCTATTCTTCATCTCACTATCACGTGGCACGGGCAACAACCCAGAGATAACAACTCTGTTTGTTCTAGTTCTGAGCTTCCATCCTAGCTCCCTGAAAGCCTGCCTGACATCCTTATCCCCTTTCCTACCTATGTCGTTAGTGCCAATGTGGACCACGACTTGGGGCTGCTCCCCCTCCCCCTTAAGGACCCGGAAAACACGATCCGAGACATCACGTACCCTTGCACCTGGGAGGCAACATACCAAATGTGAGTCTCTTACGCTCCCACAAAATCTCCTATCTGTGCCCCTGACTATCGAGTCCCCAATTACTAATGCTCTGCTCCTCTCCCCCCTTCCCTTCTGAGCAACAGGGACAGACTCCGTGCCAGAGGCCCGTACCCCATGGCTTACCCCTGGTAAGTCGTCCCCCCCACAAGTATCCAAAGCGGTATACTTGTTTCTCAGGGGAACGACCGCAGGGGATCCCTGCACTGACTGCTTTTTCCCAGTCCCTCTTACAGTTACCCATCTATCTCCAATCTTTGGTGTAACTAATTCCCTGAAGCTGCTATCTATGACCCCCTCTGCCTCCCGAATGATCCGAAGTTCTTCCAACTCCAGCTCCAGTTCCCTAACTCGGTCTTGGAGGAGCTGGAGATGGCAGCACTTCCTGCAGGTAAAATCAGCAGGGACACTAACGGCATCCCTCACCTCAAACATCCTGCAGGAGGAACATTGCACTCCCTTCCCTGCCATCCCTCTAACTTTCTAACAAGATCTGGCTGACAACTAAATTAAATTTTTTATATAAAAAAAAATATTAATAACAATAATAAAATATGGTACTTACCTCACACCAAAGGGTTTTATTATTAGGTTAGAGGAGGAGGGCGGGTGGGAGACACTACACGTGTAGTGTCTCGGGTTTCCTCTCCACCAGAATTTATTGGTGAGGGTCTTCCCAGAAGTCCGCGGGTCGACTTCCTGTTCCCACCTTAAACACTAAAATTAAAAAAAAAAAATAATAATTTTTAAAGGAGAGACTTACCTCCCAGAAATCACTTCCGCACTGCCCCCGTTGAAATGGACTAGCCTGCTCCGCTCCTGCTGAAATCGACTTGGCCTGCAAGGTAAGTAAGTTAATCAGTACTTACCTCACCCAGGCAGCGACCTTTTAAACGGTCCCCTCTGCCTCGCAGCTCCCGCGCTTTTTCAAATTCCGGCGCTGTTTCTAAGGTCCCGGCTCTCACTCCCGAACTAAACAGCTGACCTGCAAGGTAAGTAAGTTAATCAGTACTTACCTCACCCAGGCAGCGACCTTTATAATTCCGGCCTTGGGTTGCTGTCTGTGTGGAGTTTCCTCCGGGCCCTCCAGTTTCCTCCCACAGTCCAAACTTGTGCGGGTTAGGTGGATTAGCCATGCTAAATTGCTCCTGCATGTCCAGGGATGGGCAGGTTAGGTTTTAGGGTTACGGAGTTAGGGGAGGTTGGATAGGAGAGTGGTCATGGGTAGAGTGATCATTCAAAGAGTTGGTGCAGACTCAATGGGCTAAATGGCTTCCTACTGCACTGTAGGGATTCTATAATTCTGCAGTGCGGTGGACCTCAACAAGAAGCAATGCATAATGGAATCAACCAAGACGGGACGAGCAGTGACAACTGCCCCCTCAGGGCAATTTACGGGCAAAGCTGTAATTACCAAAAGAAAACTCAAGACTTTACCTTTTAGCCAGAACGGAATTTTGTTACAATGTTTGATTTTCTTTAATGATTCATCTAAAAGTGAATCTCTGGTCTAATCTTAATGCAATAAATATTTTCAGAAGGGGAGAGAACAACTGCGTCCATTCAGTCGGGAAGTAAAATGAAAAAAAAACAGAACTTGCAAATCTGTTGAGACTTTGATAACCGAGGGACTTTCCAAAGCACAATACAGCCAGTGGAGCACTTTTGAAGTGGAATGTAGGAAATGTGGCACCCTGTTTTGTGTGTAGCCAAGTTCCACCAACAGCCAGTCAGATCATCTATTTCTGATGATATTGGCTGACAGATAACGATTGGCCGGAAGACCATAGGAAAAGCTTTGGATATGGTAGGACTTTGGGCACTTATTTTACTCATCACTGGTGTTTATTGCTGTTAAGTGCTACATAACATAACCATGTCTTCTACCACGCAATGTATTGTGTTAACATGCAATAACACGCTAATATTTATTGCAACACGGATACCAGCTTATTGCCGGAGAGTGTACCCCTCTGAATAGATATCAAATCTTGACAAGATCATTAACATCCCCAAATTTCCCCCAACATCTCCATGCCCGTGTAAAATTGTAAAACCGGTTGTAATTTTTATTTCTGATCTCCGATTGCCAAATTAGGCAGCTTTTCATTCCTTGAACAGCACAAAGAACAAGAACTTGCACTTATGTAGCGCCATTAAAGTAACAAAATATCCCAAGGTGCTTTGCAGGAGTGTCGGCAAACAAAAATATATGCCGAGGCAAAGGAGATAACATTAAGACAGGTGAAGAAGCATGATGGAGCAAGGTGAAGTGATTTGAACATCAGGAAGAAAATTTATCAATCGAGGTATTGGTGCACTGGGAGCAAATATAGGTCACCAAACAGAAGGGTGATGGGTGACCAGGACTTAGTGAGAGTAAAGACATAGGTAGTTTTACATGAGCGCAAGGTTCCTTTATTATGTTATTTTCAGTAATAAACACCAAGCTCAATGAAGAAGGCAAATGGCAGCTGAAAATAAAGTGAAATCAGGAATTTGATTGGTTTGCTTGATAGTAGTTCATGGCTGCAGATTGGTAGGTTGGAAGAAATGTCAGTACTGTCATTGGCTACTTACTCAGTTTTTATTTGTTGCTAATTAGACGTTTTCCTACCTGTCCAATAAAGAGAACAGGGGCGAGATTCTCCGACCCCCGGCCGGGTCGGAAAATCGCCGGGGGCTGGCGTGAATCCCGCCCCCGCCGGTTGCCGAATTCTCCGGCACCGGATATTCGGCGGGGGCGGGAATCGCGCCACGCCGGTTGGCAGGCCCCCCCTTGGCGATTCTCCGGCCCGGATGGGCCGAAGTCCCGCTGCTAGAATGCCTGTCCCGCCAGCGTGGATTAAACCACCTCTCTTACCGGCGGGACAAGGTGGCGCGGGCGGGCTCCGGGGTCCTGGGGGGGGGCAGGGGGCGATCTGGCCCCGGGGGGTGCCCCCACGGTGGCCTAGCCCGTGATCGGGGCCCACCGATCCGCGGGCGGGCCTGTGCCGTGGGGGCACTCTTTTCCTTCCGCCTTCGCCATGGTCTCCACCATGGCGGAGGCAGAAGAGGCTCCCTCCACTGCGCATGCACGGGGATGCCGTGAGCGGCCGCTGACGCTCCCGTGCATGCGCCGCCCGGCAATGTTATTTCCGTGCCAACTGGCGGGGCACCAAAGGCCTTTTCCGCCAGCTGGCGGGGCGGAAATCAGTCCGGCGCGGGCCTAGCCCCTCAAGGTTAGGGCTCGGCCCCTCAAGTTCCGGAGGATTCTGCACCTTTGGGGCGGCGCGATGCCGGACTGATTCGCGCCGTTTTTGCCGCCAGTCGGCGGACATCGTGCCGATTATGGAGAATTTCGCCCCTGGTCTTGAATTGGCTGAAATAGTCCACTGACCAATTAAAAAGCAACCAGGCAGGAACTCCTTAGGCAGCACCTTCCAAACATACAAACAGGACCATCCAGAAGGACAAGGGCAGTAGATATATGGGGACACCACCACTTGGAGGATCCCCTCCAGGCCATTCACCATCCCAACTCCATTTCTTCACTCTCGCTGGGTCAAAATCCTGAACTCCCTCCCTAACAGCACTGTGGTTATACCTACACCACATGGACTGCAGCGGTTCAAGAAGGCAGCTCACCACAACCTTCTCAAGGACAATTAGAGATGGGCAATGAATGCTGGCCTTGTCAGTGATGCCCACATCCCATGACGGAATAATTCAAACATCTGAATGAATTATGATTTAAATTTTCACAGATGCAATGAGATTGTTAAGATGAGGTGCCTTCGAGGAGTCCAAACAAATACTGGAAGCAAGACTTTTAATTGTGTAGATCAATTTTATAAGATGTACCTTCTTTCTTTTTAAACATAAATAATATTTAGTTCACGTCAGACTTAATTGACTGCCCAGTTAGCAACAGTTTGCAGTTGACTGAAGGAGAAAATTAGTGTCAGTCCTTTTATATCTAATTACCACCAGTATTAAGTGAGAGGATAAGGGTTAATGTTAAAAACTAAAAGGAGAAAAATGCTTAATTCTGCAGCTACTATTTGCATGTCGCTTAGCGGTAAATGTGTATTGTGGGAATTAGCTCAATAGAACCAAGGAATAATGGGCTGTGATGGATGCTTAACATGTTTGCATGAAATTTCTCAATTTAACAGGGATGATAACCCCGTTTCAAATTAGTGGTTTGCGAACAGCACTAAGTATTTCCACACCTGGGCAGCACGGAGGCGCAGTAGTTAGCACTGCTGCCTCACGGCGCCGAGATCCCAGGTTCGATCCCGGCTCTGGGTCACTGTCACGTGGAGTTTGCACATTCTCCGCGTGTTTGCGTGGGTTTCGCCCCCACAACCCAAAGATGTGCAGGGTAGGTGGATTGGCCACACTAATTGGAAAAAATGAATTGGGTAATCTAAATTTATTTTTTAAAAGCATTTCTACACCAATGCACAAGGTCAAAGATGGAATTGACAAATGCTAAGAGGCCTTAACAAGCAAGTCGCTTTTAAAACAAAAAGATCAACTCCCCCTATCTGTTCCCTTGCCATATCCCTCAATCTCTTCTCCTTACAAAAGAATACCCAAAGCTTGGACCCATTTAGATCATCATGTACATAATGCATTTGGATTTTCTGGGCCATCCCCAGTCATAGAGCAGATTATTGTGCAGGCAATGGGGCACTTGGTCTTTAGCTGGAGCTGGCGAGACCCTCACGTCACCTCTTGTTGGGAAGGCCACCACATCTTTGTCTCACTCAGGCACTTAAAACTGGCCAGCCTTCAAACAAGATCATGGCCCCTGGGCGGCTGTCACGCTCACCGAGAGCTTTGGCCAATCGGAGTCTGACAGCTCTTCTATACTCAGCAGTGCCACTGTGGAAGTGGTGACCGATACCAGTACTACATCCACCTGGGACTCGGGACCCTGGCACAGGTGAGTGACAACAGGAAGAGGATTGCAGGGGAAGGATGTCAGCAGCAAGAGCATAGAGGTGGCTCTCAGCAAGGTCATGCAATGCCAGGCCCCTCAATCAGGCACTGAGTGCCTTTGAATAAAGGACAACCCTCTCACCCCGGGACCTCACAAGCGAACGTATTAGGTTTTGTTTGTCATGCCCTCCCAATGGCAAGGACCACCCGCCTGCCACTGTGTTAGAGTGGTGGCAGGATGAGCCTCAAAGTGGTAGCAGGAAGGACCTCAATTGGCAGTGGGGCAGGAAGGCCGTCCATGGGCCGTACTTCCAGGGAGTTAATCGGGGTGGGGGACAGGAAGGTGGCAGGGTCCCTACTCATCACGCTGCCACTCATTCAAGTGCTCCCACTGGCACCAAATTCATTATGGGGGAGGGCACAAGTTTCTACTCATAGACTCATGACTCCTTTCCATAATTCTTTACTCAACAGCCATCAGTATGGAACTTTCAAGGACTGTTCCTGGAAATCAAAGTCAACTGCATTTCGCCTGTTCATTATATCAGCAATGTTTAAAAACAACTCCAGAATATGGCCCTAATCAATGCTAACTACCTTCAAACAAATTGTGTTAAATTCACTCACTCGATCTCTCAACGACCTCAGGTGGGATATTCCAGCCCCGTCCGCTGGCAGGATCTTCCAGTCCCGCCAAAATCAATGGACATTTGCCTGGATTGCTGCATCTGCCATGGCGGGATCTGCTGGGCAGGGGCGGGAAAATCCCAGCCTTTGTCTACTTGAGGTCTTTAACTCATTGGTCAATCACTTCCAGATATAACTGTTGACTCTTATTTAAACAACACAGCTATATTACCATTTTTCAAATGCGAAGAATTTTCTTCATGTTCTGAAACTACAATAACGGCAGTTGAAGTTTTATTAATTTCAGCACCTAATTTGTTTAAAATGGATGGGTTCAAGTTGCCTGGATTAGGTTATTATAGTGTCTAATCATTTTTTTCTCAACAATCATATTACAACAACTTATAATGGGAGTGCCGTTCAGGGAGCAAAATGTCCTGAGGCGCTTCAATCAGGCAAAGAAGTTGACACTGAGCAGAGAAAGGATAAATTAGGACAGCTGGTGAAAAGCTTGGTCAAAGAGGAAATATTTGAGGAGGAGGAGGAGAGAGAGAGAGAGAGAGAGAGAGAGAGAGAGAGAGAGAGAGAGAGAGAGAGAGAGAGGTGTGCGGAAGCCACAAAGGCTCAGGGAAGCAATTAGAGAATTTAGGGACCGGTCAGCTAAAAGCACAGCCACCAATCATAGAATGAACGAAACAGGCAAGAGACCAGAGTTTGAGGAGTAGCGTTCTCAGAGGGCCTTGGGCTGGAGGTTGTTACGGATATAGACAGTGCAATGCCCAGGAGGAAACTGACCATACAGATGTGGCATTCAGGGACCAGGAGCCAATACCTGGAGTGTCAGTTTGGGCATAAGGAATAATAATAATCTTTTATTGTCACAAGTATGAACTTACTGTGAAAAGCCCCTAGTCGCCACATTACGGCGCCTGTTCGGGTAAGCCGGTACAGGAATTGAACTTGCGCTGCTGGTCTTGTTCTGCATGACAAACCAGCTGTCTAGCCCACTGAGCTAAACCAGCCCATATAGGATTGGAGAGAAGGTGTAACGATTCTGGGTGAAGACTTGGGAGGGAGTGAGTAGTTTTAAGTATCTGGGGTCAGCGGTGGCAGAAGATGGAAGTATGGAAATGGAAATGAAGCAACAGATTCACTTGTTGGGGTCATTGGAAGAAATAAAGTTGAGTGTTATATGATCGAAATGTATCACCAAAACTGAAAGGAACAAACTCTACAGGACAGTCACAAGGTCGGCCTTGTTACACAGGGCAGAATTATGCACAAAGTCAAAAAGACAGGAACAATGACTGGATAATAATGAGATGCCAATGCAGAGATGATGTGTGGAGGAAGGAGAAAAAACAGGAACCAGAACATCGGGGATCAGTGAGAATTGTGGGAGTATCAAGGTTTGCAGCCGAGGAGAGAGTGAAATAGTGGGGACATGGGAGAGGGAATGGGAGAGGGAGAGACATAATGACAGCGGGATTGGAAGAGGAATGGGTGACCGTCAGGAGAAGATGGATCAACCGGCACTGTGGCGCACCCAAGTAAAATGGAAGAAGTCAAGAGAAAAAAGGGGGGAGGGGGGTCTGGGAATGAATATAGATTAGCAAGCAGAAGTTTAATGGGAGAATATGGTGCGAGTTAGGAGAGAGGCAGCTGAGTTTTGGATGGCTCAAGTTTAAGGACCATGGGAACCTGTTAGGAGAATAAGCAAATCCAACGGTAACAAAAAGTAATGATGAAGGATTTTGCAGGAGATATCAATTATCTTCTCAATGTCCAGCACTACTGCCTTCAATAGTACTCTCATATCCCTAATTAACCATATTGATCTGTTTCCCTTTGACCAAATGAAGTTTGACTGCAGCTTCAGCAATGTTCCTTAAATATTTCCCACTTTCCTATCATCATTGTATGGTTTCAAATCCCAAAAAGTTGCAATCCCTTGATTTGCGTTTTGAAGTCCACAACTGGTCTTTTTGGTAAATCCTGATGAGATAACGGAATCTGAAATAGTGCAGACTCAATGTACTGAAAACAGATGAGCACACACTATTAACCATCAATGTATGTCTGGACCTTTATTTGGTTCAAATTTCTCTTTCCAGAACCAACAATATTCCAGGTGAGAAATTGGGAAGACTCCTTCACCCTCCAGCTGAAAGGAGATACACGAGGTCCTCTTTGAAGGAGACAGCAATCCATATCCCCCCAATTGAGGGCGAACATGTAATGAGCTGAATTCCCTCAATGCAAACCTACCATCTGATCCACAGAGGTCATGCACTAACCTGCCACAACATAAGCGTCCTTATCAAATCATTTTCTTACAACTTCCCATTCATTTCACTGACGTTCCAAAACAGGACAAAGGAAGGTACTCGAGCAAAGTGATGGCCTTATTTTAGCGCTAGGCTTCAGATTAGTTTGTGGCCAGCGTACGTTTTGGGCCACCCATACCAGAAAATGTGATGAACAATGGTGGGAAGCTTAGCACTGGAGAGAGGACAATGGGATGGATAGGACAGCACGGGGGCTACATTGCAAGGTCGTACGCACTGAGGCAATAGAATGTGCAGCATATTTGGACAGGACAAGAGAGGTGCTATTTCTGCAGTTAAGAAAATGGGGGACATGGGCGAGAATGAGGCACCTGTGCTTTGTTGTAACGCCAAATACTGAAAAATCCACCCAAGAATAAAGAAGTATCTCAGTAATTCCTTTTAAATAAATGCCCCATTAATAACTATTTAGTGCACCATTTTTATGCAGGCTGATTTTCTACAAAACTTTGTCCTTTCTCTTTTCACATATAGAAACGCATAGTAACAGCACCGGCACAGAGAATACGGGAGTACCAGCCCTGCCCCCAGCTCTGCATCAAATCCTTACCAAATCAACGAGTGGCCAATTCCACACGTTTAGGGCTAAAAATAAGGCTGGTTCCGTTTTGGCAGTCCAACCCCCCAGGACAGCACAAAGAGCAGTGATAAATTCCGTGAACCAACATCCATGTACTACAGCAGCGTTAATAACAACAAAAAATACAATGCTTCACAGGGGAGAGCCCTGCATACAGCCGTGACCTCTAACGAGCAGCACCTCAGAAACTGCACTCAATTCTTTACTCTGCTGGCCATTTTCATATGTCAATGGATCGGAGCGCTAGGTGCTCAGACCTCACTGGTTGTGCATTGTTTACAGTTTGGGGGGGGGGGGGGGGGGAGGAGAGTACACAGTCCTAAAATGCCTCTGTCATGGCCACTAATATAGTGATATCGTTGCTCTTTGCACATAAGAGATAAACAGGAGTGTCCTCCCTCTTCTATCCAATTGCCACTGTTATTGAGGTCAACAAATCCACAGGAGGAGGATGATCACTGAAGGAGCGGGAGGCATGATCTTGCAGACCTTGTTTATGTTATTTGCATGTCGTTTAGTGGTAGCTGCATTTGTTGTTAGATTAAGCCCATGCTCATCTGGCATCAAGGGCATTTCATAAAAAGGTGGTGACACAGCAATGCAGAGAAGTCCAGCCCAAGTGTCTGCTCAATGGATTATACTACATCAATCATTTGGCTGCATCTAATCGGAGTTAGATAAACGATGCTCAGTTTCCAAAATAAATTTAGCTCTTAAAGAATTTCACTGAACTATTCAGGGCGCCAATTGGTACTTGTTTGCAGGATTGCAACAATAGAATTCAAACACAGCCCACAGACAATAAAAAAAAATCTCAAATCACAAAGCTCCAACATGCACTACACGGCGAGAGAGAATTGCGGGAGTGCGTGGGTTAAGGTCACACAGAACACAATAGTGTCCATTGCTAATTATCTCCCCAAAATAGAAGAAGCATTGTCTTGCTGAAATACGAGGCCGGCAAACTGAACGGTTACATCTCTCAGTGTTTATTGTCCTTTTTAAATTGTTCTCATTTAAGAGGCATGGTTCGCTGTGTGCGCGCGTGTGTCTTAGATAGAATTTAATTGCGTAAGTAATCTTAAAATATGGTTCCCAATTCCACTCCGAGGCACTTGTACACTCTGGCGGTCCCATGGCGTGAATTGAATTAAAGACAGCTTCAAAAATCTGGAACAGATGTATATGTTGATTTTTTTTTTTTAACAGCACCAAATGATTCCAGTGAAATGAGAACCCACCCTGATGCTGGCTCCCTCTTATCTGAATAAACACCATTCCCGCACCAACACTGCAGTCCACATTAAGGAATTTAACAGAGAAAATAAAATCTCTGCAAACAAACCACTGGAATGTCCAGCAAATGGGGGGGAAATCAACTGTATAAATATAGGTAGCAAGGCATGTTCAGAAGTACAGAGGCTGCCTTCATGCAGACTTGACAATGAATTGTTAAGTACATTGTATTGGAATTAGAACAATGGAATGTGCCGATGGGCAAATTTGCCAAGGTACCTTTTTCTTTCGATCCCGGGAACGTTTCCGGTGTTTCTTGACGACTTTGTCATCCTCGGTCACAGCTTCCAATTCCCGGTTTTTCTTGATGTGGGATGCAGCGTGAGCCATCCTGGATCCGGATAATAATACCTGACCAAATGCTCAGGGAAAGGTCCAACAATCCTGGGCAACCTTGCACAAACCAGTGATCTGAGCAACCGTGACTCTTTTTTGCTCTGCTCCTCTCTCAGCTCACAGTCACCAGTGAGGAGAATTAAAACCATGGCAGGCAATCATCACTAGACAAATGCCGGGGCTAGTAAGGCATTTTATGTTGATTTCCTTTATCTACCTCTGCAGCTCTAGGAGGAGGAGACCTTCAAACAGTGCGGCCATTCTGATGCATTAACGTGTTGGAGAAGTCAGCTGGGATAGTGGAGGGAGTATTATGGATATATCTCTTGCCACCAACTGGAAGTGCCTAAGTGACTTCATGGGGAGGGGAGGAGGAGGAGATCCTGACAGGGGTAATATTTATATCAGGAGACGCATAAACAGACGACACATTAAAACAGAGAAACAGTCAGATATCCACCTATTTATTAACTGCTTACATCTCTCAGAATCCCTTTTATCTTTGGCTTAAGAAATGCAGGCGAGAGTGCATCAGGGCACACATCAAACAGACGATGCAGTAGAACAGGTCTTTCCACACTGCTGATGCGGAGAGGGAAGGTATTCAATTTCCATTAGCCCACATTGAGAGGCCAAATGTTTCATTGCTGAGTGTGTGGAAGACCCAGGTCCCGGGCAGCCCACATTCTCCCCTAAGCTGGCACATTCCACAAATCTATGTTTCAATACATTTCTCGTGTTAGCTGTGGCAAAAGCTTCCCCTAGAGGACTGCTCATCACTGTGCATTGCACGGCAGATCTAAAGATGTAATCACGCTGCCTCACAGCACAAACGCTCCAGTTCTGAGGGCTATCCCTAGAGCTACCGCTCAATCAGTACGGATGAAGCGAAGGGTAAATGAGAGAGAGGGGGGGCACCTCTCATTTCTCCAGAATGACACCATCTGTTTTAATGTCCCCATTTGGAGGCACAATGATCCTTAAATTATTTGATTGTATTTTTTTTGCCACCTGCGTCCTTGGTACTACTGACTGCAGCTTTTGAATATTCATGATAGGTGGGAGAGAGAGAGAGAGAGAGATGTACACAGTAACCAGCACAGGCCCAGAATGTAGAAATACCTGAATCTATAGATAGAAAATGGAGTTTTTGCCTTGTAATATCAAAGGAAAGCACTGCAGCAGTCATATAACAGGGACATCTCTACAAGCTGCCTCAATACAGAGAGAGTGGGACAGCAGAGGGTGACAAAGCCTTGAATTGTTACAGATAATAAGATCCCTGTAGGCGATGAAACAAAAATTGACTATTGATAGTTTACGAAAAAGGATAATTGTTACATCCTTTATTGTTGCTCGACAATGGACTATTTTAAATGGTCACTCTGATAAATTTGCATGTTTTATTTGAGAAAGGGTGCATTTGGAACACGCAACAAGGCCGGAATTCTTTATTTATAATGCGGTCTCTGGTTTATTGAGGAAAGGGTGGGTCTCCCCCCCCCCCCAAGGGTGGGTTTCCCGCCCCCCCCCCCTTTTGGCTGCATCAGCAAACTGAAGACTAGCCCATTCGACTGGGAGGGTGAGCGAATGTGACGTCTCCTGCTAAAGGTGGAGACGTGGAAAGGAAGGCTTTTGCAAAATAAGAGTAATGAATACTCAGCAATTCTATTAAGATATCAGTAAAGATGTCTTTATTAGTGCATCGCCCCATCCAAAGAACAGCTGATCAGTCAGCTCCCCCCCCCCCCCCAGGAAGGTTGTACTGGTGGGCTGCTAATGGTTAAAGTATCCACACAGTCCCAAGTCTCATACATCCTGGTGTCTGAACTGAAGGCGAAGATGATAAAAAGCCAAATAGGTGAAAAGTGAGAGAAATGGTGAGTCTTTATTCCGTACTCAATGTTTATGCGGCATTGCACATTCCAGCCAAGAGTGATGTCTTTTTTAAAAATTGACCTCTTGTAGAGAAATGGACACATGACCCAGGAGAGGAACAAAGCCAGGGCAGTTTGCGTATCCAAAGTTCAGAGTTGTCCATTTTGTACTGAAATGAGGACAATGAACCCAAGGCAGAGTGCAGCAAGGAGAAATCAGCACCAATCAGGAAGTTGCAATGCCAATGGGACTGATACATTAATCTGAAAATGACAAATGTGCTATGTGACACCAAGTGCTAAATTGGATACCTAATGCATGTAGTGTGTGAGTGTAAGAGAGAGAGAGGTGTGAGTGAGAGAATGTGAGAGTGAGTGTGAGAATGAGTGGGTGTGTGAGAGATATGAGTGGGTGTGTGAGAGAAATGCATGTGTGTGTGAAAGTGTGCTTGTATGTTAGTGAGAGAGTGTGTGTGCGTGTGCAAGTATGAGACAGTGGGTGCAAGTGAGAGAAAGAGTGTAAGTGAGGCTGTGCGTAGGACTGTATTAGAGTCGTATGCCTTGTATGAGTTTGTGTGTGTGTAAGGGCGTGGGACAGGGGAATATGTATGGGGGTGCACATGCATGGGGAAGTGAGTGTGCCCGCATGGGGAAGTGTGTGTGGGGGTGGGAAGGTGTGTGGGTGGGTGGGAAGTGTGTGGGTGGGAGTGTGCGCATTCACATGCGTGGAAGCACGTGTGGCGTTCACATGTGGAAGCACGTGTGGTGTTCACGTGTGGAAGCACGTGTGGTGTTCACATGTGGAAGCGCGTGTGCGTTCACATGTGGAAGCACGTGTGGAAGCGCGTGTGGTGTTCACGTGTGGAAGCGCGTGTGGTGTTCACGTGTGGAAGCGCGTGTGCGTTCACGTGTGGAAGCGCGTGCGCGTTCACGTGTGGAAGCGCGTGCGCGTTCACGTGTGGAAGCGCGTGCGCATTCACGTGTGGAAGCGCGTGCGCATTCACGTGTGGAAGCACCTGTGCCTTCACGTGTGGAAGCACCTGTGCCTTCACGTGTGGAAGCACCTGTGCCTTCACGTGTGGAAGCACCTGTGCCTTCACGTGTGGAAGCACCTGTGCCTTCACGTGTGGAAGCACCTGTGCCTTCACGTGTGGAAGCACCTGTGCCTTCACGTGTGGAAGCACGTGTGCCTTCACGTGTGGAAGCACGTGTGCCTTCACGTGTGGACGCACGTGTGCCTTCACGTGTGGAAGCACGTGTGCCTTCACGTGTGGAAGCACATGTGCCTTCAGGTGTGGAAGCACGTGTGGCTTCAGGTGTGGAAGCACGTGTGCCTTCACGTGTGGAAGCGCTTGTGCGTTCACGTGTGGAAGCGCATGTGCGTTCGCGTGTGGAAGCGCATGTGCATTCACATGTGGAAGCACATGTGCGTTCGCGTGTGGAAGCGCATGTGCGTTCGCATGTGGAAGCACATGTGCGTTCGCGTGTGGAAGCGCATGTGCATTCGCATGTGGAAGCACATGTGCGTTCACATGTGGAAGCATGTGTGTTCATGTATGGAAGCATGTGCATTCACGTGTGGATGCTTGTGCATGTTCACATGTGTGGAGCCATGTGCATGTTCACGTGTGAAAGTGTGTGAATTCACATGCGTGGAAGCGCGTATGCGATCACATGTGGAAGCATGTGTGCAATCACATGTGGAAGCAAGTATACAATCACATGTGGAAGTGTGTGTGATAAGATGTGGAAGCGTGTATGCACGTGTGGAGCATGTGTGTTCATGTGTGGAAGCGTGTGCATTCACATGCATGGAAGCGTGTCTTTGTCCATATGCGTGGAAGCGTGTCTATGTTTACATATGCGGAAGTGTGTGTGCTTTCACGTGTGTGGAAGCTGCATTCACATGTGGAAGTGTGTGTGCATTCACATGTGTGGAAGTGTGTGCGTATTCAAATGTGTGGAGCAGTATGCATTCACGTGTGGAGGCGTGTGCTTGTGGGAGTTGGTGTGTGCGTGTGTGTTGTGGGAGTTTGTGTGTGCATCTCAGGGAGTGTGCAAGTGCCTGCGCGTGTCTAGGTGTATGTGGGTGGGTGTGAGTGTGCAGGCGGGTGGAAGAATGCGCGTGGAGATTTGTGTGCGTGTGTTCGTGTGTGTGTGTGTGTGTGTGAGTGAGAGAGAGACAGACAGAGACTGAAATTGTGGGCAGGGTGCTACAAAGCCACTGATTTCAATAGCGTTTTGCATGGCTCACCATATTAACGCATTTCCCTTCCACTGCCAGGTTGAGGGTGTGTGCTGCATGAGTGTGTGAGAGCGAGAGAGTGTGTATTGTGTAAGAAAGAATGTGCGTTAGAGGAAGAATTGGAAAGAGTATTTGAAAATGAGTGAGAGTGTGTGAGAGAGAGTGTGCGAGAGAGAATGAGTGTGCGCGAGAATGAGTGTCCAAAATCCCACATGGGACATACAGGTTGGGAATGCTGGTCGTTCCCTGCTCCTTGCGAAGTATGAGCTCTCCCGCAAGGGTGTGGTATCTCAATTACCCAATGTATACAAGGTTAGCCATTAAGGCACCGACCGAGCAGGAACTCAATCGGGGTCGAGCTGTAAGTGTGTATATATATATATATATATATATATATATATTTGTATATTGTTTGTAAATAAAACTTTATTTTTACTTGGTGTAGACCGCCCTGTGTTCTTATTAAAGAATGTGTATGAGAGATAGAGGGCTGGATTCTCCGCAGCTCCGTGCCAAAATCGCGTTTGGCGCCGGAGCGGAGAATCAGCTTTCGCTCTGAAATCGGGCCCGGCGCCGCTCTGGCGATTCTCCGGGACCTGAGAATTAGCGATTCCGCGATTTACTCCGCACAGCCAATGCCCAGCGATTCTCTGCTCCCAGCCGGCCGAGATCCTGTCGACGTGGTTCTAACCATCTATTGTCATTCAGGAACCGCACGTGGCGGCTGCAGACTCAATCCGCGGCTGCCCAGGTGGGGGGCAGGGAGGATTGGGCACCGGGGGGGGGGGGGGGCATGATGGGCAGCAGGGGCACAGATTGGGCTGGTCCGATGTAAGGGCACGCGGACGATCGGGGGACCTACATTTCGGAGACGTCTCCAGGGTCCGAGTCCACCTTGGCACTCAGCACGGCCGCTGTAGGCCGGCAGCGTGCACACGTGTGGACTCGAAAACCGAAGTACGAGGGCCCGTACCCGCAGCTGAAGCTGTGTGACTATTCCGGGTCCCTGCTACACCCCTGAAGGTAAGAGAATCGACTGATCTTTTTTTGAGGAAACTCCGGAGTGCAACGCCAGCATTTTTACACCAGCTTGGTGACATTTCTCCCAAGATGGGGCTTCGAGCCCAGAGTGGCTGAAAGGGGGAGTGAGTATCTGTGAGGGGGGAGTGAGTGTCTGAGAGGGGGGAGAGTGAGGGTCTGAGAGGGGGGAGAGTGAGTGTCTGAGAGGGGGAAGTGAGTGTCTGAGAGGGGGAAGTGAGTGTCTGAGAGGGGGGAGAGTGAGGGTCTGAGAGGGGGGAGAGTGAGTGTCTGAGAGGGGGAAGTGAGTGTCTGAGAGGGGGGAGAGTGAGGGTCTGAGAGGGGGGAGAGTGAGGGTCTGAGAGGGGGGAGAGTGAGTGTCTGAGAGGGGGAGTGAGTGTCTGAGATGGGGGAGAGTGAGGTCTGAGAGGGAGAGTGAGGGTCTGAGAGGGGGAGTGAGTGTCTGAGATGGGGGAGTGAGTGTCTGAGAGGGGGGAGTGAGTGTCTGAGAGGGGGAATGAGTGTCTGAGAGGGGGGAGAGTGAGTGTCTGAGAGGGGGGAGAGTGAGTGTCTGAGAGGGGGGAGAGTGAGGTCTGAGAGGGAGAGTGAGTGTCTGAGATGGGGGAGAGAGTGTCTGAGAGGGGGGAGTGAGTGTCTGAGAGGGGGGAGAGTGAGTGTCTGAGAGGGGGGAGAGTGAGTGTCTGAGAGGGGGGAGAGTGAGTGTCTGAGAGGGGGGAGAGTGAGTGTCTGAGGGGGGGGGAGAGTGAGTGTCTGAGGGGGGGGAGAGTGAGTGTCTGAGGGGGGGGAGAGTGAGGGTCTGAGAGGGGGGAGAGTGAGGGTCTGAGAGGGGGAGTGAGTGTCTGAGATGGGGGAGTGAGTGTCTGAGAGGGGGGAGTGAGTGTCTGAGAGGGGGGAGAGTGAAGGTCTGAGAGGGGGGAGAGTGAAGGTCTGAGAGGGAGAGTGAGGGTCTGAGAGGGGGAGTGAGTGTCTGAGATGGGGGAGTGAGTGTCTGAGAGGGGGGAGTGAGTGTCTGAGAGGGGGAATGAGTGTCTGAGAGGGGGGAGAGTGAGGGTCTGAGAGGGGGAGTGAGTGTCTGAGATGGGGGAGTGAGTGTCTGAGAGGGGGGAGTGAGTGTCTGAGAGGGGGAATGAGTGTCTGAGAGGGGGGAGAGTGAGTGTCTGAGAGGGGGGAGAGTGAGTGTCTGAGAGGGGGGAGAGTGAGTGTCTGAGGGGGGGAGAGTGAGGGTCTGAGAGGGGGGAGAGTGAGGGTCTGAGAGGGGGAGTGAGTGTCTGAGATGGGGGAGTGAGTGTCTGAGAGGGGGGAGTGAGTGTCTGAGAGGGGGGAGAGTGAAGGTCTGAGAGGGGGGAGAGTGAAGGTCTGAGAGGGGGGAGAGTGAGTGTCTGAGGGAGAGTGAGTGTCTGAGGTGGGGATTGAGTGTCTGTGGGGGCGGGAGCAAAAGAGGGCGGGGAGAAAAAGTGCACGGGTGAGGGAGAGAGAATGTGCATATGTGAGAGAGTGCGTGTATGTGTGTGTGTTTGTGTCAGAGTGTGTGTGCATGAGAGAGTGCGCAGGTGAGAGTGCGCAGGTGAGAGTGCGCAGGTGAGAGCGCGCAGGTGAGAGCGCGCAGGTGAGAGCGCGCAGGTGAGAGCGCGCAGGTGAGAGCGCGCAGGTGAGAGCGCGCAGGTGAGAGCGCGCAGGTGAGAGCGCGCAGGTGAGAGCGCGCAGGTGAGAGCGCGCAGGTGAGTGCGCGCAGGTGAGAGCGCGCAGGTGAGAGCGCGCAGGTGAGAGCGCGCAGGTGAGAGCGCGCAGGTGAGAGCGCGCAGGTGAGAGCGCGCAGGTGAGAGCGCGCAGGTGAGAGCGCGCAGGTGAGAGCGCGCAGGTGAGAGCGCGCAGGTGAGAGCGCATGGGTGAGCGTATGTGGGTGTGTGTGAGAGCGAGTGTGAGGTGTGAGAGAGTGTATGAGAGAGTGTGAGAGAGTGTATGAGTGTCAGCATGAGAAAGCGTGAGTGTATGTGTGTGAGAGAGCAGAGAGAGAGAGTGTGTGTGTGTGTGTGTGTGTGTGTGTGTGTGTGTGTCAGAGACAGAGAGTGTATGTGTGTGTCAGAGAGAGGGTGAGTGTATGTGTGCAATCCTGTCTGACTACGACAAGCTTTAGGCTGCATTAGATACAGTTTTAAGAATTCACTTGTACGTCTGTGCTTTTACTTACTTCACCATTTGCTGCCTTGGCCCTCAGCAAAGGTATCCTTGCCCTCATCGCCCCCTATCCTCTTTTCAGTTGCTCCGAGAAACCTCGCTCTAAGATCAAGCTCTTGGCCAACGTTCCTGATTTCACTTTCTATGGCGCAGTGTCAAAAATGTCAATGTTGTTGTTGACATCGCTCTTGTCAGATTTGATTTGATTACATGCGCCATATAATGTATGTTGTTGTTGTTCTAACTGACCTACGAAGACAGGTTCAAAATTGACTTTCCCCATCGAGACTTCAGCATTAATAATAAATAAAAACAGAAAATGCTGGACAAAACCCAGCAGGTCTGGCAGCACCTGTGGGCCGAGAAACAGAGTTAACGTTTTGAGTCCGAATCACTGCTCTTCACAGACTTCAGCATTGACAAGCCATTATCAGCTACTTCAGGAGTTTAGCTTCTGAGTGGGACAGGTCGTCCTGAGTACACACGTGTGTAGGGCACATTTCCTGCAATGCTCAGTTCCAAATGTGAGGACGGCAAAGAATGTTTGGTATAAAACTCTCGTTTCTGTCATCACCTCCTTTTGCCTCCCACATCGTCAGTTTTATCATTTAATTGCTCCAGCTGAGGGTTGCCAACCCTGGTTGGACACATACCTGGCGGTTTTATTCTGTCCAAACAGATTTTGCTCCTTGTTTGTAATATTTTCATAGTTTAATAAGCAAACATGTTCAAAGGAATTGATAAAAAACACACAGCTGCGATCTTTCTCCTGGGTTACGCACAGAGGCGACTGAGAGCGAGTCTTTCAGGACAATCCTAGAGGATCACGCCCTCTTCCATCGCTCCTCACCATCACAAGCCTTTGCTTTGTGTTCTTTTCCAACCTCTTCCCCCTTTACTCTGGCTCTACACGTGCCCAAAGGTTGTTCACCCCCTGTTGAAAGGTCCTCGGTCCGGAAACGTTAACTCCGTCTATCTCCCTAGTTGCTGTCACGTCTGCTGAGCGTTTGATGTTTTTGTTTCAGATTTCCCACCTCTGCAGTATTTTGGCCTTGTCAAGGTTGGTTTAGTCAGACCTCGTCACGCAGAACTCTGGTCCAGATGCCTTCTTCAAAAGCCCTTCAACAGAACTCCAGCTCCCCCTGGACGTTCTTTCCTTTATTGCCACCCTTATGACCAGCAGCCCTCCAACCCACCGATAATGTGCCCATTCATTACCTAGGACTGCACTAACGCATCTCTTCAAATGCAAAGGCAGCCGTGGTTCAGCAGGCAGCAGACGCGTTCCTTTGTCAGCGGCTTCAAATCCCACTTCCACTTGAACACATGGTCCAGGTTGGCACTTCCAGTGCATGGAGTGCTGCGCTGTCAAAGGCGCTAAATTTGACTGAGACATTAAACCGTGGTCCCATCTTTCCTCTCAGATGGACGAGAAAGATTGCAGGGTTGTACTTCTAAGAAGAGCAGGGGAGGTCTCTCTGGCCCTGGCCAACATTCATCCCTCAATCAATGTCACTAAATCACCTGCTCATTATCACATTGCCTTCTGGGGGAATTTGCCGTACGTAAACTGACTGCCCTGTTTCTTACACTACACCAATGACTCCATTTGTTATCAAACTTTGAGATGTCCTCAGGTTGTGGAAGCACAATATAAAGGCATATATTTCTTGGGTACCAGCATATTTTTTGTTTTCACAAACAGCAGTGAGATTTCTGTCTAAAGCTGATTGTAGCCGCAGTGTAAACGAGTGTGCCTCCAGTGTGTAACGATGAGGAACCACGATTGACATGTCACTGGACAAGCTTCACAATCGAAGTGAAAGATAATTTGAATTTCCCTCTTGCACAAACCAATGTGAAAGTGAGTTTCAAATGCATGGAAGTTGGCCATTATTGTACCCAACGTTAAACTTTTGTGGAAGAAAATGTGTGCATTTATCTAGCACCTTTTGCAACCTCGGGATGATCCAAAGCATTTCAGAGTAAAGAAGTCACTGTTGTAATGTAGGAAATGTGGCAGCCAGGGACTGGTGGCGGGACTGGGGGCCCCGATTGGGCTGGAGGAGCTGATCAAAGGGATAGGAAGCATGCAGGCGGGGAAGGCACCGGGGCCGGACGGTTTCCCGGTCGAGTTCTATAAAAAATATATGGACCTGTTGGGCCCGCTGTTAGTTAGGACCTTTAATGAGGCAAGGGAGGGGGGGGGCTTTACCCCCGACGATGTCCCGGGCACTGATCTCCTTGATCCTGAAGCGGGACAAGGATCCCCTGCAATGTGGGTCTTACAGACCGATTTCCTTGCTAAATGTAGATGCCAAGGTGCTGGCGAAGGTCTTAGCCACGAGGATTCAGGATTGTGTGCCACAGATCATGAAATGAAATGAAAATCGCTTATTGTCACAAGTAGGCTTCAATGAAGTTACTGTGAAAAGCCCCTAGTCGCCACATTCCGGCGCCTGTTCGGGGACGCTGTTACAGGAATTGAACCGTGCTGCTGACCTGCCTTGGTCTGCTTTCAAAGCCAGCGATTTAGCCCTGTGCTAAACATCCATGAAGACCAGACGGGGTTTGTGAAGGGGAGACAGTTGAACGCGAATGTGCGGAGGCTTTTGAACGTCATCATGATGCCGGCGAGGGAGGGGGAGGCGGAGATAGTGGTGGCGATGGACGCTGAGAAAGCCTTCGATAGGGTAGAGTGGGGGTACCTCTGGGAGGTGCTGAAGAGGTTTGGGTTTGGGGAGGGGTTTGTCAGGTGGGTTAGTCTGTTGTATGAGGTCCCGATGGCGAGTGTGGCCACAAATAGGAGGAGGTCCGAGTACTTTCGGTTGCACCGAGGGATGAGACAGGGGTGTCCCCTGTCCCCCCTGCTCTTCGCACTGACGATTGAACCCCTGGCTATGGCACTGAGCGAGTCGAGGAACTGGAGGGGGTTGGTGCGGGGTGGGGAGGAGCATAGGGTGTCGCTTTATGCGGACGACCTGCTGCTGTATGTGGCAGACCCAGTGGGAGGAATGCCAGAGGTAATGAGGATCCTTAGGGAATTCGGGGACTTTTCCGGGTACAAGCTCAATATTGGGAAGAGCGAGCTGTTCGTAGTTCAGCTAGGGGACCAGGAGAGGGGGATTGGCGAGCTCCCACTAAAAAGGGTGGAGAGGAGCTTCAGATATTTTGGGGTCCAGGTGGCCAGGAGCTGGGGGGCCCTGCATAGGCTTAACTTTACAAGGCTGGTGGAGCAAATAGAGGAGGAGTTCAAGAGGTGGGACGCGTTGCCACTGTCCTTGGCGGGTAGGGTGCAGTCAATCAAAATGACGGTGCTCCCAAGGTTTTTGTTCCTGTTCCAGTGCCTCCCAGTGTTTATCCCGAAGGCTTTTTTCAGGCGGGTTAACAGGAGTATAATGGGATTTTTGTGGGCGCGAGGGACTCTGAGCGCGACGGGGGGCTGGCGCTGCCCAACCTCTGTGGGTATTACTGGGCCGCCAATGCGACAATGGTGCGCAAGTGGGTGATGGAGGGGGAGGGGGCTGCATGGAAGAGGCTGGAGATGGCGTCCTGTGTGGGTACGAGTCTGGGGGCGCTGGCAACGGCGCCGCTGCCGCTCCCTCCAAGGAGGTATACCACGAGCCCGGGGTGGTGGCGGCCCTCAAAATATGGGGGCAGTGGAGGGGGCATAGGGGGGAAGTTGGGGCCTCGGCGTGGACCCCATTACGGGGGAACCACCGGTTCGCCCCAGGAAGAACAGGTGGGGGGTTTTCGGGGTGGCACAGGGCAGGGATACGAAAGTTGGGGGACCTGTTTGTGGACGGGAAGTTTGCGAGGTTGGGTGAGCTGGAGGAGAAGTACGGGCTCCCCCCCGGGGAACACTTTCAGGTACTTACAGGTAAGGGCGTTTGCCAGACGGCTGGTGGTGGAATTCCCGCGGCTACTGCCACACACAGTACAGGACAGGGTGCTCTCGGGGGGGATGGGTGGGAGTGGGGAAGATCTCAGAAACCTACCAGGTGATGCAGGAGGAGAAGGAGGAGGCCTCGGTGGTGGAGTTGAAAGGTAAGTGGGAGGAGGAGTTGGGAGAGGAGATCAAAGAGGAGACGTGGGCAGATACCCTAGGGAGGTTGAATTCTTCCTCTTCGTGCGCGAGGCTCAGCCTCATACAGTTTAAGGAGCTGCACAGGGCACACATGACCGGGACAAGGATGAGCCGGTTCTTTGGGGGTGAGGACAGGTGTATTAGGTGCTCAGGGAGCCCAGCAAATCAGAGCCATATGTTCTGGGCATGCCCAGCGCTGGAGGAAGTTTGGAAGGGTGTAGCAAGGACGGTGTCGAGGGTGGTAGTATCCAGGGTCTGACCGGGCTGGGGGCTCGCAATATTTGGGGTGGCAGAGGAGCCGGGAGTGCAGGAGGCGAAAGAGGCCGGAATTCTGGCCTTTGCGTCCCTGGTAGCCCAGCAAAGGATGCGAGGCCCCCAAGCGTGGAATCCTGGATCAGCGATATGGCAGGGTTCATTAAATTGGAGAGGGTGAAATTTGCCTTGAGAGGGTCGGTTCAAGGGTTCTTTAGGGGGTGGCAACCGTTCTTAGACTTTCTGGCAGAACGATAGACATTGGTCAATGGCAGCTCGGGGGGGGGTTACTTTATTTTTGTTATGTTATTTACACTGGAGGGTCTGAGGGGGTGTATACACCTGTTGTGTTAAGTCGGGGTGTTAATGTTAATTTATTATTTATGTACAGAGGGCGGGGGGGGGAGGGGTTTGGGGGATTGCTTTTTTAGATTGTGTTTTGTACTTAACCCTGTTGGGTTCTTTTTTCTTTCTCATTTTGTTGTTGATATTTTATGAAAATCTTTAATAAAAATTATTTTTAAAAAAAAGGAAATGTGGCAGCCAATTGTCCCAATGCAAACTCTCACCTAAGCAGCAATCAAATAAATTACCTGAGAATGTGAACGTTGAGGATAATTATTGGCTAAATACACAAATGCCACAAGAGAAATGTAAAACAAAACTGATACATCATGTAGCCTGGCCTGAACAATCAGCACCAACTCAAAGTCAAAGCAGCAAAGTCTTTTAATGCCCTTCGTGATACCACTTAATAATGCTGTCTGCACACTTCATCAGCTACTTAACTTCAGCCAATCAGCAATTTCCACAATACCAAACGGCTCATCATGTTAGCTCGCAATCCAGCACCGAGTCAACTTTGTGATTCTCATGCAGATGTTCAAATCAGATCTGATGTGCTCCACCCACTTATAGAATCATAGAATTTACAGTGCAGAAGGAAGCCATTCGGCCCATTGACTCTGCACCGGCCCTTGGAAAGAGCACTTTACTTAAGCCCACACCTCCACCCCATCCACGTAACCCAGTAACCTCACTTAACCTTTTTTTTTTTTGGACACCAATGGCAATTTAGCACGGCCAATCCACAGAGAGTGACAAAAGCCGGGAATCGAACCTGGGACCCTGGAGCTGTGAAGCAACTGTGATAACCACTGTGCTACTGTGCCGCTCCATCCGAATGATGGACATACTGTCAGCCAATAAGTAACAAAGCTCCAGAAGCCTCACTCAACCTTGGTCTTTTCTATTATGAAGTCAAATTTAGGTCACCTATAGTAATGTTTCCCTCTTTGTCTCCATGTCAATTGTTGTCTCATAACGATCCTGTAAAGCACCTTGGGGTGCCAGAACGCTGGGCAGATATCCCCGCGCCAGACCACTGGGTATCCCTATGCCAGAACGCTGTGGAAAGATCCCCGCGCTGGGACTCCGGGGAGAGATCCCCGCGCTGGGACTCCGGGGAGAGATCCCCGCGCTGGGACTCCGGGGAGAGATCCCCGCGCTGGGACTCCGGGGAGAGATCCCCGCGCTGGGACTCCGGGGAGAGATCCCCGCGCTGGGACTCCGGGGAGAGATCCCCGCGCTGGGACTCCGGGGAGAGATCCCCGCGCTGGGACTCCGGGGAGAGATCCCCGCGCTGGGACTCCGGGGAGAGATCCCCGCGCTGGGACTCCGGGGAGAGATCCCCGCGCTGGGACTCCGGGGAGAGATCCCCGCGCTGGGACTCCGGGGAGAGATCCCCGCGCTGGGACTCCGGGGAGAGATCCCCGCGCTGGGACTCCGGGGAGAGATCCCCGCGCTGGGACTCCGGGGAGAGATCCCCGCGCTGGGACTCCGGGGAGAGATCCCCGCGCTGGGACTCCGGGGAGAGATCCCCGCGCTGGGACTCCGGGGAGAGATCCCCGCGCTGGGACTCCGGGGAGAGATCCCCGCGCTGGGACTCCGGGGAGAGATCCCCGCGCTGGGACTCCGGGGAGAGATCCCCGCGCTGGGACTCCGGGGAGAGATCCCCGCGCTGGGACTCCGGGGAGAGATCCCCGCGCTGGGACTCCGGGGAGAGATCCCCGCGCTGGGACTCCGGGGAGAGATCCCCGCGCTGGGACTCCGGGGAGAGATCCCCGCGCTGGGACTCCGGGGAGAGATCCCCGCGCTGGGACTCCGGGGAGAGATCCCCGCGCTGGGACTCCGGGGAGAGATCCCCGCGCTGGGACTCCGGGGAGAGATCCCCGCGCTGGGACTCCGGGGAGAGATCCCCGCGCTGGGACTCCGGGGAGAGATCCCCGCGCTGGGACTCCGGGGAGAGATCCCCGCGCTGGAACCCTGGGGAGATATCCCTGTGCTGGAGTACGCAATATTTTATTGCACTGTTAGTGCTATGTTTGTTTTTAAACATTTACAGAAAATCTCCTGCTGTGCATCGACAGCATATTGCTCTCACTCAGGCAGACTCAGCTATATAACCAAATTAGCCAGCCTGAGAATTAGCTGTGATCAGTCACTACGATTCTACTCAGGAAACACTTTGTCGCTGTCATGATATTAAGGTAAACATCATGGTACAAACATACATACATACTGATGGACAGATCAACGGACCAATCAACACACACACAACACTACAGCCAATCAAAGGCAAGAGCATACACACTACAAAACAGGGAACACGACACTTCCTGGGCATTCCAGCAGGAGATAGCGCAGGGCACAGAGCTCACAGCAAGCCACTCAGACATCCACCATGTGCTGAGTGCCACTCCAAGATAGTATTAGGAATAGGTCCACAGATTCTAGGGTTATGATCGAACCTCAGTAACCAGTTTACCACTGTAAATAAATGTCAGTAATAAAACTGAGTTGTACCATTTGCAACCGTGTTGGTTCGTCTGTGCAGCAGAGCACCCAACACATCAATCGCCAACCCCAAAACCCAGTCCAGCATATCATGATATGAAAGCGAGATCGTTAGGAATCCCTGTTCAGCAGTTCAAGAAGATAGCTCACCACCACCTTCTCAAGGGACAGGCAACCAATGATGGCTGAGCCAGTGACACGCACATCCCATGAACGAATAACCAATCAGTGGGTATTCATGTTGTGGTGTTTATATCCAACTTTCTTTTGCACATAGACATGCTCTGTCCTTGTGACATAGATCACATTAAACAATATAAACCAGATCTACTCCAGTGCCACGCTCTCCATCACTGCCTCCGTTTGTATATTTGGAATATTTGAAATATTCCTCTTTTCCCATTAAGGTAAGAGCAGAATCACAGAATCTGGGACATCCTAGAAAAATAGTCCGGTTTAACTTTATGTCTAACACCAGCAATGAAAGTCACTTATTTTCACCCTTAAATTAACATGAAACGATAAAATCTAGGCCCAATCTCCTTTTCAACATCAGCTGGACTAAAATGATGACATCATCATGCTGCGACAGTCCTTTGAATTTTGAGTGAGGAAGCTGCTGCCATTCCCCCCCCCGCCCGCCCCCCGCCCCGCCCCCCGCGCCCCCCCCCCCCCCCCCCAGTCAAAGGCAAGGGAGGATAGACCATTCCTGTTAAGTTTTATATCGAAACTATCCTGCTTGGAAGCAGGAGTACTCCTTCCATGGGAAAGTTTAGTCATGGTCTTCCCCAGGCTACCACCACCCCCTGAACCACAAAGCTGGCGGTTGGTTCTTGACCCCTGATTTGACAGGCAAGAATCTGGCTGGCAAATGGTTGATGAGACCCAGTTAAAATCACCTCATATCCTGTCACAAGGTACAAAAGTGATCGTCTAGTTGAAACCAGCAGATTGCTGACGCTCATAGAAATTAAGCTTCCCACCCCACCCCCTCCACCGCCGTGTCATCAAACTATCAGAACACATATTAAACAGGAAACCAGAATCACACTCCCCCCCTGAAGTGTTAGCAACAAATTATATTCAAAGAGTCTTTAACAGAATAAAATTGCACACAAGGAGCATTACACAACACTGAGTCACACGAGATATTGGGTCAGATGACCAAAAGCTGGGTGAAGTAGGTTTTAAATAGTGTCTCAAGGAGGAAAGTGAGGGGGGGGGGGAGAGGGCGAAGGTGTATGGAAGGTAGATTTGAGTTAGGGCACGGGAGCAGAGTTTTCAATGAGCTTGAGTTTACAGAGGGCAGAATGTGGGAGAACAGTCAGGAAGGAGTTGGAATAGTCAAGTCCAGAAATACTGCAAAAGTTAATGAGAAGCTTCGAGAAAATCACCACAGTTCAATTTGCCCCCCCCTAAGGTTAGTCCAATGTACCACGTCAGGAGATAAACTTGAAAGGAGACGAGAGCAGTTGACAGCCACAATTTTCATAATTAGTCATTCTGAAATTAGGATGCCTTGCGACACAGTCCGGCGTCTCTGCTTCTGAGCCAGGAGCTCGGAGTTCAAGCTCCACTCCAGGACTTGATGCACACGCGAAGTGCATTCATAACATAGCCAAACGGGTTGATTAACAACCTGTAAATTCTTACTATGGCAGGCGGTAACCAGCGGAAGAATTTCCTGGCCAGCCGTGCTCCAGGAAAAACTATATCTGCCTCATGGATCACTAGGTATGGGAAGAGAGAAAAAGAATTTCAAGCTTTAAAAAAAAAAAATTTGGACTACCCAATTCTTTATTTCAATTAAGGGACAATTTAACATGTCATTTTTGAGGGACTGTGGGAGAGACGAGGCTGAGCCAATATCATTGACACTAAAGCTTAGAGTTGGCCTGCTATGTGAGGCCATCTCCTAATGGGCAGCACGGTGGCATTGTGGATAGCACAATTGCTTCACAGCTCCAGGGTCCCAGGTTCGATTCCGGCTTGGGTCGCTGTCTGTGCGGAGTCTGCACACCCTCCCAGTGTGTGCGTGGGTTTCCTCCGGGTGCTCAGGTTTCCTCCCACAGTGCAGGTTAGGTGGATTGGCCAAGATAAATTGCCCTTCATTAGTGTCCAAAAATTGCCCTTAGTGTTGGGTGGGGTTACTGGGTTATGGGAATAGGGTGGAGGTGTTGGCCTTGGGTAGGGTGCTCTTTCCAAGAGCCGGTGCAGACTCGATGGGTTGAATGGCCTCCTTCTGCACTGTAAATTCTATGATCTAAACACAAACAGTCCCTTTCCCCAGTTCAACAAATACACGCTGATCAATTTGCTGTGCACTTCAAACACCTTGGGTGGACTTTTGCAGCCAGCGCTGTATACCTCGAAGAAAGGTGCCACAATCAGCTATTAATCACTGTGGTGTGATTTTCCCCTTTCGGAGCAGCAATTTACATCTAAGGGCGAGTACAGGCTGCACAGCAGCAATATCGGCAAACAGCGAAGGCAACCAATTATACTTCAGCACTCTCACATACAGCAAGTTGGGAAGTTAAAAACATTGAAACCTTTCATTTCCAGATGCTAAAATAAATGATTATGATTGGATTAAGATCAAAACTTAAAATATCCTAAACTTTAATATGGAATCTATCTCGATGCAGAAATTCGAAATTTCACAGATATAAATGAGCTTTTCAGGGCTAGCGAGTGTGTTCAGTTGTAATTATGATCTTGGGACGCTGCTCAACTTACATAAAAAGGGTGCAATTTTTTCAAGGATTTTTAAGTGCGGCTAATAGCCTAAAAGTGGAACCTATAATTAATTCAACGATTGCTTAGGGGTCGCATTCTCAACAGCACACCCTCTGGAGAAACATATGCTGCAATTTTCCAGCTGTTTATGCCGGTGGAATCCTGCTGATGGTGCACCCCCGCCGCAAGCGTCCTGGAGGTGAGGTGCATTGAATGGGAAACCGTGGGCGGGATTCTCCGAAATGGAGGCAGAGTGTTCGCGCCGTCGTGAACGCCGTTGAGGTTCACGACGGCGTGAAACTGCCCCTATCCCGACCGATTCAGGGCCCGATAATGGGCTAGGAGCGGCGCCGCGTCATTTACGCGCCAACCCGCGCATGCGTGGTTGCCGTCCTCTCCGCGTCCGCCCCGCAAGAAGATGTCTGACGGATCTTGCGGGGCTGCGGAAGAGAGGCCCTCCTTCAGAGAGGCCGGCCCGACAATCGGTGGGCACCGATCACGGGCCAGACCCCATTTGAGGCCCTCCCCCGGTGCAGGATCTCCCCCCCCCCCGCCCCGCAAGCCGCCCCCCAGCGTTCTCATGCTGTTCCCGCCGGCAGTGACCAGGTGTGGACGGCGCCGGGGGGGAACCCGCCGTTTTGGGCAGGCCGCTCGCCGCATCTGGCACTGAGAATCGCGGGGTTACCGGTGAATCGCCATTTTGGCTGTCTCGGGCGATTCACTGGACCGCGCCGTGCAAAACGCGATTGTGCTGATCTGGCCGCTTCCGTGAATCGCGGGAGGCCATCGGACCGGCGTGGCGGGAAAATTTGGCGACCCAGGCAATTCTCCAAACCAGCGCGGGAGCGGAGAATCGCGCCCCGTATTAACAATGACAGGACCAGAAGATCTTGCCACCAGCCAACGGTGGGTCGCTTCTTCCATCGTCAAACACTCCGCGGGAGTCACAGAAAATCACGGCCACAGAATCAGCAGCAGCACCTTCTGGATCTCCATGTTATTTTGCTTATGTACAGACTTCCAAAGTTTCCGTCAGTTTCAGTGGAGTAATGACTCTCCACAAACAATATAATTCATTAAATACAGAGAAAGGAACATGCAGGGAGAACAGATATCAGCAGTGCTGTTACCTAGAGAATGGACAGCTCAACTGTAGTATCCACACAGGTAAATCATTACTCTTTATGCACTGAGTAAGGGATTTTGGCAACAACTGAAATCAGTGATAGAGTTACAACAGCCGACTTTACTCGCCAATGTCCTTACTCTGTTCCTCATTGGCTGCTCCAGGATGCCTTTGCAGGTGTTCATATCCTACAGCGGGGACCTACTGGCTAGCCAATCATGTTTATGTATCAAAATCAAACAAGAGTAACCTCTTCACTGTCGGTCGGTCACCAGCGTTGCAGTTTTACTCACAGTCAAGGTTAATAAATCTACCTTTCCCTCAAATGTGGAATGGGATTAAGAGCTCCATTATCAGTGCCAACAGCTTCATCATCGTAACAGTAAATCCTTTGTTTCTGAAAGAGCCTTTCACTTCCAATACCTTGGTAGCTGCAATAGTCACGGTCGAAATATGAGGCGAAATTTAACTAAATGGGAACAAAGTCCCATTGCGTGCGAGTTTCGCCACGTGTTTCCCAGTGCTCGCAGTGCCGAGAAACACAAGGCTATCAAAAGCAAACCCGCATTTGATAAGGGGCCTCAACGGGGAGCGTGCAGCCTAGGCTGCACATAGCCCCGTTTTCTGCTCTGAGGGGGAGAAAAAGAGGATGGTGGCAGTGGGGGCATAAATATTTTTCACTTATAAAGCAGAGTTCTACTGGGGACTCAAATCATGAATATAGAAGGGAACAACATATTGGCAGATTTATAAATAACATGGCCAACATATTTACTTAAGAGCAGCAGCACTTCAAAGTTTGCCACCATAACCCTGTGAAAGACAATTTAAAGGAAAGAATTACAGAATTACAAGGACACAATAGGCCAATTGGCCTCCTGTTGTGCTATAACCATTCTATGATTCTGTTTTTTGGAAAATCTTGCGCTTTATTCCAGTTTAAATTTAGTTGTCAATGACTGACCATGTGCCAGTACAGAAAGTGATGTTAAATTCCACCTCTCTATCAATCTTTAAGATTTTCCTACCTACGTCTCTGACTATTATCACCTACGTCTCTGACCAAGATTTTAATCACTGCTCCTAACATCTCCGCCTTTGGCTGAGCATCAGTTTTTGCCTGATGGCATTTCTGTGAAGGGCCTGGTGACATCTTACTACGTTAAAGTGCTGCATAAATGTAAGTAAATATTTTTGACACAGAAGGTTTCACAGCTCGCTCTTCCCATTCAGTCAGATCTGATACTCAATTCAGTTTCCTACAGGATAGGGAAAGCTGCTAACATCTCTCCTGCATTTCTACCTTGCATCACCACTTTTCTTCTTCCTTATCTCCTCTCTCACCCGTTTCCACAGGGTACTAACTCCCTTCCCAGGCCTAATATTACCTGGTGCCATTCCAAGTGGCATAAGTGTTGGTTAGCTTCTGGAATATTTGGAAGGAGAGGAAATCACATCAGCCCCGTATCCAAAGACCATTCATATACACTTCCAGCAACGGAGGTCATCCAAAACTCCAGGGTTCAAGGAAGGTAGAGAGGTCTCAAGGAAGGAAGGTAGAAAGAGGAGTGATAAAAGAGAGGAGGGGAGGAAAATAGCTGGCAGAGTGGAGATAAAGAGATAGATATTGCACTAGAGAGAGGGAAGGAGGAAAGTGCCAGTAGAGTGCAAGCTGCTGCGAGTGAGACTCGAGTTGAGTGTGGAGGTTTAGGTAAGTGGGGAGATCCAAGAGGTAGTCTAACAGGTTCAAGATTCTTGCTCCCTGTGTGGACGAGAGCGGGGACCGTAGGGAGGAAGAGCAAACTGATCACAGCACCGTGGTACAGGCAGCCATTCAAGTGGGGGCAGTAAAGAGGAATGTAGTTGTAGTCGGGGATAGTATAGTGAGGGAAATAGGCACTGTTCTCTGTATCGAGAGTCCGGACGGCTGTGCTACGAGGGTTCAGGGCATCTGATCCAGGCTGGAGAGAAACTTGCAGTAGGAGGGGGAGGATGCTGATTCATAGAATTTACAGTGCAGGAGGCCATTCGGCCCATCGAGTCTGCACCGATGGAAAGAGCACCCTACCCAAAGTCAACACTGCCACCCTATCCCCATAACCCAGTAACCCCACCCAACACTAAGGGCAATTTTGGACACTAAGGGCAATTTATCATGGCCAATCCACCTAACCTGCACATCTTTGGACTGTGGGAGGAAACCGGAGCACCCGGAGGAAACCCACGCACACACGGGGAGGATGCACAGACAGTGACCCAAGCCGGAATCGAACCTGGGACCCTGGAGCTGTGAAGCAATTGTGCTATCCACAAGGCTACCGTGCTGCCCCTGATGTCATGGTCCATGTAGGTACCAATGACATAGGTAGAATAAGGGAAGAAGTTCTGCATAGAGAGTTTGAGGAGCTAGGCACTAAATTAAATCACAGAACCTCCAAGGTTATAATCTCTGAATTATTACCTGATCCATGTACAAATTGGCATAGGGCACAGAAAATAAAAGATGAATATGTGGCTCCAAGGCTGGTGTGGGAGAAGTGGGTGTTGGTTCTTGCAGCACTGGCATCAGCATCAGTACTGGGGAAAGTGGGAACTGCACCATTGGGAGGGCTACACCTGAACTGTGCTGGGACTTGTATTCTTGCAAAGTGCATAATTAGGGAAGCAGAGAGCGCTTAAAACTAAATAGAGGGGGGTGGGGGCGGTTCTGTAGGGAGGATATGTAGGCTTACAAAGCAAAAGGATAGGACAGCATTACAAGGCAGCTATTTAGGCAATAATACCCAGAGTACAATAGGAAGAGACAGAGTATACTCAAATCAAATCTAATAATAATAATCTTTTTGTCACAAGTAGGCTTACGTTGCAATGAAGTAACTGTGAAAAGTCCCTAGTCGCCACATTCAGGCGCATGTTCGGGTATACAAGAGGGGGAATTCAGAATGTCCAAATGACCTAACAGCATGTCTTTCTGGACTAGTGGGAGGAAACCGGAGCACCCGGAGGAAACCCACGCAGACACAGGCAGAACGTGCAGACTCTGCACAGACAGTGACCCAGCCGGGAATCGAACCTGGGATCCTGGCTCCGTGAAGCCACAGTGCTAACCACTGTGCTACCGTGCTGCCCCAGCATTAAATAGCATTGAATAGGATCAAAAAGGGAAATAATGGTAACAAGGGATAATTAATGGTTCTTTCCTTTTAGAATTCAGCACAAAACAAATGAATTAACAGCACAAGTTGAGGTTAATGAGTATGATCATATAACAATTACAGAGACTTGGTTACAGGGAGATCAAAACTAGGAACTAAATATTCAGGGGTATGTGACTTTTTGTAAGGATAGGCAGGAAGGAAAAGGTGGTGGGGTAGCTTTGTTAGTACGAGATGGAATATGTACAATCGCAAGAGATGATCTTGGATCAAAAGATTTAGAATCCATATGGGCGGAGGTAAGAAATAACAAGAGGAAGGTGACACTGGTGGGAGTAGGAGAGTAGTCAAGAGGCCCCCAAACAGTAGCTATACTGTAGGATGTAGAATAAATCAGGAGATAATAAAAGCACATAAAATCAGGGTGATTTTAATCTTCATGTAGATTGGGGAAATCAAATTGGCAGAGGTAGCCATGAGAAAGAATTCATAAGAGTTTATTCAGGACAGTTTCATGGAACAATATGTTGTAGATCTAACCAGGGATCTGGCTATTTCGGACTTGGTAATGTGTATCGAGGTAGGTTTAATTTACAATCTCAGAGTGAAAGATCCTCCAGGAAGCAGTAACTATAACAAGGTAGAATTCAGCATTCAATTTGAGAGTGAGAAACTTGGGTCAGAAACAACAAATAATAATGGGGAACCAATAAATGGCAGAGGAGTTAAACAATTACTTTGTGTCGGTCTTCATGGTGGAAGATACTAATAACACTCCAAAATTAGTAAACAAGGGGCAGAAGATGGGGGGGGGGGTGAGTAAATAAATACAATAACAATCACTTGGGAAAAAGTACTAGGGCCATTAATGAGGCTAAAGGCCGATAGGTTCACTGGAACTGATGGATCACATCCCAGTATATTGAAAGAATAGCTGCAGAGATAGTGGATGCACTCGTAGCAATCTTCCAAGAATCCTTAAATTCTGGAAATGTCCCAGAGGATTGGGAAACTGTCATTGTAACACCCTTATTCAAAAAAGGGAGACAAAAAGCAATTAACTATGAGCCAGTTGCTTAACTTCTATCATCGGAAAAATATTAGAGTCCATTATAAGGGAGTAATAGCAGAGCATTTAGAAATATAATCAAGCAGAGTCAGCATGGCTTCATGAAGGGGAAATCATGCCTGACAAATTTATTCAAATTCTTTGAAGTGGTAATGAGCATGGTAGATGAAGCAGAACCAGAAGATGTAAGATACTTGGATTTCCAAAAAGCATTCGATAAGGTACCACACAAAGGCTACTAAATAAGATGCAAGCCCAATGTGTTGGGGGTAGTATATTGGTATGGACAAAGGATTGAGTAACTGATGGAAGGCAGAGAATTGGGATAAGAGGAGCATTTTCATGATGGCAACCTGTAAGTAGTGGAGTGCACAGGAATGAGTGCCGGGGCCACCATTATTTACAATATATAACGTTGACTTGGACGAGGGAAGTGAATGCCCTCACTTGGCAAATGACACAAAAATAGTTGAGAAGGCAAATGGTGAGGATGATAATAAGTTCTGGGGGTGGGGGGAGGGGGTGAACAGTCAGCTGTCGTGATGCTTATAGGCACCAACGATATAGGTAGAAAACGGGATGAGGTCCTCCAAGCTGAATTCAGGGAGTTAAACTAAAAAGTAGGATCTCAAAGGTGGTAATCTCAGGATTGCTACCAGTGCCACGAGCTAGTCAGAGTAGGAATGTCAGGATAGATAGGATGAATGCGTGGCTCGAGAGATGGTGCAAGAGGGAGGTTTTCAAATTCTTGGGGCATTGGAACCGGTTCTGGGGAAGATGGGACCAGTACAAACCGGACAGTCTGTACCTGGGCAGGACTGGAACCAATGTCCTGGGGGAGGGGGGGGGCGTGTTTGTTAGTGCTGTTGGGGAGTGTTTAAACTAATGTGGGGGGGGATTGGAAGGAAGTAAAACAGGGACAGAAACAAAAGGCAGTAAGGGGAAAGTGTAAGGCGGAGAAGTCGTAAGTCAGAAATAAAAAGGGCCACAGTACAGAGTACAGTGACTGAAGAGAGCTCAGTGAATAGGCCCAGTAATACTAAAAGGAATACAAAGGGGCGGGGGGGGTGGGAGGACGGAATTACTGGGTTGCTGCTGCTGGGGAGAGGGGGCAGCTGGTATGGGAGGGGATGGGCGGGGGGGCACCGCCTGGGGGAGATACAGCTGCGTGGGAACCGGGTGAGGAGCTGGTAAAAAGGGGATGGCTAATCGACAAGGGGGGGGGGGGGGGGGGGGGGGGGGAGGAAGCCCACCAACCCGGCTGATCACGCGGAACGTGAGAGGGCTGAACGGGCCGATAAAGAGGGCACGGGTACTCGCACACCTTAAGAAACTTAAGGCAGATGTGGTTATGTTACAGGAAACGCACCTGAAACTGATAGACCAGGTTAGGCTACGCAAAGGATGGGTGGGGCAGGTGTTCCATTCGGGGCTAGATGCGAAAAACAGGGGGGTGGCTATATTAGTGGGGAAGCGGGTAATGTTCGAGGCAAAGACTATAGTGGCGGATAACGGGGGCAGATACGTGATGGTGAGTGGCAAACTACAGGGGGAGACGGTGGTTTTGGTAAACGTATATGCCCCGAACTGGGATGATGCCAATTTTATGAGGCGGATGCTAGGACGCATTCCGGATCAAGAGATGGGAAAGCTGATAATGGGGGGAGATTTTAATACGGTGTTGGAACCAGGGCTGGATAGGTCGAAGTCCAGGACTGGAAGGAGGCCGGCAGCAGCCAAGGTACTTAAAGATTTTATGGAGCAGATGGGAGGTGTAGACCCGTGGAGATTTAGCAGACCTAGGAGTAAGGAGTTCTCGTTTTTCTCCTATGTCCATAAAGTCTACTCGCGAATAGACTTTTTTGTGCTGGGAAGGGCGTTGATCCCGAAGGTGAGGGGAACGGAGTATACGGCTATAGCCATTTCGGATCACGCTCCACACTGGGTAGACTTGGAGATAGGGGAGGAAACAGGAGGGCGCCCACCCTGGAGAATGGACATGGGACTAATGGCAGATGAAAGGGTTTGTGTCTAAGGGTGAGGGGGTGCATTGAAAAGTACTTGGAACTCAATGATAATGGGGAGGTCCAGGTGGGAGTGGTCTGGGAGGTGTTGAAGGCGGTGGTTAGAGGGGAGCTGATATCAATAAGGGCACATAAAGGGAAGCAGGAGAGTAAGGAACGGGAGCGGTTGCTGCAAGAACTTTTGAGGGTGGACAGACAATATGCGGAAGCACCGGAGGAGGGACTGTACAGGGAAAGGCAAAGGCTACATGTAGAATTTGACTTGCTGACTACGGGCACTGCAGAGGCACAATGGAGGAAGGCACAGGGTGTACAGTACGAATATGGGGAGAAGGCGAGCAGGTTGCTGGCACACCAATTGAGGAAAAGGGGAGCAGCGAGGGAAATAGGGGGAGTGAGGGATGAGGAAGGAGAGATGGAGCGGGGAGCGGAGAGAGTGAATGGAGTGTTCAAGACATTTTATAAAAAATTATATGAAGCTCAACCCCCGGATGGGAGGGAGAGAATGATGTGCTTCTTGGATCGGTGGAATTTCCCAAGGTGGAAGAGCAGGAAAGGGTGGGACTGGGAGCACAGATCGAGGTAGAAGAAGTGGTGAAAGGAATTAGGAGCATGCAGGCGGGAAAGGCCCCGGGACCGGATGGATTCCCAGTCGCATTCTATAGAAAATATGTGGACTTGCTCGCCCCGGTATTGACGAAGACCTTTAATGAGGCAAAGGAAAGGGGACAACTGCCCCCGACTATGTCTGAAGCAACGATATCGCTTCTCTTAAAGAAGGAAAATGACCCACTACAATGCAGGTCCTATAGACCTATTTCCCTCCTAAATGTAGATGCCAAGATCCTGGCCAAGGTAATGGCAATGAGAATAGAGGAATGTGTCCCGGGGGTGGTCCACGAGGACCAAACTGGGTTTGTGAAGGGGAGACAGCTGAACACGAATATACGGAGGCTGTTAGGGGTAATGATGATGGCCCCACCAGAGGGGGAAACGGAGATAGTAGTGGCGATGGATGCCGAGAAAGCATTTGATGGAGTGGAGTGGGATTATTTGTGGGAGGTGTTGAGGAGATTTGGTTTTGGAGAGGGGTATGTTAGATGGGTGCAGCTGTTGTATAGGGCCCCGATGGCGAGCGTGGTCACGAATGGACGGGGATCTGCATATTTTCGGCTCCATAGAGGGACAAGGCAGGGATGCCCTCTGTCCCCATTATTGTTTGCACTGGCGATTGAGCCCCTGGCGATAGCGTTGAGGGGTTCCAAGAAGTGGAGGGGAATACTTAGAGGAGAAGAACACCGGGTATCTTTGTATGCGGACGATTTGCTACTATACGTGGCAGACCCGGCGGAGGGGATGCCAGAAATAATGCGGATACTTGGGGAGTTTGGGGATTTTTCAGGGTATAAATTGAACATGGGGAAAAGTGAGTTGTTTGTGGTGCATCCAGGGGAGCAGAGTAGAGAAATAGAGGACCTACCGTTGAGGAAGGTAACAAGGGACTTTCGTTACCTGGGGATCCAGATAGTCAAGAATTGGGGCACATTGCATAGGTTAAATTCAACGCGGTTTGTGGAACAAATGGAGGAGTATTTCAAGAGATGGGATATGGTATCCCTGTCACTGGCAGGGAGGGTGCAGGCGGTTAAGATGGTGGTCCTCCTGAGATTCCTCTTTGTGTTTCAGTGCCTCCCGGTGGTGATCACGAAGGCATTTTTAAAAGGATTGAAAAGAGCATCATGGGTTTTGTGTGGGCCGGGAAGACCCCGAGAGTGAGGAAAGGATTCTTACAGCGTAGCAGGGATAGGGGGGGGCTGGCACTACCGAGCCTAAGTGAGTATTATTGGGCCGCTAATATTTCAATGGTGAGTAAGTGGATGGGAGAAGAGGAGGGAGCGGCGTGGAAGAGATTAGACAGGGCGTCCTGTAGGGGGACTAACCTACAGGCTATGGTGACAGCCCCATTGCCGTTCTCACCGAGGAACTACACCACAAGCCCGGTGGTGGTGGCTACACTGAAGATTTGGGGACAGTGGAGACGGCATAGGGGAAAGACTGGAGCCTTGGGGGCGTCCTCGATAAGAAACAACCATAGGTTTGCCCCGGGGGGGAATGGATGGAGGATATGGAATGTGGCAAAGAGCAGGAATAACGCAACTGAAAGATCTGTTTGTAGATGGGAAGTTCGCGAGTCTGGGAGCGCTGACCGAGAAATACGGGTTGCCCCAAGGGAATGCATTCAGGTATATGCAACTGAGGGCTTTTGCGAGGCAACAGGTGAGGGAATTCCTGCAGCTCCCGACACAAGAGGTGCAGGACAGAGTGATCTCAAAGACATGGGTGGGGGATGGTAAGGTGTCAGATATATATAGGGAAATGAGGGACGAAGGGGAGACTATGGTCGATGAACTAAAAGGGAAATGGGAAGAAGAGCTGGGGGAGGAGATCGAGGAAGGGCTGTGGGCAGATGCCCTAAGCAGGGTAAACTCGTCGTCCTCGTGTGCCAGGCTAAGCCTGATTCAGTTTAAGGTATTACACAGGGCGCGTATGACTGGAGCACGGCTCAGTAAATTTTTTGGGGTGGAGGATAGGTGTGCGAGGTGCTCGAGAAGCCCAGCGAATCATACCCATATGTTTTGGTCATGCCCGGCACTACAGGGGTTTTTGATGGGGGTGACAAAGGTGCTTTCAAAAGTAGTGGGGGTCCGGGTCGAACCAAGCTGGGGGTTGGCTATATTTGGGGTTGCACAGGAGCCGGGAGTGCAGGAGGCGAGAGAGGCCGATGTTTTGGCCTATGCGTCCCGAGTAGCCCGGCGCAGGATATTGTTAATGTGGAAAGAAGCCAAGCCCCCGGGGGTGGAGACCTGGATAAATGATATGGCAGGGTTTATAAAGCTAGAGCGGATTAAGTTCGTTCTAAGGGGGTCGGCTCAAGGGTTCACCAGGCGGTGGCAACTGTTCGTCGAATACCTCGCAGAAAGATAGATGGAATGGAAAAAAGAAGGCAGCAGCAGCAGCCCAGGATCGGGGGGGGGGGGGGTGGGGGAGGGGGGTGGGGTGGGGGGGTGGGGAGGGAGGGGGGGGGAAAGAGGAACCAGAAAGACTCTCAGGGTTGTTAATATATACTGTATAATATGTATAGGTCGTTGCTACAGATAATTATATATTGGACTGTTAAATTATATTTTTGGAGAGTGTTACTTGTGATAAGGCAGTTGCCAATTAGGGTTAGTTTTCATTTTTGTTATTTATTATTTATTCATTTTTTTGTTTATAAAATAGGTCATTGTTATTTGTGTTGTTATAATATTGTGTAAAGGATGCACAATGTACTGTGTTGGTTGACCAAAAATTTTCAATAAAATATTTATTAAAAAAAAGGAATACAACGGGAAGTAAAAACATAAATAGAAAGCGAAGCAGCAGGTTATTACAAGAAGATCGCCGGGGAGGGGCAGTGAATCCCGCCCCCGCCTGCTGCCGAATTCTCCGGTGTTGGGATTTAGGAGGGAATCTCGCCACGCCGGTGGGTGGCCGCTGGCAGTGCCCCACCCCCCCGGCGATTCTCTGTCCCTAGTGGCTGCCCGTTTCCGGCCGGTCCCGCTGGCGTATGTTACGACAGGTACTTATCGGCGGGACCTGGCTCCGCGGGTGGCCACTGGGGTCCTCGGAGGTGCGGGGGATCTGGCCCCCATGGTGGCCTGGCTCACGATCGGGGCCCACCGATCCGCGGGCGGGCCTGTGCCGTGGTGGCACTCTATTCCCTCCGCGCCGGCTGGTGTAATAGTCCGCGATGGCCGGCACGGAGATGAACTCCCCCGCGCATGCTCTGGGATGATGCCAGCACACGCTAGCGCTCCCGTGCATCCGCCAACTCGCGCCAGTCGGCGGAGGCCCTTCCGCGCCGGTTGGCGTGGCCCTTCCACGCTGGCTGACCGGCGCAAACCATTCCGGCGACAGCCTAGCCCCTGAAGGTGCAGAGAATTCCGCACCTTCGGGGCGGCCCGATGCCGGAGTGGTTCACGCCACTCTTTCGCGCTAGAGTTGCCCGCCCCGCCGGTTTCCGAATAATTCCGCCCCATGAGTTCTACGATAAGGAAAATTAGGAGACAAATTAGGGCAGCACGGTAGTATTGTGGATAGCATAATTGCTTCACAGCATCAGGGTCCCAGGTTCGATTCCGGCTTGGGTCACTGTCTGTGAGGAGTCTGCACAGCCTCCCCGTGTGTGCGTGGGTTTCCTCCGGGTGCTCCGGTTTCCTCCCACAGTCCAAAGATGTGCAGGTTAGGTGGATTGGCCATGATAAATTGCCCATAGTGTCCAGAATTGCCCTTAGTGTTGGGTGGGGTTACTGGGTTATGGGGATAGGGTGGAGGTGTTGACCTTGGGTAGGGTGCAGACTCGATGGGCCGAATGGCCTCCTTCTGCACTGTAAATTCTCTGATAATGTAAGTTAAAAGGAAAAATAACTTAGGAGAGGTTACTGATAGAGGTGTTAAGATTCAAAACAGAGGTATAAAAGTCAATAAAAGAGTAATTTACCTGAATGCTCGTAGTATTCGGCATAAGGTAAATGAGTTGATGGCACAAATCATCGTGAATGACTATGATTTAGTGGCCATTACTGAAACATGGTTGAAGGATGGTCATGATTATCCAAACTATTCGGAAGGACAGAGTGGATGGTAAGTGAGGCGGTGCAGCTCTGTAATTTAAGGATGACATCCGGGCAGTAGTGAAGCATGACACCAGTGTTATGGTGGATAAGTCTGAATCCATTTGGGTGGAAATCAGGAATAGTAAGGCGAAAAGGTCACTGATAGGAGAACTAATTTAGTGGAATTTTTTTGAGGACATTAACAGTGCGGTAGATAATGGGGAGCCAATGGATGTGGTTTATCTGAATTTCCAGAAAGCCTTTGACAAGGTGCCACACAAAAGGTTGTTGCATAAGGTAAATATGCATGGCATTAAGGGGAAGTAGTAGCATGGATAGAGGATTGGTTAATTAATAAAAGCAAAGAGTGGGGATTAATGGGTTTTTCTCTGATTGGCAATCAGTAGCTAGTGGTGCCCCTCAGAGATCAATGTTGGGCCCACAATTCATAAGATAATTTGGAGTTGGGGACCAAGTGCAATGTGTCCAAGTTTGCAGACGACACTAAGATGAGTGATAAAGCAAAAAATGCAGAGGGATTTGGATAATTTAAGTGAATGGGCTTGGGTCTGGCAGATGGAATACAATGTTGACAAATGTGAGGTTATCCATTTTGGTAGGAATAACAGCAAAAGGGATTATTATTTAAATGATAAAATATTAAAACATGCTGTTGTGCAGAGGTACCTGGGTGTCCCAATGCATGAGTCGCAAAAAGTTGGTTTACAGGTGCAACCGGTGATTAAGGCGGCGAATGGAGTTTTGTCGTTCATTGCTAGAGGGATGGAGTTTAAGACGAGGGAGGTTATGCTGCAACTGTATAAGGTGTTAGTGAGGTCACACCTGGAGTATTATGTTCAGTTTTGGTCTCCTTACCTGAGAAAGGACCTACTGTTGCTGGAGGGTGTGTAGAGGAGATTCACTAAGTTAATCCCAGAGTTGATGGGGTTGGATTATGAGGAGAGGTTGAGTAGACTGGGACTGTACTCGTTGGAATTTAGAAGGATGCGGGGGGCATCTTATAGAAACATATAAGATTATGAAGGCAATAGATAGGATAGATGCGGGCAGGTTGTTTCCACTGGTGGGTGAAAGCAGAACTCGGGGACATAGCCTCAAAATAAGGGGAAGTAAATTTAGGACTGAGTTTAGGAGGAACTTCTTCACCCAAAGGGTTGTGAATCTATGAAATTCCCTGCCCAGTGAAGCAGTTGAGGCTCCTTCATTAAATGTTTTCAAGATAAAATTAGATAGGTTTTTAAGAATAAAGGAATGAAGGGTTATGGTATTCGGGCGGGAAAGTGGAGCTGAGTCCACAAAAGATCAGCCATGATCTCATTGAATGGCGCAGCAGGCTCGAAGGGCCAGGTGGCCAACTCCTGTGCCTAGTTCTTATGTTCTTATGTCTATAGAGGGATGTAGACAGGTTAAGGTGAGTGGGCAAATACTTGGCAGATGGAATAAAATGTAGGAAAATGTGTAATAATGCACTTTGGTAGGAAGAATAAAGGAGCTGAATTTGGAGGCCATGCATAAATCACAAAAAGCTAGCATGCAAGTTCAACAGGTAAATGGGAAGGCAATTGAATGTTGGCCTTTATTTCAAAGGAAATGGAGTATAAAAATAGACAAGTACTGCTAAAACAATACAAGGCATCAGTTAGACTGCACCTGGAACACTGTGAACAATTTTGGTCCCCTTATCTAAGGAAAGATATACTGGCATTGGAGGCAATCCAGAGAAGGTTCACTAGATTGATACCTGGTATGGAGGGATTTTCTTATGAGGAGAAGTTGAGCTTGTACTCATTGACGTTTAGAAGGATGAAAAGTGACCTCATTGAGACATATAGGATTTTGAACGGTACTTGACAGGGTAGATGCTGAGAGGATGTTTCCTCTTGTGGGAGAGTCTAAGACCAGAACACATAGTCTCAGAGTAAGGGTTTGCCTATTTAAGACAGAGATGAGGAGGAATTTCTTCTCTCAGACCCTTCCATCAGGCAGAAGGTACAGAAGTCTGAAGACCTGCACATCCAGACATAGAAACAGCTTCTTCCCCACAGCTACAAGACTCCTCAACGACTCCCCCTCGGACTGATCTTTTCCCTGTAAGAACACTATTCATGACACCCTATGCTGCTCTTGCTCATGTATTTGCTTTGTTAGGCCCCTTGTTCCTCTGTGTAACCAATCACTGTTGGTAGTTATACCATTTGTCAATGTACTCGGTCATTAAGTATGTTCAAGGCTGAGATAGACAGATTTAATCAGCAAGATAATCAAGGGTTATGAGGATTAGGCAGGAAAGTGCAGTTGAGGATTATACAAGATCAGACATGATCTCATTGAATGGCAGGGCAGACTCAATGGGTCGAGTGGCCTACTTCTGCTCCTACGTCTTATGAACAAAGAAAGTTGGAGGAGAAGGGAGCATCTCTAAAAGTGTGAAGTGTGAGAGGACTCCTTGTGAATTGGGTCTGAAGGCTGTATGGAGTACAGCTGGCATAAAGGATGGAAGGATTTGGATGTGGGAGGCCAGCCCGCAAGGTAACGTTTGGTGAAGTGATTGCCCGATTGTGAATATTCTGAAGGGCTTAAAATTAAACAGAATGCATCGCATTCCGCAGAAAATGTACCCCAATTTAGTCCCAGCAACAAGGTGGGTTTGTCCTTCAGTCTTTCAGATAATTCTGTTTCTTTCCTTCGGAATGATATGTCATGATAGGGATATATTAGAAACTTGGGCCCAGAAATGGAGTCCAAAATGCAGCAGGCAAAATGGGGCCTGAAGGAAAATACTATTAGTCCGTCCACTCCTGGCTGAGTCATATGGTCCCATTCAGACAAATTCATTAGGGAATACATAAGGTGATTCACTCGCGATCCAATTGTCTTTCGGGATATTCCTGCATGACCAGCTATTATCCTATTACTGAGTCTGATGACCCATTTGTCCATCGATGGAAGGTAGTTGCATATGAATGGTAGCTCTGGTCTTTTGTGTAAATGGAAGTGGGCAATCAAGCAGCTCAATTACAGTTGATAAGAGGAGGACCTTTGTTCGAGGGATGGGCGGAGCTTAGAGAGAGAGAGAAAATCAATTTGGAACAGACAAAGGAAGAGAAGGATGCAAGCAGCAATCGAAGAGGTCATGAAAAAAAACACAGAGAAAGCTTAGAAAAACTGTTCTGAACGAATGTCCCGAACAGATGAAAGATTTCTTCCGAAATGCAAGTGTTGCCTTTGCCTGTATATGTAGTGGAACTATATTTTCATGAAAAGTGCTGTTTGATGGGAACTAGTGTTAAGGTTACGAAACTACATGTAATCTGTTCATGGTAGTGTTGAAGTTTACGTGTTTAAATATTGTTTTCTTTTCTTTCGTTTTAATAAAGTTTGTTTATCAAATAACCAAGCCCTATTTCTTATAATCACTCCCAGAACGAATCAATCTTTCTGCATAAAACATTAAAAAGTTACACGTCTGGTTCAGTATCTTAGTCATTGTGAATGCTGACTAGGCATCCGTACCAGATAGGAACGTCTACAGTTCCAGTGTCTGAGCTCACAAAACAATGCGTTTTCACATCGGGACCATTAAGTTGTCTAGTTCTTTGAAGGTTTTTCTAGCTCATCGTGTAAGGGCACTGTCAGAATTCCTTGTAATCCACACATCCCTTTCGCATTGATTTTCTTCGTAATCTTGTTATCTGCTGCAAACAGATTTTTATTAACTTAAAAATCAGTCATACCACGAGAATCATATTACTGGGGAAGGAAATGGTTCCAAAGGAAGAGTTTGGTCTTGGAGGGGGTACGGTTTAAGAGTTTACAGATTAATGAGAATAATCCTGGGACAAAAGGAGGGTTAGATGATGAGGAAGGGTTCCACAGAATGGCAACAGGAGTAGGCTCTTCAGCCCCTCAAGCCTGTTTTGACATTCATGAATATCAGCTGATCTGTGGCCGGACCCCTTGAACTCATCTTTGCCTCAAAAGCCTCAATGCCTTAAATCTATCATACTCAGCCTTAAAATTAATTGACCCAGCCTCAACTGTGAACTGTAAAAGAGTTCCAAACTAGTTTCCTAATTTCAAACCTGAAAGGACTAATGCCACAGCCGGTGGCAATAGCTCTCTCTATTAATCCTATCAGTTCACCTTCCTACCAGAAGAACCTTTCATCAATCACTCCTTAAGCTTCTAAATTCCAGGAGTACAACCCTAGTTTGTGTAATCTCTTCTTTTAATTCAACCCTTGGGAGTCCAGGTATCATTGCGGCAAATCTACACTGCAATCCCTTCCAAGAACAATAAGTGTCGAAGGTGTGGCACCCAGAACTGAACACAGATCTCTGCTGCTGTAAGTGGGTATGAATAGACTTTGGGTACAGACAGCAGTGGGGCTGATGTGATTTCCTCTCCTTGCAAATATTTCTTCACCTTATAACCATTCAGTCTAGGTGTAGTCTAACTAGGGCATTGTGGCTGTCACGTAACTTCTAGTCTCTTGTAATTTAGTCCTCTAGATATAAAGGCCAGTGTTATTTTCCAAACGTTGCAATGACATGTTAATGTTCTGGTGTATCCTTATGCCCACGTCCCTATGGACCACCACTTTTTCTAGATTTACATCATTTAGAAAGTATCCTCTTTTGTTCCAAAGTGGTTGACCTCACACTTACCTACATCAAAAATGATTTAGAACATAGAACATAGAACATAGAACAATACAGCGCAGTACAGGCCCTTCGGCCCACGATGTTGCACCGAAACAAAAGCCATCTAACCTACACTATGCCATTATCATCCATATGTTTATCCAATAAACTTTTAAATGCCCTCAATGTTGGCGAGTTCACTACTGTAGCAGGTAGGGCATTCCACGGCCTCACTACTCTTTGCGTAAAGAACCTACCTCTGACCTCTGTCCTATATCTATTACCCCTCAGTTTAAAGTTATGTCCCCTCGTGCCAGCCATAACCATCCGCGGGAGAAGGCTCTCACTGTCCACCCTATCCAACCCCCTGATCATTTTGTATGCCTCTATTAAGTCTCCTCTTAACCTTCTTCTCTCCAACGAAAACAACCTCAGGTCCATCAGCCTTTCCTCATAAGATTTTCCCTCCATACCAGGCAACATCCTGGTAAATCTCCTCTGCACCCGCTCCAAAGCCTCCACGTCCTTCCTATAATGCGGTGACCAGAACTGTACGCAATACTCCAAATGCGGCCGTACCAGAGTTCTGTACAGCTGCAACATGACCTCCCGACTCCGGAACTCAATCCCCCTACCAATAAAGGCCAACACTCCATAGGCCTTCTTCACAACCCTATCAACCTGGGTGGCAACTTTCAGAGATCTATGTACATGGACACCTAGATCCCTCTGCTCATCCACACTTCCAAGAACTTTACCATTAGCCAAATATTCCGCATTCCTGTTATTCCTTCCAAAGTGAATCACCTCACACTTCTCTACATTAAACTCCATTTGCCACCTCTCAGCCCAGCTCTGCAGCTTATCTATATCCCTCTGTAACCTTTGCCACAGTTTTGCCCATTCACATAATCTACCAATATCGCTTTGTAATTTCATGCACCCATCTACTCTGCTGCTACTCTGCCTGTCTTTGAGTCTCCAGCAAATTTGGATATGTGGCTCTCTCTCCCATCATTTAACTCATTCATAACTGCAATGAATGGTTGAGACCCAGAAGAGATACTTGCATGACACCCCTAGTCACATCCTGTCTCTTAAGAGTAAAGCATAGGTCATAGAATCCCTACAGTGCAGAAGAAGGCTATTCAGTCTGTCAACTCGGCACCAAACCTCCGAAAGTGTCCCCCATCTACACCCACTATCCCGCCCCATCCCCGTAACTCCACCTAACCTTTGGACACTATGGGGCAATTTAGCATGGCCAATCCACCTAACCTGCACATCTTTGGACTGTGGGAGGAAATCGGAACACCCAGAGGAAACCCACTTAGACAGGGGGAGAGCAGCGAGGCAAGAAGGTGGTGAAGATTAAGGAGAAATGGGAAGCGGAATTGGGAGGGGAGAACAATTGGGGAGCATGGAGTGAGGCACTACATAGTGTAATGGGGACCTCTTGTACAAGGATGAGCCTGATACAGTTTAAGGCGGTGCACAGGGTGCTTATGACTCGGGCGTGAATCAGTGGGTTCTTTCAGGGGGTAGCAGATGAGTGTGAGAGGTGTGGGCGGGGGCCAGTAAATCACACGCACATGTTTTGGGGCTGCGAAGAATTGGGAAGATTCTGGGCAGGAGTGTTCGCGGTCTTAGCCAGGATAGGGGAGGAGAAGGTGGAGATATTTGGGGTTTCAGAGAAGCCGGAGATCATAGAGAGGAGGAAGGCCGCTGGCGTGGCCTTCGCCTCTCTGATTGCATAGCGGCAAATTTTACTCGAGTGGCGGTCGGCATCGCCACTGGGAGTAGCGGCTTGGTTGGGTGACCTGTACAACTTCCTGCAGTTGGAGAAGATAAAGTATGAGTTAAGGGGCTCTGCAGTGAGGGTTGGGAAGTAGTGGGGGATGTTTGTGACCGTGTTTGAGAGGCTGTTTGTCGCAGAGGGGAGGGGGAGCAAAAAAGGGAAAAACTGTATAGGCTTTATAGTTGATTGCTGGGAAGTATGCTTCCTGGGGTGTTTATTTGTTGTAACCTGTTTTGATACATGTTTGTAACAAAATACATTTTTTTTAAAAGTCAGGGGCAGAAGGTGCAAATGCCACTCAGTCACCCAATGTTGGAATCAAACCCAGGTGCCTAGTGCTGTGAAGCAGCAGTGCTAACCACTGTGCCACCGTGCAACCTATGCGTTTTCAATATTGTCTGACTGCTCAGTCAATTTCCTAACTAGGTCAATAATTGCCTTCAATTGCATTAACTTCAAATTTAGTTGACAGCCTCTTTCGAGGGATTTTATTAAATGTCATTCGAAAGTTCACACAAATAATATTTATAGATATTCCCCTTTCCACTACTTTAGTCACCTCTTCAAAAACTTAGATTTGTCAAAACACGACCGGCCTTTTACAAATACATGGCAGCTCCCGCTGATTAGCTGAAAATGTTCACGGTGTTTAGTACCTCTATCGCCAATTATAGACTCTAGAAATGGCCTGACAACAGCTGTTAGGCTAATTGCGCTGTAATTCCCTGGTTTCCCTCTCTCGATGTTCTTAAACAGTGGAGTGAAATATGATTTTCCAATCTAAAGGAACAGTTCCTGAATTGAGGGAGCATTGAAAGATTATAAGCTAAGGTATCCATAATGTTCTTATCTACTTCCTTCAAAACCCGAGGATGAAAACTATCAGGTATGGGGATTTGTTACTCTTTAACTCCATTATTTTCTTCATCACTGTTATTTGGCTCGCACAAATTTTGGTGCGCGCCCGTCACTGATTCAGACAATGTCCGCATGCTATCTTTGCTCTTAGTGTATAAAATGGCACAAAGTAATGATTCAACCTGTCCACCATTTCCTCATTTACATTTACAACTAGAGTTGGCAGCCCTCCACCATTGACCTGGAGTCTCCAGGAATTGAAAGTCAATCTCCAGCACAATGCTGTGTTTAAATGTGGTAATCCAGGAGACACGAAGAGAAAGGTTAAATCAAATTTAGTTAAACTCAAAAGTAAAGCCGCACTCCTGGCATACAACACTAGTGCCCCATTTCCTGGGACTAGCGGGAATTCCCAGTCCGGGTCTGGGACAATATTTAAAAGGCTCGAGAACGAGTTCCCGCTGGATGGGCCTCTGCCCGTTTAAATGGGAACCTGTACTGCACGAGCACCCACTGGGAGATCAATCAGAGATCCCTCATGATCCTTAGGAGGGTTATCACTGCAACCAAGGGGAAAAAAGGTCGGAACAATAAAAAGGATTAAAAAAAAAATGTTGTGAACATTTCTCTTCACCAGATATAAAAATATTGAAAATGGGACAAAAGGCTGACAGTCAAGCATCATCCAATTGGATAATGAGTATTTTTGCCTTCCAGTTGGTGTAGCAAGGACGAGCGTCACAAGGATAGCTGTGTTGGCTGACTAATGGCTGGAGCGTGGGGACAAGTCATGTGATGAAACCTCCAGGAATGCATTTAATCACAGCTGAGAACCCCAAGTATCACTCAGCAGGTTTCACGTTTTCAAGCAGCATTCATCATGATTCTGACTATCTACTTTTTCCAAAACAATTGTCAAACCTGTGTTCGATTTTGATATCATTTGCATGCCTGGTCAACACTGTTGCTTCACAGCAGCGGGGTCCCAGGTTCGATTCCCGGCTTGGGTCACTGTCTGTGCGGAGTCTGCACGTTCTCCCTGTGTCTGCGTGGGTTTCCTCCAGGTGCTCCGGTTTCCTCCCACAAGTCCCGAAAGACATGCTGTTGGCTAATTTGGACATTCTGAATTCTCCCTCCGTGTACCTGAACAGGCGCCAGTATGTGGCGACTAGGGCTTTTCACAGTAACTTCATTGTAATGTAAGGATTATTAATATTCCCTTTTGAGTTAGCTCTTCATTTCTGTTTTGTCACCTTTTGCTGTTCTGTCTCTTCCCACCCCCCCCCCCCCCCCCCCCGCCCCCGTCACCAGCTTTTCAAATTTTATGTACTTTTTCTTTTAGTTTTACAATGTTCATTCACACTTCAGTTGTCCATGACTCCCTTTAAAAATCAAGTGGAGCTTTTGTCCCTTGTTATGAAATCTGATTCACCGTAAAAAGGTGAGAAAACAGAGTTTGGGAACTCAGGTCCCATATACCTGGGAATTTCCATGCCCGCGCAGACTGGGCTCCAGATGCACAGTTCAGCATTTTAAAGTTCTTTAGGCGGAGAACGAGCCCAGCTCAACTGCGCGCAAAGGTGATAAAATGGAAAATCGAGATCATGCGACTGGGAGTGGAGCACCATTGTGGACAAATGCAGGCAGAGGAATGGGATAGGGGACAGGGAGAGGTCTCAGAAGAACAATCCCAGAGAGAGGACAGGGACAGAAAAAGGTCCCAGTTAAGTTAACAGGGAAGAGGACCAGAGAAAGAGGTTCCAAGCAGGAGAAGGGCTGCAGTTGGCAGACTTTAACTAGCAGGGGCTTGAGAGAAGCCCTGGCAATTGACAAGGGCTCAGGAAAAGCTAAAGACAATCAAAGTAGGCTCAGAGGAAGCCCTGAATATCCAAGGAGGCAGCAGAGGGTTAGTGACTCCATGCTGCAGACCATTGGGCAAAGATATCCCTTTGGAGCAGTGGTATTCTGCTCATTGCAGCCAGCATACTTGGTAATCCAAAGCAACAGAGCTTTGGCAGATGAAACTGAAACACTGAAAGATGAGCTGTCATTGGTGCTGTCCATGTTGGTTCAACTTTTGGACCGAATTCCAAGCCGAGAACTCCAAAGGTAGAGGTAGAAATCTCTTGTATGACAAAGTTTCACAAGATAGGTTGACTCGGTATTTACTGATGTTTAGTGGGTTGTTGTGATATCCATGGACTCTGTCCTGGTCGCATTTGCTATTTTCTCTAAATACTCCAACCACTCCTTCAATCACATGTTCAACTCCTTTACCTGCTTATCCTTATGACAGTGTGACTCTGGTAATGATAGAGATTGTACCTTTGAGGTCCTGTTAGTCAGTTTGGTTCCAAATACTCTTGGAAAAGAACCTCTGGTCTACACTTTCTCTGTTGTTAGTGTGGTGTACTTGACTAGAGTTTGCCTTTTAATTCACAAGTACCTTTTTAAACTCTGAATGTTAAGAGTATAAGATAGATATTGGGTAGGATTTTCTGGCCCTTCCCACCATCTGCACCCGTTGAAAGTCAATGGACTACTAGCTGGGCCGTCAAATCTCACGCTGAGGGTCCCATCCTAGTCATTGTAAATGGTTTTATCTTTATGACCTTGAAGAGCAAAGTTTATTTTTGTTTGTTCAAAACCTGTGGCTTTATTCTATTAGCAAATGTCTTGAATCTCAAACTTGGTGTACTTTAAACCAACACTACTGATCCCTAACCAGATCTTACCAAACACCTGGGGTCTGGCCCAGGATCGTAACACCCTTAGGAGTATAAACTGGTTCTGTATCACGGTAAGTTCATTTTTGAATATCTCCAACTGATCGTCTGTCAACACAGTCATTAACATATTTGCATAGTTTTCTGCAGAAAGTATCTGTCCCATTCCACTGAAGTCATTCTTATCCGAATCAAGAATCTTAGTCGCTGTTTCATGCTTGTCTCTTTCAAATACCACATTGATCTTAATAACACCATGATCACTATTAGATAAATGCTCACAGACAGCTATTAACTAGATCGGTCCCATTAGCCGTCATGTTGCGGTAAACTATCCTCAGCACACTCAAGAAATACTCTACCTTCTAGACACCCGCCTGCTTATCCCAAACTACATGACATTAAACCACCACTCCCATTTCACCCACTCTTTTTTAAAACATTTGTCCATGGGATTGGACGTCACTGGCTGGGCCAACTTTATACCCAACCCCGAGGGCATTTAAGAGTCAACCACATTGCTGTGGGTCTGGTGTCACATGTAGGCCAGACCAGGTAAGGACAACGGATTTCCTTCCCTAAAAGACATTCGTGAACCAGATGGGTTTGTACGACAATCGACAATGATTTCATGGTCATCTTTAGACTTTTAATTCCAGAATTCTTTCATTGAATTCAAATTTCACCATCTTCCATGGCTGGATTCGAACCTGGGTCCCCAGGGAATGCCTCTTGGTCTCTGGATTACTAGTCTAGTGACAGTACCACTCCCCTAATGCTATTTGCATTCTCCATTTATGCAATCTATCACTTTGCAGCTACCATCAAAGGGCTGATGCACAACCTCCTTTGCTTAAATAATTTTCCATTTCTTAACTCTATCCATAAAGTATATTCTGCCGACTTATACCTCTCATTATATTCTCTCATATCATTTAGCTAATACATCCTTAATCATCAAGTCTACTGCTTCCCCCTCTACCATTCTTCCTATCCTCCCTGTAAATCTTTTGACCTGGTTCAGTATATTCAGTTTCCAGTCCAGTCTTGTAGCCAGGTCTCCTGAAATGGAAGCCTCCTTCCTTACACCATTCCCTCAGCCATGTGTTCAACTCCTTATTCCTGTGCCAGTGTGCATGTGGTTTGGGCAATCATAGAGATTGTAAACGTTGAGGTCCTGTTTGTTAGTTTAATTCTGAATACTCTTGGAATAGAACCTCTGGTCTACTCTTTCATCTGTTATTGGTGCCAACATGGACCACAATGAGTGAACGCGCCCCCTCCCTCTCCAATGTTTTTTGTCAGTTGACGATATAAATATATACATATAGACCAACACTGAAATGGTGGGGGAAGTGGAAGATATGGGTATCTTCCTTCTTGAATACTTTGCGCCGCCTTCACAAAAGAGGGGAATGATGCAAATAATGTAGGTAATAAGGAAACGTTTGAAATATTAGATGGGATAAACATCGTGAGAGAGGAAAAGTTCAGGTGTTTAGCATCTTTGAAAGTAGATAAATCATCAGGTCTGGATTTAATGTATCTCAGACCAAGAGAAGAGAGGGAGGAGATAATAAAAGGCCTGATCATCATTTTCCGATTCTGTCCGGATTATGGGGATGGTGCAGGAGGACTGGAGGACAGCTAACATTGTACCATTGTTTAACAAGGTCCAAAGATGTGCAGGTTATGTGGAATGGCCATGCTGAATTGTCCCTTGGTGTCAAAAGATGTGAAGGTTAGGTGGGGTTATGGTGATATGGTGGGTGAGTGGGCTTCGGTAAAGTGCTCTTTTGGAGTGTCGATGCAGACTCGATGGGCTGAATGGCCTCCTATTGCACTACAGGGATTCTATGGAAGGGATAAAGGCATAACCTGAGTAATTACAAGCCAGTCTGCACAATCTGAGTAGTGGGCAAATAATTGGAAGAAAATTTTGAGGGACAGTTAGAAGGACATAATCAAGGATGGTCAACATAGATTTGTTAAGGGAAGGTTGTATCTGACTAACTTGATTGAATTGTTGAGGTGAGAACAAGAAGGGTCAATGAGGCTGGAATGTTTGCTGTAATCTATCTGCATCTGATTCACAAGGTCCTTCATCGTGCTGAGCTCAACAGGATCGAGACCACCCTCCAGAAATTAAATTTAGATGGGTAGGCTGCACCTCCCACTTGGATGATAGCTGAATCCCCAAACAGATCTTCCATAGGGAACTGTCTCAAGGCAAACAACATCAAGGTGGTCAATACAAATGATCCAAGGACAGCACTCTTTCTTAACAGCCTTACAAACGTCAGCATTGCAGACCATCTCTCTTTGGAAAACACTGCAGCCGGCCCACCCACGTGAAGGCAAGCACTGGAATTTGGTTCAGGTTGTTTCAAGAACAATCTAGGTTAAACTTGCTACATCTAACAGCCAGAGGAAGGCCAGTTAGAGTAGCAGGAAATACCAGTAGCAGGAAGGCTGTTTCTAGCACAACATTTGGCCCCTTGCTTCTTGTACATATCAATGATTTAGACTGAAATGCTTGGGACATGATTTAGAGGTTTGCAGACGATACAAAACTATGCAACTAATAGTGAGGAAGTAAGCTGTAGACTGCAGGGAGATAATAATGGATGGTCAGATGGGGAAAAATGTTGCAAGTTGAATTCGAGTCATGGCATCTTACAGCACAGAAAAGGCTCTTCAGCCCATCGAGTCTGCGCCAGTCAAAAATAATCACCTAACTATTCGAATTCGATTTCCCAGCACTTGGCCCATAGCCATGTATGCCTTGGGATTGCAAGTGCACTTCTATAGAGTAATTAAATCGGAAGTGTGAGGTATTACATTTGAGAAGGACAAACAAGCCAAGGGAATACACAATAAATGGTAGGATACTGAGAAGTGTAAAGGAGTAGTGGGAACTTGTCCACAGATATTTGGGAGTAGCAGGACAGGTAACTAAGGTTGTTAAGAAAGTGTACAGGACACTTTCCTTTATTAGCCATGGTACAGAATGTAAGCACAGCAAGGGTATACTAGAATCATATAGAATGCTTGTTAGGGTGCAGCTAGAGGACCAAGTACAATTCTGGTTTCTGCATTCTATGAAGGAGGTGATTGCACGAGAGAGGGAATAGAAGAGATTTACGAAGATTTGCCAGGACTGGAGAATTTTAACTATGGGGAAAGACGGGATAGAGTGGGGTTGTTTCCTTTAGGACGGAGAAGGCTGAGTTGAGATTTAATTGAGGTTTATCAAATTATAAGGGAATAGGATGGATAGGAAGGTCCTATATTGCTTTGCAGAGAGGTCAATACGATGGGATATAAATATAGAGTAACGGGTGGAAGGATTAAAAGGGAGTTGAAGTTAAATGTTTTCACCCATAGTGGGGTCCCCTTATTCTGTATGATGTCTGCACTTCTCTATGAGGTGTGATAAAGGTCCAGGGCAAACTGTTCAGAAGCTCCTGGCCCTCCATTCTTTATTATTCATTCAAAAGGTGTGGGCTTTGCTGGATAGGCCAGCATTTATTACCCATCCTGGTAACAGAGTGTCTTCAACTGGTACCTCAACTCAATGACTCTCAATTCAATGACTCTGAGCTGGAGAGTTTCCAGGTGAAGAGATCTACTGCGAGTGTCTGCTTGATAAAATCTCACTGTGTACCAACTCCCACATACTGCAGTTTGAACAAATCACCTGCTCTGCTATATCTTGGTCTATATTTATTTCTAAATAATTAAGTTTTATCGTGTTTTTAAATTTAAAAAATAAACACTGCTTGAAGCACTACACACTGAACAAAATTTCAAATACTAACTGCCTCAAGCTTATGTCAACCATGCAAGTGTTAATGGCAAAAAAAGAACCACCTCCGTCTGCAGTGAATTCCAATCTCACCAAATTCTCAAATCGCCACTCTGTCCCATTGCACTCAGGGCTTCTGCCTATAATCTACTTTCACACATGTTCTGACCAACACCCAAGTTACAACCGATCCATCAGCTCACAGTTTATACTCTCACTTCAGACAATCCCTTACAGCTGACTGGCTTACAGTTTCCTGCATGGCTTTTAAAGTTCTAAATGTTCAATGCCAAACTAATATTAAACTAGGCTCATAATTCCTTGAATTTGGAAGATTAAAGGCTGATTTGAGTGGTGAGAAGGGGGGGGAAAAAGAGAGTTCAGAACTAGGAGTCGGAACCATAAAATCAGAGCTCAGCTATTGAGAAGTGGCATCACGAAACAATTCCTCATGTAACAACAACTTACATTCATATAGTGGCCTTAATACGCTTGGCACTTCAAAGGAGTGATATCGAACAGAATTTGACACCTAGCCGCAGTTGGAGATGTTAGATGACCAGCAGCCTGGTCAAAGAGTTATCTCTTGTGTTAAAGGTGGAAAGAGAAATAGAGTCATTTAGGGGGGGAATTCCAGAGCTTACCATCTCAGCAGTTGACGTCACAGGCATCAGTAGTGAGGCAATTAATATCAGATATGTGCAAGAGATCAGAATTGAAGGTGCAGCAGGCTTATGGGCCAAATGGTCAACTCCTTCTCCTATTTCTCATGTCCTTAAGTTCTCATATGCTTTAAGGAGAGGCACAGAGTAATGCCAGTAAGTAATGTCAAACCTACATAAAACAATAATTCAGCCCCAACTGGTTACAGTGGTTAATTCTGATTACCACACTTTAGAAAAGATGTGAAGAATGCATTTTACCAGAATAGGGGGATTGGATAGACTGGAGTAGTTGGGCTGGTCTCCACAGAGCAAGGAAAGCAAAGAGGACATTTGAAAAAGATGTTTATTAGGCTATCCATCAGGCCCTGCCTTCTCAACCTTGTCCCTCGCCTGAGGTGCGGTGACCCGCAGATTAAATCAGCACGCTCTCAAAAGGGAAGAGCAGTCTATGGTCCTCGGGGACTATGGCAAATTTCCTTTCATTTAATTTACTCTACCTTCAGGAGTTCAAAGAGAAACATGTTTTCAATGGTTGATAACCTGAGGGCACAGATGTAAAGTGAGAGGCAGCAGGAGGAAAAATATTTTCATGGAGTGATTAGGATTTGAAAGGCACGGCTGATTGAGCTGGTGATACAAAATCAATTATGGTCTTCCTCACAAGGTAACTCGATAAATACTCCAAGGAGAAACAAAACGCAGCAATATGGGGAAAGATGGCAGAAGTGGGGCAAATCCTTTGAAAGGGGCAGCAGATGGACTGAATGGCCTCCTTCTGTGTTATACAATGAGTTGAGGCAGGAATGGAGGAGGATGCTACGGAGTTGGAAGTAGATGCTCTTAGTGATTGTGTGACTATTGGTCTGAATTCAGCCCATCCCAAAGTTCAATGCGTCACCAAGGTTGCAAATCTCTGGTTCAGCCTCAGACAAAGGGCTGGGAGAGAAATTGAGTCTGGCTAGAGAACCAAGTTTATGGCAGAGACTTTGATGTTCCCACTACTTAATTGGAGGAAATTTCTGCTCGCCCAGTACTGACGTCGAACGAACAGTCTGGCAATCTGGAAACAGTGGTAAGACAGTGACAGGTAAACGTAGAATTCTCTCCATAAAGATTATTGAGGCTAGACCAATTGAAAATTTCAAAACTGAGGCTGAGAGATTTTTGTTAGGGGAGAGTATCAAGTTTTACTAATGTGAACCAATGTGGGTAGGCAGTCAGACACAAGGAGCTAAATCAATGACAGAATAGGTTCAAGGGGCTGGGTGACCTTCTCCTGTTTCTATGTTTCATTCAGACAAATTGGCTGGGATTCTCCAAGCCTCCGCACCGAAATTGCGCTCAGTGTGGGGGAGGAGAATGGGGCGTCGGACCAGCGACGCCTTCGCGTGATTCCACCAGTCGTGCGCGTGCTGTCAACGCGGCGCCGGTCGGGGGCCGTTGAAAGAGGGCTCCGCGGCGATACTCCGCGGATGACCGGCTGAGTTCCCACCAGCGTGGTTCTAACATGGTTCCACCTGGAGGGAGCTCAGAGTCGTGGCTGCGGTGGCCGTCCTGGGGGGGGGGGGGGGGGCGGAGGGATCCGTCACCCAGGGGGGGCCTCCACGCCGGCCAGGCCCGCGATCGGGGGCCACCGATCAGCAGCCGGAGATGCATGGAGCACTCCGAGGCCCTGCAAGCCCCCTTAAAAACAGAGAATCACCCCGGACTTTCTGGAAAAAAGTCCGGAGTGTCTCGCGCGCGGTTTCTCGCGGGCGTGGGGACATAGCCCCATTATTGGAGAATCCCGGCCATTAGATTTTAAAGTCATCTAAACAGACTGCTGAGAGATTTTCACCAAGGTATCCATTTTCAATCAAGTCTCGGTGTCAAGACCAATGGAGAAAGTTGTAACTTTCCCTGATTTCATTCCAATATCCATTTAGTAAGATTAATTTTGGAATAATTTTGGAGGAAGGAGCAATCTTTTTCATTCTGTGTCTTCAGCCTCTTCCTCTCCATCCCATGTGATTATCTTCAAAGCCGGCCATTCAGCCCATCAAGTCTGTGCTGGTCTCCACAAGCTACCGACTCTGATACCTTCCCCTTTTCATTCGCCCATAACAAGCTATTAGATTAGACTTTCGGGCAGACTTTCTCATGCAAATGCTCAATGGGCCTGTATTTCAGTCCTGTGTAGAGCAGTCTCACACAGGCAAAGATAGTCTTTGTTTAAACTACTGCGCTATAGAGGCTTCCAGCATCCAAGGCCGATGCTATGATGATGTCTTGCACTGCGATTCAAACCAGATGGGAGCGAGCTGAACAAACGGGTCAGAAGGGAATATTGTCACCGAGCACGGGCTGCAGCAACCGTGGTTGGGCCCACGAGGAAGAAGAGAGCTGGGTCACATTCAGAGGGCAGTGAAGGAGGCCATGGATCATAGGCTGTTCAGTTACCTGGGGCATGGTGGCAGGGCACTGCAGGAGGACTCCCAGGTTCACCAGGGAGGCACCATCAGATGTCCCATGAAAGCTTACAGAGGACAGTCAACATCCTGCAACGTAGCAAAAGTGAAAATTGCTGCCTTCAGATTAATTGCCAAAGGCCTGTACCAACATCCAGGACGGACTGGTAGGAACTTAATATTCAGTGCAAGGAAAGTCACAGGCCATGAATTGCAATGAAGGTATATAATCCATTATATGCAGTTGTACAGTGGTACAGGGGTACATTGATGGGTGGATTTGCTTCTTAGCTCATCTCTATTTGGAACATTCTCGGTCAATGTTTAAGCACCCTGTTGTACTTATGCTACAGAATGTAGCCAGTAATGCTGAAATAGTGCAGTCCTGTCAATATTGGTCTGCTTTTATACAAGGCTGCGCAAAATGGGTGTCTACACCAACAGAGTTGTTTTATCCTCGTCCTCCACAAAAGGAGTCACTGCTTTAACCAGGCGCTATGCTCGCTTACCAATATGGAGCCCCAATCCGCCAACTACCCTCTTTCAAATCTCTCCTCCTTGTATTCAAACCCTCCCATGGGCCTTGCCCCCTCCTATCTCAGTAACTTCCTCAGCTCTACAACACTCCGAGATTTCAAAGTTCCTCCAACTCTGACTTCTGGTGCATCGCCACTTTTGATGCACCACGATTGCAGGATATTCCCTCAAGTTGCCTCGGCCCTAACCTCTGGAATGTCCTCCAAAAACCTCTCTACCTTTTCCCCTTCTTTTCAGGTGCTGATTAAAACTATTTCTCGTACAAATTTGTGTCACCTGCCCTAAAGTCTCCTCCTTTGGTTCAGAGTCAACTGTTGCTTGATTACACTCCTGTGAAGTGCCTTGCGGACATTTGATGACTTTAAAGGTGCTACATAAATGCAAGTAGCTGTTGGTAAAGCCAGCTCCAGTCTGGCCTTTTGGAGGGCAGTGGAGTTGTTTCAGCACCCCAGGCGGCCAGTACCAGAGAGGTATGGTAATTTGTTCCCTGAGATTGAAGACCCCCACGAACTGCCCTCTGATAAGTGGTGGGTGCAAGCGGAAAGAAAAAACCCTACCCAGAATATTTAAGCGTAAAATCTCGCTGCTTTGCTTGCCTTGCACCTCGACAGAACTCTGCTTTTAAGCAGGTCATGCAGAAGAAACAGCCCTTCTCCATTCACCACCACAAGAGCATCTCAGGGGCAATGTTGGCCTTGCCTGTGATGCTCACATCCCATGGAAGAATAAAAAAACTGTCAGGGCCAGATAAATTCTAACCTTTATAATGCTGTACCTTAGTGAAGTAACAACACTCCCTTCACTACACTCCATAGAATATACAGTGCAGAAGGAGGCCATTCGGCCCATCGAGTATGCACCGACCCACTTAAGCCCTCACTTCCACCCTATCCCCGTAACCCAATAATCACTCCTAACCTTTTTGGTCACAAGGGCAATTTATCATGGCCAATCCATCTAACCTGCACATCTTTGGACTGTGGGAGGAAACCGGAGCACCTGGAGCTGACACGGGGAGAACTTGCAGACTCCGCACAGACAGTGACCCAGTGGGGAATCAAACCTGGGACCCTGGTGCTGTGAAGCCACAGTGCTATTCATTTGTGCTACCGTGCTGCCCATAGTGTAGAGTTCTTCTGCGGTCCCGGTCAAGGTCACTTTATCGACCGTCACCAAAAACAAATTAGCTTGTCGCTCATTCATCTGCTCTCTTTGGCTCATGCAGTGCTCAAAATGGCTGCCACATTTGCCAGCAGAATAGCAACAGCAGTTTAGCATGGGTGTGAAAAGCTTTGGAACAGGCCATGGATATCACTGCGAGTGCTTGTCCCTTCCTTCACTCCCATATGGTCCGGAGTCAGTTGCTCAGAGTCTTCCCGAAGGCCGTCAATAGAAGCCTGATGTCTAATGATCGGGAACAGCTGGCGAGATAGCCAGTTTTTCACAATCATTAGAGTGTGAAGGATGGCACAAGCAGCTTTGCTTCGAGCTTCAAACCTTTCCCCATTTTGGCGAGCCAGATACCATCAAATTTAAACAACACTCACTTCAAATTTTTTAAACTATTATTGAGAACGCAAGGAGAAGGATTCAAGGTTGTTGCGCAGGGCAACGCCAAGACAGGAAGGGATTACGTTCATGAGTTGATGCTCAGCTGAAATTTGAAAAGCCTGAAGGAAAGACTTACGGGAGAGGAGGTTTTTTAACAGCAGTCCTTAAAAGGGTGAGATAAGAACAGGAGATGGTGTTTCAACATAGAGGGAATGTTGAACGATACGTTTGGAGTTTAGAAGGGTGAAGCGAGGAAAGATCTGAGATGCAATGATGTTGTTGATCAAAGAGAGAAAGACGAGATAGGTTGTGAGAGAGAAGGTTGCGAGAGAGATAGCACCTTCAACGAGAGGGAAACAGAGTTTATTAAAGGGACTTTATAAAGTATACTTCCAAGGGGGTCAGCACGGTGGCGCAGTGGTTAGCACTGCAGCCTCACGGCGCCGAGGTCCCAGGTTCGATGCCGGCTCTGGGTCACTGTCCACGTGGAGTTTGCACATTCTCCCCGCGTTTGCGTGGGTTTCACCCTGTGTGCAGGGTAGGTGGATTGGCCATGCTAAATTGCTCCTTAATTGGGAAAAATGAATTGGGTACTCTAAATTTATTTTTTTAAAGTATACTTCCATGGGATGAGAGTGTCACTGGCAAGGCCAGCATTTGCTGCTCATCCCGAACTGCCCTCGGGAAGATATCAAATTATTGAAATGTTGAGTAGAATGAGGTTTATTCTCTCTGGAGTGAGGTAATCTCAATACAGCACAGAAACAGGCCCTCCGGCCCTCCATTGAAACAAAATTCTGAAGGGGCTTGACAGGGTAGCTGCTGTGGGGATTGTTTCCTGTGGGTGGAGAATATGGAATCAGAGCATGGTCTCACGCTAAAGAGGCGACTATTCTGGGCAGAGACGAGGAGAAATTTCTTCCTTCAGAGGGTGTGAACTTTTGGAATTGTCTGTCCCAGAGGCTCAGTGGATGCTCAGTCTTTTGAGTATATTTCAGAACACAATCGATTTTGGACTCGAAGGAATATGGAGTTTCAGCAGGAAAATGGAGTTGAACTGGAAGATTAGTGACAATCTTATTATTCGGTGGAGCAGGCTTGAGGTGACATCTGGCACACTCCTGCTTCTCCGTCTTAAGCCCATCAGATGTTAAGCTGTTTCTCCCACCCCCAGTATTAATGTGAGAAAAGATGGGGAATTTTATTCCGACTTCGATGGATTTGGCTGCCAAGGGAGGGAGGAAAAGAGATGTTTTCACTAATGAGTAAACTGTTGCAGTTAAACACACACAGGAGATATCGAACGGTATGGAACAGACTCCCCTATGAGAGAGTGGAAGTAATTAATGTTAATTCATTCAAATGCAAATTAGCCAGATTTTATCCAGAAAGTATTATTTTGGGACACAGTAGGAGAGCAATTTGTGACATGACAGATGTTAAGTGCAGCATGTTCGGGGGGAATGGGTGATTTTGGATGTATGGTTGCCAAAGCTGTCCACCATTGGGGTTTTTCTCATCTCATGCCTGGCTCTGTTGCCGACTCAGTGATAGAGATTTGACTGCTGTGATTAGTCAATGGCTCCGTTAACATGATATCATACAACTGCGAGTGTGGCAGAAGGCAAAATTAGATAGGCGAATATCATTTTTCATCGATCTATTCCTATGTCCCAAAGTGAGGTGAAAAACGTTGATGAGTGAAGGAGATAAGCCTGAGGCCATTACAGGGTGAAAGGTTTTGGATAAATTTGCAAGAGACATGAAGGAGCTGTGTCTTGGATGATTTCTTCGCTTCATTCAACTCTTCAAATAATTTGCGATCAGGAATTGTTTTGCAACAGAGGATTCCAGGAGTTGGGACTTTATCATTCGAGCAGCAACTATGAACGATCAATGCTCCTGAGCATCTGGATAAATACCAGTCTAAGAGGGAGCCTGCCGCTCTGCTTGGATAGGAAATCTCCAAAACCACCGATGGCTGCAAAGTGCCTCCTTCAACTCTGCATCTGCTTTTCGTACATGGTGATGCATGCAAGGCTAAACTCTGACTGAAAATTCCACAGCTACGATCTCCACAATCCACACAGCTCTGGGCAAGACAGTGGCTCTTGTAAACAGTCGAAATGCAAGAATGTGTGCTGCCAACCCAGAACACAACAAGTATCTCTGCGCTTATTTATGATCGTAAATACTTGCACGGAACTATGTGTACAAAGTATATTTTATGATTTACTGCCAGCGCACTGCTTTGTAGGATGGATTTCATTTGGTATATGTCGCTATGTAATGACACCCTGGACTCGTGCATGGTCGATTCCAGCCCCACTTGGCCTGGAGTCGCAACACAACTGAAATTAACAATTAATTCTTAGAAAATACCCGCAGTGTCTGGGGTGAAATTCTCCGTTATCGGCGGAAAGTCCGCCGATCGGCGCAAAAAACGGCGCAAATCCGACTTGCGTCACGTCGGAAAAATGGGTCGATAGTCTCCGGCCCGAAATGGGCTAGCAGCGACGTAACGGAATCCGCGCTTGCGCAGTGGTTCACGCCGTGCAGCATCATACACGCCGCACGGCGTGACGGCTCATAAGGCCGCGCTGCTCCCCCCCACCCGACCGCAACACCCGACTGGATGGCTGGCCGTCGCTCAGGCCCGAGGTTCGAGTCACGCGATGTGGAGGCGCTCCTGGACGCGGTGGAGCAGAGGAGGGAGGCCCTGTATCCCGGGCACGGCCGCAGAGTTGCCCCACGCCACAGCCGGCGTCTGTGGAGGGAAGTGGCAGAGGCTGTCACCGCTGTGGCCCTGACACCACGGACAGGCACCCAGTGCCACAAGAAGGTGAACGACCTCGTCAGAGCAGGCAGGGTGAGCCTCCCCCATATCCCCCATATCCCCCCCTCCCCCATATCCCCCCCTCCCCCATATCCCCCCCTCCCCCATATCCCCCCCCTCCCCCATATCCCCCCCCCCATATCCCCCCCTCCCCCATATCCCCAAGTGAATCCAGCCCTAACCTTAACCTCTGCAATGCACGCGCAACCGATGGCGTGCATTCATATACCTGCCTAACACTGTTGCCTTTTACCCCTGCCCCCCCCCCCCCCCCACAGGAGAAGCGCGCACACAACAATAGGGAGCATGTGAGGACTGGAGGAGGGCCCGCTGATGAGAGGCCACTGACCGTACACGAGGAAAGGGCCCTGGAACTGGCTGGCGGACCTGAGGACCGGGAGGTTGCTGATGCAGAGGTCGGGGGCGTACTAGCGAGTGAGCCACCGACAGCCCGTCCCCATATCCCCCCTCCCCTATATCCCCCTGCCCCGTATCACCTGATCACTGCCTGATGTCTAACCATGCATGCTTCATTGTGTATCGCAGGACCAAACGTCCAGGCACCCATCCCCGCAGATGCAGACCGCCCGCAGGATGCCCCTCGGAGACCACAGGAGACGGAGAGACCCGCACCCTCCAGCATGCTACGCCCGCAGGATGCCCCTCGGAGACCACAGGAGACGGAGAGACCCGCACCCTCCAGCATGCGACGCCCGCAGGATGCCCCTCGGAGACCACAGGAGACGGAGAGACCCGCACCCTCCAGCATGCGACGCCCGCAGGATGCCCCTCGGAGACCACGGGAGACGGAGAGACCCGCACCCTCCAGCATGCGACGCCCGCAGGATGCCCCTCGGAGACCACGGGAGACGGAGAGACCTGGAGCAACAGGGAGACGACACCCCCGTCACGTGCGGGAGCGACCACCCAGCGATGAGGGGGGCAGCCACAGGCCCCCGTCACATCCGAGCCAGGACACCACTACCCAGGACACCACTACCCGGGACACCCCTACCCGGGACACCCCTACCCGGGACACCCCTACCCGGGACACCCCTACCCGGGACACCCCTACCCGGGACACCCCTACCCAGGAAGACGAAATACCGGACAGTGACTCAGAGTGGATGGGTGGAGACGAACCCCCACCCCAAAGTGCCATGGACTCAGAGTGGGACGAAGAGCACGACACAACGCCACTGCTGTCACCAACACCCTCCACCATCGCAGAAACACTCACCACGGTTGGGCACTTTAGTGATGAGGCATCTGGTACACTCACTGGTGCGCACAACACAGCCGTCCCGGTACAGCAGGTGGAGGTAGGAGCAGCAGAGGGACCGGGCGGTCGGAAGGCAGCCCAGCCCAAGCGAACATCTGCCGCCCAGATGGATCCCGGGTTCCTGCAGTTACCACACCCACACATAGATCCGATGCAACCACCGACCCGGAGACGAGCGAAGAGGGTGACGGGCGGCTTGCGGCGGCTGCGGTCGCAGGTGGAGGAGTCCACCCGCGTCCAGGAGCTGGGAGTGGTGCCGGTCATGCGTGTCACCCAGGCTGACACCGCACAGGTGGCGTCCGCGGTGGAGGCAATGGGTGCGACGGTGTCAGACATGGGGAACGGTTTGCGAGGCCTGGGGCCTTCCGTGCAGGCGGCGTCTGTGGCCCAAGAAATGGCTGCCCTCTCACAGATGGCCATGAGCCAGTGCCAGCGCCAGATGGCAGAGGCGCTCAATGCCATAGCCCAGTCTCTGCAGGCCATGGCCCAGTCTCAGCAGGCCATGGCCCAGTCTCAGCAGGCCATCGCTGAGGGCATCGGCGCCAGTGGCCATGTGCGAGCCAGCGTCGCACTGTCACAGACAGGGTTTGCCAACCCCCTGGGCTCCATGGCTGCAAACCTGCAGACCCCTGTCGATACCAGCACGGGCCTCCAGGACTGGCAGCGCCAGATGTCGGGGGGGCATTGGATGGCCAGTCCGTTCGCATCCCCCACCCATGTAGAGGCCTGGGGGCCATCGGGCACCCCGAGGGAGGAGGAGGTGGTGTGGTCCGTCCCGGCTTCCTCTGGAGGTCCCGGTACACCGCGACACCTCGGACTCCCCCCCTTCCGTCCCAGGTGCATCGGGTGGGCAACTGGCAGGACAGGCTGGCAGCTCGCCATCCCAGTCGCCCGGGCCGCAGCCTGGCCCATCTAGGCCAGGACGCCCCAGGAAACGGCCGCCAAAGGGATCCAGTGTCAGAGGGCAGGAATCACAGGAGTCCACCTCCAGTTCTGCTGTACCGTCAAGGGAACCACGTAGACGTAGTCAAAGGGCCCGTAAGGCCAAACAATTAGACACTGAGTAAGTTGGCACGGGTGCAGGGCACAGATGAGTTTTAGGGGCTAGGGCACGTGCATGAACTCCTTTGGTTATTAAAGTCAATGTTACACCTACCGAAGCTGCCTTTGTGCTCTGTCCAAAGTGTGCGGGGGTGTCATGTACGTTGAGCGCAAGTGTGTGTGTGAGGGGTGGTCTTACCTCAGCCCCAGGTGAGTCTGCCCCCTTCCCCCTGGGCCGCCATCAACATCCCCCGGGCAGAGGACGGGACCGTGCGCTGCAGTGTCACAGCCGCATGCAGGGATGGTCCGGGTGGATGGTGGTACTGTGGCCATGGGTCAGACATAGTCCAACGATGTAGAGCCAGGAGCTCATTGCAGGGCGGGTTGTCACCATCCTCCATGGCCTGCGATAGACACGCGTCCACCCGCAACTGTGAGAGCCCGGCCCGTTATGCCGCAGGTGGATCGGCAATGGGGGGTGGGGGGGGGTGTGCATGCGGGTGGGGTGGGTGGGGTTGGGGAGGGGGGTGAGGGTGCTGGGTGGGTGGATGGGTGGGGGGTGTGGGTGGTCGGCTGTTGCCATGGTGTGCGGTCTGTGGCCATATTACCCGATTCCCACGCCCATCTAGTCAGTGAAGCGGGCGTCTATCAGTCTGTCCCGTGCCCGCTGGGCCAGCCGGTAACGGTGGACAGCCACCCGCCTGTGTCTACCCCATCTGCCCTGACCATTGCCCCCATCCCCCTCATCTGGGGAGGACTGGGCCTCTTCCTGCTGCTCCTCCACTCCGCCCTCATCTGCCTGCGGCACATCGCCCCTCTGCTGGGCTATGTTGTGCAGGACGCAGCACACCACAATGATGCGGCCGACCCTATCTGACCAATACTGGAGGGCGCCCCCAGAGAGGTCCAGGCACCTGAAACGCATCTTCAGCACGCCAAAGCACCTCTCGATCACTCCCCTTGTCGCTACATGGGCATCATTGTAGCGGTTCTCCGCCTCATTGCGTGGCCTCCGTATAGGCGTCATCAGCCACGATCGCAATGGGTAGCCCCTGTCGCCCAGCAACCAGCCCCTCAGCCGGGATGGCGTCCCTCGTACATGCCGGGATGGATGACCGCGACAACACGAATGAGTCATGTACACTGCCTGGGTGACGGGTGCAGACGTGCAGGATCATCATGCGGTGGTCGCAGACCACCTGTACGTTCATCGAATAGGTCCCCTTCCTATTAGTGAACACGGCCCTGTTATCTGCAGGTGGCCGCACGGCGACGTGCATCCCATCGATCGCCGCCCTGGACCATGGGGAACCCGGCAACAGCAGAGAAGCCCACGGCCCGGGCATCTTGGCTGGCCCGGTCCACGGGGAAGCGGATGTAGCGGTGCGCCATGGCATATAGGGCATCTGTCACTGCCCAGATGCACCGATGTCTGCGATATGCCGGACAGGTCCCCACTCGGTGCCTGGAATGACCCCGTTGCATAAAAGTTCAGGGCCACCGTAACCTTGACGGACACGGGGAGAGGGTGTCCCCCGCCAGTGCCACGCGGTGACAGGTGTGCCAGCAGGTGGCAGATATGTGCCACGGTTTCCCGGCTCATCCGGAGTCTCCTCCTGCATTCCCGGTCCGTGAGGTCCTGGTATGACTGCCGGGGCCGGTACACACGGGGCGCCCTCGGGTGTCTCCGTTGCTGTGGGGCCGCGACGTCCTCCTCCCCCTCCTCGTCCTGTCGGTGAGGTGTCCCTCCAGCCTGGGCGGCTGCCACCTGCCCCTCTGCGGCAGCCTGCGCCGCCTCTCTGGCACGCTCCTCCTCCTCCTCCTCCTCATCCAGGGCAACATAGACATGAGCGGCTGCCACCACGGCAGCCTACATCGCTGGATGATCTGAAAACATGACGGGCCTGGTTGGGGGGGGGGGGGGGGGGGGGGGGGGGGGGGGGCGGGAGGGAACAACGACATGTCATCATTGCCCATATCCCCTCCTCCCCCCAGCCAGGTGGCATGGACCGCATGGGTCCAACTGTTGGAGGCTGGCACCTGGCAAGGTGGACCAACTCATTTGCCCTCCCATCCCCCTCCTCGGCACGGACCCCCCCCCCCCAACCTCCACCCCAGCACGGACCCCCCCCCCCAACCTCCACCCCGGCACGGACCCCCCCCTACCCTCCACCCCAGCACGGTTCCCCCCCCCCAACCTTCACCCCGGCACGGACCCCCCCCCCCAACCTCCACCCCAGCACGGACGCCCCCCCCCCAACCCCAACCTCCACCCCGGCACGGCACGGACCCCCCCCCCCGAACCTCCACCCCCAGCACGGACCCCCCCCCCAACCTACACCCCGGCACGGACCCCCCCCCAACCTCCACCCCAGCACGGAACCCCCCCCCCCCCAACCTCCACCCCGGCACGGCACGGACCCCCCCCAACCTCCACCCCAGCATGGACCCCCCCCAACCTCCACCCCAGCATGACACCCCCCAACCTCCACCCCGGCACGGACCCCCCCTACTCTCCACCCAGCACGGACCCCCCCCAACCTCCACCCCAGCACGGACCCCCCCCCCCAACCCCCAACCTCCACCCCGCACGGCATGGACCCCCCCCCAACCTCCACCCAGCACGGACCCCCCCCCAACCTCCACCCCAGCACGGACCCCCCCCCCAACCTCCACCCCAGCACGGACCTCCCCCCCCAAACCTCCACCCCGGCACGGCACGGACCCCCCCCCCCCCAACCTCCACCCCAGCACGGACCCCCCCCCAACCTCCACCCCGGCACGGACCCCCCCCCAACCTCCACCCCGGCACGGACCCCCCCCCCAACCTCCACCCCGGCACGGACCCACCCCAACCTCCACCCCGGCACGGACCCCCCCCAACCTCCACCCCGGCACGGACCCCCCCAACCTCCACCCTGGCACGGACCCCCCCCCATCCTCCACCCCAGCACGGACCCCCCCCAACCTCCACCCCGGCAACGGACCCCCCCCCATCCTCCACCCCGGCACGGACCCCCCCCCCATCCTCCACCCAGCACGGACCCCCCCCCAACCTCCACCCCGGCACGGACCACCCCCCAACCTCCACCCCAGCACGGACCCCGCCCCAACCTCCACCCCAGCACGGACCCCCCCCCCCAACCTCCACCCCGGCACGGACCCCCCCAACCTCCACCCCAGCACGGACCCCCTCCAACCTCCACCCCAGCACGGGCCCCCTCCCGGCACTGCCCCGGAGCCCAGCTACTCTAAAACCCCCCCCCCGCACACACACACACACACACACAACCCGAGACACACCTCTCCTCACGCAATCAGACTGCGGCCACGCCATTGCCTGCCCAGAGCCAACCCCCCAGGCCATCACTCACCTCCACGCTGGTCAGCGTGAGCCTGGAGCACCGGGTCACGCCGATGAAAAGGAGGTTTGATTCACGTCGACGTGAACGGTCATCACGTCGACGGGACTTCGGCCCATCCGGAAGGGAGAATATCGGCAGGCCGAAAATCGGCTGCCTTGCGCAGACCCGTGACATTCTCCGCGGCAGCGGCGCCATTAACGCCCCGCCGACTTTTCTCCCTTCGGAGACTTCGGCAACCGGCGGGGGCGGGATTCACGGCGGCCAACGGCCATTCTCCGACCCTCTGGGGGGTCGGAGAATGACGCCTCTGGTCTTTGAGTGCCAATACAGTCACCCCGTTTGTAAGTTTAAACACAATTAATTTTTATTAATAACAGCAACTATAATTAAATATGCAGCAAATACAGCTGCTTAACTATTATCTAATTCCTAATCCCCCCTCTTTAACTCACCCGCACCCTCTACACACACACACAAGACACCCAAACACAGAGGGGAAAGAGGGGTGTGAAGAAAAATAAAAAAGGATGATAGTGTCTTTTCAAATGGATGTTTCCCGTACACCTTTCTTCAGTCTAGACCTTCAGTTGGAGGTTTTTGCTTTCAGTTTGTAATGGTTTTTAACTGTAGATTCAGCCTGGTCTCAAAGCATCTCTGCAGGCTCAGAAAATAGCAGATAGGCACATTTATGGAGAAAGAGAGAGAGACACACACAGCAGCTCACAGCTTTTCCTCTGTGCACCCAGGATCTGACTGTCGATTCCTGGGATCTCTGAAAATTATGTCCACACAGATAGGACCCAATCACTGACTGCCACTGGGCAGAATACTGCTTTTGGCCAATTCATTGGATACCAGCCAACCAATCGAACCAAATCCCTCCGATCTCTCGGGTCCGAGAAAGTCTGAGTTTTTCTCTTCAAAAGCTAAAGCTCCATCGCACAGTGTACCATTTTGCAACTTTTTAAGTTCCTCACTTCCTCTGCCTGACTTAAAGGTATATGTCCATTAAATATCCATAGATGAAAAATTATGACGACAAAGTAAAAGGGCCCTTACAATAGAAACAGGTCGCTCAGCCCGACCAATCCATACCAGTTATCCTCTATTCCCTTCTCCTGGATTATTCTGGTCTAGTTATTCCTTAAACGCATCTATACTAATCCCTTCAACCATTCCCAGTGGTAGAGGGCTCCACATTCTCACTACTCCTTGGATGAAGGAGTTTATCCGGAATTCCCTATTGGGTTTCTTCATGACTATCCTATTTCGATGACCTCTAATTACACTTTTCCGAACAATGAGGTGCACAAAATTATGAAGGACGTAGATAGGAAGAAGCCATTCCCCTTAGTAGTGAGGACAATAACCGGAGGGCTTGGAAATAAGGTTAAGAGGCAGGAGATTTAGAGGGGATTTGTGGAAATATTTCTTCATCTAGAGGGTGGTGGGAATATGGAACTCACTGCCTGAAAGGGTGGCCTCAAGGGGGAACCCTCACAACATTTAAGAAACATTTAAATGAGCAGCTGAAATGCCATAGCTTACAAGTTTACAGACCAAGTGCTGGGAAATGGGATTAGAGTAGATAGGTGCTTGCTGGCCGGTGCAGACACGATGGGCCGAAGGGCCTCTTTCTGTGCTGTAAACCGCTATGATTCTCAGAGGAAACAGTCTCTCTGTATCCAGTCTATCAAAACCTTCCATAAGTTTAAAGACCTCAACTCGATCACCCCTCAGCCTTCATTTTTCAAGAGAAACAAAAAAAGAGACTCAGACTGTTGAATTTTGAAATAATGTATTCCTTTCTCAGAGTTACAAAGTCAGTGCAGTGGACAGGGCAAGCCCCTAATCCATCTCTTTGTTTGTTCCAAAAAACAATCGAATTCAATTCATGCTTCCCAAACAAGGGACATACCAGATCCAAGCTGGCAAGATTAGACATAGCACCTGATCTGGTGCTTTTCTGATAATCATATCCACATATTTCTGGTGTCATCGTCATAAATGTTCTCTGCATCCTCTTCAGTATCTCAATATCCTTGGTGGCCAGAACTGCATGAAGTATTCTGAAGTGTGATTTAACCAAGGTTCAATATAAGTTTAGCTTCTCTAATTTTTTATTCCATCCCTCTGGAAACAAAGCCCATAACTTGTTTTACTTTGGTTTTAATGGTCTTGCTGTTCTATATTGTACCTCTTAGTGATTGGTATATTTGTCCTCTGCGGTCCTTTTGTTTCTCGACCCCACATAGATTCACACCTTCCAAGAAATAAGTCACCTCCCATTCTTCTTACCAAACTATACGACTTCACAATTATCTGTGTTCAGCTTCATTTAACCAATTATTTTCCCATTCTGCAAGTTTATTAATGGCCTCTTGTGATTTAGTTGCAGGACTCCTCAGTATTGACTATTTCTCCAATTTGGTGTTATCTATGAATTTAGAAATCATTTTTGATTCCAAAGTCCAAATTGTTAATGTAAATTGTGAAGAGCGGTGGTTCCAGCACTGATCCCTGTTTACTGTGTGTTTATAAAATGTTAACTGGGTTTATAGAATAAACATTGTTTTGTTTAAAAATACTTAAGATCTCTGTTGCATAACACCTGGAAAGTGGGCCTTTGTGCTCCTCACAGCCAAAATCTATTAAATGTTGTAGGTCAGGTGAACTCCATGGTATACTCTGGTGTTCTCTAAACCCTGGCCTGTAATATCAGGGGGCGTGAATCCCGCCCGCGCTGGCTGCCGAATTCTCCGACGCCGGGGATTTGACGCGGGTGGGAATTGCGCCGCGCCGGTCGGTGGCCGCTGGCAGCGGCCCCCCCCCCCCCCGGCGATTCTCCGGCCCGCGATGGGCCGATTGGCCACCTGTTTTAGTCCCACCGACGTAAATTACAACAGGCACTTACCGGCGGGACCTGGCTGCGCGCATGGCCTCCGGGGTCCTCGGGGGGGGGGGGGGCCATCTGGCCCCGGGAGGTGCCCCCACGGTGGCCTGGCCCGCGATTGGGGCCCACCGATCCGCGGGCGGGCCTGTGCATTGGGGGCACTCTATCCCGCCGCGTCTGCTGCTGCGGACCTCCGCGGTGGCCGACGCAGAGATGAACTCCCCCTGCGCATGCGCTGGGATGACGGTAGCATACGCTGGTACTCCCGCGCATGCGCCAACTCGTGCCGGCCGGAAGAGGCCCTTCGGCACCGGTTGGCGTGGCGCCAAGCCCCTACCGCACCGGCCGGAGTGGGCGGCCCGACGCCAGAGTGGTTCATGCCACTCCTTCGCGGCAGAGTTGCCCGCCCCACCAATTGCCGCAGAATCCCGCCCCAGATTTTGAAGCAGTCTATATCCAAATGCAGCAAGACCTGGACAATATCCAGACTTGGTCTTGCAAGTGGCAAGTAACATTCACGCCACACAAGTGCCAGGCAATGACCATCTCCAACAAGAGGGAATCTAAACATTGCCACTTAACATTTAATGACATTACCGACATCACCATCGCTGAATCCCCCACTATCAACATCCTGAGGGTTACCATTGACCAGAAACTGGCTGGACTAGCCATATAAATAAGGTAAAGATAATGGGGCCATAGTCCCAGACGGCCATAAGCTGCTTTCTGCTTTGAGGGGGAGAGCTGACTGGTGGTGATTTAACCTGAGGATCATCACACCTCGGGAGAGGGGTAAGGTTTGGGAGGCAGAGCCTTCATGTATAACCTCAGCCGGTACAGATATTGAACCACGCTGCTGGCCTTGCTCTGCCTCACAAACTAGCCATCCAGCCAAGTGAGTGAAACCGGCCATAAAAATACTGAGGCTACAAGAGCAGGTCAGAGGCTATGAATCCTGCGCTGAGTAACTCACCTCCTGATTACCATCTACAAGACAGAAGTAAGGAGTATAATGTAATACTTTCCACTTGCCTGGATGAATGCGGCTCCAACAACACTCACGAAACTCAACACCATCCAAGACAAAGCAGCCCTCTTGACTGGCACCCCATCCACATGGATTCACTCCATCCACCATTGATTCACAATGGCAGTAGTGTATACATCTACACGATGCACTGCAGGAACTCACCAAGATCCTCACACAGCAGCTTCCAAACCCACAACCGGTACCCATCTGGAAGGGCAATGGCAGCTGATACCTGGGAACACACTGTCACTGGGTCAAAATCCTGGAATTCCTAACAGCACTGTGGGTGTACGCACACCTTAGGGACTGCAGTGGTTCAAGAAAGCAGCTCACCACCATCTTCTCAAGGGAAACTATGAGATGGGGAATAAGTGCTGGACTAGCCGGTGACGCCTACATTCCATAAACTAATGATTTGTCATGCCACTTAATTGTCCCGAAATGCCATCTTGTGAAGGAGACACTAAACCGAGACCCCGTCTGCCCTCTGACATGGACGTCAAAGAGCCTATGGCACTCTTTGAAGAGCAGAGGAGTTTAATCTGGCAGTCAGGCCCACATTTATTCTGTCAGCTAACATCAGATTTGTTGGACATCAAAATAGTTTTCACTTTTCACAACCTCCAAAAATATTTTACAGTTGATCAAGTATTTTGAAGGTGTAGTCACCATCCGTGGAGGAGACAGGGTGGCAGATAATTTGTGCACAGCTAGACCCCACCGTCATCAAGGTATAGAATTGGCCAGATGATCCGTTCTCAGCATGCCAGCTGATAGAATGAACCTGGGCCAGGTCACCGGGGAACTTCTTCAAGCTAGTGCAGTGTAGTTCTTTTACATCTACCTCAGAGAACAGGCATCATTTGGTGCCTCGTCCGAAAGGCGGTGCTTCCAAGACAAGTGACATGACAAACCAGAGGGAGTGGAAATGGCGGGAGGTGGTGGTGAGGTAGATCTGGGTGTTGTCAGTGTGCGCATGTGGGGAACCTGAATGACGTCACCCAGAGACAGAAAGTAGACAAAAAACAGGAGGGGGCCAAGGACAAATCGTTTAGGGGGGGGGGGGGTGTATCCAGACAGAACGATAAGGGAAGTGAAGCCATTGCGGATAATGTTGAAAAATAGCAAGGCAGGTCTTCTCAGCATTCTGAACCAAAATTATTCTAGTCATACCATATTTTTTGGACAGTGTGCACAAATAAACCGGTGTATTTCCCACATTACAGTGATGACACTTCGCCAAGTACTTCATTAATTGTGAGCACTTTGGGATATCCAGAGGCCTTGAAGGGTACGATAGTGATATCATCCTTTCTCTTTCGATACACAGCACTCTGTTCCACAGCGCCCCCTGCACAGATGCACTGTCCACATTGCTCACCTCACTATTCGGCCATTATCCTATCCCTCACAAATTCCCTCTTCCATTCTACTGAGATAGGTTCATATTCTGCACTTCAGTACTATTTTAAGTATGCTTCTGTCAGAAATTCAGAATACACTGAATAATAAGGCTCACAAAGCGTTTATTTTTGATGCAGAACTTCCAATCAATTTTGCTTCCGCAAGCACGATTAAAGAACAGTTCCCCACAGGATTTTAATCATCTATTACACACTGCTCCGAATCCGGATTTCCTAGTTTATAACTTAGGCTTCGCTCCCTGTAATTCCACTTGGAATAGGCAGGAGCTCTTTTCTTTGGAATAGTGGCTGGGGTGACCCAAAGGTCTTTAAGATTATGCAAATTTGTTACAAGGTTCATAAAAAAGAGCAGAATGGGGAACTTTCCACTTGGTGAAAAGCTATTAAGAGTGGAGATCTAAGGATACAGTCATTGGGGTGGGACAGGGGCTCCAAGTATATAGATTACCAAGGTGTCACGAATAGATACAATAAACAACCTGAAAGGCTATTGGAATAAGTTACAATATCACAGAGTTAAGATGGCCACAGAAGGAGACCATTCAGTCCATCGAGCCCATGCTGACTCTCTGTTGAGCAAACCAGCCAGTTCCATTCCCTATTCCATGTCCACACCCCCAAAGTCGCTCCCCCCCTCAAGAGGCTGTCCAATTTCCTTTTGAAGTTATCATCGTCTCCACTTAGGCTGAGAGTTCCAGGGCACAGTTCACTGCGTGACAAAGTTTCACCCTCACATCTCGCATAGCATCTCTTCCCAAAGCCTTAATCTGTTGCACCCTAGTCCTTGTACCTCAACTAATGGGAGCCTTTCAACAGCCATGATCTGTAAACCTCAGTGGAAGTGAAATCTTCTGGACTTTATGTCAAGAGCAATAGAATACAAAGGGTTTAAAGTCGTGCTTCATATACAAAGTCCTAGTTAGACCACACCGAGAGTACGGTGTTCAGTGCCAGGCACCACAGCCGAGATTCTCCGAAATCCCGGCCAAGTGTTGACGCCGGTGTCAACACCGGAGTGGTGTACGCCGGCGTCAACAGGCCTCCCAGCCCAGTTATTCCCCGGATATCAGGGGGCTAGAACGGTGACGGAATGCACTGTGCTGCTCCGGCGCCGAAAGCCAGCCCTCTACAGCCATACGCGGGATGGATGGCGCAGGTCCGCGCATGTGCGCGACGGCCGTCTCTGCGCCGGCGCATAGATCATAGAATTTACAGTGCAGAAGGAGGCCATTCGGCCCATCGAGTCTGCACCGGCTCTTGGAAAGAGCACCCTACCCAAGGTCAACACCTCCACCCTATCCCCATAACCCAGTAACTCCACCCAACACTAAGGGCAATTTTGGACACCAAGGGCAATTTATCATGGCCAATCCGCCTAACCTACACATCTTTGGACTGTGGGAGGAAACCGGAGCACCCGGAGGAAACCCACGCACACGCGGGGAGGATGTGCAGACTCCGCACAGACAGTGACCCAAGCCGGAATCGAACCTGGGACACTGGAGCTGTGAAGCAATTGTGCTAACCACAATGCTACCGTGCTGCCCTACCGTGCATGGTTGCCGTCTCCTCGCCGGCCCCGTGCAACATGGTGGAGGCAGAGGCCCAGCGCGGAGGAACATACGCCCCCCAGAATGAGCGCGCCCGCCGATCGGTAGACCCCGATCACGGGCCTGGTCACCGTGGAGGCCTCTCCCCCCGGAGTCGGATCCCCTGCCACCTCACCAGGACGGCCAGAACGCCACGATCCCGCCGGGTGGGACCACATGTGAACCACGCCAGTGGCACTTGGTGGGCACTCGGCCCATCAAGCACAGTGAATCACTGCAGGGGCCGCTTTCAACTGCGTCCGACCGGTGCCGAGGCGACCGTGTGGGCGCGATTGCCACCGATTCTCCGGGGACCCGGCATCGGAGCGACGTGGCGGGATTCCCGCGCCTCCCAGCGATTCTCTGACCCGGCGCGGGCTCCGAGAATCCCGGCCCACATCTTGGACTGACATACTGGTCTCAGGGGGAGCACTGCCTAGATTTACCAAAATGATATCTGGCTTCTTAAGGCCATAATGTTCCAGCTGATCTTCCAGTCTCACTGACAGAGCATCCCTGCCGTGGGTTTCCTGGTGAAAAAGGCGGGACCAGGAGATCCTGCCACCGGCCAATGGTGGGCCGGCACCGCGAACCACACGGCCGGATGTGCGGAAAATCCTGACCCAAGGGATAAATCATGAGAAGAGATTATACAAACCAGGGTTGGCTTTCCTAAAGGGGTGATTTGATCAGAGTTCAGGGAGACAAATAAAGTAGACAGAACTAAAGGGAATTCTCTAAAACCTAAGCGGCAGACCTCTTCGGGAGTGAAATTCGGAAACACTTCAACACACAAGAGGTGGGGAAAGGTTTGGAATTCACTTCTGCAAATGACATCCGGTGCTAGATTATTTGTTAATTTTAAATCTGAGGCTTTTGTTCCCAAATTTGTTCAGGAATATGGGGCAAAGGTGGGTATATGGAATCAGGCCACAGAACCACCACAATCTCATTTAATGGTGGACCTAATTCAAAGGGTTAAATGGCCTAAATCTGTTCCCATGTTCGGAGCTTCAAGATAATCACAAATAAATCTAACAGAAAATCCAAGAGAAATGTCTTTAGCCAGAGAATGGTGAGAATGTGAATCTGGCTACTGTAAGTCCCCATCTGGTTATTTTGCTTTAGAATCAGTCAGTTCATGGGACCTGTATTTTCAGTTAGCATCATGAGATTTGTTTTAAAGTTGCTTCCCGCTGGCCTGGCGTATGGCCATGTGACCTGATTGGCTCCATTTTGGAGTGGTCTCTCTCGCTCCCTAACCCACCCTCTAGTTGGTGCTTGCACTTACCGAAGCTCCCGCTCCCCCCCTGACTCCCAGGCTCGCCGCCTCCTTATCCTGAACCCACGTTTCCACTGAAGGCCCAGATCCAGATCAGATCGAACCCGGAGTTCTCAGGTTGTCAAGGTCCATCTCCCAAAGGTATGGAAGTGCTGAGCTGGGACAATCGTATGCTCGCCACTTCCCTCTACCGAACCCTCAGCAAATAGTAGAGGTCACAAGTCAGAGGGTCAGCAGCAAGAGGGAAGGGTAGGGAGCGGGAGAGGTCGTGAGAGGAAAAGCAAGATGGCGACGGGTGGAGACCAAGCAGCATGGGCGCAGTGGTCGCAGGAGCAGCAGGAGTTTCTTAAACGCTGCTTTGAGGAGCTGAAGACAGAAATGCTGGCGCCAATGAAGGTGGCAATTGAGAAGCTTGTGGAAACCCAGAAGGCCCAAGGGGCGGCGATCCGGGAGGTGCGGCAAAAAGCCTCGGAGAACGAGGATGAGATCTTGGGCCTGGCGGTGAAGGTGGAGGCACATGAGGCGCTGCACAAGAGGTGGGCGGAAAAATTCGAGGACCTGGAGAATAGGTCGAGGAGGAAGAATCTTCGGATTCTGGGTGTCCCTGGAGGAGTGGAGGGGCCCGATGCTGGGGCATATATGAGCACGATGCTCAATTCGCTGATGGGCGCGGGAGCTTTCCTGAGGCCCCTGGTGCTGGATGGGCTCATCGGGTCCTGGCAAGGAGACCCAAAGCCAACGAGCCGCCAAGGGCTGTAGTGGTGAGGTTCCACCGCTTTATGGACAGAGAGCGTGTCCTGAGATGGGCCAAAAAAGAGCGGAGCAGCAGGTGGGAGAACACGGAGATCTGAATTTACCAAGACTGGAGTGCGGAGGTGGCTAAGAGGAGAGCTGGTTTCAATCGGGCTAAGGCGGTGCTCCATCTGAAGGGGGTGAAGTTCGGGATGCTGCAGCCAGCGTAATTGTGGGTCACGTTCCAAGATCGGCACCACTATTTTGAAACGCCCGATGAGGCATGGAGCTTCATACGGACTGAAAAGTTGGACTCAAATTGAGGGTTTGTCGTGGGGGGATGTTTACTGTGTTCACTGTGTTTATTACGTTTGGGGAATGTTCTTTTGGTTTGAGTGCTGGGTGGGGATGGGTGAATGGATTTGATGTGGGGGCTGTGGGAGAGTGTGGGCGTCGGTGTTGGAGGGGCAGGCCCCCACTGAGGAAGAGGGGGGGTGGAGGCCCGGGGATGGGGAGTTGGGGTAAGGCCGCAAAAAGGAGCTGCGCCAGAGGGGGCGGGGCCAGCTCAGGAAAGCGCGGGCTTTTTCCCGCGTTAGGGAAGGACGGGGGTGGGGCCAGGGGGGCGGTGTTGGAGAGGAGCGCACACTGACTGCCAAGGGGAGGGGGGATTCTCACACTGGGAGGTCGATGGAATGGCGGGAGAGGCCGGGGTCAGCAGGAGTCAGCTGACTTACGGGGGTGTTATGGGGGGAGCAAAATGGCTAGATGTGGATCTAGCGGGGGGAGGGGGGGGAACAGGGTTGCTGCTGCATTGGCCAAAGGGGAGCTGGAAGTTGGAGAGGTGGTCGGGGCGGGGGTCCGCCACCTGAGGGACTGGAGGGTGCGGGAGGCGCGGGCACGTGGCTGGCCTAGAAAAGGAGATGGCTAGTCGGCAGGGAGGGAGGGGGGGCGAGTAGCCCCCAATCCGGCTGATAACTTGGAATGTGAGGGGCCTGAACGGGCCGGTCAAGAGGGCCCGGGTGTCCGCGCACTTAAAGGGACTGAAGGCAGCTGTGGTTATGCTCCAGGAGACGCATCTGAAGGTGGCAGATCAGGTTAGGCTGAGAAAGGGATGGGTAGGGCAGGTCTTCCATTCAGGGCTGGATGCGAATAGAGGGGTTGCAATACTGGTGGGGAAGCGGGTGTTGTTTGAGGCAATGAATATTGCAGTGGATCATAGAGGTCGATATGTGATGGTGAGCGGTAGGTTACAGGGGGTGCGGGTGGTACTGGTGAACGTATATGCCCGGAATTAGGATGATGCCGGATTTATGAAACGCATGCTGGGTCGGATTCCGGATCTGGAGGTAGGAAGCTTGATAATGGGGGGGGACTTCAACACGGTGCTGGACCCAGCACTGGATCGCTCTAGGTCCAGGACGGGTAAGAGGACGGGTAAGAGGCCGGCTGCGGCCAAGGTGCTCGGGGGGGTTTATGGACCAGATGGGGGGAGTGGACCCATGGAGGTTTGTCAGGCCGCTGGCCAGGGAATTTTCCTTCTTTTCCCACGTCCATAGAGCCTACTCCCGGATAGATTTTTTCATTTTGAGTAGGGCGCTAATCCCGAAAGTGGAGGGAACGGAATATTCAGCCATAGCCATCTCGCACCACGCCCCGCATTGGGTGGAGCTGGAGTTGGGGGAGGAGAGGGACCAGTGCCCGATGTGGCGCTTTGATGTGGGACTGTTGGCGGATGAGGTGGTGTGCGGGGGTGCATTGAAAGATATTTGGAGGCCAATGACAACGGGGAGGTGCAGGTGGGGGTAGTCTGGGAGGCGCTGAAGGCGGTGGTCAGGGGAGAGCTAATCTTCATTAGGGCCCACAGGGAGGAGAGAGGGGAGTGAGAGGTTGGTGGGGGGGGAAGATTTTAAGGGTGGACAGGATGTATGCGGAGGCCCCGGAGGAGGGGCTACTCAGGGAGCGACGGAATCTCCAGACGGAGTTCGACCTGTTTACCACAGGGAAAGCAGAGGCACAGTGGAGGAAAGCGCAGGGGACGACGTACGAGTATGGGGAGAAGGCGAGTCGGATGCTGGCACACCAGCTTAGTAAGAGGGAGGCAGCAAGGGAGATTGGTGGAGTTAAGGTTAGAGGGGGGAATAAAGTGCGGAGTGCAGTGAGAATAAACAAGGTATTTTTAGGAACTTCTATGGGGATCTGTACAGGTCTGAGCCTCCAGCGGGGGAGGAGGGGATGCGACGATTCTTAGATCAGCTGAGGTTCCCGAGGGTGGAGGAGGAGGAGGAGGTGGCTGGTTTGGGGGCGCCGATTGGGCTGGAGGAGCTGGTTAAAGGATTGGGGAGCATGCAGGCGGGGAAGGCCCCGGGGCCGGATGGGTTCCCGGTTGAATTCTACAGGAAATACGTGGACCTGCTGGGCCTGGTGCTAGTGAGGACTTTCAATAAGGCGAGGGAGGGGGGGGGACCTTGCCCCCGACAATGTCTAGGGCGCTGATTTCTTTGATCCTGAAGCAGGACAAGGATCCACTGCAGTGTGGGTCGTATAGACCGATCTCGCTCATCAATGTTGATGCTAAGTTGCTGACAAAGGTGCTGGCTATGAGAATTGAGGACCGTGTCCCGGGGGTGATTCATGAGGACCAGACGGGGTTTGTGAAGGGCAGGCAATTAAATACAAATGTGCGGAGGCTCCGCAATGTGATTATGAATATTGTAGTGGATAATAGAGGTCGATATGTGATGGTGAGCGGTAGGTTGCAGGGGGCGCGTGTGGTACTGGTGAACGTATATGCCCCGAATTGGGATGATGCCGGATTTATGAAATGCATGCTGGGTCGGATTCTGGATCTGGAGGTAGGAAGCTTGATAATGGGGGGGGACTTCAACACGGTGCTGTCCCGGTGGAGGGGGAAGCGGAGGTAGTGGCAGCTATGGACGCGGAGAAGGCTTTTGACCGGGTGGAGTGGGAGTATCTTTGGAAAGTGTTGCGGAGGTTTGGGTTTGGGTTTGGGTTCATCAGCTGGGTCAGGCTGCTATATAGAGCCCCGGTGGCATGTGTGGCTACGAATCGGCGGAGGTCGGAGTATTTCCGGCTGTACTGGGGGACGAGGCAGGGGTGCCCCCTGTCCCCCTTGTTGTTTGCACTGGCAATTGAGACTCTGGCCATAGTACTAAGGGAGTCCAGGAAATGGAGGGGACTGCTCCGGGGGGGGGGGGGGGGGGGGGGAGAGGAACACCGGGTGTCGTTGTATGCTGACGACCTGTTGCTGTATGTGGCAGATCCAGTGAAGGGGATGGCGGAGGTCATGCGGATCCTAAGGGAGTTTGGGGACTTTTCGGGGTATAAACTCAACGTGGGGAAGAGCAAGTCTTTGTGGTGCATTCAAGGGACCAGGGAAGGGGGATAGATGAGCTACCGCTGAGGAGGGCGGAAAGGAGCTTTCGGTACCTGGGGATCCAAGTAGCTAGGAGTTGGGGGGCCCTGCACAAGCTCAATTCGACGCGGTTGGTGGAGCAGATGGAGGAGGATTTTAAAAGATGGGATATGCTGCCACTCTCACTAGCGGGTAGGGTGCAGTCCGTCAAAATGACGGTCCTCCCGAGGTTTCTCTGTGTTCCAGTGCCTTCCCATTATGATCCCCAAGGCCTTTTTCAAACGGGTAAGTAGGAGCATCATGGGTTTTGTGTGGGCGAATAAGACCCCGAGGGTGAAGAGTGTGTTTCTGGAGCATAGCAGGGACAGGGGGGGGGAACTGGCACTGCCGAATTTGTGCGGCTATTATTGGGCAGCCAATGTGGCGATGATCCGTAAGTGGGTAATGGAGGGAGAGAGGGCGGCATGGAAGAGGTTAGAGATGGCGTCCTGTGTGGGCATGAGCCTGAGGGCGCTGGCGACGGCACCGCTGCCGCTCTCGCCGACAAGGTGCACCACGAGTCCGGTGGTGGCGGCGATGTTGAAGATCTCAGGGCAGTGGAGACGACACAGGGGCGAGGTGGGAGCCTCGGTTTGGTCCCCGATCCGGGAGAATCACCGGTTCATCCCGGGAAGGATGGATGGGGGGTTTTGGAGGCCTCGGTGGAGGAGTTAAAGAGCAAGTGGGAGGAGGAGCTTGGGGAGGAGATTGATGAGGGTCTGTGGGCTGATGCCCTGAGTAGGGTTAATTCTTCCTCCTCTTGTGCCAGGCTCAGCCTAATACAGTTCCAAGTTACTCACAGAGCGCATATGACAGGGGTGAGGTTGAGTAGGTTGTTTGGGGTGGAGGACAGGCGTGGGAGGTGCTCGGGAAGCCCAGCAAATCACGTCCATATGTTCTGGTCGTGCCTGGCGCTGGATGGGTTTTGGAGGGGTTTTGCGAGGACTACGTCCAAGGTGGTGAAAGCCCGGGTCAAGCCGAGCTGGGGGTTGGCATTATTTGGGGTAACGGACGAGCTGGGAGTGCAGGAGGCGAAAGAGGCCGGTATTCTGGCCTTTGCATCCCTGATAGCCCGGCGGAGGACTTTGCTATTATGGAAAGATGTGAAGCCCCCTAGTGTGGAAGCTTGGATCAATGACATGGCAGGGTTCATCAAGCTGGAGAGGATAAAGTTTGCTTTGCGAGGGTCTGTGCAGGGGTTCCTCAGGCGGTGGGAACCGTTCCTAGACTATCTCGCGGAGCGTTAGGAGGAGGTCAGCAGCAACAGCAGCCCCGGGGGGGGAGGGGAGAGGAGGAGGTTTCTTTTGGGTGGGGGCGTTTGGGTGGGTGGGGGGGGGGGGCTTCCCTATTGGTGCTTTTAAATGTCATATGGGGGGTTATTGTATATGGGGGAAATCCAATGTATGATTTTTGTATAATTTTTGATTGTTGTGTTCTTGTTTCTTTCTTTTTGTTGGGGGGGGGGGGGGGTTGTTGAAAATCTGTTGAAAAATTTGAATAAATATAATTTTTAAAAAAAGAGTTTCACCATCAGCAAGATGCAGCTCGTGCGGCAGTTTGGAGAGGGGGAGTAGGCCTGGAGGTTTCTTCCCCAATGGCGGTGCTGCAAAAATTGTTTGGGTTAGACCTAATATAACTAAGGTTAGCCTGCAACCATTATGCTTTCAATCTGAATGACTAAACCACCCATCAAACCAAAACGTTATTTAACTGGCTTGATTTTTTAACCTTGCAAACGGTGAGGTAAAACTATTAGTGTAAACAGAATACCAACACGTTATGATAGTGAGGGAAAATCCGGTGTAATTCTCCCCTTGGTTCTTGGCAGGAAAGTATTATCTTTTCGCTCTTCAACATGGTTCAGAGACTGGGATGTGTGATAAATACTTTCACTGACAACATGGCACAGTATATCAAATTAAATATAATCACAGTTCCACTAACCATCAGGCTTCAGATAAAGGAATGCAGCTAGCTCCGTTACAGGATGTTATTTATTGCAACTGTTGAAAATATTAATGTTTGTTGTGGGATTTTTAAAAAAAACTGATTATTTAATTCTGTTGTCGAAGGTTTTCCTTTAAAGCTCTGAGTTATCGTCATAAATAAAAGTCTCTTCGACTTCAAAAACATCCAATTCGGGCGTGCCAATTTTGAAAGCAGGTTTATCATTCTATAATGTCATCGCAGATTTGACAAGGCCAAGTTATAGTGCATTTTCTGGCAGATCTAGTTATAGATCGTCATAAAAGCAGGCTGTTGTTTATTATAGTTTTCTAATAATACAAGGAGGGGGAACTCTCCCAGAATTGGGATGTTTAATAGTTCAATTTATTCTGTTGCCTAAAAAATGGTGATACGGTTCACATCACCTCATTTAGTTAATGAATATTAAATCTGCCAACCAACATTTGGTTGTAGTTTGGTAGCAATATGTCCTGTGTTTGCAGCAACCATTAAGAATGGCTTGTGCAGTGACCGTGACAACATATACTTCCCTACCGACTTGGAACTTTCTGTTGGCATAAACCAATGATGTTGCAGATACGCTGGGGACCCAAATTCACTTTCTGATTGGTCAGAATTGTTTCATTTACATTGCCATGGACTTTCAGATCCATCAGGTGGGAAGCTTTGGTGTGTGAAAGTGTGTGAATGTCACGAGGCTATCTCATCTCTCTGGCAGGCCTCCCCCCCCACCCCACCTCCCCTCCCCTCCCACCGCCCCGCCCCCAGGGAAGCCTCAGTCTAGATTTGTAAAGGTGCCCCGTGGAAGACTCACTGGTGTCGCCTGCTCTTGATTTGAGAGACCCTGCGATCAAATCACCCTTTGTGGCCGCCTGGGAAAAGCAAGCAAACATAGGCAACCCCTAGAAATGGCGACAGGTCAAAGGGAGAGATTTGAATTCTCACCTTTATAAAAGTAGTAAAAGGTTAGACAGAGTCCGGTGGGACAGAACATTATCATAGGCTGCAGGTATGGTTGATAGTCAATCATTTGTACTAAAGGAGCAAATCCCAAGTGCCCACCAGTACAATAAGCAGCAAAAATTGTTAAAGAGAGACGTCGCCATGAAGATAAAGAAGATGGGTGATTTATTTTCTGTCGGATCTGGAGCATCTCTCCCTCTCCCATCCCTCATCCTAGAATGTGATGTTCTTTGCTTTCTGGATAAGGATGGCTTTGATGTGCATTGTTCAACAAAGAATATCAAGCTATGTTGATTAACAAAGCTAATTTATTAACACTACTTACAACTAGATTTGACCGTCTTACGATACAAAGGTTGCTAAATAAACTAAAGTATAATTCCACCTACAGATCTCCTGAACCCACGACTACTCTCTATCCTGCCTCATCATCTACTCTCAGATTCAAGGGTGTCACATGGTCAACATGACTGCTCTTGATCACCATCTGGTGGTTAGATGCATTTGCATAAAATTGTTAACCCTTCATTTACTATACAATATCCATATTGTCACACAGAAAACCTTTCCATTTTTAATAATTCATTTAGGCATTTTCTGTTATTCAGGAACCTGACAAAATTGTGTCTTTTTCATTCATTTCTAACTGGTTACGATACCCTGGACGAGTGCATGGTAAAATTCCAGCACCACACTCTGGGCGTGTGCGCTGAATGATTCCAGCACCACACCCTGGACGAGTGCGTGGTAAAATTCCAGCACCACACCCTGGCGAGAGCACGGTAAAATTCCAGCACCACACCCTGGCGAGAGCACGGCAAAATTCCAGCACCACACCCTGGCGAGTGCACGGCAAAATTCCAGCACCACACCCTGGCGAGAGCACGGTAGAATTACAGCACCACACTCTGGCGAGGGCACGGTAGAATTCTAGCACCACACTCTGGGCGAGTGTGTGGTAAAATTCCAGCACCACATCCTGGCGAGAGCGTGGTAACATTCCAGCACCACACTCTGGGTGAGTGCATGGTAAAATTCCAGCACCACACCCTGGCGAGAGCACGGTAAAATTCCAGCACCACACCCTGGCGAGAGCGTGGTAAAATTCCAGCACCACACTCTGGGTGAGTGCGTGGTAAAATTCCAGCACCACACCCTGGCGAGAGCACGGTAAAATTCCAGCACCACACCCTGGCGAGAGCGTGGTAAAATTCCAGCACCACACTCTGGGTGAGTGCGTGGTAAAATTCCAGCACCACACCCTGGCGAGAGCACGGTAGAATTCCAGCACCACACTCTGGGCGAGTGCGTGGTAAAATTCCAGCACCACACCCTGGCGAGAGCACGGTAAAATTCCAGCACCACACCCTGGCGAGAGCGTGGTAAAATTCCAGCACCACACTCTGGGTGAGTGCGTGGTAAAATTCCAGCACCACACCCTGGCGAGAGCACGGTAGAATTCCAGCACCACACTCTCGGCGAGTGCATGGTAAAATTTCAGCACCACACTCTGGGTGAGTGCATGGTAAAATTCCAGCACCACACTTTGGCGAGAGCGCGGTAAAATTCCAGCACCACACCCTTGAGAGAGCACTGAAAGATTCCAGCACCACAGACCCTGGAATCCCAACAAAAGTGAATTAACCAATCAATTGTGTATTTCCCAAAGACCCGGAGCAGTGTGGATCGTACCCTCCTATCTCGCTGTTGAACGTGGACGTGAAGTTGTTAGTGAAGGTGCTGGCAGCGCGAATAGACCGGTGTATGCCAGGGTGGGTTAGGGGAGGTCCAGATGGGCTTGTGAAGGGGCGACAGCAGTCGGCGAATGTACGGAGGCTGCTTAATGTTATTATGATGCCCTTGGAAGGCCAAGAAGTGGAAGTGGTGGTGGCAATGGACATGGAGAAGGCGTTCAATCGGGTTGAATTGGCGTAACTGGTTGAGATGTTGGGTCGGTTCGGATTTGGGCGGGGGTTGTGGATCATGTTCGGCTCCTGTACAAGGTGCTCAAGACGAGTTTTCAGACAAACAATATTAGTGGGGTTACATTGGGTTACAGTGGGGAATGACACAGTGGTATCCACTCTCTCTGCTGAGCTGAGAGCCATTGGTACCCCAGGGGGTCGGGGGGTGGAGGGGGATCAGCACACACAAAACCAACATACAGTGGGGGTAGGATTGTAAATAACAGGGATTAAAAGGTGTGGGATGGTTCTTTACTGCTGAGGTAGTGGTCTTGTAGTTAGCTTAGGAAGAATCCAACAGGGGAAAGTGGGCTTGGAGCACTGGCTTCGCAGTTCTCAATCAGGATAAAAATGTACTTGCTCACAGCTCCTCTCAGAGGTCACTTTCACAGGCTAGTTGGAGACATTTAAATCGCCAGGCCTTTCAAACAAAGTTTTTTACACTTTCACCGACCTGGCTGGAGACAATTAAGGCAGAAGTTACTTCCCCAGCTGGCTGGAAGCATTCAAATTGCCTGGCCGGGAACTGACAGAGAGAGCCTAGTCTGACTGTGTCCTGCTTCCTAGGATTTCACAGAACTGAGACAAAACGGAGACTACCTTCTCTTCCAGAATTTTCTGAAAAAGCTCCAACAATAGCAAGAACAGGAGATGTCCCAGAATTTTAGACGCACTGATTAGCTGCTTGTCAAGTCCATCAAAATGACATCACAGGCTGTGCCACAGAGCATCAAGGGGAGATCTGGGCCAGGAGTGTTTTCAGTTTGACCAAATTGATCAAAGTCTGCAGGTTAAAATGAAAACTGCAAGGTTGCAGGGAAAGGGATCAAAAAGAGAAACACAAAACAGACAAGGATCTACAAGTCCCTTACAAACTCTCTTCCAAGGATCAGTGTGAAAATAACAATAATTGTAGAGGTATCAGCTTTGCAAGGAAACGTTTCTCTCATTAGGAATCTCACCCCTGACACGTGATATTATTTGTGAACTGCTGTGTTCACAATAATCACAAGTGCATTCTGCACACATGCCAGACAAACCCAGTTCACTATTAGTGTCCGAGACTCATGACAGTCCAGAGCTTTCGCTTGTGGGTGAGGATGTTCTGCAATTAACTATCCCAGATACAGTTTTGATGCTTCAGGCAGGATGACTCCACATCACCAAAACAACAGATTAAGGCCAGAGTGTGGCAAAGGGCTGCAACCAAATATTAAGAAAGCAAGACTTGCATTTAGCCTTTCAAACCCTTGCTTGAGTGTCCATTTTCAGACAGAGCAACACTGGTGTAGTGCTGCATGGAGAGTGCCAATATCGGCTTCGTACTCAAGTGTCTTTTTAAAAAATAAATTTAGAGTACCCACGGGGAGAACGTGCAAACTCCACAAGGACAGTGACCCAGGGCCAGGATTCGAACCCAGGTCCTCAGCGCCATAGGCAGCAATGCTAACCATTGTGCCACCGTGCTGCCCTGTACTCAAGTGTCTTAACCAAATACCTTCATCTTTTCGACACGGATCAACCTGCTGTGCGTGGCAAACCTTTTTTTGTGGTTAACTGTTTCTTCAATTCCAAGGCCAGTTGGCGCAAGAAGCAGATAAATACTAAAGAGGTTCACACTATGTTCATTTGTTTTTAATCAGAGGGGTTGGCTCATTTCAGACAACAGGTTAGTGCCGCCAATAAAAGAACAAGCCGAGGAAGGTCACAAAGGTGCAATAAAATGCAGTCTCTAATATCACGAAACGGTGATTCCGAGCCAATACCAGTCTTATTTATTGTACGAGAATAAAAATCATCCCATGCTCCAGTTATTGCAAAATTCCTAAAGTGCAGTAAAGTGTAGTTTGCAGGGACAGTCACTGAGTTTTGTGCTGTCAAATTGTTTAGACTGAGTGCTTGCAGTCCGAGTTTGCTGATTGCTCATGCCAGCTGTCAGGTTTTCCATGAGACTTTGACTCTCCAATACAGACGGACAGCAACAGAGGAACTGCCAGTCACAAGAGTCTAAATAATCAGCTTTCAATGTTACATAGCATAACTGAACACCACAAATTCACCCACAAACTGACCACCTCACAACAGCGTCATATCATCGAATCCTAGACATGGGACTCTCAGTGGAATATTTTGAAATATTCAAAATATTAGTAAAAGATTGCTTCGCTCTAATCCCATTGAGTTATTTCCAAACTGGGGCCATTGTTTATGGGTAGTGACAGGAATACTCAAATAAAGGTGTGTGAGACATTCACACCAAGCAACAGCCTCTTTCCTCAAACAATGACATTACCCGCATTTCACCTTTAACTCTAATAGAATAGTCATAGAATTTACAGTGCAGAAGGAGGCCATTCGGCCCATCGAGTCTGCACCGGCCCTTACAAAGAGCACCCTACTCAAGCCCATGTATCTACTCTATCCCCGTAACCCAGTAACCCCCACTTAACCTTTTTGCACACTCAGGGCAATTTAGCATGGCCAATCCACCTAACCCGCACATCTTTGGACTGTGGGAGGAAACCGGAGCACCCGGAGGAAACCCACGCAGACACGGGGAGAACGTGCAGACTCCGCATAGACAGTGACCCAAGCCAGGAATCGAACCTGGGACCCTGGAGCTGTGAAGCAACTGTGCTAACCACTATGCTACTGTGCTGCCCTAATACTTGTCCCCAAAGGAGGTTAAACAAAAGTATCTGTAAATGTGGCTCTCTGAAACCATCAACTCATCTAAGAACTACCTCAATGACAATAACCTTGACAACGTGACCAACTTGGAATTATCAGTTTCATCACCATAAACGTTTACTTCAGAAAGTAGAATAGTCAAAAGGAAAGGTCTGAAGAGGACTATTCAAGGTGGGAGGGGTAGCATGGCAAAGTGATTTAAGGTGGCATGCAGAGCGAACCATTAGTGTCGGAAGTAAGGGGAAGACGACGGCCAACCCCATGCAGAACCTAAAATGGGAGAAAGTAAAGTCTGTAAAGTTCTCACGAGCTTTTTTTCTGCCCTCTACAATCTGGTTCCAACAGAATATTTTCCCACCCAACAATTGGTCTGGCTGGTTGCGTTGGACTCTGGACCCAACCTCCAAATGTTTAGGATTAAACCATCAAACTCTGTGAAAAAAATACTTTTCTTGTGAAATAGCACAAGGCAGAAATGCTGACCATTAAACTACATTACTAATGTGGGATCAACTATGTAGGACATTGATGAGACCGCATCTGGAGCACTGTGCACAGTCTTGGTCCCCTTACTTGAGGAAGGTCATAAATGCAATCGACGGGACTGAAAGAAGGTTCACCAAATTGACCCCAAGAATGAAGAACTTGTCTTATGAAGAAAGATTGAGCAGTTTAGTCCTATATTCGCTGGAGTTTAGAAGAATGAGAAGAGATCTTAATTGAGGCGTATAAGATGCTGAAGAGTTTAACGGAATAGACAGAGAGCGAATGTTTAGCCTTGTTGGACATTCTAAAACGAGGCGCAATAATTCTTATCTTCTCTGTAATGGCTCCGGCGCTCCCCCTCAGTAACGGCCCTGACACTTTTCTCTCCGCAACAGCCCTGGTGCTCCCCCCTCCGCAACGGCCCCGGTGCTCCCTCGGCCGCAACGGACCCCGTCCACAACGGCCCCAGAAGAAACACGACGCAGGATTCTCCGACCCCCCGCCAGGTGGGAGAATCGCCGGGGGCCGGCATGAATCCCGCCCCCGTCGTCCTCCCAATTCTCCCACCCCCCATAATCCGGCCCGGCATGAGTCGCGCCGCCCGCCTCGGAGAATGGCGGGGTCCGGCACGACTCAATGGGCCCCGGGGCTGTCCAGATTCTCCAGCCAGCGATGGGCCGAAGTCCTGTCCGTTCTATGCCGGTCCCGCCGGTGTAAATTAGAGTTGGTCCCTTACCGGCGGCACCTGGCGGCGGGGGCGGGCTCCGGGGTTCTTGAGGGGTCGCAGGGGGATCTGGCCCCGGGAGGTGCCCCCACGGTGGCTGGCCCGCGGTCGGGGCTCACCGATCCACGGGCGGCCTGTGCCATGGGGGCACTCTATTCCTTCCTCACCGGAGGCAGTGATCAACCGCCATTCCCGGTGCGGAAGTGAATCCCTGTGCGCATGTGCGGGGATGACGCCAGCACGCCCTGGCGCTCCCGCGCATGCGCTGACTCGGGCCGGCCGGTGGAGGCCCTTCGCCGCCGGTTGGCATGGTGCCAGGCCCCTATCCTGCCGGCCGGGCGCCAACCACTCCGGGGCGGGCCTAGCCCGAAGGTGCGGAGGTTCATGCCACTCTGTCCCACCGAGGCCCCCCCGCCCCGCCGGGTAAGGGAGAATCCCGCCCATGGTTATCATTTCCAAATGTAAAAAGATCCAAGGAAGAAAGAATTTCCATTTCATAGAATCATAGAATTTACAGTGCAGAAGGAGGCCATTGGCCGATCGAGTCTGCACCGGCCCCTGGAAAAAGGACCCTACCCAAACCCACCTCACCCCCAAAACCCAGTAACCCCACCTAAGCCTTTTTGGACACGAAGGGCAATTTAGCATGACCAATCCACCTAACCTGCACATCTTTGGACTGTGGGAGGAAACCGGAGCACCCGGAGGAAACCCACGCACACACGGGGAGGATGTGCAGACTCCGCACAGACAGTGACCCAAGCTGGGAATCGAACCTGGGACCCTGGAGCTGTGAAGCAACTGTGCTAACCACAGTGCTACCCTGCTGCCCCACTTGTATAGGGCAGGATTTTCTGGCCCTTCTTCCGCTGGGATCTTCCAATCCCACGGAAGGTGACCCTCCCACGGTGGGTTCCCGGCAGCCAGACGGGTGAGCCACACAAAATGGCGTAGATACCGGTGGGGGTGGAATGTCCCGTCAGCAGCCAATGGCGAGCTGCCTCCACCACCAGAAAACATGCCAGTGTGGGTGGGGGGGGGGGGGGGGGGCTGGAAAATCCCACCCCAGAGAATGTTTCACAACCTGGAGCACCTAAAGGAGCTACTCAGCCAATAAAGAACTTTTGAAGCACAGTCACTATTGTAAAGCAGGAAATTAGGCAGCCAATTGACACACAGAAATTCCCCACGAACAGCAGTGAAATTAAATGATCAGATAATCTATTTTCAGATGTAGACTCAACCATGGATGTTTTATTTAAAAATGTAATAATCACGATTTTCACAAGTAGGCTTACATTAACACTGCAATGAGGTTACTGTGAAAAGCCCCAAGTCGCCACATTCCAGTGCCTGGTCGAGAACACTGAGGGAAAATTCAGAATGTCCAACTTACCTAACAACACGTCTTTCAAGACTAGTGGGAGGAAATCCACGCTGACACAGGGAGAACGTGCAGACTCCGCACAGACAGAGACCCAAGCCGGGAATCGAACCTGGGACCATGGAGCTGTGAAGCAACGGTGCTAACCACTGTGCTGTGCCACCCATTTTTTGGGGGGATATTGGCCAAGACACAAGGACACCTATCCTGCTCTTCTCCTTAGAATAGCACTACAGGATCTTCCCCACAAGACGAGGCAAATGGATAACTCAGTTAAAATATCATGCAAAAGACAGCACCTCCAAACAGTGCAGTGCTCCCCTCAGTCCTGCACTGCACCTCCAAACAATGCAGTGCTCCCCTCAGTCCTGCACTGCACCTCCAAACAGTGCAGTGCTCCCCTCAGTCCTGCACTGCACCTCCAAACAGTGCAGTGCTCCCCTCAGTCCTCGACAGCACCTGCAAACAGTGCACTGCTCCCCTCAGTCCTGCACTGCACCTCCAAACAGTGCAGTGCTCCCCTCAGTCCTGCACTGCACCTCCAAACAATGCAGTGCTCCCCTCAGTCCTGCACTGCACCTCCAAACAGTGCAGTGCTCCCCTCAGTCCTGCACTGCACCTTCAAACAGTGCAGTGTTCCCCTCAGTCCTGCACTGCACTACCAACAGTGCAGTGCTCCCCTCAGTCCAGCACTGCACCTCCAAACAGTGCAGTGCTCCCCTCAGTCCTGCACTGCACCTCCAAACAGTGCAGTGCTCCCCTCAGTCCTGCACTACACCTCCAAACAGTGCAGTGCTCCCCTCAGTCCTGCACTGCTCCTCCAAACAGTGAAGTGCTCCCCTCAGTCCTCTACAGCACCTCCAAACAGAGCAGTGCTCCCCTCAGTCCTGCACTGCACCTCCAAACAGTGCAGTGCTCCCCTCAGTCCTGCACTGCACTACCAACAGTGCAGTGCTCCCCTCAGTCCTGCACTGCACCTCCAAACAGTACAGTGCTCCCCTCAGTCCTGTACAGCACCTCCAAACAGTGCAGTGCTCCCCTCAGTCCTGCACTGCACCTCCAAATAGTGCAGTGCTCCCCTCAGTCCTGTACAGCACCTCCAAACAGTGCAGTGATCCCTCAGTCCAGCAGTGCACCTCCTGACAGTGCAGTGCTCCCCTCAGTCCTGTACAGCACCTCCAAACAGTGCAGTGCTCCCCTCAGTCCTGCACTGCACCTCCAAACAATGCAGTGCTCCCCTCAGTCCTGTACAGCACCTCCAAACAGTGCAGTGCTCCCCTCAGTCCTGCACTGCACCTCCAAATAGTGCAGTGCTCCCCTCAGTCCTGTACAGCACCTCCAAACAGTGCAGTGATCCCTCAGTCCAGCACTGCACCTCCTGACAGTGCAGTGCTCCCCTCAGTCGTGTACAGCACCTCCAAACAGTGCAGTGCTCCCCTCAGTCGTGTACAGCACCTCCAAACAGTGCAGTGCTCCCCTCAGACCTGCACTACACTACCAACAGTGCAGTGCTCCCCTCAGTCCTGTACAGCACCTCCAAACAGTGCAGTGATCCCCTCAGTCTTGCACTGCACCTCCAAACAGTGCAGTGCACCCCTCAGTCCTGCACTGCACCTCCAAACAGTGGTGCTCCCCTCAGTCCTGCACTGCACCTCCAAACAGTGCAGTGCTCCCCTCAGTCCTGCACTGCACCTCCAAACAGTGGTGCTCCCCTCAGTCCTGTACAGCACCTCCAAACAGTGCAGTGCTCCCCTCGGTCCTGTACAGCAACGCCAAACTGTGCAGTGCTCCCCTCAGTCCTGTACAGCACCTCCAAACAGTGCAGTGCTCCCCTCAGTCCTGTACAGCACCTCCAAACTGTGCAGTGCTCCCCTCAGTCCTGCACTGCACCTCCAAACAGTGCAGTGATCCCCTCAGTCCTGTACAGCATCTCCAAACTGTGCAGTGCTCCCCTCAGTCCTGTACAGCATCTCCAAACAGTGCAGTGATCCCCTCAGTCCTGTACAGCTCCTCCAAACAGTGCAGTGCTCCCCTCAGTCCTGCACTGCACCTCCAAACAGTGCAGGGCTCCCCTCAGTCCTGTACAGCACCTCCCAACAGTGCAGTGCTCCCCTCAGTCCTGCACTACACCTCCAAACAGTGCAGTGCTCCCCTCAGTCCTGCACGACACCTCCAAACAGTGCAGTGCTCCCCTCAGTCCTGCACTGCACCTCCAAACAGAGCAGTGCTCCCCTCAGTCCTTCACTGCACCTCCAAACAGTGCAGTGATCCCCTCAGTCCTGCACTGCACCTCCAAACAGTGCAGTGCTCCCCTCAGTCCTGCACTGCACCTCCAAACAGTGCAGTGCTCCCCTCAGTCCTGTACAGCACCTCCAAACAGTGCAGTGCTCCCCTCAGTCCTGCACTGCACCTCCAAACAGTGCAGTGCTCCCCTCAGTCCTGCACTGCTCCTCCAAACAGTGCAGTGATCCCCTCAGTCCTGTACAGCACCTCCAAACAGTGCAGTGCTCCCCTCAGTCCTGTACAGCACCTCCAAACAGTGCAGTGCTCCCCTCAGTCCTGCACTGCTCCTCCAAACAGTGCAGTACTCCCCTCAGTCCTGTACAGCAACGCCAAACATGCAGTGCTCCCCTCAGTCCTGTACAGCACCTCCAAACAGTGCAGTGCTCCCTCAGTCCTGCACTGCACCTCCAAACAGTGCAGTGATCCCCTCAGACCTGTACAGCACCTCCAAACAGTGCAGTGATCCCCTCAGTCCTGTACAGCACCTCCAAACAGTGCAGTGCTCCCCTCAGTCCTGTACAGCACCTCCAAACAGTGCAGTGCTCCCCTCAGTCCTGCACTGCTCCTCCAAACAGTGCAGTGCTCCCCTCAGTCCTGTACAGCACCTCCAAACTGTGCAGTGCTCCCCTCAGTCCTGTACAGCACCTCCAAACAGTGCAGTGCTCCCCTCAGTCCTGTACAGCACCTCCAAACAGTGCAGTGCTCCCCTCAGTCCTGTACAGCACCTCCAAACAGTGCAGTGCTCCCCTCAGTCCTGTACAGCACCTCCAAACAGTGCAGTGCTCCCCTCAGTCCTGCACTGCACCTCCAAACAGTGCAGTGCTCCCCTCAGTCCTGTACAGCACCTCCAAACAGTGCAGTGCTCCCCTCAGTCCTGCACTGCACCTCCAAACAGTGCAGTGCTCCCCTCAGTCCTGCACTGCACCTCCAAACAGTGCAGTGCTCCCCTCAGTCGTGTACAGCACCTCCAAACAGTGCAGTGCTCCCCTCAGTCCTGCACTGCACCTCCAAACAGTGCAGTGCTCCCCTCAGTCCTGCACTGCTCCTCCAAACAGTGCAGTGCTCCCCTCAGTCCTGTACAGCACCTCCAAACAGTGCAGTGCTCCCCTCAGTCCTGTACAGCACCTCCAAACAGTGCAGTGCAGTGCTCCCCTCAGTCCTGCACTGCTCCTCCAAACAGTGAAGTGCTCCCCTCAGTCCTGCACTGCACTACCAACAGTGCAGTGCTCCCCTCAGTCCTGCACTGCACCTCCAAACAGTACAGTGCTCCCCTCAGTCCTGTACAGCACCTCCAAACAGTGCAGTGCTCCCCTCAGTCCTGCACTGCACCTCCAAACAGTGCAGTGATCCCCTCAGTCTTGTACAGCAACGCCAAACATGCAGTGCTCCCCTCAGTCCTGTACAGCACCTCCAAACAGTGCAGTGCTCCCCTCAGTCCTGCACTGCACCTCCAAACAGTGCAGTGATCCCCTCAGACCTGTACAGCACCTCCAAACAGTGCAGTGATCCCCTCAGTCCTGTACAGCACCTCCAAACAGTGCAGTGCTCCCCTCAGTCCTGTACAGCACCTCCAAACAGTGCAGTGATCCCCTCAGTCCTGCACTGCACCTCCAAACAGAGCAGTGTTCCCCTCAGTCCTGCACTGCACCTCCAAACAGTGCAGTGATCCCCTCAGTCCTGTACAGCATCTCCAAACTGTGCAGTGCTCCCCTCAGTCCTGTACAGCATCTCCAAACAGTGCAGTGATCCCCTCAGTCCTGTACAGCTCCTCCAAACAGTGCAGTGCTCCCCTCAGTCCTGCACTGCACCTCCAAACAGTGCAGGGCTCCCCTCAGTCCTGTACAGCACCTCCCAACAGTGCAGTGCTCCCCTCAGTCCTGCACTACACCTCCAAACAGTGCAGTGCTCCCCTCAGTCCTGCACGACACCTCCAAACAGTGCAGTGCTCCCCTCAGTCCTGCACTGCACCTCCAAACAGAGCAGTGCTCCCCTCAGTCCTTCACTGCACCTCCAAACAGTGCAGTGATCCCCTCAGTCCTGCACTGCACCTCCAAACAGTGCAGTGCTCCCCTCAGTCCTGCACTGCACCTCCAAACAGTGCAGTGCTCCCCTCAGTCCTGTACAGCACCTCCAAACAGTGCAGTGCTCCCCTCAGTCCTGCACTGCACCTCCAAACAGTGCAGTGCTCCCCTCAGTCCTGCACTGCTCCTCCAAACAGTGCAGTGATCCCCTCAGTCCTGTACAGCACCTCCAAACAGTGCAGTGCTCCCCTCAGTCCTGTACAGCACCTCCAAACAGTGCAGTGCTCCCCTCAGTCCTGCACTGCTCCTCCAAACAGTGCAGTACTCCCCTCAGTCCTGTACAGCAACGCCAAACATGCAGTGCTCCCCTCAGTCCTGTACAGCACCTCCAAACAGTGCAGTGCTCCCTCAGTCCTGCACTGCACCTCCAAACAGTGCAGTGATCCCCTCAGACCTGTACAGCACCTCCAAACAGTGCAGTGATCCCCTCAGTCCTGTACAGCACCTCCAAACAGTGCAGTGCTCCCCTCAGTCCTGTACAGCACCTCCAAACAGTGCAGTGCTCCCCTCAGTCCTGCACTGCTCCTCCAAACAGTGCAGTGCTCCCCTCAGTCCTGTACAGCACCTCCAAACTGTGCAGTGCTCCCCTCAGTCCTGTACAGCACCTCCAAACAGTGCAGTGCTCCCCTCAGTCCTGTACAGCACCTCCAAACAGTGCAGTGCTCCCCTCAGTCCTGTACAGCACCTCCAAACAGTGCAGTGCTCCCCTCAGTCCTGTACAGCACCTCCAAACAGTGCAGTGCTCCCCTCAGTCCTGCACTGCACCTCCAAACAGTGCAGTGCTCCCCTCAGTCCTGTACAGCACCTCCAAACAGTGCAGTGCTCCCCTCAGTCCTGCACTGCACCTCCAAACAGTGCAGTGCTCCCCTCAGTCCTGCACTGCACCTCCAAACAGTGCAGTGCTCCCCTCAGTCGTGTACAGCACCTCCAAACAGTGCAGTGCTCCCCTCAGTCCTGCACTGCACCTCCAAACAGTGCAGTGCTCCCCTCAGTCCTGCACTGCTCCTCCAAACAGTGCAGTGCTCCCCTCAGTCCTGTACAGCACCTCCAAACAGTGCAGTGCTCCCCTCAGTCCTGTACAGCACCTCCAAACAGTGCAGTGCAGTGCTCCCCTCAGTCCTGCACTGCTCCTCCAAACAGTGAAGTGCTCCCCTCAGTCCTCTACAGCACCTCCAAACAGAGCAGTGCTCCCCTCAGTCCTGCACTGCACCTCCAAACAGTGCAGTGCTCCCCTCAGTCCTGCACTGCACTACCAACAGTGCAGTGCTCCCCTCAGTCCTGCACTGCACCTCCAAACAGTACAGTGCTCCCCTCAGTCCTGTACAGCACCTCCAAACAGTGCAGTGCTCCCCTCAGTCCTGCACTGCACCTCCAAACAGTGCAGTGCTCCCCTCAGTCTTGTACAGCAACGCCAAACATGCAGTGCTCCCCTCAGTCCTGTACAGCACCTCCAAACAGTGCAGTGCTCCCCTCAGTCCTGCACTGCACCTCCAAACAGTGCAGTGATCCCCTCAGACCTGTACAGCACCTCCAAACAGTGCAGTGATCCCCTCAGTCCTGTACAGCACCTCCAAACAGTGCAGTGCTCCCCTCAGTCCTGTACAGCACCTCCAAACAGTGCAGTGATCCCCTCAGTCCTGCACTGCACCTCCAAACAGAGCAGTGTTCCCCTCAGTCCTGCACTGCACCTCCAAACAATGCAGTGCTCCCCTCAGTCCTGTACTGCTCCTCCAAACAGTGCAGTGCTCCCCTCAGTCCTGCACTGCTCCTCCAAACAGTGCAGTGCTCCCCTCAGTCCTGTACAGCACCTCCAAACAGTGCAGTGCTCCCCTCAGTCCTGCACTGCTCCTCCAAACAGTGCAGTGCTCCCCTCAGTCCTGCACTGCACCTCCAAACAGAGCAGTGCTCCCCTCAGTCCTGCACTGCACCTCCAAACAGTGCAGTGCTCCCCTCAGTCCTGCACTGCACCTCCAAACAGTGTAGTGCTCCCTCAGTCCTGTACAGCACCTCCAAACAGTGCAGTGCTCCCCTCAGTCCTGCACAGCACCTCCAAACAGTGGTGCTCCCCTCAGTCCTGCACTGCACCTCCAAACAGTGCAGTGCTCCCCTCAGTCCTGCACTGCACCTCCAAACAGTGCAGTGCTCCCTCAGTCCTGCACTGCACCTCCAAACAGTGTAGTGCTCCCTCAGTCCTGCACTGCACCTCCAAAGAGTGCAGTGCTCCCTCAGTCCTGTACAGCACCTCCAAACAGTTTAGTGCTCCCTCAGTCCTGCACTGCACCTCCAAACAGTGCAGTGCTCCCTCAGTCCTGCACTGCACCTCCAAACAGTGTAGTGCTCCCTCAGTCCTGTACAGCACCTCCAAAGAGTGCAGTGCTCCCTCAGTCCTGTACAGCACCTCCAAACAGTGCAGTGCTCCCTCAGTCCTGCACTGCTCCTCCAAACAGTGCAGTGATCCCCTCAGTCCTGTACAGCACCTCCAAAGAGTGCAGTGCTCCCTCAGTCCTGTACAGCACCTCCAAACAGTGCAGTGCTCCCTCAGTCCTGCACTGCTCCTCCAAACAGAGCAGTGATCCCCTCAGTCCTGTACAGCACCTCCAAACTGTGCAGTGCTCCCCTCAGTCCTGTACAGCACCTCCAAAAAGTGCAATGCTCCCCTCAGTCCTGCACTGCACCTCCAAACAGTGCAGTGATCCCCTCAGTCCTGCACTGCACCTCCAAACAGTGCAGTGCTCCCCTCAGTCCTGCACTGCACCTCCAAACAGTGCAGTGATCCCCTCAGTCCTGTACAGCACCTCCAAACAGAGCAGTGATCCCCTCAGTCCTGCACTGCACCTCCAAACAGTGCAGTGCTCCCCTCTGGTGCTATTTTTCAATCAAACATAGAATGGGCATCTCTGTCAGCTGAGTATGTTCATCACTGTACTGAAGGAATGGGTAAGCAAGAAAAATAAATGTTCAAGGGCTGGAGTGATCCTGTAGTGTCCTATAATGTACCATGAAGCTGTAATAACAATGTGTTCTCGACCCTCGTACCAGGCGTTTTACCCCACACCTCCTCCCACAGATTGTTGACATCCAATTATCATAGAATCATAGAATTTACAGTGCAGAAGGAGGCCATTTGGCCCATCGAGTCTGCACCGGCTCTTGGAAAGAGCACCCTACCCAAGGTCAACACCACCACCCTATCCCCATAACCCAGTAACCCCACCCAACACTAAGGGCAATTTTGGACACTAAGGGCAATTTATCATGGCCAATCCGCCTAACCTGCACATCTTTGGACTGCGGGAGGAAACCGGAGCACCCGGAGGAAACCCACGCACACACGGGGAGGATGTGGAGACTCCGCACAGACAGTGACCCAAGCTGGAATCGAACCTGGGACCCTGGAGCTGTGAAGCAATTGTGCTATCCACAAGGCTACCGTGCTGCTCTAACATAATCATTATGTTAGAGGATAAGTGCACATCACCTCCAACAACATGCCTCTCCACCATGATCATGTAGCATATCAGCTCGGGAGGACATAGAACAACAAGGTTTTACAAAACTGGAAAAAGGAATTAAGACGAACACACCCTTGTCTTTTCAACAGACAAACCTCACCTATGTTGCCATCTCTCCAGATCTCCCATCACTGGTCTCTTCAGAAATGCGCCTATCTGTCTCTTGTTGAGACATGCCTACTTGTAAATGTTCCTCCAGTGGACTTTTCTTCTAACTCATACCGCAACACGACCCCACCATGAAACAGGTTCATTCAACTTTCCCTTTCACTCCAACATTGCCGCCTGACATTCGAAGCTCTTATCAAGTCACCTGGGTTGATTGAACTAATTTTCTCTCCAATCGTAAAATGAGGTTCCCTTAAAGTCTCTATCCCAACATTTCTTCTCCTTCCCTCAGAAGCCATCCAGTATAACCATCGCTGCTCACTCTCACACCCTCTCCACAGAAATGATGTCTCACCAATATTTTGTACATCAAGAATGCAATTTCTTCAGCTTTCTACTGTTTCATTCATAATAAATGCTGGCCTTGCCCAAATCCTGTGACTGAATTAAAAGAAAGATGGCTGGGAATATGAGACTGCACAATAATTGGACATTGAGCAGTGAATGCCCTTCAACCTTGCCCCACCCTGTTTCTTAACACCTTGGTGACCACAGTTGCACATCCCCTTCATAGTATCGACTGACAAATGTGATGATAGTGCCTCCCCCTCACCCCTCACTGACGGACACCCACTCATTCTCCTCTTCATCAAACTCAAAGAGCCAATTTTAAAAAGGGCTCTCTTTCTCTAGCTCTGATGAAGAGCCAAGCGGACACGAAACGTTAAGTCCCTTACAGACGCTGCCAGACTGGCTGAGCTTTTCCAGTATCCACAGGTACTGCTGCATCCCTCAGCCAGTGCATTTACCCTCCAGGTTTTTATTCTCCACAGAAAACGGCAAAAATCATTAACTCCAATAAATTTGATCATCCCTCCTCTTCTCTGGTTATCGTCTACGCTGCTTGCCGTTGGTGAGTATTTGAGATATTATTGAAAATCTCCTACTCTTCATCAGTTATTCAGAGCTGAGGAAACTGCGTAGTCGCTGATGACGGAATGGCGACTTCACTTCTAGTTTTCTGTTGACAAGCATCTCGTCACTTGTGTTGCCTGAAAATCCATTATGCCCAACTTTAATTTCTTTAAAAGTGCGAAATATGAATGTTGCCAAACACCGAATGAAGACCAAGTGAATTATATATTCCCTGGATTTTCATTGCCCACTGACTGAGTCCCATTTAATTACAGGTGTCAAGTGATCATCTGATATTATCAGCACTCAAATCTGTCATATCAGCTCAAAAATATTTAGAGGATGGATAACGTCAGAAAAAGGTTACTGCCACGGGGTTTTACTCTGAGCATATTCAACTGTAAAGTGGCGTCACGCTATGTATAATGTTATTAGTGTACATCAATGTTGGTGGTGCACACTAAACTTTTATCCTCGATTTTGCATTGAAAACGGTTCTCACTGCTATGACTTTGCTGTAAGTATCACAAAGTAATAAAGGTCAGTACCTGTGCTGGGTAATGTTCTAGAAATCATTGCTGATATTTGGTGCTTTGAGCTTCTCTTGGCAACCGGGCTGCAAAGATCAATCATGTCACTAATGGTCATGTTAACTGACTCACCCAAGTGTTGTAGGGCCACAGCTAAACGTCTCACCAACAAGTCCAAATCCACAGCCATTCACAAGGTCATCATCAGAGTTACTTTTGGAGAGCATGTCAAAATGGGAATAAACCCCTCTAAATTTGGAAGCAATAAACTAACAGACAGCCTTTCATGTGTAATTCATTATATTTTTATTTAAATTGCACCAGACTGGTGTAATGGTATTGTCACTGTACCAGTAATCCAGAGACCCAGGCTCTGGGGATGTGGGTTAAAATCCTGTCACAGAATCTGTTCAAATTAATAAATCTGGAATTGAAAGCTGGTCCCATTGCTGCTGACCATGACAATGATCAATGTCCTTTATGGAAATAAATCTGCCGTCTTTACATGGTCTGGCCGACATTTCAGTCCAGACCCGCACCAATGTGGTTAGGAGCATAGGAACAGTAATAGGTCATTCAGCCCCTCGAGCCTATCCCGCCATTTAATGAGATTATGGCTGATCTGTGGCCTTACTCCATATACCTGCCTTTGGCCCATATCTCTTAATATCTTTGCGCAATCTATCGATCTCAGATTTATAATTAATAACTGTCCTAGCTTCAACTGCTGTTTGTGGGAGAGTTCCAAATCTCTACCCTATGGTGGCGATCTTTGGGGTGTCAGAGTAGCCTGAGCTGCTGGAGGAGAAGTGGGCCGATGTTGTAGCCTTCGCCGCTCCGAGTGCCCGGCAAAGGATACTGTTAAATTGAAGGTCGGATACGCTGCCTGGGGGAACTTGTATGACTTCCTTCAGTTGGAGAATATCAAGTTTGAGTTGAGGGGGTCAGAGGAGAGTTGAGAGGTAGGGTGGAGGCGTTATTTGAGGAGTTGTTCTTCGTCGTGACTGGGCAGGGTATAAAAGGGGGAAAACTGTACAAACATTTGATTACACTTTGATGGACTGTTGATGTTGTGTATGTTTGGAATAAGATATCTTTTTAAAAGCCTCTGAAGAAGTCAAGCACCCTTTGCATGTCCTGTACAGGGTGAGCAGCAGTCATCCACAAACTGACGGTCGTGGATGTCCATGGCGGTCAATTTTGTTTTTACCAAGAAGCGACCGAAGTTGAAAAGCTTCCCGTCAGACGATGCTGGACGCTGACACCAGGTGGTAGGCCATCTCAGACGAGGTGGATGATTATGGTCAGATAAGTGATGAACAAGGTGGAGGCAAACACACAACCTTGTTTAACCCCAGTCTGGATGTGAAAGGAGTCAGTTGCAGACTTTCCACCCAAGACAATCGTGGTCTTATTGTCAAACAGAAGTCTCAGGATGACAAACTTCAACGAGCAACTAAAGCATTGGAGGACGATCGAAAGAGCTTCACAATTTAAAGAATCAAATACCTTGGTCAGTTGACAAAGGAGAGGAACCATTCTTGGTTTTGCTCCCGGAATTTATCCTGGACCTGCATAGACACAAAGACCATGTCCGCAGTACCTGGGATGGTCGGACCTCACACACTGGGTTTCTGGGACGATGTCCTCAATGACAGGACGAAGGTGGTTCAGGAGGATGTGGGCCTGGATATTACCAGTGACCGGCAGGAGGGAAACCTCCCTGGGGTTTTCACATTATCCCATGGATTATTCACCCTTTGGTATTCAGAGCCTTGTTCCACGATAGATTGTGTTAACTAAGTATTGAGACAAAGAATGGGCTTATTCAAGACCAATCTTGAGGTGGGAGCTAATCAAGAACAGGAAACACACTCAGGTCCAGGCAAGACAGGCATGGTTTGGAAAGATTTCACCCAATTCTTAGCCAACTCTTTTATTACATGGTGTTGTATTTGAAATGAAATGAAAATTGCTTATTGTCACAAGTAGGCTTCAAATTACATTCTGGCGCCTGTTCGGGGAGGCTGGTACGGGAATTGAACCTTGCTGCTGGCCTGCCTTGGTCTGCTTTAAAAGGCAGCGATTTAGTCCAGTGAGCTAAACCAGCCCCAATTTTACAGCCATTATTTACAGCCCAACTGGTCTATACACCATTGTTTAACAAGCCTCCTCCCAATCTAGGGTTGCCAACATTCCAAGATTGGCCTGGAGTCTCCAGGAATTGAAGGTCAATCCCCAGGACACTGCTGTGTGTGAACCTGGAGAAAAATCACAGGGACATTGAAACAGATTGTGGGTCTTTTTGGTCAATTTCTTTGAACATTTCTTTTTACCAGATATAAAAATATTGAAAATGGTGGTGGTGGTGGGGGGGAAGGTTTTTCAGCTGAGTCAAGCATCATTCAATTGGATACTGATTCTTTTTGCCTTCCAATTGGTGTAGGAAGGCAGTGCGTCACAAGGTTGGACATGTTGGCCGACTAATGGCAAGTGGATGGCAGCAGGTCATGTGATGAAATCTATAGGAATACATTTAATTACAGTTGGCAACCCTATCTTAACCTGCTTCAACTAATTCTTCAACACATTCTTCTACTCCTATCTTCCTCATGTGCTTATGTACTTTCTGCTCAAATATATCTATATTGCCCGCCTCATCCTGAATTCCTTATTTAGCATAAATAATGCACAATGAAAAATAATGGCACAGAATTTTCTGCAGCAGAACATTTAATGGTGTGTCCCGTTCGACTTGATCCTGTACCATTGAGCTCAAAATTCTCCCCCCACAAAGTTCCTGAAGTGTGAGCTGTTAACAAGGCACTTGGGACCTTTGTGAACAATGGGACAAACAGGGCGGGATTCACCGACCCCCCGCCGGGTCGTAGAATCGCCGGGGGGGGGGGGGCATGAATCACGCCCTGCTGCTCTGAAGCCGGCTGCCGAATTCTCCGGCTCCGGTTTTCGGGCGGGGGCGGGGATTACATTGCGCCAGTCGGGGGCCGCCCCGGCAATTCTCCAGGCCCCGATAGGTCGAGCGGCTGCACGTTCCTGGCCAGTCCCGCCGGCGTGAAATGGACATGGTCCATCTCGGCGTGACCTGGCTTGTCGGCTGTCTAGCGGGGTCCTCGGGGATAGCCGGCCCCAGGTGGGGCCCCCACGGTGGCCTGGCCCGCGATCGGGCCGATGTGCCGTGGGGGCACTCTTTCCCTCCACTGCGGCCTCTGTAGGGCCCCGCGGTGGCTGGCGCGGAGAAGAAACCCCCTGCACATGCGCAGGAAACACGCTGGCGGTTCTGCGCATGTGCCAACTCGTGCCGGCCCACGGTGGCCCTCCAGTGCGGCCAACTTCCGGGCGGCCCAACGCCAGTACGGGTCGCCCCGACAATTCCGGGAGAATCCCGGCCACAGTATTTCTCCTTAACCATTGATCATAAAAGATTGAGAAATAAACAGGGACTGAGAAAGAGGGTGAACTACAGGAAAATCAGGTATGGAAAGAGAAACAAAATGAGGGAAAGTTCCACATCTACTTTGTCAATACCGTTTATCATCTTGTATACCTTAATTAGATCTCCTCTCATTCTTCTACACACGTGTGAGTATAGGTCTAAACTGCTCAATCTCTCTCTAGAAGACAAACCCCCTCATCTCTGGAATCAATCTAATGAACCTCCTCTGAACTGCCGCTATTGCAACTGCATCCCTCCTTAAATAAGGGGACAAAAACTGTACAGGTGCGGTCTCACCAATGCCTTGTATAGTTGCAGCAACACTTCCCCACTTTCATACTCTATTCCTTTAGTTACAAATGCCAAAATTCCATTAGCCGGCCTCATTATCTGATGTACTTGCATACTAGTGTACAGTGATTCATGCACGAGGACACAGAGAGATCCCGAAGCACTCTGAAGTTTGTCTCCATTTAGATAACAAGTTGCCTTTCCATTTTTCCGACCAAAATGGATAGCCTCACACACATCCACATAATTTTGACCCACTCACCTAACCTATCCATATCAATTTATAAATTTATTTTTTCCTCATTGCAACATACTAGCCCACCTATTTTAGTATCATCTACAAATTTGGCTGTAGAACCTTCTATCCCTACAGCCAAGTCATAAATATATATTGTGAATAGTTGGGGCCCCGAGGACCAAACCTTGTGGCACCCCACTTATTACATCTTGCCATCCAGAAAAAGACCCATTTATCCCAACTCTGTCTTCTGTCAGTCAGCCAGTCTTCTATCCAAGTTAATAAATTACCCCTAATCCCACGTGATCTTCCCTTGTGAATTAACATTTTTACGGCACCTTGTCAAATGCCTCTGGAAGTCCAGAATTTCTACAACTACAGGATGCCCATTATCCACTGGGCATTTTTTTTACATGAGCATTAGTTTTTTTCCAATCCACTGGAACCTTTCCCGTATCCAGGGAATTTTGGAAAATTATAACCGCTGACACTCCCTTTAAGACTCTAGAATGTAGGTTATCAGGTCATGGGGACTTGACTGCCTTCAATCCCAATTGTCTGTTTAGTACTTTTTCCCTTTTGATGATGATTGTTCTAGGTTCCTTCCTTTCTATTACCTCTGCATTACCTGTTACTATTGGGGTGATACTCATGTCCTCCATTGTGAAAACTGAGGAAAAATATTGATTCAGTGTCTCAGCCATTTCTGTGTTCCCCACTATTAACTCCCCTTATCCTCCAAGGGATCATCATTCACTTTAGCTACTCTCTTCCCTTTTATATACTTATAGAAACTTTTGCAATCCTGGTTTAGATTTTGCACTAGTTTTCTTTCAGAATTTATCTTTGCTTTTTTTAATTACCTTTTTAGTAACCCTTTTCTGATCTTTAAAAGTTTCCCAATCTCCCAGCCTGCCACTGGCCTTTGCAATATATGCCTCAGCTTATGTCTTTAGGTTAACTTTAACTTCCTTGATAGCCATGGATGTTTTATCCCCCTCTTATAATCTTTCTTCCTCTCTGGAGTATATTTTACTAACAATTAACAACAATTCACAATCTGAAGAAATGAGGCTCCAGACTTTAAATTGGTCACTTTCAGGACAAGAGATTGATTGGCAGTCATTAACAATTATCACATTATTAAAAAGATACTTAAGCTGTTAGCGACTAGACCTAACTTTCTGTGGTGAGTTTATTGGGCAATTAATGCGTAAATCGAGCAACTTCATGCAAATTACAGGGGAGGTTAATGGTGAGATGCTGTTTTGATGAAACAAGCGGCAAAGAAGCACAAACAATTAACCAACTTGCGACGATTCGCAATAATTCAAGAGGTATGTTTTCTTCGCCACAAGTTGCTGATTGACCGATTTGCATATCAATAACGGTATGTGTCGTTCATATGTCATTTAGTTTAAGCAAAATCTGGACCAGCAAGTACAATAAGCCTCTTCAGCAATGAATAAATCTAGCTGCCATTAACCTGAGCACCATGGGGGGGATTCTCTGCGCCCATCTGGCAACCGGAAATTTTTCCCCGAGATCAATGCACCTTTACATGATCCGCATCCCGTGGCAATCATGAGTCAGACAGGGCGGAAGAATCCAGTCCCATGGTTTAAAAAAATAAATTTAGAGTACCCAATTCATTTTTTTTCCAATTAAGGGGCAATTTAGTGGCCAATTCACCTACCCTGGTGAATTTTTGGGTTGTGGGGGCGAAATCCACGCAAACACGGGGGGGGGGGGGGGGGGGGGGAGAATGTGCAAACTCCACACGGACAGTGACCCAGAGCTGGGATCGAACCTGGGACCTCAGTGCCGTGAGGCAGCAGTGCTAACCCACTGTGCCACCGTGCTGCCCCGACAATGAGAAGAGTTGATGTGACCACAGAGTTTGCTACATTAGCAGATATGGAGGATGGGATTTAAACAGATGAAAAAAATGAAAACATTTAAAGCTAATGTACAATTTTTAATGAAGTGTGAATCATGATATACATTATTTAGCTTCTTTTTTTTAATACCTTCCAAATTTGTTTGCAGGATATAAAGATTTGACCTCCTCATTACCGCTTGCATGTAGGTTAGCTGTAGAATTGTACAGCTCAGAAGTAGCCTATAACCCATTGTCCTGTTCTGGCTCTTAGAAAAGGCAATCCAGTTAGTTCTACTCCTCTTTCCCATTCCTGCTCTTTAGTGTTTGCCCTGCAAATCTGCTTTTTCAAGTACTTAACCAATTTAATTTTGGAAGTTAATACATACAGGCCTTGAGCACAAAATTCAAGACCGACACTCCAGTCCAGGACTGAATTACCAAACTGAGATCTCAGCTGCTTATTTGGGTGGATGTGAAAGATCCCACCAAAGAAGATCAGGGGATTTATCGCCAGTGACCTCGCCAATATTTATCCCACAATCAACATCACAAAAAATAGATTATCTGCTCATTATCACATTGCTGTTTGTGGGAGCTGGCTGTGCATGAATTGGTGGCCATTTTTCCCACATTACAAGAGTGAGGGCACTTCAGGAAATACTTAATGGGTTGTAAAGCACTTTGACACATCCAGTTGTTGCGAAAGGTGCTATTCAAATGCGATTTTTAATTAAAATCTGCTCCTGTCAGTTGTGCACTATTCCTTGTGATTCCCTCTTAATCCTGGAAATTGGGCACATCCATGAGGAAGTCAAGCACAGAGATAATTGGACTCTTGACAGAGCATTGCTTCGAATGTAGTATTGCACCTGTCCCGTGCAAAGTAAAATTGGCAGCTTGCCCAATTTAAGGCTAATTTTAGAACCTTGCAATGTTGACACCAGAGTGGTACAAATGACCCATAATATTCAGTGCACTGTGTTACAAAAAATGAAACTTCCCAAACCAGAACCACCGATCAGAGTGAGAGAGGTGACATACTTGCTGAGCAGGAGACAGGAATCAAATCAAAGGCAATTTCATCCAAATTGAGCTTGGACCCCTCCAAGTGGCCGTTCACAGGTTTGCATATCAGACCCGAACACTGGGAAAAAAAACAAGCTACTGGCAACATGGTGGGAAAGGGTGTTATTGGCACACTAAAATATCTGCATGCCAAAAATGAACACTTTTGAGTATATATGCTCTAGATTAAATGCCACAGAAGGTGACTGCAATTTCAAAATCATTTTGCACATTTATATTTCCATGTACTTGCTAAATATTTAGGATAGAAAAAAAAAATGTGTTTGTTTAAAGGTAAAATCTTATATTCCATCTGGGTTGTGACAGCATTTAATCATGAACATTGTGTGTGAGAAGACGAGTTTCGGAAGAGTCCGGTTATCAGAAATACCTCATGGAGCCAGAAGATGGTGCACTAACAAAGGCTTTGGTGGGTCAGCAATCTACCCAGCGAATACTGTTGACACAAGAGTTTTATTTGCAAATATAATATTTGCCACTAATGAGCCCTAAGCAATAGACTCCAAAACCTTATTGCATTGAAAGATATAAAATGCTGTGCCCTCGATTGCTATCAGAATATGAACATAGATACACTGTACATGTGAATTTAATCAAGATGGTTAAAGGATATTATGGAGTTCATAGAGAGAAACTATTCACTCTGATTGGAGAATCCAGAACATTGGTGCGGAACTAAAAATTAGAGCCAGGCCATTAAGAATGTCAGAATGTAATGCTTCACCCGAAGAGAAAGAGGAGGAGGAACTCTTCTTCCCAAAAAAGTTGTTGGGAGTAACCCGGTATCAATTAAAAAATTAGACTGTTACAAGTACTGTTAGAGCATTAAGGGCTGTTAGTGCACTAAGGACATTGATGGAATATGGAGTTGGGAGTAACCCACTGTCAATTAAAAAATTAGACTAATAGATTTCTGTTAAGAGCATTAAGGTCTGTTAGTGCACTGAGGGCATTAATGGAATATGGAGTTGGGAGTAACCCACGGTCAATTAAAAACTGATAGATTTTGGTTAGAGCATTAAGGGCTGTTAGAGCATTAAGGGCATTAACTGAATATGGGGTTAAGATGCAGATCAGCCATGACCGAATGGCTGTTGGAACAGACTCGAGGGGCTGAATGGCCTCCTCCTGTCCTGTGTTCCTAATAAACACTTTATATTTTATCTCACAGATTTTGGGAAAGGCATGTAACCTTAATTTCCCAAATGGTTTTCCTCGAGATTCTGCTGAAAAGACCAGGGGTGCGATTCTCCGACCCCTCCGGGAGTCCATGCTCAGCGCCAGAGACTCAGGTTCAATTCCAACCTGGGGTGACGGTCCGTGTGGAGTTTGCAATTTCTCCACGAGTCTGCGTGGGTTTCCTCCGGGTACTCCGGTTTCCTCCCACAGTCCCAAGAAGTACAGGTTAGGTGGATTGGCCATGATATATTGCTCCTCAGTGGATGCGCTGGTTAGGTGGGGTTACATGGATAGGACAGGGGAGTGGGCTGGGTAGGGTGCTCATTCAGAGGGTTGGTGATGACTCAAAGGGCCGAATGGCCTCCTTCAGCACTGTAGGTATTCTGTGGGTCTAAATGGCTTGCTAGGTTACTTCAGTTAAGAGTCAACTTGTCTGACATTGGGACTGGAATCCTTTTCAGACAACATTCCAGTTCTCCTTTGAAAGACTCGATTGAACCTGCCTCCACCACCCTCCCAGGCAGTGCACTCAGACCGTAACCGCTCGCAGCGTGAAAGATTTTTCTCATATCGCTTTCCCGTCTTTTGCCAATTATCTGAAATGTGTCCCCTCTGATTCTCGATGCTTTCACGGGTGGGAACTATTTCTGACCACCTACTCTGCCTGGGAAGAGGCACCAGTCTGGGTAAGGACAGCAGGTTTTCTTCCTAAAGGCCATGAATGAACCAGTAGGGATTTTTGGTGCAATCGAACAGCTTCATGGTTGCTTTAATTAATTATTCTTCCAAATTTTTAAAACCCGTATTAGAAGTCACAATCTGCCCAGGTGTGAAATGAACTCACCTTTCTCCAAATTCTTCACCCAACCCTCTGGATTACCAGTGCAAAACATGACCATTATACGTGGTTCCATTTCAGTCATTTGTGCAGCACCAAGACATCTTTTAAAGAAGTTGTGTTTCTCACTGTGATGAACGGTTACTGCCTTATCATCATGTAAGGTGATGTCCCCTTTAAGACCAGGCTTGGAACCCTGGGGACACCGCCTCTGGCTCCGCCCATCTGGGAGCCATACATAAAGGCCTGCCTCATGGTCTGTATAGCAGTCAGCTCTCGTCCAAATCTGTAGCATAGTTATTAGCCTAATTAAGCCTTCTTTACAGTTTAATCTCTAAGCATCATTATTGAGGGTACCTCAATTTATTAGGCTAAACTAGATTCAGGATGGACGCAGGCCTAAAACCAGAGAAGCTCAATCTGGAAGCACGAACGCCGGAGGCAAAGGAAATTTTTAAATACTGGCTGCGGTGCTTCGAGGCCTACCTGGACTCCGCAGAGACTCCCATCCTGGGGCCACGCAAGCTGCGTCTACTCCACGCCCGGGTGAGCCACAGAATCTCCGCCATGCTCGAAAAGGCGACGACTTGAGGAAGCGATTGAGTTGCTCCGCAAGCGGTTTGTCAAACCCGTCAATGAGGTGCACGCCCGGCATCTGCTCTCTACCTGCCGGCAGCGCTCGGGGGAAATCGCTCGACGAGTTTGTTGAGAAACTCACCGCGCTGGCCAGGGACTGTGACCATCAGGATGTGACAGGGGAAGTCCATATGAACCTGCACATCAGAGATTCTTTCGTGTCCGGCATCCGCTCGACCTACATCCGGCAGCGACTGCTCAAAAACGGGGCAAAAGACCTCCAGGAGACGCTAACGCTCGCCTCCTCGCTGGAGGTAGCCCGACGTAACTTGGGAACGTACCCCGCGGACTCTGCCAGCCCCCCCCGGACTTCCTCAGACTCGCCCGTATTACAGGCCTGCGCCACGCGGCGACCCGCTCACCATGGGGGCACACCTTGCTACTTCTGCGGGCAGGGCCAGCACCCACGCCCACGCTGCCCAGCCCGCTCCGCGATCTGCAGCGACTGCGGGAAGAAAGGGCACTTTGCGAGGGTCTGCCTGGCCAGACCCAGGGGCCAGAAAAACAAAGAACAGCCGGCCCGAAAATCAGGCTCTCAGGCCCGCAGGCCTCGCAATGCTGCTGCGCACCGACCCGACACGTCCTCTTCTGACGCGTCATCAGCCTCGTGCGAATCATGGGAGCGGCCATCTGGTCGGCGGCCATCTTCTCGACCCGACACGTGCGACCAACGGCAGCGGCCATTTTACGACTCCGACTACCCGCGACTGGGTGCGATCACCCTCGATCAAACTCGGCCAAAACACCTGCAGAACTCCATGATGCAGGTCCAGGTCAACGGGCACGACACTGCATGCCTCTTCGACTCCGGGAGCATGGAGAGCTTTATCCACCCTGAAACGGTAAGGTGCTGCTCCCTACGCACCCATCCCACATCCCAAACCATAGCCCTCGCATCTGGGTCCCACTCGGTACAAATCACGGGGTACTGTATTGCGGATCTCTCGATCCAGGGTGCCAAATACACCCGTTTCAAATGTTATATCCTCCCTCACCTCTGTGCCCCCCTGCTGCTCGGACTGGATTTCCAGTGCAGCCACCGAAGCCTGACACTGAAGTTCGGCGGACCCTTGCCCCCCCTCGCGGTGTGCTGCCTTGCGACACTGAAAGTCGCACCCCCCTCGCTATTCGCTAACCTCACGCCCGACTGTAAGCCCGTCGCCACCAGGAGCCGGCTACAGTGCCCAAGATATGGCTTTTATCAAGTCAGAGGTCCAGCGTTTACTGGGAGAGGGGGTCATCGAGGCTAGCAACAGCCCTTGGAGAGCGCAAGTGGTGGTAGTCCGGTCCGGGGAGAAGAAACGGATGGTCGTGGATTATAGCCAGACCATAAACCGATTCACGCAGCTTGATGCGTACCCCCTTCCTCGCATCGCGGAAATGGTAAATCGGATCGCCCAATACCGAGTCTTTTCCACGGTCGACCTCAAATCTGCCTACCACCAGCTCCCCATCCGACCAAAAGACCGCCCCTATACTGCCTTCGAAGCAGCCGGCCGGCTCTTCCACTTCCTCAGGGTCCCCTTTGGTGTCACAAATGGGGTCTCCATCTTTCAAAGGGCGATGGACCAAATGGTGGACCAGTACGGTTTGCGGGCTACATACCCGTACTTGGACAATGTCACCATCTGCGGCCATGATCAGCAGGACCATGACCTGCTGAACCTCAAAAAGTTCCTCCAGACCGCCCGAGCCCTTAACTGACCTATAACGAGGGCAAATGCGTTTTCCACACCACCCGGCTGGCCATCCTCGGCTATGTCGTGGAAGACGGGGTCCTAGGTCCCGACCCCGACCTAAGGAACTCCCTCTCCCCCACAGCCTCAAGGCCCTCAAACGGTGCTTGGGGCTTTTCTCCTATTACGCCCAGTGGGTCCCCAAGTATGCGGACAAAGCCTGCCCACTCCTAAAGACCACCACTTTTCCCCTCTCGGCTGAGGCTCAATTGGCCTTCAACCGCATCAAGGCCGACATCATCAAGGCCGCCATGCACGCGGTGGACGAAACCATCCCTTTCCAGGTAGAGAGCGATGCATCAGACATCGCCCTGGCTGCTACCCTCAAATCAAGGAGGCAGACCAGTAGCGTTCTTCACCCGAACCCTCACCGCCTCCGAGATTCGACACTCTGCAGTCGAAAAGGAGGCACAAGCCATTGTGGAGGCTGTGCGGCGCTGGAGACACTACCTCGCCGGTAGGAGGTTTACCCTCGTCACCGACCAACGGTCGGTCGCCTATATGTTCGATAACACGCAACGGGGCAAAATAAAAAACGATAAAATTTTGAGGTGGAGGATCGAACTCTCCACCTACTCGTACGATATCAAGTATTGTCCAGGGGAGCTCAACGAGCCCCCAGATGCCCTGTCCCGCGGCACATGCGCCAACGCGCAGGAGGACCGCCTGCAAGCCATCCTCAATGACCTCTGCCACCCGGGGGTTACCCGGCTCGTCCATTTCATCAAGTCCCGCAACCTACCTTACTCAACCAAGGAGGTCATGGTCAGGGCCTGCCAGGTCTGTGCGGAGTGCAAACCGCACTTCTATCGGCCAGACAAGGTTCGGCTCGTGAAGGCCTCGGGCCCCTTTGAGCGACAGAGCATGGACTTCAAGGGGCCCCTCCCGTCCACCAACCGTTATGCCTATTTCCTCACCGTGATCGATGAGTTCTCCCGTTTCCCATTCGCCATTCCCTGCACCGACATGACCTCAGCCACGGTGATTAAGGCACTGCACAGCATCTTCACCCTGTTCGGTTTCCCTGCTTATATCCACAGCGACCGGGGTACATCGTTCATGAGCGATGAACTGCGTCAGTATCTGCTCAGCAAAGGCATCGCCTCGAGCAGAACGACCAACTATAACCCACGGGGAAACGGGCAGGTGGAGAGGGAGAACGCGACCATGTGGAAGGCTGTCCTTCTGGCCCTGCGGTCGAGAAATCTCCCAACCACCCGCTGGCAGGAGGTCCTACCCGATGCCCTACACGCCATTAGGTCACTCCTCTGCACGGCCACGAATGAGACCCCTCATGAGCGATTGTTTCTCTTCCCCAGGAAGTCTACCTCCGGGGTCTCGCTTCCACCTTGGCTGACGGCTCCGGGACCTGTTCTTCTCTGGAGGCACGCGAGGAGCCATAAAACGGACCCCCTAGTTGAAAAGGTCCGACTGCTCCACGCCAACCCCAGTTACGCCTACGTGGAGTACTCCGACGGCAGGCAAGATACGGTTTCCCTCCGGGATCTGGCGCCCGCTGGATCCTCCACCACAGACGCCCCTTCCCGCGCCGCTCCCCTGCAGGACCCGTCGCCCCCTACAACACACCCCCTTCCGGCCCTACCACCCGTTGGTGAGCTCCTACCGTGCGCCCCCCCTTTACACACCCCGCCGGCGCCGGCTCCGCTACCCCCGGCCATGCCTAGTTCCTCTGCCCCGACCCGGACCGAAGCTCCGACCGCTGTGCTCCCGGATGTGCCCTCAACCGGGACGTCCGTGCCCGCCGCACCACCGCCCGAACTGAGGAGATCGAGGACGACGATCCGGCCGCCGAGACGGATGGACCTATGATGGCACTTTACCCCCGCCGGACTCCTTTTTAAACAGGGGATGAATGTGATGAACGGTTACTGCCTTATCATCATGTAAGGTGATGTCCCCTTTAAGACCAGGCTTGGAACCCTGGGGACTCTGCCTCTGGCTCCGCCCATCTGGGAGCCATACATAAAGGCCTGCCTCATGGTCTGTATAGCAGTAAGCTCTCGTCCAAATCTGTAGCATAGTTATTAGCCTAATAAAGCCTTCTTTACAGTTTAATCTCTAAGCATCATTATTGAGGGTACGTCACTCACTATCATGGATTACAAGTTTTTGAGTGTACACCTTTGCCTCTTCCTCACAGTGGATAGCAGGTTAAAGTAAAGCTCCGCACTGACAATCCACTAAGTAACAGAGAGCCAGTCAGCAAATGTTGTGCCACCGACAACCTCCCTCTGCTCAAAGTTAAAAAAGTAAACCCGATTGTCAGTCACATTTTCTGACAATTTGCTCTCTCTCACATTGCCCTTTTCAATCTGTTTTCTCATCAACGGTGTGAGGAAACTCTGGGATGCTTTCAAATAATGATCTCTTGCTCTGATGTCGCTTGCTTTCACACGGCAGAATCTGGATGGAGTGCAAATTGAAATGACATTTCAGGAATTCAAGGTGCCACAGTGCCATTTCATTTCATTTTCATTTTCATTTTTTCACCAGGCTTGCATTTTTAAATAGCTGAAGGTTGGAGCAGGAAGGAAAGATCTAAAGGAAATCGGATCAATCCACCTTTTAGAAAACAGGTCACAATTCCAACAAGTTTCATTGCCCTTGGGGTAAACCACTTCTTTCTGACCACTGTTTTGAAAGAATGAACGTGCATTTATATAGCAACTTTCACAACCTCAGGATGGCCCATCGTGCTTTACAGCCAACTAAGTATGTTTGAAGTGTAATTACTGTTGCGGGAACTGTGGCAGCCCATCTGCATGCAACAAACTCACTCAAACAGCACTGCGATGACGGCCTGATTAATCGGTGTTAGTGATAGTTTTGGGGGGATCTATATTGGGACAGGACACAGGGGGTAACTCCCCTACTTTTATCCAAATAGTGCCGTGGGATATTTCACATCTATCTGAAAGAGAAGACAGATCTTGATTTAAATGCTTATTTGAAGGATGGCACCTACAGCATAGCACTGGCTCAGTACTGCAGTCAAACGTCAGCCTACACTATGCGTTTAAATCTCCAGAGGTTGGACTTGAACCCATAACGTTCTGATTCAGAGGCAAGAATTGAACAAAGTATCCAATCCAGCTTAAAATTTGGATACTTACCGGAAGGCATAATCTAATTGAATGGAGGCACAGACAGTGAGGGGCTAAATGGCCCCTACTCTTGTCCCTATAGTTTGTTGAAATATATATAAAACTTAAAATGAGTGACAAATGTTAGACTGTGGCTCTGATGCAGGGACACTACCCACTGCCACTAGACCACCCCTTGCTGCTAGCAGATGTTATTGAATCAAGCTCACTATTCTACTCATTCAGACGCAGGCCTTTATCTTTCCAATTTATAGCCCGCATGAATAGTTTAAAGGTAAGGTTTAATTTTGATTTTCATTGCCTATTCTGGGTTAATTAGTCATTCAACACAAGGGCTCATGACTGTGGCTGCAACGTAGAAATTCAATGGAAATAATGCATCCCATAAGAATGAACAGCAGCCACTGCGACACTACTTCTTTTGAATTGAGGTCCATTGAGTGTATCAGTCTAAAGATGTGCAGATTAGGTGAATGGGCCATGCTATAGATTGCCCCTTAGTGTGCAAAGATGTCCAGACTAGGTGGGGCTACGGGGATAGAACGGGTAAGTGGGCCATGGTAGGGTGCTCTTTTAGTGAGTCGTTGCAGACTCGATGGGCCGAATGGCATCCTTCTGCACTGTATGAATTCTAATTACAGACCCTGGTCTTTGAACTGCCTTCCTAAAATCACTGTGCCTCATTCTCTTTCTTCATTAGGTATTGGACAGTTGGAGCTGGTTGACGAGTTTGGTTAGTCTCGGTTATCGAGGGATATCCCTAGTGTTGAAATATGTCCATTGGTATAGGAAAAATCTTGGCGTGTTTGGAAAGGGAATAAATTCCATGAAGGGTGATCTTCCATGAGAAAAGGACTCTGGTACCTGTCACTTGTTTCTATTGCTTCAGGATATATACCAGGACCTTCCTTGTCCCTGAAATGGCTGTTTACTGAAATTCAAGTTACCGAAACACTCAACACACAGTAAATGTAATTATTTCCACTCTTCCTCGCGTATATATGTCTGAAATGAAGAATTGGTTGGTGTTCCCAGACAGAGCAGCTGAAGTCAAAAAATGTGAGCTTGCACGACATGTTACCTGGTCTCTTATTGCCATCCATCAACACCCAATTGACTTCAGGGATTTGACGGCAACTATATTGATGCAGCACAACCAAAATGAATTCTGCATGACAGGATCCTGCTGAGATCTGAGCAGCAAAGGATTAAGGTTGCCACCCCTCCAGAATTGCCCTGGAGTCTTCCAGGATTAATCTGCTGGCAGCAAACCCAGGAGAAAAATCAGAGGAGCGTTAAAGAAATTATTTTTCATTTCTTCCAACACCTTTGTTTATTAGCTAACAATACTGAAGATGAGACGGTGAAGGCTGCTCAGAACTAAGGGAGTTGGTGTCAAGAGCCTGCACTCAATGGGTAATGTTGTAAATCAGTGTGGAGGAGCAAACACACACAGCAGTGACCAGCAGAGGTTCGAAATAGAGCACAGGCTCCAGATTGCGGATCATCAGTGGCGTGCGTTTTGATTCCCTCAGACACAAGATGATCGTGTCGCACTCTGCAAGTGGGCGAGGGGGGTGCGGGCTAGGAAATGACTCAAGATGGCTGGAAATCTGTTCAAAAGGATAGGTAACATTATAGCATTATGAATATTTGAATAAATGTAAGCCCCTCGAGCCTTCTCCACCATCCAGTTAGATCATGATACCCCAACTCCAATTATCCATCATAGTTCCATAGACCTTCCTAAATCTTTACTTCAAGGGGATTGGAGTATGAGGAGGGAAGTCTTGCTGCAACTGTACTGGCGAGACCTCATCTGGAGTACTGTGAGCCAATTTTGTCCCCTTATTTAAGGGAAGATAATATTTCATTGGAGGCCGTTCAGAGAAGGCTCAATAGGATGATCCCGATATGGGGGGATTGTCTTATGAGCAAAGGTAAAGCAGGTTGGGACTCCACACATTGGAATTTAGAAGAATGAGAGGTGACCTATTGAAACATATAGGATTCTTAAGGGACTTGACAGGGTAAATACTGAGAGGATGTTTCCCCTCATGTGACAGTCTAAGACCAGAGGGCATAGTCTCAGAATAAAGGGGTACCAATTTAAGACTGAGATGAGGAATTTCTTCTGAGGTTTGAAAGTCTTTAAAACTCCTTGTAACAGAACTGTGGGGGCAGAGTCCTTGTGTATATTTAAGGCTGAGGTAGGTAGATTCTTGACCAGTAAGGGACAATAGTTATGGGAAAAGGGCAGGAAAGTGGATGCCAGTATTTCAACCAACATTTTTAAATCAACAAAACATTGGCTCCAGGGAAGAAACCTCCCGTCAGACAGTCTAACGATGGGAAGAGGGATCTGCATTGGCTAAATGTCAGTGTGCACTTACTGCAACATTACAAACTTGATATAACTTGGAAATTGGAGGTCACTGGTAACAGGAGAAGCGGCAATAGAAACAGCGACATCACAGAGTCAAAGGGCAGAAAGGTTTGGCCCTGAATTTGTGAGCTCAACCGTTGGTACTCAGGAAGTGACACATAGAAGCTCCTGCTCCTGCTCAACAGGCTCAGGGGGGCTGAATGGCATCCTATATTCCCAGGCAAGAGCTAATAAGCAAGAGAAGCTCTCTTACATCATCAGTCTAATCTGGATTGGGACAAAGGCTGCGTTGGAAATTAAAGGTCAGCATTGAACCCATTGTGCCACTCGCTTTCCTACTTAGATGATGCAACTCTTAATGCATTTATTCCATCAATATAATTCTAAAGGACATTTCATACAGCGGACAACTGCCAAAATCGCATGTCGCGTTGAACAAAATCACAATAATGTGATTGGTTTGTTTTGTGTCAGATAGATCCTTTTTTCTGATTGCCCAATCTGATATTTGAACAAATTCACTTGTGCACCTGTCCTGATGCTAATTATTTAAGCCAATTGTTAAGACGGTTATTTTAAGGCGTGACTCACATTTCGTGTGAGACTTTTAATTAGACAGTTAGTCAGGTGGGTAAATAAAGAACGTCTTTCGGTGCTGGTTTCCAACATGAACAGCAATAAATGAGAATCTTCATCCATACGAAAAAAATAAAGCTGTCAAGGAAAGAGAAACCACAAGACAAAGTATTGCAGGCCAAGCAAGGCAATAATGGATCCATCAGGCCTAATTGTTTTGGATAGAGAGTGACTATATCAGCAAGAAGCTAAAGTATATTTAAAACTTCAGTCGGAGATAAATGCATCTTATGTGATCCTTGGCGGGTAAGAGAAAGGCAAGGCATCAGGTTGTAGCATAAACTGACTGCATCATCAACTTGCACATCAAGGGATTAATCATTTCAATTAGCTAATTATTCTCAAGCTGTTAAAGGAACATAGACGGCATGGAAAAGTGCTTAACAAAACTTCTTTTTTGATTTAAGGATCAAATGTTTTGGAAACATCAAGCTGTTTTTTCTGCATCGGACCCGAAGATCCCACCGACCAGAAGATCCACCGACAGGAAGATCCGGAACATTCTGCTCACCATGTGCAGATCATTGTTGTAAACCCGGGTTCTTGGAGACTGCAGTTGAAGATGATGTAATGCAGTTTTTCCCAGCACCCATGGGTCCATGGGTTGTGGGAGGGGCGGGGGGTAATAATTATCATTGAACGTCACCATTCCTGTCAACTGGTTGTATTTCAGGTCACGTCTGGTTCCTGGAGGCAGGCGAAAATCTTTGGTGACGAAAGCCGGCACAAACTGGACTGGCTTCACTCCGTGCAAGCACTGATTCCTCTCCCCTCCCTTGCTAAAGTCCAACCCCATGTAGCACCGTCAATATGACGCGAGGCAAGTTGAGGTAATGTCAATTGAAGGCTTTATTAAGCAGAACTTTATCCCCAGCAGCGTGGTTACAGAATGCAACTGCTGAGGGAAATGGAGGGAAAAACTGGTTTCTTATACCGGCATTTCTGGGTGGAGTCCAGTAGGTGGAAGATCCTATCAGGACCTGGCATCCCTCCACCAATAGCCTGTCGACACGTGGTGTACCGTATTACCCCTAATACATACCACCACACCCCACGAGTCTGGCTGCTCATGGTCCAAGGCCAAGGCTCCTCCCGCCTCAAGTGCTGCGAATGACAGTGTGCCTGACTGATGTGCACCGTAGGCAGGAATTCTCATCGGAATCACTGTCATTCGCAAAAGGAGCAACATCAAAGAGACTGTCTGGCCCATCAGCAGCTGGCCTCAGATAGAGGTGGAAGGAGATGGCAAAGATGAATTGATGCTCGGGAAAATAGAGACAATAAGGAAAGGAAATTATTAGCAAGAAAGTGAGAGGAGAGGGGAGGCGAAGAGGTAATTTATGGCAAATAAAGCAGAGGAAAATGTAAATCCAGATTGCACCGACCCTCTGAAACAGCATCCCACATAGGCCCAATCCGCCACCCTATCCCCGTAACCACACCTCGGGACAATTTACCACAGCCAATCTACCTAACCTGCACACTGGAGCACCCAGGGAAAACCCACGCAGACACAGGAAGAATGTGCAAACTCAGTCACCCAAGGTCGGAATCAAACCCGGGTCCCTGGCGCTGTGAGGCAACCTTGCTGCCCGGAGGGTTGATGACCTGAACTGATGCTGCCAGATATGCTGAGTACTTCAAGCATTTTCTGTTTATATTACACAAACTAGGGATGTATTGCCTGGAATTTAGACGGCTGAGGCAAGTTGGTCAAAGTTTTTAAGATATTGAGGGTGAATTGGTACAGGAGATACAGAGGAAACATTTTGGCACGGTAGCACAATGGTTAGCATTGCTGCCTCACAGCTCTAGGGACCCGGGTGCAATTCCGGCCTTGTATGTCTGTGAGGAGTTTGCACTTTCGCCCCATGTCTGCGTGGGTTTCCTCCGGGTGCTCCAATTTCCTCCCACAGTCCAAAGTTGTGCAGGTTAGGCGTATTGGCCATGATAAATTGCCCCTTAGTGTCTAAAAATGGTTAGGTGGGGTTACTGGGTTATGGGGACAGGGCAGGGGTGTGGGTCGAAGTAGGGTGCTTTTTCAGAGGGTTGGTGCAGACTCGATGGGCCAAATGGCCCCCTTCTGCACGATAGGGATTCCATGAATCTTGTATGATTTCCATTGGTTGGGGAATCTAGCACAAGAACCTCGAAATTAGAGCCAGGCCATCAAGAATGAAGTTCAAAAAAATTTCTACATGCAAAGGGTGGTGGTCCTTAGGAACAGCCTACTATTAATATTAAATATGCAATTGATGGATTTTTGTTAACCAAACATATTAAGGGACATGGGGCAAAAGTGGGGTATATGGAGTTAGGTACACATCTTATTGAATGGCAGAACAGGTATTGTTCCTAAGCAATCCATTGAAGCAACTTTCCCCTCAAAGTTGGCATTTCTTTTTAAACATCTTTGCTTCTCCCTGCCTCCCTCTCTCTATTAAGGGCAGCACGGTAGCATTGTGGATAGCACAAATGCTTCACAGCTCCAGGGTCCCAGGTTCGATTCCGGCTTGGGTCACTGCCTGTGCGGAGTCTGCACATCCTCCCCGTGTGTGCGTGGGTTTCCTCCGGGTGCTCCGGTTTCCTCCCACAGTCCAAAGATGTGCGGGTTAGGTGGATTGGCCATGCTAAATTGCCCATAGTGTCCAAAATTGCCCTTAGTGTAGGGTGGGGTTACTGGGTTATGGGGATGGGGTGGAGGTGTGGACCTTGGGTAGGGTGCTCTTTCCAAGAGCCGGTGCAGACTCGATGGGCCGAATGGCCTCCTTCTGCACTGTAAATTCTATGATACTATGAACTCACGTGCTTACCAGCAAAACTTTGGACCCAATTAGGCTAGTGTTACACAAACTGATCATGTTTGGCTGCACTTACACATGAACAAATGAGATGGGGCAGCAGATGATGACTGGTACATCCAGTCAGCCTCTTCCAGGTAATGGTGCAACACCGCTTACAATGCCTGACCCACCCCCCAAATCACGATAAATCCTCCTGGGAGACACAATAACAAGGATGAAAATGCCATCAATTCAGGAACAATTCACAGTACACTGAAACTCATGGTAATCCCAGCCAGCTGGCAATTCACCTTGTTTAACTAGTAATATCTTATTTCCCTTTAAAGTACTGTAGTGAATCCATACCAAACACACTTTGTGGTAGTTAGTTCCAGGGGACAATGACGCAATAAAGAAATGATTCCTGAAATCTAACATAATTCTTCGCCTAATAGCTTAATTGGCACACACACTTGTCCTAGAATTCCTATCCATCTCAAAGAATCTAATAAACCTTGACAGAGTCCAATTACTTTGTCATTTAAATTTTTAAAAATAATCACATCTGTCTTAAGTCTGAATATTTCTTAGGATTTAAGGAACAAGACTATAGGAGGTGGGGTAGAAGGAGTGGGTGTTTAGTTAGGGTGCTCCAGTCATCATGGTACAGTGCAGGCTTGGACCAGCTGGTCTTACCTGTGTCTATATGTACATAGTCGTGGGGAGATAGTGTTATAGCCCTTATATCACCGGATTCATAATCCAGGGGCCCAGTCCAATACTGTGGGGACATGGGTTCAAATACCACAACAGGAATTGAAAGCTCATCTCAATAATGCCGACCATGAAAACAATTGTCGATGATCAGAAAACTCATCTGGTTCACTAATGCCCTTTAGGAAATGAAATCTGCCATCCTTACCTGGTCTGGTCTACATGTGGCTCTTAACTGCCCTCTGAATTGGCCCAGCAAAAGCACTCAGTTCAAGGGTATTTAGAGGTGGGCAACAAATGCTGACCTTGCCAGTGACGCACACAAAGAAAAAAAGCTTTAACTCTTGATGCCCAGCCCAGCTGACGTCAAGAGATGTCATTGAGACCTCCTCTAGGGTGAACCTTGCAGTGCTCTGAAGAGAAGAGATATCATTCAAGGAGCTGATCATTCTTTGTAGCCCTGAAAGTTGTGCACCTGCAGAATGTCTCCGATAATATGCGCTTCATTTCAAATCTGAGTCACATATCACAAATGGTACAGAAACTGCAAAACTTCAGATGGTAAATATACTCAAATATAAATCTTGCTATACTGTGTAAAAACAGCGTAAAAACCTATGGAATGAGAGGGACAATTAAGGCAAATTGTTATCTTATTCAGCTTTGAAATCTTGCAAATAGTGGCAATGTGAGTGCTTGTTAAGAGTCTGACATGATGGTGGATGATTGCAAATTGATAGCAGTGACACAGGAACATGAAATTAGTTCAAACTCTAATCACTTTATCCAGGAATTCTGCCTGGTCCTAAAAAGTAGTAATGGTACAGTGGTTTGCACTGCTGCCTCACAGTGCCAGGGACCTTGGTCAGATTCCGTTCTTGGGTGACTGTATGAAATTTGCATGTTCTCCCCGTGTCTGTGTGGGTTTCCCCCGGATGCTCTGGTTTCCTCCCACAGTCCAAAGATGCACAGGTTAGGTGTATTGGCCATGTTGAATTGCTCTTTAGTGCAAAGATATGTAGATTAAGTTATGGGGTTACGTGGCTAGGGTGGGGAGTGGGCCTAGGTAGAGTTCCCTTTCGGAGGGTCGGTGCAGACTTGATGGGCTGTATTGCCTCCTTCTGCACTGTAGCATATCCATTAAATGCCATCCCCACTATTGAGCCATCGGGCCACTGGGACATTTACACCACTGTAAATTCAAACAATGGCCTTACTGTTGAACCGAAGGATATTGACTTTAATACTTATTGGTTTATGCAAAGCAACCCATAAAATAGACATCGTAGCTAGGCGACTTAGAAATAAAAGGCATTATAATCTGATCAAGTGTTTCCAGTTCCATATAAAATCCATCTCCAGACAATGTTATCATTTTAATCTCCAAATACTGAAATACCTTCGTAAATGATTAAGTGCAAAATTCTAACCCTAAAATATAAAAGGTAAATTCACCAATCCCACATTCCCAGTTTGGGTTTGAACTGGTTTACAACTGTACAACACTTGCCAATCCTGACCCTCGGAGTGCAGGAACAGAGAAAGTGGCCTTCGATTCCTCTGCTCAGGTTGGACCCTCATTGGAGTGTTAAAGAACCCACTCACATTCTGAAGAACAACCCAGCAAAGACTAAATGCTCAGAAATTAACACAAGTTCAACAATATAAAGCTATTGGGACAAGCTCTCTGCCCAAATGACCTTGTAATCTTGTACTATTTGGACTGAGATAGAAGTGTGATATAGTGGCTGGAGTTTTCCTTTTACATCACTGGTGAATATTGACACTCGCTCCAATGTTTTGCCCAGCAAATGTACTTACCATCCTCAGGAAGCTATATATTCCAGTTATTGCTACTGTAACTGCATCAATGATCATCTTACTTCCTTGATCTCATGCCTCGATCGTGCTAGCACAGCCTGAATTTCACAAAGCAGCAGAGAATGGTGTCACTTATAGTTCCAATTCACTTACCTGTTGAGGAAAGAAAAACATCATAAACCAAAATAATCACTTCATGCAATCAACAAATTAGTCTCGGCTGTCAGAGATTTGCACAGAAGCAGCGACATTTGTGAGGTTTTTGAATATATAACTGGACTGTATCGTACATTCAGCTGAACAAAATGTCAGCAGGGTTTCGGAATGATGTGATCTGTGATTGAGAGGTAGGTTGGTCTGCCCGTTCGGCTGGATGGCAGGCGAGGCAACTGAAGATGGCTGAGATTCAAACCTTTGCAATTCTATTTGGCTTTCACTCGGGTTTGTGTCTTGTCACAGGTTAATGGGTTAAACAGCAGCTAGGGTATTGCCTTGGACCTCCTGGGCAACTGGCTTGATCTCAGAGAACAACCACCACCTCCCCTCCCCCACCCCCATCACACCCCCAATTCCCCACTCCAAACTTCAAATAGAAGGCAGCAAATATACATCCAATTATTCAGCTATTTCTCGTTCCTTCCGGCTTATATTATGGTGGCTGCTGGACAGGGCTAATCACAGTTTAACAATTATTTATTCCCAAGGTATTAAAGGATTTTGATCAGCTCATACATAAAACGTTATAAGTGCTTTATGGCTTCACAACTAGGCGTGTGGATGACCTTTAACCTTACATGCCAATGTTTGGCAGAGATGAATTCATTACAAATGGCATAATTGAACTGAAGGCCAGGATTATGTTATACAAGGGTGCAGTATTCAGTAACTTCACTGTGCTGTGGGGTGTGTTATTCCTGCGTCCAGATACAATGCAGAGTGCCTTCAGTCAAACACTTAAAATTCGAGTGCCATGAAAAGGTCAGTTTCCACTGAACTTGGCCTTTTGTGACCTGCCTAATCCTTCCATGCGAGGTTAGCACGAGTACGACAGCTGCTTTATGGTGCCTTTTATAACTTGAAATAGTACTGAATGTATGTCATTATTTTCCTGGGTTATAATTTTTTTTTTTTAATCTCCCAGTTCCTGGAACTGCAAACAATCATAAAAGATCATTTTCTAAGGGAGTGCTCCCAGCCTTGTTAAGCAAGAGCGCCAGTCACAGAACCAACCCTGTATTATTTAATACAGCTTATCTTCTGACACAGGACTTATGAGACAGAAAAAGGTCAAGGTCCATATTAGGCACCTTCTATATGATAATACAGTTGTTGACTAACCATAGGTCAAAGGTCACACGTTCCTCCCAAACACATCATGGACAGGATTCTCCAGTCCCCCAGTTGCCGGTTTCTCGATGACGCGCCGCTCGCTGCCGGTGGGAATCTCTACTCCCACCACTTGTCAGTGGGATTTCTCATTGAAGCCACCCTATGATGCCAGGAAAACCATGGATAGGGGTGCATTGCCAGCGCCAACAGAGAATCCCAAAGGCCTGAGAATTCTGGCCCATAGCTCAACTCCCATACAGTATTCCAAAATGTTATTCTTCCAGTGAGGCTATGGAACAGGAATGGTCTCTCCCAGAATTGCCTCCAAATTCATTCCCCCCCCCCCTGCAAAGTTTGGAAAGACCAAAGCTACTGACCTCAGGACCAGCTCAAACCTGGTACTCTCACCACCTCACTCTCCGATTTCCAAACCATCCTGTAGGGCCAACGCAGAAATTTTGTAATCCTGACATTCCACTCACTGCCCTTAGCCATCGTCCCTCAACTGGATTTCTCTGCTGTTGTTCTTGCATCCTCCGTAAACTCTGAACTCATCCAAAACTCAGTTACATCCTCTTCTGCCCTTCAAACTCATTTGCATTCACCCCACGCCCCACGTCTAAATTGACTTCTGCAGGTTTCCTGCTTTCTAAAGCTTGAAATTTAAAATTTCCATTTTCAAATCGGACCATGACCTTGCCCCATCCTAGATTGGATCCTTTCCATTGATCCTCCAACTCTAACATTTTGTGCTACCTTCCTCCCTTTGCCTCATCACTGGCCAAAGATCCTTCATCTGCCTCAACCTCTTCCTCCCCAACACATTTCACATTTCTCACTACATTTCTCTCCACCATTAATAAAATGCTCTGAATATCCATTTTTCTAACTAAACTTTCAATCACCTCTCTTCACTCTCCCATCGTGGCTTGGCAGCTGTTTCCTTATCTCTGTTATTTTCTCTTACATCCACCTCCATGAAGTGCCTTGGGATGTTTTCTATTTTAAACACAACTCAGATATAAATGATTGCACGTTTTTATTCACCCATCTTTCTGTCGTGAATCTGGGAATGTTTTCTTGTTCAAGGTATTATGTTGTTGACGGAAATTATCTAAATTATTTTCACAGTAACATCATTGCCGTGTTAATGTAAGCCAAATCGTGACACTAATAAAGATTATTATTATGAATACTTCACAGGGGGTAAACACCAGCCTAGGCTTGGTTTCAGAACACTGAGCTCGGAGTTAGCGAGTCACGGGTTCAAACCCCAATCAGAACACAATCTAGAAAGATTCAGTGTAGTATGGAGAATGTGCTGAATTGTCTGAGATGTCATGTATTGGATAAGAGGTGATTTGTCACATATTGGATAAGAGGTGGAAATCAAAAATCAAGGCCTTGCCTGCCCTCTGAGGGAAATGTAAAAATGTAAAGGTACAATATCCAGTGATACGATCTGAAGGAATCAGAGGAGGTAGTGTCCTGGCCAGAAGACGACCACTGACAGACCTCCAAAATACTGGACATTCCCCTGTGAAGCACCACTTTGTTTCACTCCCCGTGAATGTGGCCATTTTGTGATCGCAAAGCTGACTCTTTACTCTGCCTCCTGTGATGTATAGAGGATGGGTCTTGTGCTCAGGACAGAGGTTAGGGTGGGTCAGAGATTCTTTCAGGCTTGGTACAGGATAGAAACAGCATGGGGACCAAGGCTGGGGGAGGGGGAGTGCGGGGGTTTGCCCATCAGTTTGGGTGCGATTCACACATGGATTCAGCTCAGCAGCTAAAGGCGGAGGAAAAACTTTCACACACCAATGAAGGTAAACATTTGACATTCCTAGAGGCATTTCAAAATAAAAGTACTGGATATAAAAATGTCCAGAGAGGGGACAGACCAACTGAAAACCAGACTGATCACTATAAAACCAGACCAATGGCCACCCTACCTGCCCACCACACCACCAATAACAGGTTATCTAGCCATTGCTATTTATTGGAAGTATCATAATATGCACCCATGCACATCATGAGGTAAAAGCAGGCAGTGACAGACACCCAGCTGAGCCAATCAACATACAGAACAGAACACGACCAATCACCAGACAGAACACCAGAGAGGGGCTTCCAACTATATAACACACAAAGCATCAGCACTCTGCCTCTTTCCGCTGGTGACAACTGTAGTGACAGTCAGGGTGTACAAATCATTCAATACCTTCTACATGTGGATTAGAGTTAGCCTGGTCTAGATAGTTAATGTTAGTTTACTTACAGTAGTAGAGAGTCAACCCACAGGCAGCTGTGTGCTTCGTTACTGAAGTTCAATAAATTTTATTGAACTAACGCCTACGTTTGGTGTATGCTTGATCATTTATCTGCATCATATAGCAGTCAGTGTTACCCCAGGGTGAATAGCACGGCATGATACCAGGAGTGGCTACTGCTTCTAAGTAATCTACCTTCGAAAATTCACTGATGACCAGCAACTGCTTCCTGCTGCATGGAAATGGTCCAGGCACCTCCACAGCTCCAGATCTCCAGGAACCTTGGCGCCAAGTGACGGGTCTACAAGCAGAAATTCAGTCTATACCTTGAGGCCTCGGGCCTCGAAAGTGCGTCCGATGACCGAAAATCGCGCTGCTACTGTTGACTGCGGGGGACCAGGCCATCCAAATCTTCAATTCGCTCACTTTTGCCGAACAAGACCAAGTTCCAGACTGCCTTAGTCAAATTCGACAGTCACTGTGAGGTCAAGACGAACGAAAGCTTCGAGCGTTATGTCTTCCAGCAGCGCCTTCAGGGTAAGGATGAGCCTTTCCAGTCTTTTCTCACTCATCTTCGCAGTCTAGCGCAATCCTGCAACTACGGTGACACCGCTGATTCCCTCATGAGGGATCAGATCATGTTTGGCGTCCACTCCGACGCCCTGCGGGAGCAGCTCCTGAAAATAAAAAATATGACCATGCCAGTGGCCATCGGGACTGCAAAGTCCACGAACAGACGAAAAGTCGCTATTCCCGCGATAAGTCGGCAGAGCAGGACCAACTTGCCTCCCACGAGGCTAAGTGTGTACAGGCCATCGTCTGAATGCGGCGCCTGAGCATCGATGAAGGCCTCCATTTCGCGCACTTTTCCAGGGGTCCCACGCATGCGCATGACGGTCTGGAGAACGAAGCGGCTGAAAACTACACTGCGCAGGTGCGATTGGCGGCTGACCGCACTGTGCACGTGCGACGACGCACCGAGCGTCATGATGTCGACGTGATGACTGCAGCACCGCCAACTGCAGCACCGCCCATTTAAAGCGGCACTCCCTGCAAGAGGCAGGCGATGTCTCAACTGCAAAAAGCTTGGCCATTATGCGGCTTTGTGGAGGTCTGCACCTCCGATGTGGGCCAGCGATCCCAGTTCCAACGCAGACGCATTCGAAGGGCTGCTGGATTTGGAACCTGATCCCGTCACGGATCCAGAGGACGACTGCCCGGAGGCCCTATATCGAGTGGGCATCATCACCATGCATGGCAAGGCCTCCTCGCATTCAGCAACACACACACCCATCCTCAAGGTGGATTATGCGGACGAGTGGCGTGCCACAGTACAAGTCAGCGATTGTAGCATCTGGTTCAAGCTCGACACCGGTGCTTCAGCCAATCTAATATCCCAAGCAGGTCTTGCTCGTATCCAAAGGCAGCAACAATTCTTCCACCGGCCTGCCAGTTGCTCGACTACAATGGAAATGCCATCACTGCGTTAGGGTCCTGTCACCTGCATGTATCCAACAAGGCCATCAAGGCCACTTTGCGGTTTGAGATCGTCAAGCCCGGAAAGGCTTCTCTGCTTGGTGTCCATGCATGCAAGCTCCTCCAGCTAGTCCAGCGTGTACATGCCATGTCCTCTGCCAATGTCACTCTTCAGGCCGACATTGAGGAGCTACTATTGCAATACCCGGATGTGTTCAGTGGGATGGGTACGCTGCCCTACCGCTATAAAACTCTGTTCAGGCCTGATGCCACGCCTGTCATACATGCGCCACACCGGGTGCCGGCGCCCCTAAATGACCGTCTGAAGGCGCAGCTGCAGGAGCTCCAAGATCAGGGAATAATATCCAAGGTAACGGAACCAACTGACTGGGTGAGCTCGATGGTCTGTGTCAAGAAGCCCTATGGAGAACTGCGCATTTGTATCGATCCCAAGGATCTGAACCGCAACATTATGAGAGAACACTACCCGATCCTGAAGCGGGAGGATCTGACTCGTGAGATGGCACATGCCAAATTCTTTACAAAGCTGGTTGCATCGCGTGGCTTCTGGCAGATACAACTGGACGAGTCCAGCAAGGAGCTCTGCACGTTTAATACACACTTTGGCAGATATTGCTACAACCGCATGCCGTTTGGTATTGTTTCGGCCTCCAAAATCTTTCATTGAATAATGGAGCAAATGCTAGAGGGCATTGACGGTGTGTGGGTTTATGTTGACGACGTCATCATATGGTCCACGACCCTGGAGGAACATTTTTCTCGTCTGCAACAAATCTTCAGGCGCATACATGCCAACGGCCTGAAATTAAATAAAACCAAATGCTCCTTTGGCATGTCGTCAATTAAGTTTCTGGGTGATCAGATCTCCTAGCAGGGCGTGCAACGAGACTCGGACAAAGTCAAGGCCATCAACACAATGAAGACCCCAGAGGACAAGAAGGCAGTCCTCCGCTTTCTGGGGATGGTAAATTTTGGGGTGGGGGAGGGGGGGGGAAAGTTAATTCCCAACCTCGCGTCACACACCATGGCCCTCAGGCACCTGGCGAAGAAGTCCACCACTTTCCAGTGGCTACCCGCACTCAAGCTGAGTGGCTTGAGTTGAAAGCGAAGCTAACCACCGCTCCTGTTCTAGCTTTTTTTGACCCAGCAAGGGAGACTAAAATCTCCACAGACTCCAGCCAGGACTGCATTGGAGTGGTGCTCCTCCAGAAGGATGACACTTCGTCCTGGGCCCCAGTGGCCTACGCGTCCAGGGCCATGATCCCCACTGAGCAACGATATGCTCAAATAGAGAAAGAATGCCTGGACCTTCTCACTGGCATCGTGAAATTCCACGATTATGTCTATGGTCTCCTGACCTTTACAGTAGAGATGGACCACAGACCCCTAGTGCACATTATACACAAGGACTTAAATGACATGATACCCAGGCTCCAGCGCATTCTCCTTCGACTCCGCAGGTTTGATTTTGAACTGGTTTATACACCTGGAAAGGAGCTAATCATCGCAGATGCCCTGTCGTGTACCATCACTTCGCCATATGAGCAGGTAGACTTCATACACGACATTGAGGCACAGGTGCAACTGTGTGGCAGCCCCCTCCCGACATCCGACGAACGACTCGTCATCATTCGAGAAGTGACCGCCAAGGACCCTCTTCTGCAACGGGTCATACATCACCTCACGAATGGCTGGCAGAAAGGGCAATGCCCCCAATACTATAATGTAAAGGATGACCTAACTGTTGTCGAGGGGATACTCCTGAAATTGGATTGCATCATCATTCCGCGCAGCCTCCAGAGCTTGGTGCTCATGCAGATACACGAAGGACACCTCGGTATTGAGAAGTGCAGGCGCAGGGCCCAGCAGGCTGTCTATTGGCCCAGCATCAATGAGGATATACCAAACATAGTCCTCAATTGCACGACATGCCAGCGCTTCCAGCCTGCTCAGCCAAAAGAAACGCTCCAGCAGCACGGGATCATGACCTCTCCATGGTCTAAGGTCGGAGTTGACCTTTTTCACACCAACGGGCATGACTACGTCCTGATAACTGATTACTTCTCCAGTTACCCCGAGGTAGTGAAACTGTCTGACCTAACATCCAGGACTGTCATAAAGGCCTGCAAGGAGGCATTTGCCAGGCATGGAATCCCGCTCACGGTTATGAGCGACAACGGTCCCTGTTTCTATAGTCAAGAATGGTCCAACTTCGCAAAGCAATACCACTTCCAGCACATCACCTCGAGCCCGCATTACCCGCAATCTAATGGGAAGGTCGAAAAGGGGTCCATATCGTGAAGCAGATGGTCTGTCAGGCTGCGGATTCAGCTTGGGACTTTAATCTTGCTCTTCTGGCATACAGGGCCACCCCTCTGTCCAACGATATGTCTCCGGCACAGCTCCTTATGAATCGTAACCTGCGGACAACTGTTCCGGCCATTCATGTACCTGACCTGGATCACAATCCAGTGCTGCAAAAGATGCAGATCAGAACCCGGCTCATGATGCTCATGCTACTGATCTGCCCGTGCTCTCTCCGAAGGACGCTGCTCGCGTCAAGTTGCCTGGTGGAGGCTGGTCAGCTCCAGCTGTTGTTGTTCACCAGGCTGCTCCCAGGTCATTTGTGGTTCTATTGTCCGACGCAACAGAAGGGCACTGTGCAAACTTGCCTGCTCACTACCGGATCTCACGTTCCCAGATGTCGTTCTGCCTTATCCAGACACCTCTCTCCACGAGGCCACCAATCTGGCTGCATGCCAACCTGTCAAGGCACCATCATTCCCGCCTCCACCTCTCAGGCGGTCCACAAGAATCCGACAACAGCCCCAACAACTGGACTTATAAATAGTTCCTTTGTATATATACTGTTATGTTTCTGCACGCTAGACACCTTACATGTCCATATCCATTCACTCACCAATTGCGGTGTATAGTTACTTTTGTAAATATCTCGTATACGCTCTAAGCAACCAACAAATGTTTTTAAAAAGGGGGGGGGGATGTCATAATATGCACCCATGCACATCATGAGGTAAAAACAGGCAGTGACAGACACCCAGGTGAGCCAATCAACATACAGAACAGAACACGACCAATCACCAGACAGAACACCAGAGGGGGGCTTCCAACTATAAAACACATGAGGCATCAGCACTCTGCCTCTTTCCATTGGTGACAACTGTAGTGACAGTCAGGGTGTACAAATCATTCAATACCTTCTACACGTGGATCAGAGCTAGCCTGGTCTAAATAGTTAATGTTAGTTTACTTACAGTAGTAGAGCATCAACCCACAGGCAGCTGTGTGCTTCGTTACTGAAGTTCTTTAAATCTTATTGAACCAAAGCCTATGTTTGGTGTATGCTTGATCATTTAACTGCATCGTGTAGCAGTCCGTGTTACCCCAGGGTGAATTACACAACAGGAAGTTCCTGTGTAAAATCTGGGGCTGCATTTTATTACAATACAACACTACTTCAAAACCACTTAATTAGCTATAGGATGCTTATGGACATCCTAGATCTCCTGAAAGACAATAAATAAATGAAAGGTCTTTCTCCTTTCTTTGTAACGTAACTAAAAATAGTTGGAGAGGAGACAAAGCAGAATTTATGTCTTAGGAAATCTCGTTGGTATCTGTAAGACTACTTGTTGCTCAAAGTGGTTGTTAGGTATAGGCAAGAGATGAAACACATCTGATATGCATGAGGAGCTACAAGGTTTGGACCAAGGCTGTAATAAGGTTAGGATCTGAATGGCCGTGGCTCAACAAAAGCTGAGCCTCAGTGAGCAGGTAAACGCAAGGTTAGTGCCACTTGTTAGCACTATTGATGACATTTTCCACTTTATTGATTATCGAGAATGGACTGGTGGGGTGGTAAATTTGCCAGTTTTGATTTGTCCTGATCTTTGGCTGTCCTGACCATCCAAACGATGCGCTGCATGATGACTATCATTTAGAAGGACAAGGGCAGCCCCCATTACCTGGAGGCTCCCCTCCAAGCCACTCACTATCTGATTTTGAAGTCTACTGCCAGTCCCTCACTGTTGCTGGATCAAACTTCAGGAAGTCCCTCCCTAGCAGCACTGTGAGTATACCCGCACCACATGGACTGCAGCGGTTCAGGGTGGCAGGTCACCTTCTCAAAGGAAAGTAGGAATAGCCAATAACTGTTAGCCTAGTACACGTACACACACACACACACGCACACGCACACGCACACGTACACACACAGACACACGCACACACAGACACACGCACACACAGACACACGCAAAATATGGGTCTTTTCAGCTGCCAGACTTAGCCAAGACTGGGGATTTAACATTTTCTTTACAGTTGGCTGCCTGTACTTAGAGTACACAAGTGCAGATCCTAAGCATATAAACAGAATCTTAAGGGTCTAATACCTCAATGACTCTCAGTAGAGAAATTAAATGACATGCCCTGAAGCAGCAACTACTGGAAACTGGATAATTAAAAATGAATGTACACACATTCAGGGATGTTCGGGAGCTTAGCCACCCTCAATTTGCTCTTTCGTATGTTAGTAGACCTACTGTGCATTTTCAGTATTTGTGGCTTTCATTTCAGATGTCCAGGATGTCAGCTTCTTATTGCACATCTAGAGTGTGATAATAATAATAGCTTATTGTCACAAGTAGGCTTCAATGACGTTACTGTGAAAAGCCCCTAGTCGCCACATTCCGGCGCCTGTACCGGGAGGCCGGTACGGGAATTGAACCTGCGCTGTTGCCTTGTTCTGCATTACAAGCCAGCTATTTAGCCCAGTGTGCTAAACCAGCCCTTAAACACTGTGGAGGTCAGTATAGAGAGTGCATAGATAAGAATGGTTGCTATACCTCATGGAAAATGATCCAGAAACCCAGAAATTAAAGCTATGATTGATCAGAGAGCAAAAATACTATTTCTAAAGAATGCAAAAGGATTATGAACGAGGTCATGGTTAAGGGTACAAAGGACTTGTCGTGTTATGTACTCTGGGATAACACAGGCTGCAACGGGATGCAGCTTTAACCAAAAGATATTCCAGACCTTGAAGTTAGTTCAATCAGGTTTATTGAACTAATAGCACAGTTAGCTCAGTTCTCTATGAGTTCGACTCTCTGCTAACCTAAGTGTGGTTACTCTGTCTGACTGAACCAGACTACCTCTTAGCCACCTGCTGGAGGTGTGATACTGTAAATACACCCTGACTCACTCTGTAGATGTTCATCAGTGGAAAGAGGCGGAGTGTGAGTGCTTCATGCCTTTTATAGTGAGATCCCACCCCTGAGTGTCCTGCCTGCTCATTGGTCATGTCCTGTTCTCTGTGTTCATTAGCTGCCTGTCTGTGCCTGTTTGTATATCATTATCTGCATGTCTGCATATCATGACAGGACTGGGCAACATCAATTTTTTAAAAATCTTAAACTGGTGTAAAAGAAGTTGACTGGTTTAGCTGTTTTTTTTAATACAAGTCATGAGTTCTGCACAGATTTTAAGCTTTGAAACTGCTTGCTGGAGGCAGCTTGATAACAGATGCTTAATGTGGGACTTGCAAGAGTAGTAACCAGGAGGTTTCTATCATGGCACATTGGGAAGGAACTCTACTCAAAGTATTTGTGTATTCACAGACAGAAAATAACATCTTAAACATTCTTCTCCCCTCATTACTTAAGCAGGATAACAATGATTGACTTTTAAAAACCTAATTCGGAAAGAAAATTAAATCAAAAATCAGCTCTCAATTACCTCAGACTCTTTGAATGCACGGCTACCCACTTTTGTTCCTAAAATGCTTAATCTCAATAGAAACTTTAAACAAGACCAGCAACAGATACACATCCAGGGTTTGCAGTATACTTAATGTAGTAACATTTCATTATCTCAAACATTACAGCGCAGGAGACCATTTGTATCAAACCTATATAATTCCCTTTCAAATGGCATCTTAGTATCAGATGTCACTTTCAAAGAACTCCACGTTCGAATAAACCTGAATGAAAGGATTTATTCAAACCTGGGGCGCGATTCTTCGCTCCCGCGACTAAGTGCCCAGGCCGTCGTGAACGCCGTTGAGGTTCACGACGGCGTGAAACGGCCCCGATCCCGACCGATTCAGGGCCCGAAAATGGGCTAGGATCGGGGCCGCAAGAAACTCGTGGGGCGTGGCGTGAAAGCAGAGTCGTCAGCGCGTGCCGGGCATTGGCGCCGCATAAAAGCGGCGGCCGTCATCCGCCGCGTAAATAACGTCACCCACGCTTGCGCGACTTGGCCGTCGCCAGCCGGCGCCAACCTGCACATGCGTGGTTGTCGTCCTCCCCGAGGCTGCCCCGCAAGAAGATATCGGATGGATCTTGCAGGGTGCGGAGGAAAGGAGGTCCTCCTTCAGAGAGGCCGGCCCGCCGATCGGTGGGCACCGATCGCGGGCCAGACCCCTTTTGAGTCCTACCCCGGTGAAAGAACCCCCCTCGCCCCCCCCCCACAGGCTGCCCCCCACCCCCAGCGTTCCCGCGCTGCGCGCTGTTCCCGCCGGCAGTGACCAGGTGTGGATGGCGCCGGCGGGAAGCCATCGTTTTGGGCAGGCCGCTCGGCCCATCTGGGCTGGAGAATAGCAGGTGTAGCGGAGAATCGCCATTTTGGGTGTCCCGGGCGATTCTCCGGCCTGTGCCATGCAGAACTCGACGGGGCCGTTCTGGTCGTTGGGTCCACAGGAGGGTGTCAGACCAGCGTCGGGGGAAAAATGGTGCGCCAGGCGATTCTACCAACCGGCGCGAGAGCGGAGAATCGCTCCCCATATCCTCATAATAAAATCAGAAGAAGTAATCCCAAACTGTTTCCTGCTCCGAATCTTTCAGCATCTTAGAAACCTCTTGTCACATTACGTTCAACCTTTCACCTTTTTCAATCATCGAGCCTCTGTAGCGAGTGTTCACTCGGTGAAGTTTAAATCTCAATTAAAGTTGATAGAAGTACAAGTTAGGAATCCTCCCAGAAAAAGAATGTTTGTATAGAAGGCCTGTCAAAGTTACTTTTAAACAACGACCATCGAAATGTCACTGAACTTGGAAATATCGGTAAAACTAAAGGGGATGGTATTAAATATTCAGGAAAACATGTTTAAAGGAATGCAAGGAAACTCAGACTGCTGGTAAACATGACTTGAGTGAACAAGAAGAATTTCACTATTGCTGACATTTGGATAAATCAGCTTAGCGCTGTCAATAATTACACTAGCACTCAGAATATCAATTTTAAAGAAACTGTTTGATGACAGAAGTGACTTTCACTCTTGTTATAGACCTAATGAAGTCTTTACTTCCTTAAGGCACTGATTAATGTCTGTTGATAGGCTTAGTTAAGAACTGATTTTTCACTGCAACAGACTTATTAAGAACCTGACAAATTAAAATCGTTTTTTTAAGAAAATATAATGTTTGGAGAAAGATGGTCAAAGATCCCAGCAAATTCCCTTTCCAAAGGAACCAGTTCCGAAAGAAACACAATGCCTTTTACACCTTTAAGAGGGAGCAGCTCCAATTCTTGACTGCGTTAGAGATCGAATCATGTCGGGAAGGTAAGTGTATTCAAAGGCAACACTTGGACTAGGTGACCTTGTGGACTTGTTCATCTGATGGGACGGGAGAGGAATTTTTCAGGGAATTATTTTCTCTTATTAGCCCTGAGATTTTTTTTTTGCCTTTCCATTACTCTCTTAGCATAAGTCGCCTCCTGATACCACACATAATAAACCAGATTATTTGCAAAGGCGTGTCTTCCAATTCAGCGCGACTCAGTGCATGATCAGGACCAGAGCCCCCATTGATACTATAGAACCCGCTTACACACAACTTCATCCCAGTCCATTTCAAATGTGCGTGGAAAATAACAGAGCTAGTAAAATGCCAATAATTTTTTAATAAAAGAAACTGCTGAAAATACTCAGAATTTCCGGCAATATCTGTACAGGGAGAAAGAGAGGTCAATGACATTGCCCTATATGCTTCACAGGTGCTGCTTGACCTACTGAGTATTTTCTGCATTTCCGTTTTTATTTCAGATTTCCAACATTTTGCTTAAGTTCAACACCAGGCTTACTTTGAACTGTTTATGTGCTGCAGTAAATATGCTCATAGTATGTTAATTACATTGCTAAAATTCTCAGGTGAAGGGCATTGTTTAATTAAGTATTTTGTGCACATATAAATAGGGGATGCTGTCCATGACCGGTCACAGAGTGCTTGCTCAACCCCTAAATAACATTTCAATTTAATTCAAAAAGGTTCATTTAAAATTGTGATTTTTGTTAAGAGCCTATCAGTTGGCTTATTTTAAATCAGTTAATTTGTGAATTGTTTTATTTTTATCAGTATACGCAAAAGAATATAAATAGGGACAGTTGAAACACTAGGTACGTTATGAGACAGAACAAGGTCAATAAATTTTGACTTCACCAGCTGGCTTGGATTCTATTCACAATATAGTCAGGTCACATGCATTTTTCAGCATCATCAATGATAAGTGGTTGAGCTGGACAAAGTTTCAGCCTTTACATCAAAAGGAAAATGTTGGTAGGTTGCTGAGGGAAGACCACTGATGTGTTATGTACTCTGGGATAACACAGCTGCAACTCAATGCAGCTTTGACCAAAAGATACTCCAGACTTTGAAGTAAGTTCAATGTGATTTATTGAAACATTAGCACAGTTCTCTATGATTTCGACTCTCCTGCTAATCTTGCTATAGTAACTCAGTCTAGCTAACCAGTCTGCTCTAAGCCACGTGATGGGTGTGATGCTTCTGATCTGCCCCTGTCCTTCTCTCTAAGTGTCTGCCAGTGGAAAGAGAAAGAGCATGTGTGCCGTGTCCTTATATATGGGTTGCCCCCTTGTGGTAGTGTCACCTCTGGGTGTCTTGACTGCCCATTGGTCGGGTCCTATTCTATGTGTTCATTAGCTGTGTGTCTGCATGTCATGACATCTCCGGTGCTCCCTCTAGTATTTAGTTGTAGTGTATTTACATTCACCCCTTGTGTATTTACAGTGATGCATATCACCACAACCACCCTGCAAGAATGAGAGGTGGTGATGTGGTCATCTGCAAGGAGTCCATCGGCCCACATATTCACAACTCCTTTAAGAGCTATATCTGCTAAAACTTCATATAAATACCTCCTCTTATTCTGCAGCATAGAGGTTGCCAGGAAGCAGAAATATATCAATGAATCCTGCAATGTGTGCAAAAATGGGACTGTATTTAACATGAGGTTTTGAGTCATCAATTCGAAGAATGATTCCATTACCTTGCCATATATTATAATGAAACTGGAGAAGGGTGTAATTAAAATGCTGTCCCTTTGGGATATTTGGATTGTCTTCTTTTGCTTAAGTATGCATTGGAGCAGTTCTCCCATGATGACTGTCAACTAACCAGGCTATAACTTTAATTCAAATTCCAGAAGCAATACAGAAAAAGCAAAGATATTTACATAAAAGTAAACAAATGGTAGCAAAGTAGAAAGATGCTGATTGTTGGTATAGTTGTTGAGGTAGGTGTTGGGACTCCCACCCCAGGTGCTTTCAGACCTGTATTATCTGACAGTAATCACTGGCCAATCAGAGATGTAACTATGGCGACACCATTTTAGCCACAGTCACGGCCTGAGAGTGGAGTTGAGGCAGATTCAATCATGGCTTTCAAAAGGGAATTGAATAATTAAGGGAAAATAAATATTTGCAGAGCTATGAAGAAAATGTAGGGTCATAGGATCAGAGAATTTACAGTGCAGAAGGAGGCCATTTGACCCATCGAGTCTGCACTGGCTCTTGGAAAGAGCACCCTGCCCAAGTCCACACCTCCACCCTATCCCCATGACCCAGTAACCCCACCCAACAATAAGGGCACTTTTGGACACTAAGGGCAATTAAGCATGGCCAATCCACCTAACCTGAACATCTTTGGACTGTGGGAGGAAACCGGAGCACCCGGAGGAAACCCACGCACAGACGGTGAACAAGCCGGGAATCGAACCTGGGACCCTGGAGCTGTGAAGCAATTGTGTTAACCACTATGCTACTGTGCTGCCCAAATCCCGGAATTAGCTGAATAGCTCTTACAGAAACCTGTCACAGACACAACACCTGACAGAGAAATAGCACAGACACAACAGGCGTAATGGCCTCCTTCTGTGCTGTAACTATTCAATGGCTACATACAAAGCAGGTTAATGTGCCTCATGTACCATAGATTGTGGCATATCAATCAACCTGGCAGATAAGACAACCCAATTTATTGGGCACTAATATGCATGTTTGAGGCCTATATTCAGTGCTTAGACTTGTACTCACAATAGGGGTCAACGGCGATTTTTCAGAAATACTTGCTTATGCTTATACCCACCTTACAAGTCACCACATGCGATCAAGCAGGCAGTACGGGCCATGTTGCGACAATGTGTGGGAGTTTAAGACTAGCCCACACTAAGCAGACCATGTACAGCAACCAACAAACGGAAATGCCCCCGACACCAGCATCAACGGTTCACATTTTGTACTCAGTATACAAGTTAACCCTCATTATTGGAAGGATTTTTAAAAGCTTGATGGTTGATTTAGATGGCGTAATCTACGGTATATTTACTGAACATGCAAATATAATCAGTGACCAAGAAAGTGAAACATGCAACAATCAAAATACACTTTGCATTTCAGTGTTACCATTTTACCAACAGATGCACAAACTTGCATACAAATTGTCTACACAAGTATTGGGGATCAGGTGTTCCACAATAGTGCTAATACTGACTTTTTAAATACTTTAAATGGAAAGGTAATTGGCCATGTGACTAGTGGCTAATATATTGGACAACAATGTATTAGACTCCAAGGTAAATTCGGCAATCTTGTGCTGCGAATGTGGAGCATCATTTGAAGAATCGTTCTTACTGTTGCAGCTCTAGATTCAACCTACCCTTCTGTGAGAATTTTCTCTGCAGTGGAGGTTCGCTGAATCTCCCCTTCTAGAAGCACAGCTGCTGCAAATATTGGCCATCCTCCACTACTTACACTCTATAGTTTAAGGGGAGGTGGTGGCATAGGTGGCAATATCACTGGAATAGTAATCTAGAGGGCCAAGGTTCAAATCCCACCATGGCAACTGGTGGAATTTAAACTCACCAAGCTTTTTCAGCAATGACCTTCCCTCCATCAGAAGGTCAGAAGTGGGATGTTTGCTGATGACTGCACAATGTTCAGAATCATTTGCAATTCCTCGGATACTGCCGCACTCCATGTCCAAAGGCAGCAAGACCAGAGCAACATTCAGGTTTTGGCTGATAAGAGACAAGTAACATTCACACCACACACGTGCTGGGTAACGGCCATCTCCACCAAGGCAGAATGCAGCCATCGCCCTTGACATTTAACTTTAATGGCATTTCCATCATTGAATGCCTTCTATTACCACCCTGGGGGTTACCATTGACCAGATGCTGAACTGAACTGGACTAGCAATACAAATAACTCATAGAATTCATAGAATTTACAGTGCAGAAGGAGGCCATTCGGCCCATCGAGTCTGCACCGGCTCTTGGAAAGAGCACCCTACCCAAGGTCAGCACCTCCACCCTATCCCCATACCCAGTAACCCCACCCAACACTAAGGGAAATTTTGGACACGAAGGGCAATTGATCATGGCCAATCCACCCAACCTGCACATCTTTGGACTGTGGGAGGAAACCGGAGCACCCGGAGGAAACCCACGCACACACGGGGAGGACGTGCAGACTCCGCACAGACAGTGACCCAAGCCGGAATCGAACCTGGGACCCTGGAGCTGTGAAGCAATTGTGCTATCCACAAGGCTACCGTGCTGCCCCAAATACTGTGGAAATAAGAGCAGGTCAGAGGCTGGGAAATATGTGGCAAGTAACTTGCCTCCTGGCTACCCAAAACCTGTCCACCATCTACAGGGCACAAGTCAGAAGTGTGATGGGATACTGTCCACTTGCCTGGATGAGTGCAGCACCAACAACCACAGCCCACTTGATTGGCATCCCATCCATAACCTTCAACATTCACTCCGTCCACCACCGACACACAGTGGCAGCCATGCGCACTATCGACAAGATGCACTGCAGTAACTCACCAAGACTCCTTCAACAGCACCTTCCAAACCTCTACTACCAAGAATGACAAGGGGCAGCAGGTGCACGGTAACACCACCACCTACAAGTTCCCCTCGAAGCTACTCACCATCCTGGCTTGCAACTATATCGCCGTTCCTTCGCTGTCTCGGAGCGAAATTTCTGGAACTCCCACTCTGACAGCACTGTGGGTGTACCTACACCATGTGGTCTGCAGAGGTTCAAGGAAGCGGTTCACCGCCATCTTCTCAAGAGCAATAAGGAACAGGCAATAAACACTGGCCTAGCCAGTGACATGCACACCTTTAATAAGAACAAATATGGAATCACAGGAGCTATGATTCTGCAGTCAGAATTAGTGAATTGCACAGAGGAGAGCGCACTGCTTTTTATCAAAGCACAAACCTGTCCATCCACAGACCTCAAAAGGTACGAGATATGAGAAGAGGATCAGCATGAGCTGGAGAGAGAGGAAACCCATTGTAAACTTAAGCTCATCCAAAACATTGCTTCCCTTGTCCTAACTTGCACTTAGTTATGTTCATCCATCAGTCCATACTTGCCCCTCTCCTACATTGGCACCCAGTGCAGGAATGCTTCCATTTTAAAATTCCCTTGTTTATTTTCAAATTCCTGCATGGCCTTGCTTCTCTCCATTTCTGTAACCTCCTCAAAACCCATAATGCCCCCCCCCCCCAGATTCTGGTATTTTGAGCATCACTGATCTCATTCGCTCCAGATTTGATGGCCATGCCTTCAGCTGCCTCGGGTTTGAAGTTCCGGAACTGTCTCCCCGAGCCTCTCCACCTCACTTTCTCCATCTTTATGATGCGCCTTGAAAACTATCTCCTTGCACGAGGTATGGTTGCCTGTGCAGTTCAGTGACAAGCTTTGTTTGATAGCGCTCCTGTAAAGCACCATGTTGAAGATGTAATATAAATGCACATTGTTGTTGTTGTTGAGTGAGATGCGTGTCGTATTTACCAGAGTGTGACAGAAGACTCCGAAGTTTCGGGCAAGTGAGAAGTGCATTCAGTTTCAACGAGGAGAAATGAGGACAGTCTTGGCACAAAGCAGGGTATTAATCAGAGGAATAATAGCAACCAATGAGAGTAATCATGCCCAGGGGGAGTTGAGAAGCGTGCCAGAATTAACATGAGGAATAAGAACCATGTCAGTATCAACCCGAGAGAGAATTCCGCTAACAGCACTGTGGGAATAAGTTACATCACAGAGATTTCAATGATTCAAGTAGGCAGCTCACCATCATCCTCTCAAGGGAAATTAGGGACAATAACAGGTGACCTTACCATCAACGCTGACACCCCATGAACAAATGAAAAGCATGAACTTAGTCAAATGCTAACAAAGTGGGGAGTGGGGAGAGTGAGCACTGTGGCTGCATCAGTTAACAGCATTACTCAATACTCCTTTCCTTCAGCAAATATCAGTCTTGGATCATTGTAATTATATCGAAGAGATAGTTCCTTACACCAATCTGTACCTGACAGCTTACCAACAAAACAACTGCTAGGCAGAGTGCTCCAGGCACAACTAGAGTTTCGTTCACACATGGTGATTATTTGGCTGCTGAAAATAATGTCAGTTTAGCATCCGTTTCCATTTATTCTTGGGATTATACTGGACCATTTGAAATGAAGATTTTACGGTTAGATTTTTTTTTCAAATTAGTCTCATTCAGGGAAACTTACAGATTAATTTGTTTTCATCTCTTCCCAGCTCCCTGGATAACAGAGACAGGCTCCAGTACAATCTGCCACTGCGATACAATGAGAACACATCTTTCAGGAGACTTTTTGAGTGACTAAGATCCCACACTCTGGACTTCCGGTTGCGGCTATGCCTGGGTAGGTCGCACGGTCGGCAGCTCCCGCCGAGAACGGACTTTTGGCCCTTTTAAGGGGCTCCAGCGGCACTTGGACGACGATTCCCGGTGTGGGAAGGAAGCAGTGAGGTTTCCCCAGCACTGTATGGAGTGGAGCGGTCAAAAAAGTGGCACTAGAGAAGAGAACGGGCGTGAAAAAGCAAGATGGCGGCGGGCGGGGACCAGGCAGCGTGGGCTCAGTGGTCTCGGGGGCAGCAGGAGTTTTTGAGAAGCTGCTTGGCGGAGTTAAAGGCGGAGATGTTGGCCCCTATGAAGGTGTCGATTGAAAGGCTGGTGGAGACCCAGAAGATGCAGGGGACGGCGATAAAGGAGGTGCAGCAGAAGGCCTCTGATAATGAGGATGAGATCCGGGGCCTGGCTGTCAAAGTGGAAGCGCACGAGGCGCTGCATAAAAAAATGGCAGGAGAAGTTTGAGGACCTGGAGAATAGGTCGTGGAGGAAGAACCTGCGGATTCTGGGTCGCCCTGAGGGCGCGGAGGGGTCGGATGCTGGGGCGCATGTGGCTACGATGCGGAGTACGCTGATGGGTGCGGGAGCCTTCACGAGGCCCCTGGAGCAGGATGGGGCACACAGGGTCCTGGTGAGGAGGCCAAGGGCAAAGAGCCGCCGAGGGCCGTGGTGGTGAGGTTCCACCGCTTCACCGACAGGCAGTGTGTCCTACGATGGGCGAAGGAGGGGAGCAGTAGGTGGGAGAATGCCGAAATCCGCATCTATCAGGACTGGAATGAAGAGCTGGCCAAGAAGCGGGGGGTTCAACCGGGCCAAGGCGGTTCTCCACGGAAAGGGGGTGAAGTTCGGGCTGTTACAGCCGGTGCGGCTGTGGGTCAAGTATCAGGGCCGTCACCACTATTTTGATACACCAGATGAGGCGTGGACCTTTATCAAAAATGAGAAGTTGGACTCAAATTAGTGGTTTGTAGCGTGTTATGGGGGATGCTGGGGAGTGGGAGGGGGCGATGTTTTTTCTTTATGTGGGCTTGTTTGGAGGGGGGGGGGGTTTGTCCCCCACGTTTTCTTGGGGTTGTGTGGGCCTGTGGCCCTGGGCCTTCGGGGATTGGGGTGAGGCTGCAGGTGGAAGGAGCTGCGCCACAGGGGGCGGGGTCGGCCCAGGCAGGGAGCGCGGGCTTTTTCCCGCGAAAGGGGGGGCCCCGAGGCGGGGGGCAGTACTGGCTTGGTGTCCACATTGGTTTATAGGGGGGGTAGAGGGGGGACTTTGGCCACCCCACTTTCGTGAGGGGAGGGCTGGAGACTTCGAGAGGGAATCCAATCGGAGACAGAGGCGGGAGCGGCCGGGGTGAGCAGGAGTCAGCTGACTTACGGGAGTGCAATGGGGGGAGCACGGGGGTTAAGCAGTTGCTTGGCCGGGCTGGGGGGGGGGGGTCAATTAGGTTGCTGTTGTGCTGGCTGAGGGGGAGTTGAAGGTAAGAGGGAGGGGAGGGGCGGGGAGTCTCCGCCTGGAGGGCTGGAGAGTGCGGGAGGCGCGGGCACGTGGCTGGCCTAAAAAAGGAGATGGCTAGTCGGCCCGGGAGAGGGGGGGGGGGGTAGTCCCCTGATCCGGCTGATCACGTGGAACGTGAGAGGCTTGAATGGGCCGGTCAAGAGGGCCTGGGTGTTTGCGCACTTAAAGGGGCTAAAGGCAGACATAGCCATGTTACAGGAGACGCACCTGAAGATCGCAGATCAGACCAGGCTGAGGAAGGGATGGGTGGGGCAGGTTTTTCACTCTGGGCTGGATGCGAAAAACAGGGGGGGGGGTGGTAGCAATTCTGGTGAGTGAGCGGGTGGCATGAGGCGGTGGGCATTGTGGCGGATAAAGGGGGTCGATATGTGATGGTGAGTGGCAGGCTGCAGGGGGCCCGGGAGGTGGTGGTGAATGTGTATGCCCCAAACTGGGACGATGTAGGGTTCATGAAACGGATGTTGAGTCTGATCCCGGATCTGGAGGCAGGTAATCTGATAATGGGGGGGGGGGGGGGGGAGACTTCAACACGGTACTGGACTCGGCACTAGATCGGTCTAGGTCGAGGTCGGGTAAGAGGCCGGCAGCGGCCAAGGTCCTGAGGGGGTTTATGGATCAGATGGGGGGTGTGGATCCGTGGAGGTTTGCCAGGCCAAGGGCGAGGGAGTTCTCCTTCTTCTCCCATGTGCACAAGGCCTACTCGCGAATAGACTTTTTTGTGGTAAGCAGGGCACTGATCCAGAGAGTGGAGGAGGTGGAGTATTCGGCCTTTTGCGATTTCGGATCGCGCCCCGCACTGGGTGGAGCTGGAGTTGGGGGAGGAGAGGGGCCAGAGCCCGTTGTGGCAAATGGATGTGGGACTGCTGGCGGACGAGGAGGCTTGTGGGCGGGTTCGGGGGTGCATCCAGAGATATGTGGAGGCCAATGATAATGGGGAGGTGTCGGTGAGTGTGGTCTAGGAGGCGCTGAAGGCAGTGGTCAGGGGGGAGCTAATTTCAATCAGGGCTCACAGGGAGAGGATTGAGAGGGAGAGATTGGTGGAGGAGATACTGAGGGTGGATAGGGGATATGCGGAATCCCCTGAAGAGGGGCTGCTGAGGGAGCGCCGGAGCCTCCAAACGGAGTTTGACGTGCTGATTGATGCACGATCAATTGCACAAAGACTAAAGTTGGGTACAACTGTGGCTTTATTACAATCAGATGTGTGGCCTGCTGCTGCAGCTGGCGAAATGGCAGAGCACTGGAGGTCATGCATATTTATACAGTTCTCAGTGGGCGGAGCCAGCCGGCAGGAGCTACCGGCGAACCTGTAGTGCAGGTCCTACCTTGCATCTCCTATTACAGTGGTTCACCACACTGACCACGGGGAAAGCTGAGGCACAGTGGAGGAGGGTACAGGGAGCAGTGTATGAGTATGGGGCGAAGGCGAGTCGGATGTTGGCGTATCAGCTGCGGAGGAGGGAGGCGGCTAGCGAGATTGGGGGAGTCAGAGATAGAGGGGGGAACACGGTGCGGAGTCCAGCAAAAATAAATGAGGCATTTAGGGACTTTTATGGTAAGTTGTACGTTCAGAACGGCATGCGGCAGTTCCTTGCCCAACTGAGGTTCCCAAGGGCGGAGGAAGGGCGGGTAGAGGGTTTGGGGGCCCCGATCGAGATGGAGGAGCTAGTTAAGGGGTTGGGGAGTATGCAGCCTGGCAAGGCCCCGGGGCCGGATGGATTCCCGGTTGAGTTCTACAGGAAGTTCTTGGAGCTGTTGGGTCAGTTGTTGCTGAGAACCTTTAATGAGGCGAAGGAAAAAGGAATTCTTCCCCCGACGATGTTGCAGGTTTTGATCTCGCTTATCCTCAAGCGGGATAAGGACCCGCTGCAGTGTGGCTCTTATAGGCCGATTTTGCACCTTAATGTGGATGCCAAGCTGTTGGCAAAGATCTTGGCCACCAGGATTGGGGATTGTGTCCCGGGAGTGATACTTGAGGACCAGACGGGGTTTGTGAAGGGCAGGCAGCTGAACACGAACGTGCGGATGCTCCTGAATGTGATTATGATGCCCTCGGAGGGGGAGGGAGGCAGAAGTGGTGGCAGCAATGGACGCGGAGAAAGCCTTTGACCGGGTGGAGTGGGAGTACCTGTGGGAGGTTTTAGGCAGATTTGGGTTCAGGGAGGAGTTCCTAGGGTGGGTTAAATTGCTGTACCAGGTCCCGGTGGCGAGTGTATCGACGAACCGGCTGCGGTCAGGGTATTTTAGGTTGTACCATGGAACGAGGCAGGGGTGCCCTTTGTCCACTCTGCTCTTTGCCCTGGCGATTGAGCCGCTGGCCATGGCGTTGAGGGAGTCCAGAAACTGGAGGGGGCTGGTTCGGGGGGGGGGGGGTGAGCACCGTGTCTCACTATATGCGGATGACCTGCTCCTGTACATTGCAGATCCGGTGGAGGGATGGGGGAGGTCATGCAGACCCTTAGGGAGTTTGGAGACTTCTCGGGATATAAGCTCAATGTGGGGAAGAGCGAGCTGTTTGTGGTGCATGCGAGGGGCCAGGAAAAGAGGCTGGAGGAGCTACCACTCAAGATGGGGGAAGAGGTGTTTTCGGTATTTGGGTATCCAGGTGGCTAAGAGATGGGGGGTCTTGCACAAACTCAATCTGGCACGGCTGGTGGACCAGATGGAGGAGGACTTCAGGAGGTGGGACATTTTGCCACTCTCCCTGGCAGGTAGGCTTCAGTCCGTTAAGATGACGGTCCTCCCCAGGTTCCTGTTAGTCTTTCAGTGCCTGCCCATTCTCATTCCCAAGACCTTCTTTAAGCGGGTAAACAGGAGCATTATGGGATTTGTGTGGGCAAATAAGACACCGAGGGTTAAGAGGCTGTTCTTGGAACCCAGTCGGGGGGGGGGGGGGGGTTGGCGCTGCCGAACCTCTGCAGCTATTACTGGGCAGCGAATGTGTCTATGATTCGGAAGTGGGTAATGGAGGGAGAGGGGGAGGCGTGGAAAAGGTTGGAGGCGGCGCCCTGTATAGGTACTAGCCTGGGGGCACTGGTGACGGCACCGTTGCCGCTTCGCCGACACGGAATACCACGAGCCTGGTGGTGGCGGCGACATTGAGGATCTGGGGGCAGTGGAGATGGCATAGGGGGAAGGTAGAGGCCTCAGTCTGGTACGGGACAACCATAGGTTCGTTCCAGGTAGGATAGATGGTGGGTTCCAAAGCTGGCACCGGGCAGGAATTAAAAGGATGGGGGATTTGTTCATCGATGGGACTTTTGCCGGTCTGAGGGCACTGGAGGAGAAATTTGGGTTATCTCCGGGAAATGCCTTTAGGTATATGCAGGTTTGGGCGTTCGCGAGAAAGCAGGTAGGGGAATTCCCGCTGCTGCCTGCCCAGAGGATACAGGACAGGTGGTTTTGGGCATGTGGGTTGGGGACGGTAAGATAGCGGAGATATACCAGGAGCGGTAGGAGGCAGATGAAGCCTTGGTGGAGGAGCTGAAGGGCAAGTGGGAGGAGGAGCTGGGTGAGGAGCTGGATGACGGCCTGTGGGCTGACGCCCTGGGCAGGGTCAATTCCTCCTCATCTTGCGCCAGGCTCAGCCTGATCCAGGTTAAAGTGGTGCACAGGGCGCATATGACAGGGGCAAGGATGAGTAAGTTTTTTGGGGTAGAGGACAGGTGTGTGAGGTGTTCGGGGAGCCTTGCAAACCACGCCCATATGTTTTGGACATGCCCGGTGCTTACAGAAATTTGGAAGGGCTTCGAAAAGGCCATGTCCAAGGTCTTGGATACTTGGGTAAAACCGAGCTGGGGGATAGCGATATTTGGGGTATTGGACGATCCGGGAGTGCAGGAGTCGAAAGAGACCGGAGTTCTGGCCTTTGCCTCCTTGGTAGCCCGGAGAAGGCTCTTGTTAATGTGGAGGGACGCGAAGCCCCCCAAGCGTAGAGGCTTGGGTCAGTGACATGGCGGGGTTTTTTAGGCTGGAGAAGATAAAGTTTGCCTTGCGAGGGTTCTTGCAGGGGTTCTCCAGGCGGTGGCCTGGAGAGTGGCAACTGTTCCTTGACTTTCTCGTGGAACGTTAGGTGGACGTCAGCAGCAGCAGCAACCGGGGGGGGGGGGGGGGGGGGGGGGGGCGGGGTTGTGGGCTGATTTCTTTTTCTTTTTGTAAGGGGTGTGTGCCCCATTTTGCTTTGAGATGGGTGTTAAATTGTTAATCGTTTAGAGGGTTAAGTAGTTTTGTTTCGTTGGCATATTGCCCTGTTTTTTTTTGTATTATTTTCCTTTTTGGAGTGTTTTGTAAAAATTGAAAAACCTGGAATAAAAACATTAAAAAAAAATTTTTTTTTTTTTTTTTTTTTTTATAAATACCCCACACTCTCTGTAGTCTCACAACATAAATGATTCTCCCTCGCTCACACTAAATGATCACAATCATCTTCCAGGGCCACCACAAATCCGATGAGAATCCAACACTCTACTGAACAAAGATGACAAACTGTCTCCTCACATGATTCATGTACACTTGAGATTATCGACACTGATACAGAGCTCTAATTGCCTTATAAATTCTATACTCAGAATAACATCTTTCCATCCGTGTGCTGTTAGAATGAGCAGTCCTCGTCCGATCTTCCAGTTCCTGTGGGTGTTCACACCTCCTTCCCTGCAGCTGGTTTTGTACGATGCATTGGCAAACCTCATCCAAAGTCCATGATGTCAGGGTTGACCACTAAGTGGAGGGGAGACAACAGTCTCCAACCGGTGCAGTCAAATTAACTTCCAACTGGGCTCCAGCTTTCCCTTCATCAGAACAAGTAATTGTCTCAGAGAAGACGAGATTAAGAAAAAAATACTCGGAGGGTTTACCATCACTCGAGGAGGGCTAACTAAACTGCACCTCGCTTTTGTCAAATTAACCGAGTAAAAGTAAAGTAAAAAGTCACCCTAGTTCCAGATGACCATAGGCTCCATTCCCCTTTGTGGGGGAAGAGCTGACTGGTGGTGGCTTAACCTGAGGATTACCACACCTCAGGCGAGGGTCAAGGTTGCAAAGGTGGGGCCTTCATGAATAACCTCAGCCGGTACGGCAATCAAACCTGCATTACTGGCCTTGCTCTACATCACAAACCAGCTGTCCAGCCAACTGAGCTAAACCGATCTCCTATTAAATTAACTCAAGGTCTCAGTGGCTTGCAAGGCTGTGGGTTCAAGGTACAGTGTGGAAATTTGAGCCCAGAATCTAGGCTAATAATGCAGTGAGGGGAAAGTGCTGTGTTGTCGGAAGTTTATGCTGATGAGCCGGGGGGGGGGGGGGGGGGGTGCATTGGCAAAGCCACCAATTATTACCCATCCTTAATTATCATTGAGAAGGTGATGGTGAGCCACCTTCATGAACTATACTGTTGTTATCTGTATGGAGTATAGCTGTTCTGTAGCGGTTCAATCCCGCTGAGTGCCTTGTTATGCCATTTCAAAGGGCAGTTAAGAGGAAGCCACTTTGCTGGAAGCATGTGTAGGCCAGGATGAGTAAGGACGGCAGGGTCTCCTGGTTTAAAGATCATGAGTGAACCAGTTGAACTTGTTCCGACAATTCAGTAGCTGCATATTCACCATTACTGGGACTAGCTTTGTATTTGATATGCATTTATTTACTTGCACTTTAATTCTCCAAACTCAGTGGTGGATTTGCACTCAAATCTCCAGATTACTAATTCAATAATATGGCCATTATGCTATTCTGCTCACAACTCATGTGTCTCAGGTAAGATATGCAAGATCCAATGACAATATTTTGAAGAGGAACAGGACAGTCCTGGCTAATGTTTATCCAACTCTTAGCACAAAAAAATACATAATCTAGTCATTGTTGCTTGTGGAACCTGGTTGAGGGCAAACTGGCTACCTCATTCCACGACATTAAAACAGCAAACAATTACATGTCAAAATGTACTTCAATAACAATTAACGTGCTATGGCACGTCCGGAAGTTGTGGAAGATACTATCTAAATTCACTTCCTCGTTTCACACATACTGCAGACATGAGCAACATGGACTCAACAAGATGGACCGAGTGGCCAGCATATCTGAAGGCTGGAAGTGAAGCGAGTACCAGCCATGCGATTGTTTTCTAAAATTGCTTCAATTTCTTCCTTAAGTTGAATAAGGCAGGCTTAAAAAAAGGGACTGAGGATTGGGGAGTGAGCCACCAAGAAAAGGGAGCTGTTAGTGTTCAAAGGGAAAAAACAGTGGCAGCAAAACGGGATGGAATTTACAAAGGAACAGAGGGAAAACAGGATGTATTACCTCTAGGGGCATCTTAAAAATTCTGGGGACCGTCCACTAAACCAGTTCCAAGACTAACTCATAGTTGCTTCTGAATTATTTACACTGTCCATGGTTCAAACAGTACTGGGAATAATCTCTAATTATTTAAGGCTTGCTTTTCCCTCTGTAATTGAGCAAAGATAGCAAGAGTGCACCTGTGGCTGCACCATTCCTGGGGAAAATTATCCCACACTTTATTAATTACTAATTTGATTTATTTTTCCAACTCCTTCAACATAAGGTTCCCCACGGTAGGCTACTACAGAAAATACGGAGGCATGGGATTCAGGGTGATTTAGCAGTTTGGATCAGAAATTGGCTAGCTGGAAGACGACAAAGGGTGGTGGTTGATGGGAAATGTTCAGACTGGAGTCCAGTTACTAGTGGTGTACCACAAGGATCTGTTTTGGGGCCACTGCTGTTTGTGATTTTGATAAATGACCTGGAGGAGGGCGTAGAAGGATGGGTGAGTAAATTTGCAGATGACACTAAAGTCGGTGGAGTTGTGGACAGTGCGGAAGGATGTTACAAGTTACAGAGGGACATAGATAAGCTGCAGCGCTGGGCTGAGAGGTGGCAAATGGAGTTTAATGCAGAAAAGTGTGAGGTAATTCATTTTGGAAGGAATAACAGGAAGACAGAGTACTGGGCTAATGGTAAGATTCTTGGTAGTATGGATGAGCAGAGAGATCTCGGTGTCCATGTACATAGATCCCTGAAAGTTGCCACCCAGGTTGAGAGGGTTGTTAAGAAGGCGTACGGTGTGTTAGCTTTTATTGGTAGAGGGATTGAGTTTCGGAGCCATGAGGTCATGTTGCAGTTGTACAAACCTCTGGTGCGGCCGCATTTGGAGTATTGCGTGCAATTCTGGTCGCCGCATTATAGCAAGGATGTGGAAGCATTGGAAAGGGTGCTGAGGAGATTTACCAGAATGTTGCCTGGTATGGAGGGAAAATCTTATGAGGAAAGGCTAAGGGACCTGAGGCTGTTTTCATTAGAGAGAAGAAGGTTAAGAGGTGACTTAATTGAGGCATACAAGATGATCAGAGGATTGGATAGGGTGGACAGTGAGAGCCTTTTTCCTCGGATGGTGATGTCGAGCATGAGGGGACATAGCTTTAAATTGAGGGGAGATAGATATAAGACAGATGTCAGAGGTAAGTTCTTTACTCAGAGAGTAGTGAGGGCGTGGAATGCCCTGCCTGCAACAGTAGTGGACTCGCCAACACTAAGGGCATTCAAATGGCCATTGGATAGACATATGGACGATAAGGGAACAGTGCAGATGGGCTTGAGTGGTTTCACAGATCGGCGCAACATCGAGGGCCGAAGGGCCTGTACTGCGCTGTAATATTCTATGTTCTATGTTCTAATACATCATGTTTAAAATATGTCTGGCCTCGGAAGCAAGTACTCAGCATTGCTGATGAAGAAGGGTAAAACACAGCGAACTAAAGGACTTGCTTGAAAAACTCTTGAGCTTTACATCACTCTGGATCTGGGAGACAAAGAGCATTGCCCATTGAGTGATGTCAGCTTGACCACTTTTCAAGATTGGGACTTCATAAAATGAGAAAATCACATTATTCAACAAAACTGTTGATAAAGGAAATTAATTTATCCTGAAATCGTAATTCTATCAATTCTCCTGCAGTAGAGAGATGTGAATTTATCTCTCTATATTTAAAAGTCATTTGGTCGTACAGAACTTGAAATATTGTCGAAGATTTTCATCTTGAACCCATCAGGACAAATACAAGAATACCAAATTTCAAACAATTACAACAACTTATACTACAGTAGAAAAGGCTGGCAGGTTCTGTGACTGGCCAAGGCAGAGTACAGACTGTACTCAACAAGCTAGCACTTGCAAAACTGAACACTGAACGCCTACTGTTAGATGTTTGGGCAGCACTTGCTGAACAATCCTGAGTACACTAATAGCTTCACAATAAAACTATTTATGATCAATCGAGTTCATAATGTGGCTCATTTGCGCTTGCTAGAAGTACATGCATTCATATGCATGGACCCATTCTCTGCAAATAAAAGGAATATGTTCAAGCCTTATGCCCTTTTTATATTACCCAGGAGCTTGGGAAGCCTATAGTTGCTTTCTCCATGGCTACACCTCGACCAGAGTGGACTTGCTGATTTGGCCAATCAGCCCCTTTTCCACTGTAGAATAAGTTGTTGCGATCGTTTGAAATTTAGCATTCTTGGGGTGTCCTAATGAGTGTAAGTTGGAAAAACATTGGAATCTGCCAGCCTGCCTTCAAATAGTTTGAGAGAGGTGTTCACCATATGAGCCTTGCAACCTTAAACTGAGAAACAGGCCATTTAGCTCATGCTCCTTCTGTGCCAGAAAGGTGCCATCAGGCATTTTTTTTCTTCAATGGCAATGGGGGTGAAATTGGTTCTTGGACAGTAACATTGTACTTGCACCCTACACAATTTTCTGGACCTCAGCAGAAATACAAATCAGGCATGGTATAACTGGGCCTTCCCATTCATTGCAGCTATTTACAGCTCCACCAGTGGGTGAGTCACATGGTGACCGCACACACTAAAGAAAGACTTTCTGTCTGACCCAGGGAGTCCGCAATGTCATTTAAATTCATCATGGCACCTTATGGGATCATTTTGGGATTATTAGGAATGCAGCCTGTAATTTTAGATTTAAAATTGGTAAAATTATACGGCTGGAGACCTGAAGTGCTTCCTGCTTACTTGCCTGGCATTTGTAATTTCCAAACTGAATGTTAAAATTAATTATTTAGCTTCAAATGCGGACGTTGATATTCAGCTTGGTGGTTTTCCCTTCCTCTGCTCCTCCAGTCGGCTGAGGTGTATACAACGCTCTGTGAGTTAACGGACTTGAGGATCAAACGTTTCTCTCCCACTCTCCAAATACTGATCAAAGCCAAATCATGTTGTGGGTGGAACTGTGCGCGGGCTTGTTCAGCTCACTAACACTCAGCCTCATCACATATCACAGATACTGCGAAGGATAAAAGCTATCGGTTCTGATTCAAAAATATTACTGAAAGGTTATTTTAAAAAACAGCCAAACACAGTGGAAGTTGGAAATTAAACAGAATTCGCCCATTGAGCCATCCGCTACTCTCTCCGAGGTTCCCGCTTACAGTGAGAGATGAGAAGAATTATTTTCTCTTAGAAGGTTGAGAGTCCCTGGAACTCTCTTCCACAAAAGTCAGTGGAAGTCTTTGAATGTTTTTGGAGGCAGATGTAGATAGATTCTTGGAGGGTGAGAGGTTGAGGGGGGAGAGGGGGTCGGCAGGAGGTTTCAGCCATGTTCTCATTGAATGGCGGAGTGGCCTCGAGGGGCCAAGTGGCCTACTTCTGTTCCTGGTTCGTAAACAGAGGTCCCAACCTGAACTATTATTGCTGGAAATGGTGTTCGGAACTTGATCTGGTGCAGTTGGCACTGGACTAGAAACGAGCAGAGTTGTTAAAGGGGTAGGCCTCAAGGAAGGAGCAAGTTTGGGAGAGGGAAGGGGAGCATGTTTGGAAAGGGGGGGTGAGAAGAGCCAGGAGGGTAGCCTGTCGGCACAGGCTTTTGCCAGGGTACACCTGCATTGTTTATTTTTTTATTTCAATGCAATGTATTGAACCTCTATCATAATATCTGACAGGGATAACACAAGCTAACACCAGGAAGGGGGGGGAAAAAAATCACGATTTCCCAATATCCCCCTACTGCACCAAATGGCTGGTCACATCCTACAAAGCATATATGTGACTCCCTGCGCAACCTCTGCCGTCCATTATACCATTATTATTAGTTTGCCGTTTTACCCCACTGTTTGCAGCTTTGTTCAAGCCCCTCTGTACCCTTAGCTGTCAATAGATTTTCACTAGTGTGTGAAATTTTCACACAGCCACACACGCGGCAGTATTCGCTCCGGGTCAGAGTGAGAGCCACAGGCTCTCGAGGGCTCTGCATCCATTGTCGAGTTACAGCTTAAAGAAATTGTATAAGATGTTAAAATGACCAAAGGCAAGGCGGTATGGCTTTCTGAACTCATTAAAGGCAATTAAAGTCAAAGATAGAGAAATGACTCAATTGTACGAGCCTGCAGAGGAAGGAGATGGTGAGATTCTGAATTTTGTGGTAAGCCCTGTTGCTAGTTTGTTCATCCATGCACTTAAGAACACAGCTGTTGCAGGCAATTAAACTTCACTTATTTTGATCGTGAAACTCCAATCTGCATGTTTAAAAGCTAGTGGAATGTGGGCCTGACTCCCAGCAGCATTTCATTCAGCATAATGGGTGAGAGCTGAATTTTTTAGTGAGCAGGGTTTGGTCCATATTACACTGGGGTTTAATAAGAATGCTGCTTGTGGTGAACTACTGCACAGCAATATTGTCAGAGCAGCTTGTTCTCCCGTAGTACATTAGAATTAATACAGGCTCCGTCTCAAATACTCTGTATGTGGTGACACATCAGAGATATGTTGCCACTGAAGATTTAAGAACACTTTAAATATTGCCACCGAAGTAAAGAAAGAATTTACTTTTATATGGTGGCTTCCATAACGTCAGGGTGTCCCAAAGTGCTATACAGCCACTGAAGAACTTTTGAAGATTAGTCACTGTTATAATGTTAGGAAATTTGGAAGGCAAGTTGCACATGGTGAAGTCCCATAAACAACAATGAGATAATGACCAGATCATCCAGAGGTAAATGTTGGCCAAACCAACAAGAGAATTCCATTATTGGCTCTTCGAAATAATGGCATCTTTTACATCCACCAGAGTGGGCAGATAAAACATGGATTTAATCTCATGCACCACATCAGCAGTGCACCATTTCCTCAATGCTGCACTGAAGTGCCAGCCTCAATTACATGCTGAAGTTTTTGGAGTGGGACTTGAATCAGCTATGATCTAATTCAATGGTCAAGTAGACTACGGGGCAGGGTTTGAACAATTTGCTCCCGTTCTCATAATATTTCTGACACTAAGTTGACTGAGTGAAGGCTGGCATTTCAAATGACCCTTTATTTCTGATGTGTTTTAAGGTTCAATTTGACCATTCATAAACAAAGTGAATTGATTGCAGAAAAATCAATAGTACCTACCCAATGCTTTTGTGTCGAAAAATGTTTCAGAGTCACTAATGTGAATTTTACACAAAATGACTGAATCAAATGTTATTCAGCACAATTTAAAATGCCTTTTTTAAAACAGTGTGATAGGCTTTGCTATCTTACACTCGAGATATTTATAAACCATAGTTTACTCTATTGGATTACAAATGTACAATTTTTTAATAGGGATCGTGAAAACAATGTGCCACAATTCGTGAGAAGCGTATACAATAAATATTTCAAAAAGTCGATTGGCAATAGAGAACTTGAATATTGCTGAAATGAAAGACATTTAACTGGTATGTCATCTTGCACTCATCAAAACTAACACGAGAATGCCAAATTTCAAATGATTGCACCAATTTTTACTACAGGAGAAGCGAGTGGCAAGTCAATGCCGATTGGCCAAGAGATTTCCATGGAGACTGCAACGGTGAACCACAGGCCCCCATGTTCCCAAGGAGTTCTGCACAAGGCTTAAACATTTGCAGAGAATGGGTTCTTGCATGTTGTTTCTGACGAGCATAAGGTGAGTCACGTTAAGAGTTTGACCGATGATTTTAAATTGATTGTTAGTGTAGCTATTAGCACACTGAGGATTGTTCAACATATTGACTGCTTGATAGGATTTTGCAGTTGGGCAGCACTTACTGAACAATCCAGTGCATTAATGATCAATTTAGGGTAATCAGTTTAGCTTGCAACATGGCTCATTTACACTCCTTAGAAGTGACATTCATTCACATGTACAGACTCGTTCTCTAATATGTTGCCACTTTTTCGAATTATCCAGAAAGTTGGGGAACCTCGAGTGCCCCATTGCTTTCTCCATGGCAATGCCTCAGCCAGAGTCAACTTGCCAACCAATCAGCACCCTTTTCTCCTGTAGTATAAATGGTGATCGTGGGAAATTTGGCATTCTTGTACTTGGCCCTGATAAATGCAAGATGAAAAGCTTCAGCAACATGTCTCTCTTTTTAGCAATAAGTAATTTGTTGCTGAACACAAGGGTTCACTCAGCAGTGAAGGAGCTGAAAAGATTTCAGGAACCATGAAGCGTAAAACTAGAAAAATAAGTTTAAATGAGAACTCATTAGTTACACAAAATAAGTATCTGAAAAGAAATTGGAATTCTATCAGAATGCAACTTCTATCGTATGAAGCACACATACACTGGGATGTCTATTTTGACGCTCCATCGATGGTCTCCAAAGATGCAGAATGGGACATTGAACAGATCACCAGGCCTCACTGAGCAGGTTGATCTGATGTGTCCCGAGAGCAGGATAGAGTCTGGGAATTCTGCAGGGAGTAACGCACCTCCTGACTCCCCAAATCCTTTCCATCATATATAAGGTGGAAGTCAGGGGTGTGGTGGAATATTCTCCACTTGCCTGGATGAGTACAGCCCCAAAACAACACTCAAGAAGCTCAACACCATCTAGGACAAAGTTGGCACTGCCATCACCTTAAATATTAAGCAAGATGATCAGCAAGCCCACGTTTCTTCCAACACCACCCAAAACTATCACCTCTGTTTTCGAGAAGCACAAGGGAAGCAATCACATGAAAACACCACCACTTCCAGCTTTCACACAATTCAGATTAGGTTATTCAGACTAGGAAACGTGTCACCACTCCTTCATTGCCACTGCATGTCCATTTTGCACTCAAAATCCTGGAACTTTCTCCCTAACAACTATTTAGGCGTATTTTCACCAGACAGATTTCACCAGTCTGTGTGGAGTGTGCACATTCTCCCTGTGTCTGTGTGGGCATCACTCCCACAACCCAAAAGATGTGCAGGGTAGGTGGATTGTCCATGCTAAATTGCCCCTTAATTGGGAAAAAAAATTGGGCACTCTTAAATTTAAAAAAAAAATAAAAATGTTTGTCATAAAATACATGAATTTTTTTTTTTAAGTTAAAAAAAAAAGAATTGCCAAATATTTCCCTGGAGTTCACCCGTGTTTCTCCCTTCACATACTGGGGCCACAGAAGCCAGATTTTACAGGTACCCTTCCCTCCCCATCTGGTTTAACCATTTATACCTGCCATGAATCAATCTCGTCCCTATACGTACCTCATAACCTCAGTTTTGCCTCACACTTTCAGCCCTTTATATCAGTCTCGCCTCCATTTTGTCACAGGGCTCTCCCTTTTGTTCAATCATTCTCCCCGCCCCCCCCGCCCCCCGGCACTGTACTTGTTTTAAAGGTATAAAAGCAAATTACTGTGGTTGCTGGAATCTGAAATCAAAGAGAAAATGCTGGAAAATCTCAGCAAGCCTGACAGCATCTGTAGGGAGAGAAAGGGCTAACGTTTTGAGTCCAGATGACCCTTTGTCAAAGCCCTGTGGTGTCTGGCAGGGAAGTGGGGGTGCAGAAGCACATCCAATAACATTTGAAAAGGGAACTGGAGAAATGTTAATCAAATTTTTAAAAAAGGAACAATTTGTCGAGCCACGGGAAAAGAGTAACCACGTGATCAATACTATTGCATGTGCTTTTTTGTAAGTAGTGCACAAAATAAACTACAGACTGTTTACTAATGAGTGGCACGGTAGCTTCCACCTTATATATGATGGACAGGATTTTGGGGAGTCAGGAGGTGCGTTACCCTCTGCAGAATTCCCAGACTCTATCCTGCTCTCGGGACAAACTGTGTAACACTTTCAGAGAGCCAGCACCATTAGGATGGGCCAGTGGTCTCCTTCTGTGAAGTATCATTTTAAAACTGTGGGGGAAACCCCAGTGCTGAAATGTATTCCATCCCCATTCACACACTGAACCCAAAGCTGAAGATAGTATTGATCACGTGGTTACTGAAAGGCTGGCTATAGGATTAACTTAGAATAGAGTTTAAAAAAAATAAATAGTGCAGAAGGAGGCCATTCGGCCCATTGGGTCTGCGCCGACCCTTGGAAAGAGCACCCCACACCTGCACCCTATCCCCGTAACCCCACATAACCCAAGGGGCAATTTAGCGCGGCCAATCGACCTAATCTGCACATCTTTGGACTGGGGGAGGAATCCGGAGCACCCGGAGGAAACCCACGCAGTGACGGGGAGAACGTGTAAACTCCACACAGACAGTGACCCAAACCGGGAATTGAACCTGGGACCCTGGAGCTGTGATGCAACTGTGCGAACCACTGTGCTACCGTACCACCCATTAGTAAACAGTCTGTTGTTTATTTTGTGCACTACTTACAAAAAAGCACATGCAATATGAATTGGAGAATTGTCGCACGATTAGCTAGAGTGCTCAGAACAAAATCAACTGCCTGGGAGGTGGCACTGGGATTTGGTTGCATTATGTAACAAGGGCATGGTGGAAGTGCAAGGATTAAGCCTTTATTACTTTCTTCAGACAGATAATCATGGGCGTACATATGCCAAGTTGTTAATGGATCACATTAACCCAAGTGCTCTGGATGCAGAAGTCACTTAGCTCCTTTTGTTAATGCAATGGATGCAGCAGCATCTTACATGGACCTATAACCATAATATCAAAATGTAATTTTAAGGAGGAGTTAGATCTAGCTATTGGGGCTAAAGGGATCAAGGGATATTGGCGGGGGGGTGGGGGAGGAGGCTGGATCAAGGTATTGAACTTGATGATCAGCCATGATTATAATGAATTGTGGAGCAGGTTCGAAAAGCTTATTCCTGCTTCTATTTTCCATCTATGTTTTGATGTATCATAATTTTTCAGGATATTATTTAAGGAGAGTGCCAGTAAGCCTAGCATGTGATCAGTCCCTTTAAGGCCATGGGTCTCACTACTTCAAATTGTCATATCCGGAGGAAAATTGAAAGAGCAATATTACCCGTAGATTGGCAGCTGCTCGGACAGCTGCTCTCAGGTTCAGAGAAGACAAGCATCTGTGTCTGGAGAAGAGTAATGTGAGGGCCCAACCCTCAGACCAATCTGATTGTAGGTGGAGGTAATGCTTCATTAATGATGAGGATTTCTTCACTACTTGTGGGATTTGAGTGGTTAACTCTACAATAAGTGATTTGGAAATGATTAAAATGAGTGAAATAGCCGATACATATGTCAACATAAAAGGACATTAGAATTGTTTTATCATTTGTTGGACTTGATAGGTATTAAGTGAGATAACATTTGTGATGCTTCAATTATTCTCATTTTCAAAAATGGACACTAACATGCAACATTTAGAAATGAACTTCAATGAAATTAATTCATTTTGAAGACAGTTGAAACAAACAATAGGGTCGGAAAATGTGATCAGATTGTGGTCAATAACCCTGAAACAAATATGGATGTGCTACAAAGGACGGGCAAGATACAAGACGAGCAAAACCATGGTAATGGTCATCATGGTTGGCGTCCTGGCACGTAACGACAGTTATCAGGACTGGCTAGAAAGTGAATTTGCAACTGTTCCTGTTAATGCCCATTGAAATACAGTGCCTGGTCATCCTACTGATGGTCTTTCCATTCAGATGAATACCATAGGATACAATTAATATTTGTCATATTTTTTGCATGGTGCCCTGAACATCATGTATACAATAATGCGTATTGTCAACGTTTCTGGGATGAATGCTGTACAAGCTGACATTTGAATTTGGAAGTATGTTAAGAGATGATGCTGATATTAATAAAATCTGAAATAAAGAAAGCTATTTGAAAGGTGTCACAAAATTCTTCCCAAATATTGACCACAAACGAGACAGATATCTGAAACTTTCTTCACTGGTGTGCTTTCCTCGATGTTCATTAACATGACAAAATTATACGAAGGAACGCTTGATTATAGAATTCATGCCATGGTGTCAAAGGGCATTCTATCAGAATAGCGGGCTTTTAGAAAAACTGATGAGATGCATGCTTGTGAGGTCACTGGAGGACACCAAGTGATGAATGTTACATAATATAGGGTGTTACAATGCTGTTTTTGTAAACTTGCCATTGAAAAACATCTTACTGCTGCTTCCTGTTGTTCTGAGGTTGTTCAAGAATGAAATAAAGTTCTTGCCCATTTGATTTAATGAATCTGATCTTTGTCACATTATTGTATACTATAGACTCATATTCAGTAGGCCAGTGTTTTTCAAACTTTTTTCCCCCAGGACCCACTTTTATCAACCGGCTGACCTTCGCGACCCATGCCGGCCAATTTGCGCGACCCACACCGGCCGACCTACACGACCCATGCCGGCCGACCTTCGCGACAAACAATTTTTGCTTACCATTAATGCGACAAGTGAGCCTGCTTGGGTCTCACAATCTCACTTGCCTCGTCATTAAATGTTATATTTCTGCGAAGGACTTCAGCTGCGATTTAAGTTCTCGCTGCATTTTGAAAAAAATCAAGAGGTATGTCCTCAGACTCTCCATGCTGAAGTCTTCAAATGACTTTGCAGTTTCAAGGGTTTTAAATTTTCATTTGCCAGTACTTCCCTGCATATGCTTTGCATGCTGATTTGCATTGGCACAATTAACAATGTCATACCTCAAGGAATTATCTTTATATTGCATTGTTCGTGATTTCAGTTTCATCTTAATGAGTTGTTCAGCAGAGCCCCTGGACTCTCCTGCGAAGCTCTCTCCAGCAGATTCAATTGTGAGGTCCTGGCCATCTCTTCTTCAGTACAAAATGATCCATCGTCAGTTCTTCACACTATCTTGTTGCTTTCTTGCTGGCAGCTACAAAATGGAGGAATCTCACCTCCGTGATTTCACGGCCAAAGCACAGATCTACAGGGCGCGTGCCATCAGTATATGTAATGGTCATGTGACCTGCTCTCTGCCGCCGCTTCTGGCGGGAAGACTCCAGTGTTCGCAATTAAAGGCTAGTTGCAGCTGACATTCTCAACTTAAAAAGTGGGCGTGGCCAGCATTCTGAAACACCGGTCGCAGCCGAATGGGAACGCTGCAACCGATTGCTCCACAACCCTCCCAACACCTGCCCGTGACCCAAAGGTGGGTCGCAACCCGGAGTTTGAAAAGCCCCGCAGTAAGCCATTCTCATGTCCTGTCTGTCTGCTATACACTGTTTAATGGGTGTTGAAGCATTTTTACACTTATGTGAGGAATAAAAGAATGACCAAGGTGAAGTTAGGACCAGTCAAGGACAGTAGTAGGACAGTAGTGGGAACGTGTGCATGGAGTCTGAAGATATAGGAGAGGCCCTAAATGAATCCTTTTCTCCAGTGTTCACAAAGGAGAGGGGCCATGTTGGTTTTTAAAAAAAATATTTTTATTCTCCTCCTTTTTCACATTTTCTCCCACATTTCCACCCATCAACAATAAACAATAACCAGCAAGATATGTCAATCCCCATAATAACAACGATCCCATCCGCCCACCAACCCCCAAACATCAGCCCGCATGTTTACATAAACAAATGACAAAAAGGAATCGGGGATTACCCGTAGTCACCCTTAATCTACACAGCCCCCCCTCCCCCTCACCCACCCCCCCAACTAATGTTCGATGTTATCCAGTTCTTGAAAGTGCATAATAAACAGTGCCCATGACTAGTAGAACCCCTCCGAGCTTCCCCTCAGTTCGAACTTAACCTTCTCAAGGGTCAAGTATTCCAACAGGTCCCCCCGCCACGCCAGGGCACTGGGTGGAGAGGCTGCTCTCCATCCCAGCAGGATCCGCCTTCGGGCGATCAACGAGGCGAAGGCTACAACATTTGTCTCCGCACCCGTTTCCAACCCAGGCTGGTCCGACACCCCGAATATGGCCTCCTGGGGACCCGGGTCCAGTTTCACACGCACCACCTTGGAAATTACCCGAAACACCTCCTTCCAATACTCCCCTAGCTTTGGACAGGACCAAAACATATGAACGTGATTAGCAGCTCCCCCCCCCGCCCCCCCACAACGCTCACACACATCCTCTACTCCTTCAAAAAATCGGCTCATCCTCGCCCTCGTGAGGTGCACTCTATATACCACCTTCAGCTGTATCAGCCCCAACCTCGCACATGAGGTGGAGGCATTCACTCTCCGGAGCACCTCACACCAGGCCTCCTCCTCTATAACCTCTCCCAGCTCATCCTCCCACTTTGCTTTGATCCCTTCCAGTGGTGCCTTATCCTCTTCCAGTAATAGCTCCGTACACCGCTGACACTGCCCCCTTCTCCAGTCCCCTTGTCGTCAACACCTCCTCCAGCAATGTGGAGGCCGGTTCCTCTGGGTAGCTCTGTATCTCATTCCTGGCAAAATCCCGAACCAGCAAGTACCTAAACACTTCTCCCTGCTCTAGCCCATACTTCGCTTCCAGCTCCCTCAATCCTGCAAACCGACCCCGAAGAAATAAATCTTTTAGCGTCTTAATCCCCTTCTCTTCCCATTTCCGAAAACTTCCATCCCACCTCCCTGGCTCAAATCTGTGGTTCCCCCGAATCGGCAGTTCCCTTGACCCTAAGAGAGGCCATGTTGTTTTTTTTTTTTTAAATAATATTTTATTGAAAATTTTTGGTCAACCAACACAGTACATTGTGCATCCTTTACACAACATTATAACAATACAGATAATAATGACCTTTTTTATTTAAACAAGAACAAAAGAAAACAACAACAAATAAATAAATATTAAATAACAAAAATAAAAACTAGCCCTAATTGGCAACTGCCTTGTCTCAGGCCACCCCCCCCCCCCCCCCCCCCCCACCCCCCACCCCCCAAGTTCTGGGCTGCTGCTGCTGCCTTCTTTGTTCTCCCCTATCTATCTTTCCGCAAGATATTCGACGAACGGTTGCCACCGCCTTGTAAACCCTTGAGCCGACCCCCTTAGGACGAACTTAATCCGCTCTAACTTTATGAACCCCGCCATATCATTTATCCAGGTCTCCACCCCCGGGGGCTTGGCTTCTTTCCACATTAGCAATATTCTGCGCCGGGCTACTAGGGACGCAAAGGCCAAAACATCGGCCTCTTTCGCCTCCTGCACTCCCGGCTCTTGTGCAACCCCAAATATAGCCAACCCCCAGCTTGGTTCGACCTGGACTCCTACTACTTTCGAAAGCACCTTTGTCACCCCCATCCAAAACCCCTGTAGTGCCGGGCATGACCAAAACATATGGGTATGATTCGCTGGGCTTCTCGAGCACCTCGCACACCTATCCTCCACCCCAAAAAATTTACTGAGCCGTGTTCCAGTCATATGTGCCCTGTGTAATACCTTAAACTGAATCAGGCTTAGCCTGGCGCACGAGGACGACGAGTTTACCCTGTTTAGGGCATCTGCCCACATCCCCTCCTCAATCTCCTCCCCTAGCTCTTCTTCCCATTTCCCTTTTAGTTCGTCCATCATAGTCTCCCCTTCGTCTCTCAATTCCCTATATATATCCGACACCTTACCGTCCCCCACCCATTTCTTTGAGATGACTCTGTCCTGCACCTCTTGTGTCGGGAGCTGCGGGAATTCCCTCACCTGCTGCCTCGCAAAAGCCCTCAATTGCATGTACCTGAATGCATTCCCTTGGGGCAACCCATATTTCTCGGTCAGCGCTCCCAGACTCGCAAACTTCCCATCCACAAATAGATCTTTCAATTGCGTTATACCTGCTCTTTGCCACATTCCATATCCCCCATCCATTCCCCCCGGGGCAAACCTATGGTTGTTTCTTATCGGGGACCCCCCCAGTGCTCCGGTCTTTCCCCTATGTCGTCTCCACTGTCCCCAAATCTTCAGTGTAGCTACCACCACCGGACTCGTGGTATAGTTCCTTGGTGAGAACGGCAATGGGGCTGTCACCATAGCCTGCAGGCTGGTCCCCCGACAGGACGCCCTCTCTAATCTCTTCCACGCCGCTCCTTCCTCCTCTCCCATCCACTTACTCACCATTGAAATATTAGCGGCCCAATAATACTCACTTAGGCTCGGTAGTGCCAGCCCCCCCCCTATCCCTACTACGCTGTAAGAATCCCTTCCTCACTCTCGGAGTCTTCCCGGCCCAAACAAAACCCATAATACTCTTTTCTATCCTTTTGAAAAAAGCCTTCGTGATCACCACCGGGAGACACTGAAACACAAAAAGGAATCTCGGGAGGACCACCATCTTAACTGCCTGCACCCTCCCTGCCATTGACAATGCTACCATGTCCCATCTCTTGAAATCTTCCTCCATCTGTTCCACCAACCGCGTCAAATTTAGCCTGTGCAATGTGCCCCAATTCTTAGCTATCTGGATCCCCAGGTAACGAAAGTCTCTTGTTACCTTCCTCAACGGTAGGTCTTCTATTTCTCTACTCTGCTCCCCTGGATGCACCACAAACAGCTCACTCTTTCCCATGTTCAATTTATACCCTGAAAAATCCCCAAACTCCCCAAGTATCCGCATTATTTCTGGCATCCCCTCCGCTGGATCCGCCACATATAGTAGCAGATCATCCGCATATAAAGATACCCGGTGTTCTTCTCCTCCCCTAAGTATTCCCCTCCATCCCTTGGAACCTCTCAGCGCTATCGCCAGGGGCTCAATCGCCAGTGCAAACAGTAATGGGGACAGAGGACATCCCTGCCTTGTCCCTCTGTGGAGCCGAAAATATGCCGATCCCCGTCCATTCGTGACCACACTCGCCACTGGGGCCCTATACAACAGCTGCACCCATCTAACATACCCCTCTCCGAACCCAAATCTCCTCAACACCTCCCACAGATAATCCCACTCCACTCTATCAAATGCTTTCTCGGCATCCATCGCCACTACTATCTCCGTTTCACCCTCTGGTGGGGCCATCATCATTACGCCTAACAACCTCCGTATGTTCGTGTTCAGCTGTCTCCCCTTCACAAACCCAGTTTGGTCTTCATGAACCACCCCCGGGACACATTCCTCTATTCTCATTGCCATTACCTTGGCCAAGACCTTGGCATCTACATTGAGGAGGGAGATTGGTCTGTAGGACCCGCATTGTAGCGGATCCTTTTCCTTCTTTAAAAGAAGCGATATCGTTGCTTCTGACATAGTCGGGGGCAGTTGTCCCCTTTCCTTTGCCTCGTTGAAGGTCCTCGTCAGTAGCGGGGCGAGCAAGTCCAAATATTTTCTGTAAAATTCAACTGGGAATCCGTCCGGTCCCGGGGCCTTTCCCGTCTGCATGTTCCTAATTCCTTTCACCACTTCTTCTACCGTGATCTGTGCTCCCAATCCCATCCTTTCCTGCTCTTCCACCTTGGGAATTTCCAGCCGATCCAAAAACTCCATCATTCTCTCCCTCCCATCCGGGGGTTGAGCTTCATACAATTTTTTATAAAATGTCTTGAACACTTCATTCACTCTCTCCGCTCCCCGCTCCGTCTCTCCATCTTCGTCTCTCACCCCCCCTATTTCCCTCGCTGCTCCCCTTTTCCTCAATTGGTGTGCCAGCAATCTGCTCGCCTTCTCTCCATATTCATACTGTACACCCTGCGCCTTCCTCCATTGTGCCTCTGCAGTGCCTGTGGTCAGCAAGTCAAATTCCACATGCAGCCTTTGCCTTTCCCTATACAGTCCCTCCTCCGGTGCTTCCGCATACTGTCTGTCCACCCTCAAAAGTTCTTGCAACAACCGCTCCCGTTCCTTACTCTCCTGCTTCCCTTTATGTGTCCTTATTGATATCAGCTCCCCCCTAACCACCGCCTTCAATGCCTCCCAGACCACTCCCACCTGAACCTCCCCATTGTCATTGAGTTCCAAGTACTTTTCAATGCATCCCCTCACCCTTAAGCACACCCCCTCATCCGCCATTAGTCCCATATCCATTCTCCAGGGTGGACGCCCTCTTGTTTCCTCCCCTATCTCCAAGTCTACCCAGTGTGGGGCATGATCCGAAATGGCTATAGCCGTATATTCCGTTCCCCTCACCCTCGGGATCAATGCCCTACCCAACACAAAAAAGTCTATGCGTGAATAGACTTTATGGACATAGGAGAAAAACGAGAACTCCTTACTCCTAGGTCTACTGAATCTCCACGGGTCCACCCCTCCCATCTGCTCCATAAAATCCTTAAGCACCTTGGCTGCTGCCGGCCTCCTACCAGTCCTGGACTTCGACCTATCCAGCCTTGGTTCCAACACCGTGTTAAAGTCTCCCCCCATTATCAGCTTTCCGGTCTCTAGGTCTGGGATGCGTCCTAGCATTCGCCTCATAAAATTGGCATCGTCCCAATTCGGGGCATACACGTTTACCAACACCACCATCTCTCCCTGTAATTTGCCACTCACCATCACGTATCTGCCCCCGTTATCCGCCACTATAGTCTTTGCCTCGAACATTACCCGCTTCCCCACTAATATAGCCACCCCCCTGTTTTTCGCATCCAGCCCCGAATGGAACACCTGCCCTACCCATCCTTTGCGCAACCTAACCTGATCTATCAGTTTCAGGTGCGTTTCCTGTAACATGACCACATCTGCTTTAAGTTTCTTAAGGTGTGCGAGTACTCGTGCCCTCTTTATCGGCCCGTTAAGTCCCCTCACGTTCCACGTGATCAGCCGAGTTGGGGGGCTTCCCCCCCCCCCCCCTTGCCGGTTAGCCATCATCTTTTTCCAGCTTCTCGCCCAGTTCCCACGCGGCTGTATTTCTCCCAGACGGTGCCCCCCCGCCCATCCTTTCCCGCACCCACTCCCCCCCTTTCCCCAGCAGCAGCAACCCAGTAATTCCCCCCTCCCCCCCCCCCCGCTAGACCCCCCGCTAGCGTAATTACTCCCCCCATGTTGCTCCCAGAAGTCAGCAAACTCTGGCTGACCTCGGCTTCCCCCCGTGATCACGGCTCGCCCCGTGCGGTGCCCCCTCCTTCCTGCTTCTCTATTCCCGCCATAATTATCATAGCGCGGGAACCAAGCCCGCGCCTCTCCCTCGGCCCCGCCTCCCATGGCCAACGCCCCATCTCCTCTCCCTCCCCACCTCCCCCCATCACCACCTGTGGGAGAAAGAAAAGTTACCATACCGCAGGATTAATCATACAATACAATCCCTCTTCGCCCCCCCCCCCCCCACTCGTCCCACCACTTTGTCCAAACGTTCATTTTCGTAGTCCAATCATTCCAATTTTTCTTCTACAATAAAAGTCCACGCTTCATCCGCCGTCTCAAAGTAGTGGTGCCTCCCTTGATATGTGACCCACAGTCTTGCCGGTTGCAGCATTCCAAACTTTATCTTTTTTTTGTGAAGTACCGCTTTGGCCCGATTAAAGCTCGCCCTCCTTCTCGCCACCTCCGCACTCCAATCTTGATAGACGCGGATCACCGCGTTCTCCCATTTACTACACCGAGTTTTCTTCGCCCATCTAAGGACCATTTCTCTATCCTTAAAACGGAGAAATCTCACCACTATGGCTCTGGGAGCTTCTCCTGCTCTCGGTCCTCGCACCATAACTCGGTATGCTCCCTCCACCTCCAACGGACCCGTCGGGGCCTCCACTCCCATTAACGAGTGCAGCATCGTGCTCACATATGCCCCGACGTCCGCCCCCTCCACACCTTCAGGAAGGCCAAGAATCCTCAAGTTGTTCCTCCTTGCGTTATTTTCCAGTGCCTCCAACCTCTCCACAGATCGTTTCTGGTGTGCCTCCTGTATCTCCGACTTCACCACCAGGCCCTGTATATCGTTTTCATTCTCAGCTGCTTTCGCCTTCACGACCCGAAGCTCCTGCTCCTGGGTCTTTTGTTCCTCTTTCAGCCCTTCAATCGCCTGTAATATCGGGGCCAACAACTCTTTCTTCATTTCCTTTTTTATCTCCTCCACGCAGCGTTTCAAAAACTCTTGTTGTTCGGGGCCCCATATGAAACTGCCACCTTCCGACGCCATCTTGGTTTCTGCTTGCCTTCCTTGCCGTTGTTCCAAAGGATCCGCTGCAATCCGGCCACTTTCCTCTCCTTTTTCCATCCGTGTCCAGGGGGAACACCCTTCTGGTTTACCGCACGGTGTTTTCAGCCGTTAAAATTGCCGTTGGGGCTCCTATCAAGAGCCCAAAAGTCCGTTTCACAGGGAGCTGCCGAAACGTGCGACTCAGCTGGTCATCGCCGCACCCGGAAGTCGAGAGGCCATGTTGTTGAGGAGGATAGTGCGATACAGGCTGGTAGGCTGGAGGAGGAAGATGTGTAATAAATTTTGAGAAGCCTGAGGATAGATAAGTCCCCTGGGCCTGATGGGATATATCCCAGGATTCTTTGGGAGGTGAGGGATGAGATTGCAGAGCCTTTGGCTTTGATCTTTATGTCCTCACTGTCTACAGGAATAGTGCCAGAAGACTGGAGAGGGGCAAATGTTGACCCCTTGTTCAAGAAAGGGAATAGGTATAACCCTGGGAATTATCGGCCGGTTAGTCTCACTTCGGTCATTGGTAAATTATTGGAAAGGGTCCTGAGGGATAGGATTTATGATCATTTGGAAAGATACAGCTTAATCCAGGACAGTCAGCACGGATTTGTGAGGGGTAAATCTTGCCTCACAAGTTTGATTGTATTCTTTGAGGAGGTAACTAAGTACATAGATGAAGGTAGAGCGGTTGATGTCGTATACATGGATTTTAGTAAGGTGTTTGATAAGGTGCCCCATGGTCGTCTCATGCAGAAAGTAAGGAGGTGTGGCATAGAGGGAAATTTGGCCGATTGGATCAGTAACTGGCTATCACATAGAAGAGAGAGGGTGGTGGAAGATGGTAAATTTTCATCCTGGAGCCCAGTCACCAGCGGTGTACCACAGGGATCAGTGCTGGGTCCTCTGCTTTTGTGATTTTTATCAATGACTTGGATGATGGAGTTAAAGGTTGGGTTAGTAAATTTGCTGATGACACCAAGATTGGTGGAGTAGTGGATAATGTGGAGGGCTGTTGTAGGCTGCAAAGAGACATTGATAGGATGCAGAGCTGGGCTGAAAAGTGGCAGATGGAGTTTAACCTTGATAAGTGTGAGGTGATTCATTTTGGTGGGACAAATTTGAATGCTGATTACAGGGTTAACGGCAGGGTTCTGAAGAATGTGGAGGAGCAGAGAGATCTCAGAGTTCATGTCCATAGATCTCCGAAAGTTGCCACCCAAGTGGATAAAGCCATGAAGAAAGCCTATAGCGTGTTAGCATTTATTAACAGGGGGATTGAGTTTAAGAGCCGTGAGGTTATGCTGCAACTGTACAAGACCTTGGTTAGACCACATTTGGAGTATTATGTGCAGTTCTGGTCACCTCATTATAGGAAGGATGTGGAAGCATTGGACAGGGTGCAAAGGAGATTTACCAGGATGCTGCCTGGATTGGAGGATAGGTCTTATGAGGAAAGGTTGAGGGAGCTAGGGCTTTTCTCATTGGAGTGAAGGAGGATGAGAGGTGACTTAATAGGAGGTGTATATGATGATGAGAGGGATAGATGGAGTGGACGTTCAGTGACGTTTTCCTCGGGTGGATGTAGCTGTTACAAGGAGGCATAACTACAAGGTTCATGGTGGAAGATAAAGGAGGGATGTCAGAGATAGGTTCTTTACTCAGAGAGTGGCTGGGGCGTGGAACGCACTCCCAGCTATGGTAGTGGAGTTGGACACTTTAGGAACTTTCAAGAGGTTATTGGATAGGCATATGGAGTGCACTAGAATGATTGGGAGTAGGTTGATTTGATCTTAGTTTCAGACTAGTTCGGCACAACATCATGGGCCGAAGGGCCTGTATTGTGCTGTACAGTTCTATGTTCTATTTAAGCATCAGTGGGAGACTTTGACAGGGACGTTTTCAAGCACCTACAGATAGGCCACTTCCTCCAACTGTTGATTCATTCTTGTCGGCACTGGTGTTTTCATAAGCCTTTGTGCCAGTTTTTTTACACAACACTACTTGAGCAACCACTGTCCCACCTGTGAATGACATGGACATGTCTTCCCAAGGTATGGACAGACAGAAGGGAAGCTGGTGTATCTGCTGAGAATCCTGTCCCATCTAGGGGGCATTAAGGGTAGCAGTAAGGGTGGCCTGGGCTGTGGGTGCACCACCTTGCAGGTTTGTTTCAATGTTCACTTGGTTCGATGGTATCGCAGGGTGCCAGGGAGGATAATGCTTCTTGCAAGAAATTTTTAGTGACAGTCTCACTTCATTATACATTTACCACAGAAACAGGCCACTCGATCCAACAGGTCTATTAATGCGTTGATGCTCCACAAAAAGTGCTTCCCGCTCTCCTCATCATAACCTCTCAATATATTTTTCTGTTCCTTTCTCCTTCATGTTTATCCAGCTTCCCTTCCAATTTATCTGCGCTTTTTGCCTCAACTACTCCTTTGTAATAGTGAATTCCGCATTCCAATCACTCGCTGGGTAATGCAGTCCTGAACTCCCTGCTGAATTTATTATTAACTTCCTTTATGGCCCCTACTTTTGTCAAGTGTGACCATCTCTTCACTAATCTGAGCAGACTACTCCATTATATTTCCAGTTTCTATGACATCTTTGAGTAAAGATTGTACCATCATTCCTACCATGAACATTGAGCTAGTTGATCTACAATTCTTCAGAACAGAAGATTACAAAGCCCACCCCAAAATCAACAGTAAAATATCATCGGCGACAAAGGATGAGGCTGTCGGAAGGGATTTATTTTCACCACATTATATGGTGCAATATGACCGGAGGCTAAATTTGATGCTAAATTCAGCCCAATCGTGGGGCTTACTCTTGATCTTCATGTTTTCATATTTGGAAAAAAAAAATCAGCTCTCTTTATACCAGCCTGACAATGGTTTCCTTAGTTTCAGTGCTCCTGCTGTTCCCGAGGCCTTTTCCATATTCAGGCTCTTGCGTAAAGAATCAATTTGCCCATCAATTGCAGGAGGTTACCCTGCTGTTTTGGTGTTGATAGTGGGTGCAAAACACAGTGCAAATTGAGATAAGTGAAGGAAAGGGGACTTTGGGGGCTGGTTTAGCACAGTGGGCTAAACAGCTGGATTGCGATGCAGAGCTAGGCCAGCAGCTCGGGTTCAATCCCCTTACCGGCCTCCCCGAACAGGTGCCGGAATATAGCAACTAGGGGCTTTTCACAGTAACTTCATTAAAGCCTACTTATGACAATAAGCAATTATTATTATCATTATTAGCTGCAGGGTAGGTGTGATGGGTGATATCTGGTTGAGTCGCTTCAGTCAGGCGGACAGCTTGGAAGGCCCCAGTAACTCACGTGCCAGACTGAGAGGACGGCGGGGGCAACCTCCACAAAGAAGGTTCATCGGAGAAATTTCAAACCAGGAAAAGGGCAAGTGGAATGACTTTATTTTGAACCATTTTTATGTATTTATTTTATTAGAACCTTTACTTCCAGTAATATTTCTCCCGTTTCTATAAAGAAAACCCAAAACATGGGAGGCGAATATTTCGAAAAACAATTGATTCTCACTGTCCCAAGTGTTTATTTTAAATTGGTATATGTTTGCTGACTAGATCATGCATCCTCATTGTTTCTTGGTTGGTAATTTATGGTTGCTGCATTGGCAGCTTCCTCACATTTTTAACAAAAGCAGATTACTGCGGATGCTAGAAATCTGAAATAACACCAGCCTAACTACAAGAGGACTCAGCACGTCAGACAGCATTCTCTGCAGAGAAAGAAGAGTTAATGCTGCAGGTCAATCGGGTCCTGATAAAAGGTCACTGACCTGACACGTTAACACGGTCTATCCACAGATACTGCCTGGCGTATTTCCAACATTTTGTTTGATTTTATTCCTCTTCTTTTCAGTTGTGACTTACTGCTGTTTGAATATGAAATGTCAGTCAATCTGGTGGAAGTGTGACAGAAGAATTTGCATGCGGCAAATGAAATATCTGAAGTGTGATTAACACATACATGAAAGGATGAAAAACTTTAACATGAGTAATGAGCTGAACAGAAATGGGGTGACGACAGTCAGTAACCCAATTGCATTTGCTTAGAAAGGAAATGCAGTATTGTCAACTTACTCTTTTTAAAATTAATTCAATTGCCCTTGAGGCAGAGGGCAGGAGAGAGAGAGGGAGGCAAAGAGGGAGACAAAGAGGGAGACCGAGGGAGGCAAAGAGGGAGACCGAGGGTGAAACAGACAAAGACAGAGAGAGACGGAAACAGACAGAGAGAGGGAGAAATACGGAGACAGACAGAGAGACAGGGAGAAATACGGAGACAGACACAGAGAGAGGGAGAAAGACAGAGACAGACAGAGAGAGAGGGAGAAAGACAGAGAGAGAGGGAGAAATACGGAGACAGACAGAGAGAGAGAGAAATACAGAGACAGACAGAGAGAGAGGGAGAAATACGGAGACAGACAGAGAGAGAGATAAATACGGAGACAGACAGAGAGAGATGGAGAAATACGGAGACAGGCAGAGAGAGAGGGAGAAATACAGAGACAGACAGAGAGAGAGGGAAAAAGACAGAGACAGAGAGGGGGACAGACAGAGATAGAGAGAGAGAGAGAGAGAGGGAGACAGACAGACAGAGATAGAGAGAGAGAGAGGGAGACAGACAGAGAGAGGCAGTGACAGACAGAGAGGGAGACAGACCGAGAGAGGGGGAGACAGGTGTGGTAAACCACTGTTGCACCTCTATTAGGTGATGTATGGTACGACCTGTGCTACAGGTACGTTGGTAGTCCCTGCCTGCTGGCTCCGCCCAGTAGGCGGAGTATAAATATGTGTGTCCTCCATGCTGCAGACATTTTGCCAGCTGCTGTGGGAGGCCACACATCTTAGAGCAATAAAGCCTCAGTTGTACCCAACTCAAGTCTTTGTGCAATTGATCGTGCATCAATTTATTGCTCTAAGATGTGTGGTCTCCCATGGCAGCTGGCGAAAAAAGTCTTTTGAAGTCCAGTGGACCAGTTAGAGGTTTAACCGGTCCGGGGCCTTGATATGCTGCTGGGAGCAACGTAGTGGCGGCGATGCAACTCAACTCAAGTCTTTGTGCAATTGATCGTGCATCAATTTATTGCCCTAAGATTTACAAAAGATGGATCTCCGTATCAAACCGGATCGCCTTCAGCTGGATCCGCATTCAAGCGATGCCAAAAAGGACTTTCAGCACTGGCTAGCTTGCTTCGAGGCATACATCAACTCAGCGCCCAGCCCTATCTCGGAGGCTCAGAAGATACAGATCCTGTACTCACGGTTGAGCTCCAGCGTCTTTCCGCTAATCCAGGACACGCCGAACTACACCAAAGCCATGACGATTCTCAAAGAGAATTACGCTCAGAAGAGGAACACGTTCTTCGCCAGGCATGTACTCGCCACTCGCTCTCAACTCCCTGGTGAGTCCATAGAAGACTTCTGGCGGGCCCTAATCCCACTCGTCCAGGATTGTGACTGTCAGGCCATTACGGCCACTGAACATTCAAACCTCCTTATGCGGGACACGTTTGTTACGGGGATTGGATCAGTCCTCATACGCCAGCGACTTTTAGAAGGGGCCACGCTCAACCTAGCAGAGACAAAGAAACTAGCGCTCTCTATGACAGTCGCCTCGCTCAACGTTCAGGCCTACACCCCCAGCCGTGCGGTCCACCCCTCCTACGCATTGTGGACCCCACAGACGACCGCCCCAGCGGGGGCCTTACCCAGCCAATACGCCTGCGCCACGCGCCAGACAGTGAACCCCTGGGGTCCCTGATGTTACTTTTGCGGCCAGCAGAAACACACCCGCCAACGCTGCCCAGCCCACGCTGCCCTTTGTAAGGCTTGCGGCAAGAAGGGGCACTTCGCCACGGTGTGCAAGGCCCGCGCAATCGCCGCAATCGTCCCCACCCCCCTAGTTTATGGACAATGGGCGCCGCCATCTTCAACTCCCCGGACCACGCGCGGCCAGTGGGCGCCCATGGGCGCCGCCATCTTGTTCAACCCCTGCCACGTGCGACCCATGGGCGCCGCCATTTTGTCATCCTCAAGATCTTCAGGCGCCACCATCTTGTCTCCCCCACGGCACATGGGCGCCGCCAGCATTCCAGGACCTGTGCCCCACCGGGCTCTCCACCATCCGACACCAGCGACGACCGACCACGACTTGCCTCAGTGACCATCGACCAGTCTCGTCCGCACAACCTGACCACCGCATCGACCAGTGTGAAAATCAATGGACACGTGACCTCTTGCCTGCTGGACTCCGGGAGCACCGAAAGCTTCATCCACCTGGATACAGTCAGGCGCTGCTCCCTCGCGGTACACCCCGCCAACCAAAAAACCTCCCTGGCCTCCGGATCCCATTGCGTGGCGATCCGGGGGTACTGTACGGTCACACTCACGGTCCAGGGTGTAGAATTCAGCGGCTTCCATCTCTACATCCTCCCTAACCTCTGCGCTGCCCTACTACTCGGCCTGGACTTCCAGTCCAACCTCCAGAGCCTAACCCTGAAATTCAGCAGGCCCCTACCACCCCTCACTATGTGCGGCCTCGCGACCCTAAAGGTCAATCCACCTTCCCTCTTCGCAAATCTAACCTCTGATTGCAAACCCGTCGCCACCAGGAGCAGACAGTACAGCACCCAGGACAGGACCTTCATCAGGTCCGAGGTCCAGCGGCTGCTTCGGGAAGGCATCATCGAGGCCAGCAACAGCCCCTGGAGAGCCCAAGTGGTAGTCGTTAAAACTGGGGAGAAACACAGAATGGTCGTGGACTACAGCCAGACCATCAATCGGTACACGCAGCTCGACGCGTACCCTCTCCCACGCATATCTGATATGGTCAATCAGATTGCAGAGTGCCGGGTCTTCTCAATGGTAGACCTCAAATCTGCCCACCACCAGCTCCCCATTCATAAATCGGATCGTCCATACACTGCCTTCGAGGCAGACGGTCACCTCTATCACTTCCTCAGGGTTCCCTTTGGCGTCACCAATGGGTCTCGGTCTTCCAAAGGGAGATGGACCGAATGGTCGACTGGTACGGTTTGCAGGCCACCTTTCCGTACCTTGACAACGTCACCATCTGCGGGCTTGATCAGCAGGACCACGACGCCAACCGTGCCAAATTTCTCCACACCGCCACTCTCTTAAACCTCACCTACAACAAGGAGAAGTGCGTGTTTAGCACCACCCGCTTAGCCATCCTCGGCTCTGTGGTCCAGAACGGATTTCTGGGGCCCGATCCCGACCGTATGCACCCCCTCATGGAGTTCCCCTCCACCACTGCCCCAAGGCCCTCAAATGCTGCCTGGGGTTCTTTTTGTACTACGCTCAGTGGGTCCCAAACTATGGGGACAAGGCCCACCCACTCACAGTCAACCCATTTTCCCCTGACGGCTGAGGCACAACAGGCCTTCGTCCGTATCAGAGCCGATATCGCCAAGGCCGGGATGCACGCAGTAGACAAAACACTGCCCTTTCAAGTAGAGAGCGATGCATCAGATGTCGCCCTAGCCGCCACCCTCAATCAGGCTGGCAGACCTGTGGCATTCTTTTCCCGCACCCTTCGTGAAATTCGGCACTCATCCATCAAAAAAGAGGCTCAAGCTATCGTTAAAGCTTTGCGGTATTGGAGGCATTACCTGGCCAGCAGGAGATTCACTCTCCTCACTGACCAATGGTCGATAGCCTTCATGTTCAATAACACACAGCGGGGCAAGATCAATAATGATAAGATCTTGAGGTGGAGGATCAAGCTCTCCACCTACAATTACGAGATTTTGTATCGCCCTGGTAAGCTCAACGAGCCCCCAGACGCCCTATCCCGAGGTACATGTGCCAGCGCACAGGTAGACCGACTCCGGGCCCTGCACGACAGCCTTTGTCACCCGGGAGTCACACGGTTGTACCATTTAATAATAGTCCGCAATCTGCCCCACTCGGTCGAGGAAGTATGGACAATCACCAGGGTCTGCCAGGTCTGTGCGGAGTGCAAGCCGCACTTCTACCGGCCAGACCGTGCACGCCTGGTGAAGGCCTCCTGCCCCTTTTAACGCCCCAGCATGGATTTCAAAGGGCCCCACCCCTCCACCGACCGTAACACGTATTTTCTCAGTGTGGTCGATGAGTACTCCAGATTCCCCTTCGCCATCCCATGCCCCGACACAACGTCTGCCACCGTCATCAAAGCACTCAACACAATCTTCACTCTGTTCGGTCTCCCCACCTACATCCACAGTGTCAGGGAATCCTCCTTCAGGAGTGACGAGCTGCGCCAGTTCCTGCTCAGCAGGGGTATCGTCTCCAGCAGAACGACAAGCTACAACCCCCGGGGAAATGGACAGGTGGAGAGGGAGAATGGGACGGTATGGAGGGCCGTCCAACTGGCCCTACGGTCCAGGAACCTCCCGGCCTCCCTCTGGCAGGAGGTCCTCCCTGATGCACTACACTACATTCGGTCACTACTGTGCACCGCCACTAACGACACACCCCATGAACGCCTTTTTGCCTTCCCCAGGAAGTCCACATCCGGG